>NC_091999.1:16643931-17347462 GCF_044704955.1 Pristiophorus japonicus | reverse complement strand
GGTCCTCCCTTCCCACATTCCTTTCACCAGCAATTTCTGGCATGGTTTTTGTGTCTTCCATTGTGAAGACCGAACAAAATAATTGTTTAAGCTCTCAGCAATTTCCACATTTCCCATTATTAAATCCCCCTTCTCATCTCTAAGGGACCAACATTTATTTTAGTCACTCTTTTCCGTTTTACATATCTGTAAAAGCTTTTACTATCCTTTTTCATGTTTTGCGCAAGTTTACCTTTGAAATGTATCTTTCCTTTCTTTATAGCTTTCTTAGTCATTCTTGTCGATGAGAATGTCTCGATTGCATTTCAGTTCTTAAATAAAAAACAATAAAGGGCTTTTCTGCCATCGTGAGTTGAACACACAGCCACTCAATTAATTATGTTGCCTATTTTGACCAATGTGAGGGCTTTTTATCTGAAGTAGGGTGTTTGCGGATCTCGGTCCCAAGGCTTGTACAGCCAGCGCTCCCAGCTCAGATACAGCATGAGTTAGAAACTGGGTGGAGTTCTCTCATTACAGGATTCCTGAAGGTAACTTCAGCTGAGAGGGAGTAAAGGGTAATTTTAACTCACTGTACCTCTCACACGCACCCGCAGGGAGATGGGAAGTGAACCACCCTCTTTTAAATGCACTAAGTTGCCATCGTACATTCTAACCCATGATCTAAAGATTTTAAACTTGCCATATGAGTATTATATTCTGAAATAACTATTTATTCCACGTAATATTTTTAAATAGGGTTGGGGGTGCAACAGTCCCTGTTAATTGTAAACTAACATGTTGAATTCTAATGGGCCATGTCTAAACTGGTGACTGAATCCTCTGCGGGTTTCACACAGTTGTGTCCCTGATGTTGCTGAAGACCATCGGTTGAATTGTTTCAATCATTCGGCTGATGTCACATTGCGCCTCACACAGAACACATTTACACAGAGCGGAGGAGAATACATGTGAAAGTGAGTTTGTGTGTGTTCACATGTAAGTGTTTTGATGATTTTATATAAGTTTGTGTTTTTGTGTAAGTGCACAATTACACATGAACACACAAAGACTTACATATAAAGACATACTAACAACCTGAAACATAATATTATACATAACTAGAATATAATGAAAACCATCATTGTCAAATCCAGTTATTGGTACTCTCTGAAACTTTGAACAAAACAACAATACACGTCATTCGAAACGTACACTAACACAACGGAAACTTATACTCACTTACACAAACATAGACACACATATCAATCCAGACACACACTTACACAAAACACACTTACACACATTTACACACATATCAACACATACATCAATCCACACACACATTTACACAAAGCACACACACACTTACACACACATAAACACACACATCAATCCACACACACACACTTACACAAAACACACTTATACACACTTACACACACATAAACACACACATCTATCCACACACACACTTGCAAAAACACACTTACACACACATAAACACACACATCAATCCACACACACACTTACACAAAACACACAAACAGACTTACACACAGGTAAATACACACTTCAATCCACACACAGACTTGCATAAAACACACACACACTCGTAAACAAACGCATCAATCCAAATACAGATTTACACAAAACACACACACGCTTACATGCAAACACACTATTGCACTTATACACACACATCAATCAAAACACACACTTACACGAAACATACACACACAAACACACACAGACTTACACCTAAACATGAATAACATTGAGACATAACCATACACTTACAGGAAAACACACACCTCAACACACTTACACAAGCATGAACATGCCTATAAATCCAAACACAAACTAACACAAAACACACACACACACACTTACATGTGAACACAATGTTACACGAAAACTCACACACACTTACACCTCAACATAAACAAACATTTCGACATAACCATACATACACATTTACACACATGAACAAAGCATCATTTTAAAATTGAGTCATTATTATTTTATCCATTTTTGTAACTGCTGATAAAGCTTCATTTAGCAATAGAACGATCAAGGCCAAAATTATTAATCAATAACATAAAGGTATACATTGCGTACCAGTTCTTGTCATATTTTTGTAAAGCCAAGCTCAGTAATTAATTCTGTGCGACCATGGTCTGTATAATTGTTCTCAGAGAAGTGATTCCTGCCACAGAGAGGGAGGGAGATAGAGATAACATAGAAAGTCAAAGGCAGTAGATAATATGATCTACTGTAAGGCTACAAAAGCTGTAAATTTTCACAGTTTTTGAATGGGAGAAAAATGTTATAAAGTAACAGCTCTTCTACTCAGAAGGCAGTGCGAATCAAGCGAACAGGAGATAAGGAGTCGGCACCACGGTCAGCTCGAGAGGACGCTATCGAGAATTAGACTGTGACTATAATTTGTTAAGTATTACTTTTTGTAACAGAATGTAATTTACTTGATAAAACACTGTTTTTACTCACTATACCTGTATTAAAAGTATTTGGTATGATCTGAACAAGAGTCTCCCAGTTTCAATTCAGTATATACCCTGGAAATAGCTGAATTGCTATAGTTAGCAAAGCGGCAAAAAGCTGCTCATTGGTTAAAAACTACATCTGGCGACCACGAAGGAACAAAACAAAGAGATATTGAACAAAATGCAATATACTCAATAATCAAGTTAACTGGGAACTCTTTTAATTTTTTCTGTCTATTTGAAAACAATTTGTTGTGTATCACCAGCAGATGCATGGCAGATCATTTGATCACCGATCAAATCTTGTGTAAGGTTGATTTACGTCAACTGCTAGTGACTGTTATCTTCATTAAGGAAGCTTACTTAAAAATAATTAATTTTCAGATGCCGGAGGAGTGTCTCTTGGAAGAGTATCAGAAAAAGTTAGAAAAAAGATGTGACGAAACTCAAGTGCAGACACTGTTGCTAGATTGCCTAGGGAAGAATCCGAATGTATCCCTTAAGGATATGGTCACTTTTATTGATGAACAGATTAAAGCTAAGTAATGGAAGCTGGGTAAGGCGATGAGTCTAGTCACCTGTGCAGCTTCGTACTTCGCAGGACGTCAATCAAAGGTCAAGAAAGAATTAGAGGATAAAATATCAGAAATGGAAAAAAAATTCGGCTAAGAATGAAGAATTGCAGAAAATAGATTCAGACATTAAACAGAAAATTGTGAATTTGCAGTCAATTTGCCTCACCTGCTGCAGTAATGCAACAGCAGAGTATCAATGCAATTCACGTAGGGGCTGCAATGTAAACAATTAGGAAATCTTGAGATTTAAAAAGAAGATCTAAGCAGAGAGAATAAACGTCTCACCAAACAATTAGAGGACTCATGGGGAACAATGATGGAGGCTTTGCATCGACCCCTTCAAGGGATAAATTATAAGGTTGCAAATAGGAGCTCAGAATTATGATGAAGGTCTTGAACTTGTAATTGCTGCGTAGGTAACACTTGCTAATGTAGGTACAGCGCAAATGTATAACGCATTGAACTGAATCCGTAAACTCTGTAATACTTAAACAGCCGGTCAGTAGTTTTTTTACGTCCCTGAGGAAGAGATAAATAAGCAAGTACAGCCACTCTAACCGTCGGATAGACTGGAGTAGAGGGAAAAATGGAACAAAACAATGATGAGAGATGGACTGTTGCATTTACCACTCAGAGCCCGTCGGATAAGAGTCGACAAATCAATGTAACTTCGCTGATATCAATAGACGTATCAATGATTTTGCAGGAGGATAGCTCCTCTCCAAAACCTGTATAAGTTATGCTTGAAAACTCTTGTATTTCGGAGGTTCCACGACTGAACCTTCCCTTGCAATTGCTCGTAATAAAAGCCAGTTGATCCTGGGATTTCGTGTGTTCACATCCGTGGTCGTTATACAGTGGGAGAAAGGTGAGGTGTCGATGAACTATATCAGTTAGTCCACGTCGAAGAAGAGAAGCCTCCTTTTTAACCCCAACATTTGGCGTCATGAACCGGATGCAGACCTTCCGACCTGGATCACGTGACAGCTAAATGGTAGTGAGCATGTTTTTTTACCACATGCAGCTGTAGCATTGACGGGGAAGGAGCTAATTTGTATAAAGAATTAGAAGGGGTCAGCTGTAGGACAACTTGTAACGAACCACAGATGGCTGAAAACCAAGGGTGGGATAGGTGTATGCCTGAGAAAGAAGGAATGCAAACGCATGGGGAGTGGACCCCAGCGATCGTTATGGGAAATATAAGGCATATGTCCTGAAGCATGACGTGGTAATAACACAGTGAAGCTGGTATTGATCGTGTGCGGTGCAAACAAGAAGGGATACAACCTAAACTGTGGGATGGGACCCCAGGATCCTAGGAAAACTGGCCAGTGGGATAAAATGCTCGCTGAGATAAATGGAAAATTAATAAAAGAAAAGAAAAATGTTGGATATCAAATTGAATTTACAAAGGACAGTTTGTTTTTATCAAAAGATAGAAATTTGACCTTGAAAGCTGCAGAGAAACAAAGATGTTGAGCAAAATGGACTGGAGGAAGATCATCAAAATACTAAACCTAATTTGAAGAAACGAGATTTAAATTGGCTGTGAAAAGAATATTGGTTGAAATATAAAAACTTATGAGTTATACCCGACAACGCTTTGTGCCGAGGAAGAGAAACAAAGATGTTTAACTATGGACTGGAGTAAGGTCATCAAAAAATGATTAAGTTCAGATTCAAAAGGGGGAAAAGATCTAAGCTATGTGAATTCAGCACACAAAGAAAAAACTGGGAATTACAGGATTCTTAAAAAGATGGACCGGCACCGAAGTTTAGATTTTGTGCCGAGAGAAATAAAACACAAGATTTGCTCAGTGAAAGGGACCATAAAAAAACAAAATACTGGAATGTATATAGCTTGCGTGGAAATTGGATTTCTGTAAACAAAATAACTATTAAAATGTGTGGTCTCGCTTTAAATCAATGAAAAACTCGTTGGCACGTATTTGAATTGGGTGTGTAGAGAAATTGGAGTTTAATCTAAAATGCTGCCTTTCCCGCTGAGAAGGTTTTATTTTGACAACTTTACCAATAATTTCTGCTATTTGAACGGATTCGTAATTTCTTATCAAGTTTTGAAAGCACAAAGACTTGGGGAAATATTTTCAGATGGATACCCGAAGTCACGTAATGACGCCAGACCTTCTTACAAACCTGTAGTGGAGTTAACCCTTTCCATTGAAAGATGTTTTATACTGGACATTATTAGTTTGGATTTCTTAATAAAAGAAAAAAGACTCACCTGACAGACAGAAGAAATGTGGGGATATTCAGAATGAAAACAAAACGAAGAAAGCCTATGTAATAAGGCATGTTGGCCTTCATAGCGAGGGGATTTGAGTACAGGGTCAGGGAGGTGTTGTTACAATTGTACAGGGCCTTGGTGAGGCCACACCTGGAGTATTGTGTACAATTTTTGTCTCCTAACCTGAGGAAGGACATTCCTGCTATTGAGGGAGTGCAGCAAATGTTCACCAGACTGATTCCCGGGATGGCGGGACTGACCTATCAAGAAAGACTGGATCAACTGAGCTTGTATTCACTGGAGTTCAGAAGAATGAGAGGGGACTCATAGAAACGTTTAGAATTCTGACGGGGTTAGACAGGTTAGATGCAGGAAGAATGTTCCCAATGTTGGGGAAGTCCAGAACCAGGGGACACAGTCTAAGGATAAGGGGGAAGCCATTTAGGACCGAGATGAGGAGGAGTTTCTTCACCCAGAGAGTGGTTAACCTGTGGAATTCTCTACCACAAAAAGTTGTTGAGGCCAATTCACTAAATATATTCAAAAAGGAGTTGGATGAAGTCCTTACTACTAGGGGAATCAAGGGGTATGGTGAGAAAGCAGGAATGAGGTACTGAAGTTGCATGTTCAGCCATGAACTCATTGAATGGCGGTGATGGCTAGAAGGGCCGAATGGCCTACTCCTGCACCTATTTTCTATGTTTCTCTGTTTCTATATTTCTATGTTTACTCACCTCCTACAGAGGACAGATAGATACTTAAACACATCAAATTCAAGAGTTAGAAGCTAAGATAAATAAGCTGGCAGAGAAAAAGATAGGACCAGATGGATAGGGCAGAGCACAGCCATAGCACCATCACCTACGGTAATAGAGAAAATGTACCCCAAGGTGGGTAAGTGCAGTCCACAACCCCAACCTAACAGTCAACCAGAGAGGGATAATGAGTTTGGAGTAGACGTGGCCCCAGCACCTGATAATGGCTATTTATCAGTGGCACTGATACGCACGACCACCATTCGCTCCAGCGGATGTAGAGCAGCCCACATTACCATGCAGGAGGTGCCCCTCAGCCCACAGGAGACAAATTCTATTGAATAAGTTACCACCCGCTAAAGCAAAATAGTAGAGATACAGAACTTTGACAAAAGACTGGAGTAGAATACTGTGACTCAAAAGGCAGGGAAAAGGGGTGGGGAGTACGGGGAACGAAAGTGGATTGAATACAAAAACCACTCTGGGGCTGATGACCGCAACAGAAATGATGCAGCATTCTTGAAAATGTTTAAGGATGGACTAGGAAAGGCACATCAACAGATAATTAAGTGAGTATTTAAGTTAGGAGATGATTATGATGAAACTTTGGAATGGGCAGAACATGAAGAGGGGTTAAAGTTAGAACAAGGGATAAAAGAGCAAAAATAGCAGCAACAGCGTTAGCAGCAGAGATGAAGGAGGAAGAGACAGACTCCCGCACATCTCCACTGATATGTTTAAACTGCAATCAGGAAGGCAACTTCAGTAGGGATTGCCTGCAGAAAAGCAGACATTACGGCAATTCTAAAGGGAAATGTCATAATTGTGGTAAACTTGGACATTTGGCCAAATATTGCTGGAGTTATGAGGAAGGTGCTGGATGGCGAGACCACAAACAGGCAAAGAAGGGAATACCATTAATCAGGGAAGATCTGATGGACATGCTCAGACAGGTATCAGTACCACTGCCATCACCGCCCCAACCAGAGAACACCCAATAGCCAACTTAGATTTGCCCCTGACCCATAGGACCATCAACATACAAGGAGAGAGTGGGGGATATCAGAAAGCAACCCGAAGTGAGATGGTGTTGTCGAAGTACAGGGGTTATGCTACCTGTTCAGTTTTGGTGCTGTCAGAATGCAGAAGACAACATAAAGAAGGCATACAGAAGGCAGCGATACATTAAGGGAGATAGGGGTACTGATAGCTCTTCAGCGTAATCGGATAATTTTGGGGGATAAGCACGAAAACCGAATTAAATTCGAAAACCCGGGACACCAGCAGCAACGAGTGGTAGGAACAACCATAATCCAACCCGAGTGGGAAACAAAGGGTGTATGGGGTAGCGTGTGCCAATTATACCCGACTCTGTGGGCACAATGCAAACAAGATTATGGATTAGCAGAGATATAACCCATCAAAATTCCTGGACCCTAACACAAAGCTCACCGACAGTTCCAATTAACACCCGAAGCTGAGGTAGCGGTCTGTCAGATAGTGCATGAATTAGAGGAGCAAAGTATATTTAAACATGTAATAGCCTCCATTAATTCACCTGTGTGGCTGATGAAAAACCCGACAGGTCTTACCGATTGACTATCGATTATACCACCCTGAATAAGGTGACTTCCGGAGAACACCCAATAGTGGCAAGTCCAGCCACAATTTTTAATGGCCTGGATCCAGATCATAAGATATTCACCATGCTGGATATAGTGAATGGTACTTGGACCATTCCCTTAGCTAAAGAGTCTCAAGGAAAATTTGTCTTCACGGTAAATGGATAACAAAACACATGGGCGAAGGTACCACTGGGATTCAATAACAGCTGGAGCATATTTCATCGAATATTGTCAGGGAGTTTGGAACCAGTAGACTGAGGAGAAAGAAGGAGCGAAGTAACATATCTGGGATACATAATATCGTAAGGGAAGAGACAGATGCCCGAGGACAGTAAGGAAGCAATTCAATCAATCCCCAGACCAGGAACCGTGAAAGGGGTCAGGCAGGTACTAGGGCTATTCAACTACTGCAGAAATGTTATTCCCGAATATGCCAAGGTGGACTAACCTATACAGAAACAGGTCAAAGGGTGGGAACCCTCCTAAGAGCCAGTAAACTGGGGCCTAGATCAAGAAACTGCATGTGTGCGGTTAAAACAAACTCTCACAAGTGCTCCAGCCCTGGGACTACCAGACCAGAATAGGCCCTTTCACGTCTATACCTACCACATTAACCATCATTATAACGCGGTGGTGATTCAATTACATGGAGACAGGCATAGACCGTGGCATATTACTCAGACAAACCGCAACCTGTAGCTGCAGGACTGTCCAGGTGCGTTGCTGCCCTCGACTGTGCGGCTTGGGCGATCAGAGTTAACGAACCAATAATAATGTCAGGGTGCATTATTCTACAAACCCAGCGTACCTTAGTAGAATTACTTAACACTGGAAGGCTAAAAATGTATTCGATGCATAAATGGCGAGGTGGTAAATAATGCTCTCCCCCATCCTCTCCCGCCACCACCCGCCCCCCGCCCCGCCCCACTCAACGGGACGGTAACAATAATAAAATACGCCTGCAGGGTGGATCATTACAAAGGGAGAGGAGCATCATTGTAGCACAACAGAAGATGAGGGAAGTAGTCATGCAAGTGAAACCCTGCTTGAGGAGGCAGACATGGATCTATATGTGGATGAGTTTCGGCGCTATATCAATGGGACACCACAGACGGGATGGGCCGTGGTAGATAGCAGCGGTCAGGTCAAAGGGGAAGGACGGTTAGAAGAGAATCTATCAGCTCAAGTGGTTGAATTTGTGGTTCTCACTGAGGCTCTGAGGCTTGCGGCGGGAAAATGAGTAAATATCTATACAGACAGTCGATATGCTTTCGGAGTAGAGCATGATTATATGATAGCCTGGAGCAGACGGTGATACACGACCTCAGGAGGAGGACCGATTAAACATGAGGAGATGGGGAAACATCTAGTGGAAGCCTCCTTCCTACCCCAGGAGTGTGCGATAATAAAGATCAAAGCACACGTAAAAAATAATGATCAGTATGAACAGGGGAATGCATGGACAGATGAAGCAGCCAAGCGAGTGGCAGGTACACTGACCGGGGAAGCCCAAGGCAGAGCATGTACAATTGGGCCTGAGGAAGTAAATATGCTTGAGGTACAGGGAGAGGCCACTCCGCAGGAACAGGAGGAGTGGAAGCAGAGATGGGCCAAACAAGGGACCAACGGGATATGGAGAAAAGATGCGAATGTTGTGGCCCCGGAATGCATCCAGGGGAGCCTATTAAATTTATACGACGGGTATGTGCATACAGGTAGAACCAACATGATAAGCTTGATGTCCAGATGCTGGTGGTGGAAGGGAATATCTAGAGATATAGAGGACCTCTGCAGAAGGTGCGTGATATGCGCAAAATACAACCCAGGGGGGAAAGTAAAGGCCAGAATGGGACATCAGCCCCGACCGAAGGGACTCTGGGAAAATTTGCAGTTAGATTTTATTGGACCATTATCCAGCAACAAGGGGAAAACATACTGCTTAGTTATAATAGACACGTTTATGAAGTGGGTAGAAGCTTTCGCCACTAGGAATTGTTCAGTAGAAACCATGGCCAGGATCCTAGCAAACAAAATAATGGCACTGCAGCTGAACTCAGATCAAGGTACACACTTCACAGGGAAGATAATGAAACAGGCGTGCGCTTAGGGATTAGGCAAAAACTATCCCACATCAACGAGACTGGAAAGTTATGGGTAGACAGGATACCCCGAGTATAAATAAAGCTCAAGGCAACCCCTAGTCGAACGACAGGAATGATACCTTTGAACTAAAAAAATATGGAAATCTGTAATGGAACTCTGTAAGCAGTTACATGATTTAGAGTCAAAGGTTCGAGATCAGCAAATCAAGGATTTAGAGAACGACACTAAGAAACAGAAGTTCCAAACACCCCAAATAGGCAGTCAAGAGATTACCCCAGAGAGGTTCGGGATCGCATCCAAATGGATCGGTCTCTATCAGGTAATCATGGTAAGTTATGGTACTTATAAGGAGTATCGGCAAGTGGAAACACTGGATCCAGTTAAAAAAGCATGGTCACTCACTAACCAGTGACGACCGGAAAATATTGCTTTTTGCAGGACTCGAGAGCTCGTGGAAATAACGTGGAGTAAGGCAGCCTCATATCAGGGACAACAGACTGAGGGATGGCAAGGCCAGTATTACAGGGACTTGGGCGACATTAGTTTAATAAAACATCAAAAACACTGATGGTGACGGACGGAACAATAGTCGAGTTAAATAACGGGCATAAAACAACGTTACAAGGAAACAAAACAACATTGGGGATGAGCCAATAATATAGAACCATAATTAGTGGGAATAAGACCGCGGTGTGTTTTTAATCAGGAGGGACAAACATACTGCACCCGGGGAAGGGGGTGCAGATTTCACTAACATCTATGAATGGTGGTGGAGGGATATCTCCAGAGATAGACCCACCAACACGGCCCCATCCACTCGTTTAGCAACAGTGAGCATGACCAGGGCCTCGACCATCACACCCCCAGCGCCACAAACCTGTCCAACTGTGAACACTGGGGCAAAAGAGAAATTGATAAGGCAGACCAAGGATAAGATCCACTTCAGGGTACGTCAGCGAATAATTACTGTATTCCTAAATTTAAAAAATAAAGCTACCCCAACATCTGCGGGTTAAAAAGTATAAGCCTGTATAGAAACATGATCCTTCGAGCACTTAAAGGCGCTGAATCCAAAACCATGAAGTTTAATGTGGAAAGAGGGTCAGGTAAAAAAAAAACGGGTCAGGGGAAAAAGAGGGATACTAGAAATGGTACGAGGCAGGATACACGGCAGGATACGTGGCAGGATACACTGCAGAATACACGGCGGGATACGTGTATGTGGCGGGAGTTGCGAAACTATAGACCTGCACACGATAGATGATTGAGTTAACGCCTTCGCATGAACCTGACAGGGATTGCTGTAAAGAGATAAGGATAATGAAAAGGTACAGGCACAGCTGGGTAATGGCGCAGAAAGCGAATTATTACAGTGGCCCACACATTGCGAGACCACACCAGAACTATAAATGAATAGAGCATAACGCAACTTAAGTAAAACCATACAGACAGAACTAGTACGTGCAGGATATGGAGCATGGTTGCTCAATGGAATACAACATAACATAGAGTAGCTTCAGAATAGAAAGGTGCCGGATTGGATAACACTCGATATATTTACCAACTGGACCTTAGACAAAAACATGACTCATGCCTGCGAGGTGCAGAGAAACAGTCATGCTTGGGTTTCAAAGGCCAGCTGTGTTACCGGACATTTAAATAGATTTTTTATTATCTCTACCACAGTATGATGTGACAACAGGAGATCCTCTATACCAAACAATGCAGGAGAAATAAGGAATCAAACTCGCGTGTGGTATGATGACAAAGCAGAAATGTAACTGAGGAGAACAACAGTACTAAGAATCTCAGCATATGTAGATTGTTATAAAAATAACCAAGTTGCTTTATGTCGAGATCCACTACGAATGATCAAAGATGACTGTGGATATAACCAAGTGGACGGGTGCACCTTGAGCATCACCTCCACTAACACAGGACTACAAAATTATCGCTGTTTCACGAGGATATGGAGATTGATGTGTGACCACCATGGCAACTGAAATGAAGAAAGCAACACCTCATGCACCATTATGGATATTGACTTCTGCTTTACTCCACTTGATGAGACAGATATAAATGGGTTTATTATAACTCCTGAGCTAAAGGAGGAATGATCGATGGGACAATGATGGACATTGCCTGAGGAGGTTATGCGAAGACCAGCGGGCCAAAATGAAAACTGATACTCGAATTGAAAGAGAAACAAACTCGACTGAATTGGACACCATTCGACAACATATAGGATACTCCAGGCGGGGCAGAAATTCGGCAGAACAGTGAAGACCCCAAGTGGAGGGAAGATAGATGAAACAGCAGATACTCCAGGCGCGGCATAATTCAAACACCGAGAAAATGTTGGCTACAAAGGACTTATACATGAACTAAGCTAGACTCAATGTACTGGTTGTAGTGCAAGGGTGCTCACCTTGCTAGTATTATCCTTTAGAAAGCTGTAACCGACGTAAGAGGCAAGCCCTAGCCCGTACTATAGTTAAAACATTGAAGAAAGGGAAATCAGACAGTCCGGCAGAAAGGACATACATAGTATAACCTTGATGGGAAAGCCAACAGATAGCTCCAGGAGCTCGGGAAGTAGCACTACCCAAGTGAAAGGACAATCCTGGAATCTCACCCATGTGGAATTAATTGTGAAATGGCCTATCTTGGGCATATAGTCAAGGGCCATTAGTGGGTAATTGTAAGGGATAAATAGTAAGGTTCTAGATAGGGGGTCAGAATTATGCCGAAGGTAGTGAACTTATCAATTGTCGATGTATGTAACACTTGCTTATATAGGTATGACACACTTATACGCATTATATCATAGCTTAACCTGAGTAACACTTAAACAGCCAAAGTCAGCAGCTTTGTTTAAAAGTCGCTGATCAAGAGATAAAGAAACCAGGACAACCACACCAGGCGTCGGATAGACTGGGGTAGAGGGCAAAATGGAATAAAACAATGATGAGAGATGGGCAGTTTCATGTACCACTCGGAGCCCGTCTGATAAGAGTCGACAAATCACTGTAACTTCGGTGATAGCAATAGACCTATCGATGATTTTGTAGGAGGATAGCTCCTCTCCAACACCTGTATAAATTATGCTTCAAAACTCTTCTATTTCGGAGGTTCCAATACTGAACCTTCCCGTGCATTGCTCGTAAAAAAACCGATAAACCTGAGGTTTCGTTTGTTTACTTCCGTGTTCCTCATACAGTGGGAAGCTGGACGAGGTGCCGATTAACTATATCAGTTAGTACACCCCGAGGGAGAGAAGCCTAGTTTTATCCCAACGGAAGGGCAGGTGTCGATTAACTACATCAGTTAGTCCACCTTGAAGGAGAGAAGCCTCCTTTTTACCACAACACCTTCCCTCCTCACCCCTCCTCTCCTCACCTCTCTCCAATGCTCATCTCCTCTCCTCTCCCCTACCTTCTACCCTCCTCTACTCTATTCTCCTCTCCCACCCTCGCCTCTACCCTCTCCTCTCCCCAGTCCTCTCCTCTAATCCCCTCCCCTCTTCACTCCGCTTTCCTCTCCTCTCCTCTCAACACATCCACTCTCCGTTCCACTACTCTCCCCTGCTCTGCTTTCTTCTCCCCTCTCCTCCCCTACACACTCGTCCCCTCCCTGCTCATCTCTACTCTCCTCTCTCCCCTCGTCTCTCTTTTCCTCGCCTCTCCACTACTCTCCTCCAATCACCTCTCCTCTCCTTCACACTCCTCTCCTCTCCCCTCTGCTCACCTCCTTATCCTTTCATCATCTCTCCTCTCCCCTCTCCTCCCCCATCCTCTCCACTCGGCTCATCCCTTCTCCCATCTCGTCCTCTCTCCTCTCCACTTCTCTTCTCACCTGTCTTCCCGTTCTCTCCTGTCTCCTCTCCTCTCTCCTCTCCCCTCTCCTCAACTCTCCTCCCCTTTCAGCTGTTCTCCTCAACTCTGTTGCGCCTCATTTTCTCCCGTCTTGCCTACCTTTTCTACGCCTCTACTCTATTCTCCCCTCTCCCCTACACTATTCTCCTCCCTTTCCCTCTCCTCCATTCTCCTCTCATCTCCTCTGCTGTCTCATCTCCACTCATCTCCCGTCTTCCCCGATCCACCCTATCCTCTCCTCTCTCCTGTTTTCAGGTCGCTTCTCACTCCACTCTCCTCTCTCCTCTCCACTCGTCTCCACTCCAATCATCTCGACTCCTCTCCCATAAATTCTCCCCTCCTCTCCTCACCCCTCTCCTCTCCACCTCACCTCTTCTCCCTTTTAATTTTAACTCCTCTCCTCACTTGTGTCGTCTGATGTTCTCCCCTCTCCTCTCCTCCCCGCTCCTCTCCTTCCCTCTGCTCTCCTGTACCCTCTCCAGTCCTCTTTTCTCCACTCCTCTCCTCCCCATCCTACCCTCTCCTCCCCTCTGCTCTCCTTTCCTCTACCCTCTTTTCACCTCCTCCTCTCATGCACTGTCTTCTCTCTCCTCTTCTCTCCCCTAACTTCCCCCCCTCTTCTCCACTCACCTCTACTCCTCTCTCCGTTACCCACTCTTCTATCCTCTCCTGCACTCTCTTCTAATCTCCTCCCTTGTCCCCTCTCTTGTCCTCTCCTCTCCTCTAATGTACTACCTCCTCTCTCTACTCTGCTTTCATCTTTTCTCTGCTATCCTCTCATCTCTTCTATTCTCCTCTCCATTGCTCGAAACTCCATAGCTCTTCTCTTCTCCACTCTCCTCTCCACTTCCCCTCTCTTCTCCCCTCTCCTCCCCTCCCTTCTCATCTCTTCTCGCCCCTGCTCTCCCCGCTCTCTTCCTCTCCTCTCCTCTGATGGTCTTTCCTCTGCTCTCCCACTGCCCTTCCCCTCTCCTCTGCTCTACTCTCCTTCTCTCTCATCCTCTCACCTCTCCACTTCTCTCCATTCCTCCCTTCTCTGCTACGCTCCTCTCCTCCTCTCCCCGCTCCTCTCATCTCTCTTCTGTCCCCTACCTTCTCCCCATCTCTACTCCACTCTCCTCTCCACCCCTCTCCCCTACACTCTCATCTCCACTCCCCTCGCCTCTCCACTCCTCTCATCCCACTCCTCTCCCCTACCTTTTCCTCACCTCTATTCCACTCTCCTCTCCTTCCATCTCCCCTACACTATCATCTCCTTTCCCCTCCTCTCCTCTCTTCCCCTCTCCTATCTTCTCTTCTCCCCTCTTTTCTCCTCTCTTCTCCTCTCCTTTCATCTTATCAACTCTCCTCTGCTTTCCTCTACTCATCTCTGCTCTGCTCTCCTCTGCTCTCCTCTCTACTTCCCCTCTCATCTATCCTATCCTCCACTAACCTCTCCTCCCCATCCTGCTCATCTTCACTCTTTCCTTCTCCCACCCTCTCCTCTCACCTCCTATCCTCTACACTGTTCTGCTGTCTTCTCCACTCAACGCATCTCCTCTCCTCACCTCTGCTCTCCTATTCCCCTCCTCTCCTCTCCTCCACACTCATCTCCTCTCGTCTACTCCCCTCCCACCTCCTGTCCTCTCTCTTCTCCCCTCCTCACCTCTCTGCTCCTTTCATCTCCATTCCTCACCTCCAGTCTCTACATTCCCTGCTCTGAGGAGAATAAACGATTTGATGGCGTGTGACTGTCAGTATGGCATCGGTTGCCATGAATCCGGACTGACCATTGTAATAATAGCACACACGTATCCTTACTGACCAATATGTTATCTGTCCCCATGTGCCCTGACTGACCACTCTATTATCTGTCCCCATGAACCGTTACTGACCGATATATTATCTGCCCCATGTCCCCTTACTGACCACTGTATTATCTGTCCCCATGTATCCTTGCTGACCTCTGTATTATCTGTACCCATGTATCCTTACTCACAATTATATTAACAGTCACCATGTACCCTTACTGACGATTGTATTATCAGTTCTTATGCAGCCTTACTGACCACTGTATTATCAGTCCCCATGTACCCTTACTGACAATTGTATTATCAGTCCTCATGTACCCTTACTGACCAATATATTATCTGCCCCATGTACCCTTACTAACCACTGTATTATCAGTGCCCATGTATCCTTAATTTGCACTGTACTGTCAGTCCCCGTGTATGTTACTGACATTTACTTAGCCATGAACTCATTGAATGGCGGTGCAGGCTAGAAGGGCTGAATGGCCTGCTCCTGCACCTATTTTCTATGTTTCTATGTTTCTGCCTCTATCCTTCCATTTGTTTTATTTCACTTGTGTTACCCCGAGAAGTGATTGAAAATCTGAAATTACAGAATTATTTTACATTTCAGTAATAACAGAAACTGCCGAAATGAAAGTTGCTCCCTGCACATGTATGCTGTGATTCTGTGGAATTAACTATTTCTGCTTTTACCAATAGTGCTTGGTTTTGGATAAAGTTATTTGATCTGAAAGCCACGTTGCTTTTAAAATATTTTGCAATTGAAAGTGATGCAAAGAACAGGTTTGGACAACTTGTTTATTCAGTGACTGTGATTAATATACTTCAGTGTGCAGTTTAATTGTCTCACTGGAGAGTTCCCTCAGGCTATAAATAGGGATTTTATTTCAGTCTGTACAGCAATGTTTGACGGAAGTTGTTGTCTAAAACGAACAGCGCTCATTGGAGCTCACAGAAAGTCAAGTCATGTTCTGGGAGATTCCAACTCAGCTTTGGATCCTGTGGGCACTTTTCAATGTGGAACGTATTTATTACCCGCTCCTCGCTGCTGTTGGTGTTCCTGGTGAGTCCTTCATCTGCAATTAATTATGTAACCCATGTTTCTCTGTATTTGCTGTCCTTGTCCTTTAGTTCTAGTTATTAATTGTATTCAATTAAACCTCTTGTTCTGTGTCTGGCAGTGCAAATAAGTTTCTGTCATGTAATGTGTGATCATTTGTTAATTAGCTGCTCCCAGTTCAATGAAAAGTATGTTGTTTCCACAACTTGCTTCCAGTGATAGTGGTTCACAGGATTTGACAGAAATGTGACTTTATTGACACAGATATGTTAGTGAACGATTATATTATTGAACAGCTTGCAGTCAGCTTTCTGCACTGATGCCCAGTGTTGGATAATAAATATGTGTTCAGCGGTAACAAGTGTTTTAAGGACCTCTGGTTATTGTAAATGACACTGACCTATGGAAATCAGCGTTGAGAGATCCTTCACAAATACACTGAGATATGAGACATTATTCACTAATGATTCAGCTTTAGACAGTTGTCGTAATTTCCACTGCCTCCCGCTCTGCCTCACAGTCACTAATTCCAGATGGTCAGGACAGGGTTAAAACTGCAATACGTCTTCCAGTAAAATGTTTATTCAGTTGTGTTTGAATTGATTTATTTCCCTTGTTCAGCCACAGTTCAGGAGAGCTCGGTGTGGGCCGCACGGTAGCAACTATTCAAAATGGAGCACTATATTGTGAAATATTTTGATATTTCCAGTCTCAAACTCTCTCTGTCAACTGGAAGTCTGTAACTTTCTCACACCAGGTGAAAGGAAGTTGGTTGACACAGTTCCAGCTGTAAACAGACACGTTCGAAAATCTTCTGTGACATCTTAAAACATGGGTTATCATTAGTCTATTGTAAAGCGACAGTCCCTTCTTTAAAGATTATTTGCAATATTCATGGAAAGTCAGCTTAAGCCAGTTACAAAGTGTACTTTCAAAACAATGGTTGGAAAGGTTCTGATTTCGACACACAATACAATTCAATTCATCTTCTTCAGCCTACGACACAACCGCAGTAATCTCGCCAAAGACTCCATTCCCCTCTCTGGCCACAGATTTCATTCCCCACCTTGGCCACAGACTCCATTCCCCTCCCTGTACACAGATTCGATTCCCCTTCCTGGAAAAAGAATCGATTCCTCTCATGGGCCACATACTCCATTCCCCTCCCTGTAACAGACTCCATTCCTTCCTTGGCCACAGACTCCATTCCGTCCCTTGGCCCCCAATTCCATTCTCCTCCCTGGACACAGATTTATCCCCCTCGCTGTCCCCATACTACATTCCCATCTCTGGACAATGACTTTATTCTCCTCAATGAACACAGGTTATTCACAAACTCGCGGCTTCTTGTGCTGAATTATTGCTTCCTCTGACTTGGATATGGCGTTCCATCAGAGTCTCATTCGGAGCTTTACACACCTGGAAAAAGTCCAACACATTAATTCTTTCAGTCATGACCCAGCAACCACACATCACATCCACCGCATCACTCACTCCCTGTCACAACACCCAAACACCACATCCACTGGTACATTCAGTCCAGATCCAACACCCACACGTCCCATCCATTGGTACATTCAGTTCTTGTCCCGACACCCACACGTCCCATATATTGGTTATTTCAATACCTGTGCCAAACATCACACGACCCATCCGCTGGTGTAATCAGTCCTGACCCAAACAGCACACGTCCCATCCGATGATTTCATCAGTCCTGACCCAAACACCACAAGTCCCATTGGTTGGTTCACTTAATCCTGACTCATTTCACACATAATTCTTTGAGACAGCTGTTAATGCTCTTAATCTGAAATATAAATTCCCTGTTTTTCTCTTTCTTGCAGTGAACTTAGTGACAATAATGATCCTGTCTCGAGGAAGGTGCGGTCTCTCCAAGTGTGTCAGCCGTTACCTGGTGGCAATGGCAGCGCCGGATCTACTGGTCGTTATCCTCGACCTGATATCCAGGCAGATTCCTATTCATTACTCAACCGCGTTTGAGTTCATGTGGAAGATTAATGCTTGTAATATCCATGCCATCCTGCTTTACGCAGTCACAGACTGTTCCATCTGGTTCACAGTTGCTTTTACCTTTGATCGATGTATAGCCATTTGTTGTCAGAAGATCAAAACCAAATATTGCACCGAGAAAACGGCGACTGTGGTTGTGGGAACAGTGAGTGCGTTGTTCTGTGTAAAGAACACTTTCTGGTACTTTATGTATGGAGGTAAGTATCAGATTTCCAATAGTCCCTGGTTTTGTTATGTTCGATGGGAAGTCTATGAGTCAGTATCATGGGCAGTAATTGTATTCCTTCATTATATTATAACACCGTTTATTCCATTTGTTCTGATCCTTCTGCTCAATACTTTAACTGTCAGACACGTTTTAGTGTCGAGCAGAGCCCGCAGGAGACTCAGGACCCACAGCAGTGGGGAGAGTCCCAGTGACCCAGAGATGGAGAAGCGAAGGAAATCCATCATTTTATTGTTTGTTATATCCGGAAATTTTATCCTCTTATGGGCAGTTTTTATGTTATATTCTGTGGTTGAACGATTGTTTTCGTTAAACGTTATTCGTGTATCTCTACCTGAATATGTACTGGAAATGGGATGTATGCTTCAGCTCCTGAGTTGCTGCACCAACACATGTATTTATGCCGTGACCCAGACGAAATTCAGAGAGGAGTTGAAGAATGTGGTGAAATATCCCTTTACTGTAATTGTTAAATGTATTAAATAATAAGAATCACACAATGTTTTGGGCGTGTATTCTGCCCAATCCGCTCATCTCTGTGATACACACACAGTGAGGCCTGTTTTCATCTTTCACCGCCCGGATTTCGCGACTAACAAAAATGATAGAGGTGGGGAAGTCCACGGAGATCAGTCCCGCTGGACTCCTGCAGGTTGTATCCCCGCTAAGACGTCTGCTGCGGCCTGGGACGGGTTTATAAAGCTCCCGTCCGCCAGGCTCGTGTCGGATGTGTTTACCCAAAGGGAGCGGCACGGGGAAGGTGGCTCTGTTACTTTTCAGTCCACGGGCGGAAGGGCCTCTCAGTCGCCAGCACTCCCAGGGAAAGCTGGGGGGAAATGGCCTGGGACCAAACGACAGCCAGAGAGGGAAGGTTTCAAAGGCTCAAAGGTCAGTGCTTTCATCCCTTTGCAGGCTCCATGTGTTATTCTCCCAGTGGGGTTTAACCTGAGCAGCCCCAGCGCCTGGTGATAGCGACGTATCCTTGTTTCAGATAATCTACCTTTGGGATTAAAGGGTCTCCTACAGACGGAGTATATCCCAGTGACATTCACCACTATAACGTTCCTTTGTAAGTTTGCCTGAACAATGCGGTGATCTGCAGGATGAAGTGTTCCCCGCACACACTCGACACACATTAAACTCAGATCATCCTCACTCTCTCAATAATCTCCGTGCTAAACATAGCCCATAATATGCAGAATTCAGGGAGGGTGGTAACGAGCTTTGTTAATAGGTATTGCAGTATGTGTGATGTAATAAAGCGGGGAAACTCGCATGACACTGTGCCTGAGCATTGTGACATCACAGACCTGCACTTTTGACCACGCCCTGGCCTGTGGCTGACTCATAATCGCATTTCAGACATCCCATCTCCTTCACCCATCACTTTACAAAGAGTTACTTAATGTCTGCAGCAAAGAAATAGGCCATTCCGTGCTCGCGGCTGCAAACTGGTCTGAGGCGGTTCCCCTGAGGTTTCCCTGGGGGTGCTGGGAGTTAGCAGCCCGTCTGCCTGTGGACTGCAAATTTTCAGAGCGACATTCCCCACCCCGACTCTTTCGGCCCAGCAGAGCATGTCAGAGCTTACTCGATCACCACATCCTGACCTTAAACGGAGTGCACAAAGAGAGTGGTAAACTTGGGAACGTAGAGAAAGGTGAGATTCAGTGGTAAGTCCGGGGTGAGTCTGGCTGAGTATTAGCTCTAAGAAGGGAAATTTAGATTAACGTTTTGAATTGAACTTAGAACTTTAAAAACAGAAGTTTGCAGAAACTGCCTGTTAGTGGTAGTTAACTATCAGTCAGCTGTAAGTGTTAGTCTTAAATATGTGCTAATTACTGCGAGCAATGGTCATGGAGCTGAGACAGCACTTGTAACTTGTGTGTGGCTCCAAAGGTATAAAACTAAACACTAACTGCTGATTCACAGTGTGTTCTGCACAGTGATATTAAACGGAATTTGGTGAGAGTTTGAATGGGAACAGTGGTTGAAGGAGGTGCTGCTTTGGCCTCCAAAATACAGCAAGTAGATGAAGTTTGGTGAGTATTACCTTTTTTCTCGAAGCTTGGTCCACACTAAGACCTGGGAACAATAACAATACTTTATTAAATTAATAATTTAACTATAATTACTAATTAATTAATATAATTATAAATAGCCATTGAATAAAAACTAAGTAATTAAATTAATTCAGTGCGTAAATAAGCAAATACATTTATAAAAAATAACTAAAGATGGCAGGTTAGGCAATGAGTCGAGACTGTAATGTGTGTAAGTTTGTGGACACCAAATCTGTCCCACATTCCCACATCTGCAGGAAATGACTCTGCTTTATTCGCTCTGGCTCAGGGTAATTTGGCTGGAGTGAGAGTTCGACACACTCTGAAGCACACAGGATAAGTGATTTAATCCAGAAAACAGTCACATCCCACAGAAAAGCGCAGGTTCAGTAAAGTCCGTGGCTGATTGGGTGCCGTGTAGCGAGATCAGAGGAGAGCTGAGAATGAAATACTGCTCCTGCCCAACGATAAGGATAAAGATTGCGTGGAGGACATCCACAATACATACCAAGGTACGTGGCTCAGAAGGTTGTCCACAGGTAGAGATAGGAAGAAATATTAAACAATTACTTTGCATCAGTATTTATCAGGGAGTCAACACAGGTGGACATGACATTGGTTGATATTAGAAATGAAATAACTGCATTTAAAATAACAAGAGAAAATATTAGAAAACGAATCAAACCGAAAATGGATAAAATGCCGGCTTCGGACAAATTACATCGAGGGAAGAGATAGCAGAGACATTAATAAACATATTTAATATTTCGTTAGAATAAAGTGCAGTGCCGGAGGATTGGCAGATACCTAATATAATACCTATTTATAAGAAGTGAGGTAAAACGTTTCTGAGGAACTATAGTCCAGTCAACTTAAAGTCGTTGGGAGGAAAAATAATGGATTCCCTACCAAAGGAGAAAGTGGAAGAACAACTAGAATGCAAAAATGAATAGTCAGCATGGATAAGAAAAGGGAAAGTCTTGAATTGACCAAATTCTTTGAATTTTTCGAAGAAGTAACAGATAGCGTAAACTAACGTAATGTAGTAGATGTAATTTATCTAGATTTCCAAAGGCCTTCGATAAGATACCCCATAATAGACTGAAAGTGCAGATCACAAATTGTAATTACAATTAATAATAATAATTGGGATGTTTTAAAATGGAGTTAGCAGATTTTTAAAATAGATCCCACAGCCTGTTTTTCAGTCTGTGGGAAGCATGTGTGGGATGTCTTCCGCAGAGGGTCAGATGTTCCAATGCATAGACCAAAGGCCTTGCGAGCTGGGAACAGACACAGATAACATAGAATTTGAATTCTATTATAAGATACAAGTTAAATAAAAAAGAATCATAACAACATGTATCCTGAATTACCAATTAAAGTATATAGAGGCCAGATTGGAGGAAGCAAACTACCAGATAATCATGTATTAATTAATCAGCACATATTAATTGTAACTTGCGTAATTACGTAATGCTATAATCTGAAACTGTATAAAATAAGATGTCTCTGGCAGTTTCTCAGAGCATTCAGTCAAGGATAGCTCACCTGCCACCTTGTATCTTTTATTAATAAAACTGCATTTACTTTAAGGCTAACGGACTCTGAATGGTGGTTTGAAGTTAACTCTAACAACGTGGTGCAGTCAGCAGGATCAACTGGACGGGCAGATTATACTCAAAAAGCCAAACCAACTCAATAACGAGTGAGTAGAGAATTACCTTGAGAAATTCCCCTCGCAAAGTAACCAGAGATCCAACGAATCTGAGGTAGAGTCCATGCAGCCAGTAAATCCAGTTGAAGGGTGCGTCAGGACACTGTAAATAAATACTGTAAGTGTCGGGACAATAAGTACGTATACGGGATATCGGGGAAAAAGCCTCAGTGTAAATAGTTCCACATAAGTAAAGGCGGAAACACAACACTAGGTAAAAAGCCTTGGTTTAAAAAGTTCTGCTTAAGTAAAGATGGTAAAACGGGAACTGGGGAAAAAGCCCCAATGTATGAAATGGCAAAGGAATCTGCCAAGGCCCTTGGAGGGCTGATGTATAAACTACCAGAAGAGTTTCTGAAAGATAAATCTGAAAAGATCATGAAGATGGTTAAGGCAGGATATGATGAAGGGAAAAAGATCATTTTAACAGCCGGAAAGATGAATAGAAAGATACCCGAAGGTGAGATGGACAGAGAAAGTGACAAAACACAACAGGATGTAAATATAAAAATAGATATAGATGACAGAAGAGAATGGACAGATGAATTTGGCCCAAATTTGTATCCCCCACTAACAGGGTTATGATTAGGACCTGAGGAAAATAAATTATTGATTGGGGGCCAGAAGGCTCGCTTAGTAGATATTTTTCGGAAGTCCATAACAAAAACTGTTAGTGACTATCTGAAGTGAAGTATGGATACAAAAATAGAGCCGGCCAAACAATAAGCTTTGTTGAATGAAAAGAGATTTTTGTGAATGTCTGTCTTTGAATGAAAGTGCTTGTGTGATTTTTGACTGCGGAATATTTGATGTGGAAATTAATGAATGTTTCAGGTGTCTGAAAGCCTGCTTCAGAAAGTGGTAGAGCTGTCTGTTGTTATGGCCCCACCCACTTTTTCAGTCAGAGTGAATTTTTTTTAACCCTTTGCAGTGTTGTCCAGTTTTAATTAAGATTGAACCTAGAATTGAATTACATTGTAATTTAGAAACCCAGATGTGGATTTATTCAGATGATATGTTATGGAGCTTGAAAATGCACAAATGATAGGTTTGTTGAGCAAAAGATAAAAAATGTGTGGTCCCGATGGTTTTAAAAAAAAATTTTTGACATGCTCACTTGTCAAAGAAAACATGTAATCATTGATTACATTTGTTTGAAAGACAATACATTTAGTCTAGGAATGAGATAAAGAACGGAGAAGGGAAATTGTAATGCCTTAAAAAAAGAATCCTGCGTGGGTGTCTCAAGGCTGCGGGCTTGGGAAATATTTATTTGTGTAAAATCTTGATGCAAAAGCTTCGAGCTCAGTAAAACGATTTTTAAATAAAAGATTGGCATATTTGAATTGGGACTTTGAGATATTTCTGGTGATTCTCCTTGATAAACATTTTGGTTGTATTGGAAAATCTTGGGTTTGAAAGACTTTTAATAAAAGTAAACATACTGCGTCAGAAGCTGAAGCTGAAAAAGTTTAAATTTATGAGATACTGTATCACAAAATTGAAGTTACAGCACAAAAGATTAGAGCTTTTGATGTTCAGCTTCTAAAACAGAAGTTAGGCACATAATTATAAAACAAGTACTTTGCATTCTGTGATCTGTGAATCACTATAAGCATAAATGATAAGTCTGATTAAAAAACAGTATTACCATATTTGACATTTCATAATCCAACAATAAATACAAATACTACAAAAGGGGAGCAGAAATTAGGATGGGAGCAGTGAAGAGTTAATTTTGTTGTGAAGATTTCAAGTACCACTGTTTAAGAAAATACACAACAAAATGAGATACATTTAAAATAAAAAGTTAAATCTGATCACTTAAAAAAAATAAGTAAAACTATCATGTTTGGAAACAATGTAGAAATACCTTCAGGGATCAGGTCAAACTCCTGGGCAAGTGGGGAGCTATCTGCGAAAGTGTAAAATGAATTTTGAAAAAAATTAAATGTTAAAACGGCAGGCTTAACAGTTTAGAACAAAGGAAAATATAAGTTGAACTTGTGACTTAAGATACAGTGGTTGAAGAACCATAGAAACTGAGACGTAAAGGCTTTGGAACTGGAACATTTGAGATAACGGAAAGCAGCTATCAAAGCCTCCGTGCTAGACTCTGTTCTAGTTATGAAAAATACATTTGAGATAACGGAAAGCAGGATTTAAAGTAAATCCCAAAAAGGCACAAATCGGACAAGCTGTGGTACAGTACCTGGGACACGAAATATCCCAAGGAACTCGGACCATGTCCAATGACAGGAAGGAGGACATTAGGATTATGCCCCGACCAAAACCAGTCTGAGGGGTTTGTAAGGTACTGGGGTTCGTTAGCTATTGTAGGAATTTTGTGCCTAACCACAGCAATTGCAGAACCAATACAGTGGCTAGTGAAAGGAAAATCCGGTTGAAATGGAAATGGTAGGACTCTAATTAAAACCTGGAATATCCAGGATGTGTTTTATCAACAGAATGTAAACGTGATCATCACCGTCCTTCCGATTCTACAAGGACAAGCTACAAGGCCGCCCCTAGGGGGCCCAGAAGCATTTAACCACAGCGGAGGGTACAACAACTACGTAAAGCAGCCTCTAGAGGGCGGCATCTAAGTGTCAGGAGCGTTTGTCTTGAAGCCATAAGATAAGTGTGTAAAAAATGTTACCTGAATATTGTAAACCAGGGGAATTAACCTTGGGAAATTGCGTGGTAGTTAAACCTGGAACAGAAGTAATGTTGTTATTTGACAATGTGCAGCATGAAATGTTACCTGTGAGCATAAATTAATCAGCCCTATACCTGCCAGAAAAAATTAGCCACAAGACTAAAGCGTTGTAAATACGATTGCTAGACACAATCCTGAGAATAGCTAGTGACACATCAGGAGCAAGGGAATAACACAAGAAGCTGAGACACAAAGAAGGAAGACAGAGGAGATTTACAGCGAATGACGTGTTAATTTTACAGGGGCATCTCTAGTAGATGCACCAGATATGCAGGCGATCCAGGCACGTGTAGATAGATTGAGGGGAACAACGGAGGTACTAATCAGGAAACAGGCCAGGATTGGGATAGACTCTTCAGAGTTAGGATCTAAAACATCCAAAAAATGCTACAGGGTGTATCCGTATTGGAAGGCCATGCACGAACAATTAACGAGCAAAATAAGCAGGAATTGAGAGGACGATGCCGATGACAGGAAAATAGATACATGTCACGCCTATAGGAGATGGATGATTGGTCAGGTGAGTCACAATATGGATCAGATACAAACCGGGCGAGTTACAGGTTCAATAAATAGTACCCAATTGAAAGAAATGGCACAGCACACTGGGCCATTAGATGCATTCACCCTGAAACATAGAAACATAGAAAAAGGTTGCAGGAATAGGCCATTCGCCCCTTCAAGCCTGCACCAACATTCAATAAGATCATGGCTGATCATTCACCTCAGTACCCCTTTCCTGCTTTCGCTCCATACCCTTTCATCCCTTTACCTTAAGGGCCATATCCAACTCCCTCTTGAATATATCTGATGAACTGGCATCAACAACGTTCTGCGGAAGAGAATTCCACAGTTTAACAACTCTCTGAGTGAAGAAGTTTCTTCTCATCTCGGTCCTAAATGGCTTATTCCTTGTCCTTGTCCTGTGACCACTGGTTCTGGACTTCCCCAATATCGGGAACATTCTACCTTCATCTAACTTTCCCAGTCCCGTCAGAGTGTTTCTGAGGTTCCCTCTCATTCTTCTTAACTCCAGTGAATACAGGCCCAGTCGATCATATCATACTCATATGTCAGTCCTGCCATCCCGGAAATCAGTCTGGTGAACCTTCGCTGCAGTCACTCAATAGCAAGAACGTCCTTCCTCAGATTAGAACAAAACTGAACACAGTATTGCAGGTGAGGCCTCACCAAGGCCCTGTAAAGCTGCAGCAAGACCTCCCTGCTGCTATATTCAAATCCCCAAGATATGGGACCAACATGCTATTTGCCTCCTTTCTGTGTGCTGCACCTGCATGCCAACCTTCAATGACTGATGTAGCATGACACCCAGATCTCGATGCACTTCCCCTTTGCCTAATCTGCCGCGATTCAGATAATATTCTGCCTTCGTGGTTTTGCCACCAAAGTGCATAACCTCACATTTATCGTTATTACACGACATCTGCCACGCAATTGTCCACTCACCTGACCTGTCTAAGTCACCCTGCAGCCTCTTAGCATCCTCCTCACACGTCACACCGCCATCCAGCATATTAGCATCTTCAAAATTTGAGATATTATACACAATTCCTTCATCTAAGTCATTGATGTATATTGTAAATTGCTGGGGTCCCAGCACTGAGCCCTGCGGCACCCAACTCGTCACTGCCTGCCATTGTGAAAAGGATCCGTTTATCCCGACTCTGTCAACCAGTTCTCTATCCACATCAATACATTACCTCCAATGCCATGTGCTTTAATTTTGCACACCAACCTCTTGTGTGGGACCTTGTCAAAAGTCTTTTTAAAGTCACACTACACCACATCCATTGCTTCTCCCTTGTCCGCTCTACTAGTTACATCCTCACAAAATTCTCAAAGATTTGTCAAGCATGATTTCCCTTTCATAAATCCATGCTGATTTGGACCGATCCTGTTTGTGCTTTCCAAATGTGCTGCTATGTCATCTTTAATAATTCATTCCAACATTTTCCCCACCACTGATGTCAGGCTAACTGGTCTGTATTACCTGTTTTCTCTCTCCCTCATTTTTCAAAATGTGGTGTTACATTCGCTACCCTCCAGTCCATACGAACTGATCTAGAGTCGATGGACTGTTAGAAAATGATAACCAATGCATCCACTATTTCTAGGGCCACTTCCTTAAGTACTCTGGGATGCAGACCATCAGGCCCCGGGGATTTATCGGCCTTTAGTCCCATCAATTTTCCGAACATAATTTCCCACAAATAAGGATTTCCTTCAGTTCCTCCTTCTCACTAGCCCCTCGGTCACATACTATTTCCAGAAGGTTATGCGTGTCTCCCTTCGTGAATGCAGAGCCAAAGTATTTGTTCAACTGGTCTACCATTTCTTTGTTCCCCATTATAAATTCACCTGAATCTGACTGCAAGGGACCTACGTTTGCCTTCACTAATCTTTTTCTCTTCACATATCTATAGAAGCTTTTATGTGCCCAGCAAGCTTCCTCTCATACTCTATTTTCCCCCTCCGAATTAATCCCTTTATCCTCCTCTGCTGAATTCTAAATTTCTCCTCGTCCTCGGGTTGATACTTTTTCTGACCAATTTATATGCCTCTTCCTTGGATTTAACGCTATTCTTAATTTCTATTGTTACTCACGGTTGAGCCACCTTTCCCGTTTTATTTTTACTCCAGACAGGGATGTCCAATTGTTGAAGTTCATCCATGTGATTTTAAATGTTTTCCATTGCCTATCTGCCGTCAACCATTTAAGTATCATTTCCCAGTCTATTCTAGCCAATTCATGTCTCATACCATCGAAGTTACCTTTCCTTAAGTTCAGGACCCCAGTCTCAGAATTAATTGTTTCACTCTCCACCTTAATAAAGAATTCTATCTTATTGTGGTTACTCTTCCCCAAGGGGCCTCGCACAACAAGATTGCTAATTAGTCTTTTCTCATTGCACATCAACCAGTCTAGGATGGCCAGCCTTCTAGATGGCTCCTCGACATATTGGTCGTGTAAACCATCCCGAATACACTCCAGCAAATCCTCGTCCCCCGTATTGCGACCAGTTTGGTTAGCCCAATCTATATGTCGATTAAAGTCTCCCATGATAACTTCTGTACCTATGTTGCACACATCCCTACTTTCTTGTTTGATGCTGTTCCCAAACTCACTACGATTGTTTGGTGATACACAACTCCCACTAGCGTTTTCTTCCCTTTGATATTCCGCAGCTCCACCCACACAGAATCCACGCAAATGTCCTTCCTTACTATTGCGTTAATTTCCTCTTCAATCAGCAATGCCACCCCACCTCCTTTTCCTTTCTGTCTATCCTTCCTGAATGGTGAATCTCCGTGGATGTTGCGTTCCTAGCCTTCCTCATGCAGGAGCCATTTCTCCGTGATGTCAATTACATCATATTCATTAATTGATGCCTGTGCAGTTAATTTGTCCACCTTATTACGAATACTCCTCGCATTGAGGCACAGTGCCTTCAGGCTTGTTATCTTAACACACCTTGTCCCTTTAGAATTTGGCTGCAATGTGGTCCTTTTTGTTTTTTGCCTTGGGTTTCTCTGCCCTCCACCTTTACTTTTCAGCCCCCATTTTACTTCCCTCTGTCTCCCTGCAAAGTTTCCCATCCCACTGCCATATTAGTTTAACCCCTCCCCAACAACACGAGAAAACTCTCCCCTGTGGACATTGGTTCTGCCCAGGTGCAAAGCGTCCGGTTTGCACTGGTCACAGCTCCCCCAGGAAATTTAATCCCTCCCTTCTGCACCACACATTCATCTGAGCTACCCTGCGATTCCTACTCTGACTAGCAGGTGGTAGTGGTAGCTATCCTGAAATTGCTACCTTTGTGATCCAATTTGTTAATTTACCTCCCAGCTCCCTAAATTCAGCTTGTAACTCCTCAGACAGAGTGAGTCAGACTCAAACACAAACACATAAAGAGCACTCTTAAGACAGAGAGTGAGAGGCACAGAAACATTGCATAAACCCATTTCTTTGTCAGTTGAGAACGTTATAAAGTTATCGACATGTGCAGATTCAACAGAATATATTGAGGTATAACTGAACAGGATGGGAGGAAATCGGTTTGAATTTGAAGATTTACCAGGAGTGGGGTTACGAACCCACGCAGCTATACACCCATTGGATTTTACGTCCAACGCCTAAACCACTCGGCCATCCTGGTTTTGTCAGTATTCGGCTTTTGTCTCTGTGAGAATCTGGGCTGCAGCTCCACTCTCACAGACACAGGTTTTCAATGAGCATTTTCAAATATTTTTAGTAATATTGACACAGGTGAAACTCTCCTATTCTTTTTCGAGTAATGCTCTGGAAACTTTCACACCCACCCGAGGGTGCAGACGGAGCTTCAATTTAACATTTCATCCGAAAGTCAACAGCTTCAACAATGCAAAATTTCCCAAGTACTGCATTTGAGTGTCAGCCAAGATTCTCTGCTCAAGTCTCAGGAGTGGGACTTACACACACAACCTCCTGATTCAATCGAGAATGCTGCCACTGAACCAAAGCCGATACCAAAGCTCACATCCGTATTACTTTCCCCAAGTCTTTTTACAACGTTCCAGGACATATCGAAGTAATATTCAACATTTTGAAAAAGCTCCATCCTCGTCGGGGAATTGAAGCCCGACCTCGCACATGACAGGGAGGGATACTAACTAATACACTAACGAGGAACTGAAGGGTTTTTGCTTTGTCAGAGCAGGAATCGAGCTGTGAACAGAACTGGACACCATGAGAAGTCGACAGGCACATTGAGAGACACAGGCAAACCGACAAACAGGGAGAGACAGACAGCGAAATAGAGACAACGTGAGACAGAAAGTATGAGACTGAGAAGGAGAGACAGACTGAGTGAGAAAAAGACTCAAACACACACATATGCAGAGATGTGTGTCTGTGTGCTCTATAAAGAGAGAGAGGGAAAGAGTGAGAGAAAGACAGTGACAAAGACAGTGACAAAGAGAGAGACAGAGAAAGAGTGAGCGGCAGATAGAGAGATAGACAGAGATATAAACAGAAAATGATGGAAATACTGAGCAGGTTAGAGAAAGGAACTAACAGAGACAGGCAAAGAGAGAGACAGGTAGAGACATGGACAGACAGAGATGATGGGAATGAGAAAGACTGTCAGACAGAGAGACTGAGAGAATCCCATTGGAACAGAACTGGACATCGTGAGAAAGAGGCAGATAAGTTGAGAGACAGGGAAACATGGAGAGACAGACAGCGAGATAGAGACAAAGAGAGACAGAAACTTTGAGACTGAGAGGGAGGGTCAGAGTGAATGACAGAAAGACTCAAACACATACATACACAGAGATGTGTTTGTGTGCTCCATAAAGAGAGGGAGGCAAATAGTAATGGAATGACAGAGACAAAGACAGGGACAAAGAGAGAGACAATGAGGGAGACAGATAGAGAGAAAGACAGATATAGAGAGAGATAGAGACAATAATTCTGTTCTGTCTTTACAAAGGAAGATACAAAAAACCTTCCAAATGTACTAGAGGACGGTGAGTCTAGTGAGAATGAGGAACTGAAATATATCCTTATTGGCGGGAAATTGTGTTCGGGAAATTGATGGAATTAAAGCCTGATAAATCCCTGGGTCCTGATAGTCTGCATCCCAGAGTACTTAAGGAAGTGGCCCTAGAAATAGTGGATGCATTGGTGATCATTTTCCAACAATCTATCAAATCTGGATCAGTTCCTATGGACTGGAGGGTAGCTAATGTGATGGCACTTTTTTAAAAATGAGAGAGAGAGAAAGCGGGTAATTCTAGACCGGTTTGCCTGACATCAGTAGTGGGGAAAATGTTGGAATCAATCATTAAGGATGAAATAGCAGCCCATTTGGAAAGCAGTGACAGGATCGGACCGAGTCAGCATAGATTTATGTAAGGGAAATCATGCTTGACGAATCATCTGGAATTTTTTGATGATGTAACGAGTAGAGTGGACAAGGGAGAACCAGTGGATGTGGTGTATTTGGACTTTCAGTAGGCTTTTGACAAGGTCCCGCACAAGAGATTGGTGCACAAAATCCAAGCGCATGGTATTGGGATTAATGTACTGACGTGGTAGAGAACTGGTTGGCAGACAGGAAGCAGAGACTCGGGATAAACAGGTCCTTTTCAGAATGGCAGGCAGTTCCTAGTGGGTTGCCGCACGGCTCAGTGCTGGGACCCCAGCTCTTTAAAATATACATTAACGATTTGGTTGAAGGAATAGAGTGTAATATCTCCAAGTTTGCGGATGACACTAAACTGGGTGGCGGTGCGAGCTGTGAGGAGGATGCTAAGAGGCTGCAGGGTGACTTGGACAGATTAGGTGAGTGGGCAAATATATGGTAGATGCAGTATAATGTGGATAAATGTGAGGTTATCCATTTTGGGGGCAAAAACACGAAGGCAGAATATTATCTGAATGGCGGCAGACTAGAAAAAGGGGAGGTGCAACGAGACCTGGGTGTCATGGTTCATCAGTCACTGAAAGCGGGCACGCAGGCACAGCAGGCGGTAAAGAAGGCAAATGGTATGCTGGCCCTCATAGCTAGGGGATTTGAATATAGGAGCAGGGAGACCTTACTGCAGTTGTACAAGGCCTTAGTGAGGCCAGAACTGGTATATTGTGTTCAGTTTTGGTCTCTTAGTTTGAGGAAGGACCGTCTTGCTATTGAGGGAGTGCAGCAAACCAGTTGCCAAACAGTTCTCTATTCACGTCAGTACATTAATCCCAATACCATGCGCTTGGACTTTGTGCACCAATCTCTTGTGCGGGACCTTTCAAAAGCCTATTGAACGTCCAAATACACGACATCCACTGTTTCTCCCTTGTCCACTCTACTCGTTACATCCTCAAAAAATTCCAGAAGATTCATCAAGCATGATTTCCCTTTCATAAATCCATGCTGACTCGGTCCGATATTGTCAACAGACTGATTCCAGGGATGGCAGGACTGTCATATGAGGAGAGATTGGATCAACTGGGCCTTTATTCACTGGCGGTTAGAATGATGAGAGAGGATCTCATAGAAATATATAAGATTCTGACGGGACTGTACAGGTTAAATGCGGGAAGGATGTTCTCGATATTGGGGAGGTCCAGAACCACGGGACATAGTCTTAGGATAAGGGTTAGGCCATTTAGCACTGAGATGAGGAGAAACTTCTTCACTCACAGAGTTGTTGACCTGCGGAATTCCCTGCGCAGAGAGTTGTGGATGCCAGTTCATTGGATATATTCAAGAGTGAGTTAGATATGGCCCTTACGAATAAGGGGGTGAAGGGGTATGGAGAGAAAGCATGAAAGGGGAACTGAAGGAATGATCAGCCATGAACATATTGAATGGCGGCGCAGGCTCGAAGGGCCTAATGGCCTACTCCTGCAGCTATTTTCCATGTTTCAATGTTGCTAAAACAGAAAATGATGAAAAAACTCATCAGGTTAGAGACAGGGACAAAGTGAGACAGGCAAGGACATGGGCAGAGATGATGGGAAAGAGAGCGACAGTCAGACAGAGCGTCTGAGAGAATCCCATTGGAACAGACGTGGGTACCATGAGACAGAGAGAGATTGAGAGACAGAGACAAACAGAGAAACAGGCACAAACAGAGTGAGTCAGACTCGGACTCAAGCACACAAACACATGCACAGCTCTCTAAAGACAGAAAGGCAGAGACTGAGATACACAGATACATTTCACAATTTCATTTCCTGATTGGCTCAGAGTGTCACAGAGTTACAGAAAATTGTTGATTCAACAGATGAAAATCGGGTATCACTGATCAGCATGGGAGGAAATCACTGATAAATTAAAGAGATTTGAGTACGAACCCTCGTGGGAAAATCCCATTGAATTTTAAGGCCAACGCCTTAACCACTTGGCCATCCTGGTCCTTCCAGTGTTTCGATTCTGTCTCTGTGAGAATCTGGGCTTCAACTCCACCTCACAGACACACACATACACATACGGTTTCAGTGAGCATTTATGAACATTTTTAGTAATATTGACAAGGTGGCAACTCTCCTATTCTTTTTCGAGTAATGCTGTGATCCACCCGAGGGTGCAGATGGAGCTTTAATTTCACATTTCTTCCGAAAGTCAACAGCTTCAACAATGCAAAATTCCCCAAGTACTGCACTTGAGTGTCTGCCAAGATTATCTGCTCAAGTCTCAGGAGTGCGACTTAAACACACAAACTCCTGATTCAGTCGAGATTACCGCCACTGAACCAAAGCCGATACCAAAATTCACAACCGTATTATTTTCCTCAAGTTTTTTAAAAAGTTCCATGACATACCAAATTCATGGTGATGATTTATACAGACAGTTGCACATACACATATATATATATATATATATATATATACAGATAGACAGACACAGACACACACACACATAAGCAAAAATATACTCGCAGCAACGGTCATGCACAGATGTCTTAGACATATAGAGGGATAGACAGGCTGAATCACTGTCGCAACTTTGGCTGATTTTTGCGTTTTTCTATTCGTAAATATTGTGAATATTGCAGTTTAATAAAAATGATTTAAAAAATGACAGTTTTGAAAGGTGTGGGACTTTATTCCATCTATCTCAGGCTGAGTTTTGCAGAGACCTGGTTAAATTGTGAAATGGAACGAAAAATGCTGAGAATCGTAGTCGGCAGGATTCGACCTGCCAGGGGAAAATACGATGGATTTCCTCGCCCATCGCTGTAACCTCTCGGCCACGACTACTCGTCATATTTTCAAATGTTACTCAGATAAAACTCAGTAATCCACCATCTGCAGCAGATGACACAGAATTCTGAAAAAATCTCCTCTTCCTGTATTTTTACTGTTCTGTATTGCACTGGAACTTTTTAATATGAATCTTTCCCAAGAAACAGAAGTAAAATCCTGCATTTTGAAGAAGCTTCCTGCCCGTTGGGGAATTGAAACCCTGTCTTCTGCATAACAGGCCGGGATACTAAGCACTAAACCAACGAATGTGGGCTTGGTCAGAGGAGGAATCGAGCTGTGAAGAGAACTGGACTCCATGAGAAGTAGAGAGACATATTGAGAGACAGAGACAAACCGACAAACAGGGAGAGACAGACAACGTGATAGAGACAACGAGAGACAGAAAGTGTGAGACTCAGAAGGAGAGGCAGATGCAGTGAGAAAAAGACTCAAACACATACATATACAGGGTTATGTGTGTGTGCTCTATAAAGAGAGAGAGGGACATAGTGAGACAAAGACAGTGTTAATAACAGTGACAAGGAGAGAGACAGATAGAGAGAGAGCGACAGATAGAGAGAGAGACAAAGATATAAACAGACAATGATGGAAATACTCAGCAGGTTAGAGACAGGAACTAACCGCGATAGGCAAAGAGATACAGATAGGCAGAGGCATAGACAGACAGAGATGATGGGAAAGAGAGAGACAGTTAGAAAATGAGATTGAGAGAATCCCATTCGAACAGAACTGGACACCGTGAGAAAGAGACAGACACGTTGAGAACCAGAGACAAACAGGGAAACAGGGAGAGAGAGAGACAGCGAGATAGAGACAGAGAGAGACAGAAAGTTTTAGACTCAGAGGGAGGGTCAGACTGAGTGAGACACACACTCAAATACTTACATGCACAGAGATGTGTTTGCGTGCTCCATAAAGGGAGGGAGGCAAATAGTGATGGAATAACAAGAAAAAGACAGAACAAAAAGGGAGACAGATAGAGAGAAAGACAGATAGCGAGAGAGATATAGAAACAAAAACAGAAAATGATGGAATGACTCATCAGGTTAGAGACAGGGACCAACACAGACAGAGATGATGGGAAAGAGAGAGACGGTCAGATAGAGAGTCTGAGAGAATCCCTTTGCAACAGAACTGGACAAGTGGCAGACCAAGAGGGACAAAGACTCAAACACATGCACAGCTCTCGATAGATAGAGAGAGAGAGGCAGAGACTGAGCGACACAGATACATTTCATTATCTGCTCAGAGTGTCACCGAAACATGCAAATGCAACAGATGAAAATCGGAATCACTGAGCAGCATGGGAAGTAATCTCTGTTTAATTAAGCAATTACCATTCGAACCCACGCAGTTATAATTCCTTTGGATCTTAAGTCCAACACCTTAACCACTCGGTCATCCTGGTCCTGGCAGAAACGGGCATTGTCTCTGTCAGAATTTGGGCTTCAACTCCACCCCCACAGACACACACATACACAGAGGGTTTCAGGGAGCATTTTCGAACATTTTTAGTGATATTGACACGGGGGCAACTCTCCTATTCTTTTTCGAGTAATGCTCTGTGACCTTTCACATCCATCCGAGTGTACATCCGGAGCTTCAATTTCACAACCGCATTATTTTCCCCAAGTTGTTTTAAAAGTTCCAGGACGCACCAAATTCATGGTGATGATTTCCACAGACAGTTGCACATACACAGAGATAAACATACAGATAGACATACACAGAGACACACACACATAAAATAACCAAAAATATACACGCATCAACATAGAAATATAGAAACATAGAAATTAGGTGCAGGATTATGCCATTCGGCCCTTCGAGCTTGCACCACCATTCAATAACATCATGGCTGATCATTCAACCTCAGTACCCCTTTCCTGCTTTCTATCCATACCCCTTCATCCCTTTAGCCGTAAGGGCAATATCTAACTCCCTTTTGAAAATATCTAACGAACTGGCCACAACGACTTTCTGCAGTGGAAAATTTCACAGGTTAACCACTTTCTGAGTGAAAAGTTTCTCCTCATCTCGTTTCTAAATGGTTTACCCCTTACTCAAAGACTGTGATCCTTGGACTCGAACTCCCCAGCAGCGAGAACATTCTTCCAGCCTCTATGCTGTCCAATCTCGTCAGAATTTTACATGTTTCTTTGAAATCTCCTCTCATTCTTCTAAACTCCAGTGGATACCAGCCCAAATCATCGAGTCTCTCCTCATATGTCAGTCCTGCCATCCCGGGATTCAAGCTGGTGAACCTTCGCTGTACTCCCTCAATAGCAAGGACATCCTTCCTCAGATTCGGAGACCAAAACTGAACACAATATTCCAGGTGTGGCCTCACGGAGGCCCTGTACAACTGCAGTAAGACCTCCGTGCTCCTGTACTCAAATCCCCTAGCTATGAAGGGGAACATGCCATTTGCCTTCTTCACCGCTTGCTGCACCTGCAGACCAACAATCAATGACTGATGTATCATGACACCCAGATCAAGATATACAAAGATTGCCTGAGACAAATAGATGGATAGACAGGCAGGGTCACTGTTGCAACTTTGGCTGTCTTTTGCGTTTTTCAGTCGAGGATACTGCCACTGAACCAAAACCGATACCAAAGTTCACAACCGTATTATTTTCCCCAAGTCTTTTTAAAAGGTTTCAGCACATACCAAATTCATGCTGATGATTTGCACAGACAGTTGCACATACACAGAGACATATATACAGAACGACAGACGCAGAGACAAAAACACCCACACACATAACAAAAATATACATGCACCAACAGACATGCCTTAGACATACAGAGGGATAGACAGGCTGAATCACTTTCGCTACTTTGGCTGATTTTTGCGTTTTTCTATCCGTATGCATCATGAATATTGCAGATTAATAAAAATGAGAAATAGGTGTCAGTGTTGAAATGTCTGGGACATTATTCCACCTATCTCAGGATCCATTTTTAAAAACCTGGTTAAATTGTAAAATGGAATGAAAAATGCTGTGAATTGTAGTCGGCAGTTTTCGAACCAATGCGCAGAAAACCCAAAGGATTTCCAGACCATCACTTTAACCACTCGGCAAAACTACTGCGTCTCTGGCACTTTAAGTGTTCCTCAGAAAAAACTCAGTCATCCATCTCTGTGCAGCAGACGGCCACAAAATCCTGAAAAAGTCTCCGTTGCAAAAAATCTGGAAGAGGGAATCTCCTCTTGCCGTATTTTTATTGTTCTATATTGCTCTGGAACTTTTTAATATGAATCTTTTCCAAGAAACAGAAGAACAATTCGATTATTTCATAAAGCAGCTTTTCCATCAGGAAATTGAACCCGGTTCTCCCGCGTACCAGGGAGGGCATAATCACCATTATACGGACGAGGGAACGGATTGCGTCAGAGCAGTAATCAAGCTGTGAACAGAAGTCGACAGACACATTGATCGACAGACACAAACCAACAAAGAGGGATAGACAGACAGCGAGAGAGAGACAACGAGAGACAGAAAGGGTGAGACTGAAAAGTCAGTCAGAGACAGCGAGAAAAAGACTCAAACACCTACATATACAGAGATGTGTGTGTGTGATCTATAAAAACAGAGGGAAAGAGTGAGAGAAAGACAGTGATAAAGACAGTGACAAGTTGAGAGACAGATAGAGAGAGAGCGACAGATAGAGAGAGAGACAAAGATATAAACAGAAAATGATGGAAATACTCAGCAAGTTAGAGACAGGAACTACCAGCGACAGGCAAAGAGAGACAGACAGGCAGAAACATAGAGAGACAGAGATGATGGGAACGAGTGAGACAGTCAGACAAAGAGACTGAGAGAATCCCATTCGAACAGAACTGGACACGGTGAAAAACAGACAGACACATTGAGAACCTGAGACAAACAGGGAAACAGGGAGAGACAGACAGTGAGATAGAGACAAAGGGAAACATAAAGTTTGAGTCTGAAAGGGAGGATCAGACTGAATGAGAAAAAGACTCTAACACATACATACACAGAGATGTATTTGCGTGCTCCATAAAGAGAGGGAGGCAATTAGCGATGGAATGACAGAGAAAAGGACAGGGACAAAGAGAGGGACAAAGAGGGAGACAGATAGAGAGAAAGACAGATAGATAGAGCGTGACATAGAGACAAAAACAGAAAATAATGGAAATACTTATTAGATTAGAGTCCGGGACTAACAGAGACAGGCAAAGACATGGACAGACAGAGATAATGTGACAGAGAGAGACAGTCAGACAGAGAGTGTCAGAGAGAGGCAGACTGAGGGAGACAAAGACTCAAACACACAAATACAAACACAGCTCTCTAAAGAGAGAGAGCGGCAGAGACCGAGCGACACAGATACATTTCACAATTTCATTTCATTATCGGCTCAGGGTGTCATATCGTTACAGAAAATTGCAGATTCAGCAGATGAGAATCGGGTATCACTGAGCAGGATGGGAAAAATCTACGTTTAATTAAGGAATTGCCAGGAGTGTGGTTCAAACCCACGCGGGTATAAACCCATTAAATCTTAAATCCAACGCCTTTACCACTCGGCCTTCCTGATCCTGATCCTGTCAGAGGTTGGACTCTGCCTGTGAGAATCTGGGCTTCAGCTCCACCCCCACAGCGACACACAGACACATCGGAATTCAGGGAGCATTTACGAACATATTTTTTAATATTGACACGGGCGCAACTCTCCTATTCTTTTTCGACAAAGGCTCTGGGAACTTTCACATCCACCCGAGGGTGCAGATGGAGCTTCAATTTAAAATTTCAGCCGATGGTCAACAGCGACAACAATGCAACATTCCCCAAGTACTGCATTTGAGTGTCAGGCAAGATGATGTGTTCAAGTCTCAGGAATGGGATTTACACACACAACCTCCTGATTCAGTCGAGAATGGAGCCACTGAACCAAAACCGATATCAAAGATCACAACCGTATTATTTTCCTCAAGTTTTTTAAAAAGTACCAGGACGTACCAAATTCATGGTGATGATTTCAATAGAGAGTTGCACATACAGAGATATACATACATATAGACAACACAGACACACGTACACAGAATAACCAAAGATATACACATATCAACATAGACACATAGAAAAATAGACATTTTGTGCAGGAATATGCCATTCGGCCCTTCGAGCCTGCACCACCATTCAATAAGATCATGGCTCATCATTCAACCTCAGTACCGCTTTCCTGCTTTCTCTCCATACCCCTTGATCCCTTTAGCTGTAAGGGCCCCTTTGAATATATCTAACGAACTGGCCTCAACGACATTCTGCGGTAGAAAATTTCACAGGTTATCCACTCTCTGAGTGAAGAAGTATCTCCTCATCTCGGTCCTAAATCGCTTACACCTTATTCTTACACTATGATCCTTGGTCTCGAACACCAGAGCAACGGGAACATTCTTCCAGCCTCTAAGCTGTCCAATCTTGTCAGAATTTTATATGTTTCTATAAGATCCCCTCTCATTCTTCTAAACTCCAGTGGATACCAGTACAGTTGATCCAGTCTCTCCTCATATGTCAGTCCTGCCATTCCGGGAATCATGCTGGTGAACCTTCGCTGTGCTCCCTCAATAGCAAGGACGTCCTTCCTCAGATTTGGAGACCAAAACTGAACACAATATTCCAGGTGTGGCCTCACCAAGGCCCTGTACAACTGCAGTTAGACCTCCCTGCTCCTATACTCAAATCCCCTAGCTATGAAGGCGAACATGCCATTTGCCTTCTTTATCGCCTTCTGCACCAGCACACCAACTTTCAATGACTGATGTACCATGACACCCAGATTAAGATTTACACAGGTTGCCTTAGACAATTAGATGGATAGACAGGCAGGGTCACTGTCGCTACTTTGGCTGATTATTGCGTTTTTCTATCCGTATGTATCTTGAATATTGCAGATATTGAGATATTGCATAAAAATGTGAAATAGATGGTCAGTGTTGAAAGGGGTGGAACGTTCTTCTGCCTTTCTCAGGATCAGTTTTGCAAAAACTTGGTTAAATTGTAAAATGGAATGAAAAATGCTGAGAATCGGAGCCGGCAGGTTTCGTTCCAGCGCGGGGAGAACCAAAAGGATTTCTCGACCGTCGCGTTAACCACTCGGCCACAACTACTGCGTCTCTGGCACTTTAAATGTTACTCAGAAAAAACTCAGTCATCCATCTCTGTGCAGCAGACGGCCACAGAATCCTGAAAAAGTCTCCGTTTGCAAAAAATCTGGCAGAGGCAATCTCCTCTTGCTGTATCTTTACTGTTCTATATTGCTCTGAAACTTTTTAACATGAATCTATACCAAGAAACAGAAGTAAAATTCGACATTTTGAAAAAGCTGCTTTTCTGTTGGGGAATTAAATCCAGTTCTCCCGCGTAACAGGCGGGGATACTCACCACTATACGGACGAGGGTACAGGTTGTGTCAGAGCAGTTATCGAGCTGTGAACAGAAGTCTGCAGACACATTGAGAGACAGAGACAAACAGGGAGAGACAGATAGCGAGAGAGAGAGACAACGAGAGACAGAAAGGGTGAGACTGAAAAGTCAGGCAGACTATGAGAAAAAGACTCAAACACCTCCATATACAGAGATGTGTGTGTGTGATCAATAAAGAGAGAGAGGGAAAGAGTGAAAGAAAGACAGTGATAAAGACAGTGACAAGGAGAGAGACAGATGGAGAGAGAGCGACAGATCGAGAGAGAGGCAAATATATAAACAGAAAATGATGGAAATACTCAGCAGGTTAGAGACAGGAATTACCAGCGACAGGCAAAGAGAGACAGATAGGCAGAAACATAGACAGACAGAGATGATGGGACAGAGTGAGACAGTCAGACAGAGAGACTGAGAGAATCCTATTCGAACAGAACTGGACACCGTGAGAAAGTGACAGACACATTGAGAAACAGAGAAAAGGACAGGGACAAAGAGAGAGACAAAGCGGGCGACAGATAGAGAGAAAGACAGATAGAGAGAGAGACATAGAGACAAAAACAGAAAATAATGGAAATACTTATCAGGTTAGAGACAGGGACGAACAGAGACAGGCAAAGACATGGACAGACAGAGATAATGACACAGAGAGAGACAGTCAGACAGAGAGTCTGAGAGAATCCCATTGCAACAGAACTAGACACCGTGAGAAAGAGACAGATTGAGAGACAGAGACAAACAGATAAACAGGGACAGACAGAGTGGGTCAGAGAGGGAGACTGAGAGAGACAAAGACTCAAACACACAAACACAAACACAGCTCTCTAAAGAGAGAGAGCGACACTGATACATTTAACAATTTCATTTCATTATCGGCTCAGATTGTCACAGAGTTACAGAAAATTGGAAATTCAGCAGATGAAAATCGGGTATCACTGAGCAGGATGGGAAAAAAAGCTCTGTTTAATTGAGGAATTACCATGAGTTGGGTTTGAACCCACGGGGCAATAAACCCATTACATCTCAAGTCCAACACCTTTACCATTCGGCCATCCTGGTCTTGATCTTGTCAGTGGTTGGACTCTGCTTCTGTGAGAATCTGGGCTTCAGCTCCACCCCCACAGCGACACACAGAGACATTGGATTTCAGGGAGCATTTACGAACATTTTTCGTAATATTGACACGGGCGCAGCTCTCCGATGCTTTTTCGACTAAGGCTCTGGGAACTTTCACATCCACCCGAGGGTGCAGATGGAGCTTCAATTTAAAATTTCAGCCGATGGTCAACAGCTTCAACAATGCAACATTCCCCAAATACTGCATTTGAGTGTCATCCAAGATGATGTGTTCAAGTCTCAGGAGTGGGACTTATACACACAACCTCCTGATTCAGTCGAGAATGGAGCCACTGTACCAAAACCGATACCAATGTTCACAACCATATTATTTTCCCCAAGTTTTTTAAAAAGTTCCAGGACATACCAAATTCATGGTGATGATTTCCACAGACAGTTGCACATACACAGAGACATACATACAGATAGACATACACAGACACACGCACACACAATAACCAAAACTTTACACGCATCAACATAGAAAGATAGTGACAGAGCAATTAGGTGCAGGAATATGCCATTCGGCCCTTCGATCATGGCTGATCATTCAACCTCAGTACCCCTTTCCTGCTTTCTCTCCATACCCCTTGATCGCTTTAGCCGTAAGGGCCATATCTAACTCCCTTTTGAATATATCTAACGAACTGGCCTCAACGACTTTCTGCAGTAGAAAATTTCACAGGTTAACCACTCTCTGAGTGAAGAAGTTTCTCCTCATCTCGGTCCTAGATGGCTTACCCCTTACTCTTAGACTGTAATCCTTGTTCTCATACTCCCTAGCAACGAGAACGTTCTTTCAGCCTCTAAGCTGTCCAATCTCGTCAGAATTTTATATGTTTCTGTGTGATCCCCTCTCATTCTTCTAAACTCCAGTGGATACCAGCCCAGTTGATGCAGTCTCTCCTCATATGTCAATCCTGCCATCCCGGGAATCATGCTGGTGAACATTCGCTGTACCCCTCAATAGCAAGGACGTCCTTCCTCAGATTCGGGGACCAAAACTGAACAAAATATTCCAGGTGTGGCCTCAACAAGGCCCTGTACAACTGCAGTAAGACCTCCCTGCTCCTATACTCAAATCCCCTAGCAATGAAGGCGAACATGCCATTTGCCTTCTTCACCGCCTGCTGCACCTGCATGCAACTTTCAATGACTGATGTGCAATGACACCCAGATGAAGATATACACAGGTTGCCTTAGACAAATAGATGGATAGACAGGCAGTGTGATTGTCGCTACTGTGGCTGGTTGTTGCGTTTTTCTATCCTTATGTATCGTGAATACTGCAGATTAATGAAAGAAAGAAAACAGCGGCTGCATCGAAAGATGTGGGACTTTGCTTCATCTATCTCAGAATCAGTTTTGCAGTAAAGTGGTTAAATTGTGAAACAGAATGAAATATGCTGAGAAACATAGTCGGCAGAGTTCAAACCTGCGCAGAGAAAACCCGATGGATTTTTTGTCTATTGTCTGACCCACTCGACTACTAGCTCGCTGCATCATTAAATGGTACTCACATAAAACTCAGTCATCCATCTCTGTGCAGCAGACGGCCACAGAATCCGGAAAAAGTCTCCGTTTGCTAAAAATCTGGAAGAGGCAATCTCCTCTTCCTGTATTTGTACTGTTCTGTATTGCTCTGGAACTTTTTAACATGAATCAACACCAAGAAACAGAAGTACAATTCTACATTTTGTAAATGCTGCCACCGCGTCGGGAAGTAGAACCACGGTCTCCGGCGGAACAGGCGAGGATACTCACCACGATACTAATGAGCATGAGTTCTATCAGAGCAGGAATCGAGCTGTGAACAGAACTGGACACCATGAGAAGTCGACAGACACATTGAGAGACAGATACAAACCGACAACCAGGGAGAGACAGACAGCGAGATCGAGACAACGAGAGACAGAAAGTGTGAGATTGAGAAGAAGAGGCAGACTGAGTGAGCAAAAGATTCAAACACATAGATATATAGAGATGTATGTGTGTGATCTATTAAGAGAGAGAGGGAAAGAGTGAGAGAAAGACAATGATAAAGACAGTGACAAGGAGAGAGACAGATAGAGAGAGAGAGATAGAGACTAAAACAGAAAATGATGGAAATACTTTTCAGGTTAGAGGCAGGAACTAACAGAGACAGGCAAAGACATGGACAAACCGAAATGATGGCAAAGAGAGAGCCAGTCAGACAAAGTGTCTGAGAGAATGCCATTGGAACAGACGTGGACACCGTGAGAAAGAGCCAGATTCAGAGACAGAGACAAACGGAGAAACAGGGACAGACAGAGTGAGTCAGACTGAGAGAGATAAAGACTCAAACATACAAACACAGATACAGCTCTCTGAAGAGAGAGAGAGGCAGAGACCGAGCGACACAGATATATTTCAAAATTTCATTTCATTATCGGTTCAGAGTGTCACACAGTTACAGAAAATCGTTGATTCAACCGATGAAAATCGGGCACTACTGATCAGAATGGGAGGAAATATGTGTTAAATTAAAGAGATATCAGGAGTGGGGTACGAACCCACGCGGGAAAAAACCCCATTGATTTGTAAGGCCAACACCTCAGCCACTCGGCTATCCTGGTCCTGTGCGAGCCTCGAAACGATCTCTATGAGAATCTGGGCTTCAACCCCAATCCCACATACAAATGCATGCACATCGGCTTTTAGTGAGCATTTACGAACATTTTTAGTAATATTGACACGGGGGCAACTCTCCTATTCTGATTCGAGTCATGCTCTGGGACCTTTCATATTGACCCGAGGGTGCAGATGGAGCTTCAATTTAAAATTTCATTCGAAAGTCAACAGCTTCAACATTGCAAAATTCCCCAAGTGCTGCACTTGAGTGTTAGCCAAGATGATATGCTCAAGTCTCAGGAGTGCGACTTGACCACACAAACTCCTGATTCAATCGAGGATGCTGCCACTGAACCAAAGCCGATACAAAAGTTCACAACCGTATTATTTTCCGCAAGCCTTTTTTATAAGTTCCAGGACATAGCAAATTCATGGTGATGATTTCCATAGACAGTTGCACATACACAGAGACATATATAGAGATAGACAGACACACACACACACATACCCAAAAATTTGCACGCACCAACAGCATGCACAGATGCCTTCGTCATCTCGAGGGATCGTCAGGCTGAATCACTGTAGCAACTTTGACTGATTTTTGCGATTTTTTTATACGGATGTATCGTGAATATTGCAGATTAATAAAAACGAGAAAAAAATGTCAGTGTTGAAAGGTGTGGGACGTTATTCCATCAATCTCAGGATCAGTTTGGTAGAGAACTGGAATGAAAAATGCTGAGAATCGGAGTCGGCAGGATTCGAACCAGCATGGGAATAACCCAATGGATTTTTAGTCCATCGCCTTAACCACTCGGCCACGACTACTGTGTCGCTACTTTGTGCAACGTTACTAAGAAAAAACTCACTCATCCATCTCGGTGCAGCAGACGGCCAAAGAATCCTGAAAAAGTCTCCGTTTGCTAAAAGTCTGGAACAGGCAAACTCCTCTACCTGTATTTTTACAGTTCTATATTGCTCTGGAATTTTTAATATGTATCTCTACCAAGAAACAGAAGTAAAATTCAACATTTTGAAACAACTGCCGCCCCGTCGGGAATTGGACCCCGGTCTCCAGCGTAACAGGCAGAGATACTCACCACTATACTAACGAGGAACTGACGGGTACCATCACTGTCAGAGCAGGAATCGAGCTGTGAACAGAACTGGATACCATGAGAAGTCGACAGACACATTGAGAGACAGAGACAAACCGACAAACAGGGAGAGACAGACAGCTAGATAGAGACAACGAGAGACAGAAAGTGTGAGACTGAGAAGGAGAGGCAGACTAAGTGAGAAAAAGACTCAAATACATACATATACAGAGATGTGTGTGTGTGATCTAGTAAGAGAGAGAGGAAAAGAGTGAGAGAATGATAATGATAAAGATAGTGACAAGGAGAGGGACAGATCGAGAAAGAGAGATCCAGACTAAAAGAGAAAATGATGGAAATACTCAGCAGGTTAGAGACACGGCAAAGAAAGACAGGCAGGCAGAGACATAGACAGATAGAGAGAGACGATGGGAAAGAGAGAGACAGTCAGACATAGAGGGATGATGGAAAAGAGAGAGCCAAATAGACAGGGAGACTGAGCGAATCCCATTGGAGCAGAACTTTGACACCGTGAGAAAGTAAGAGTCAAATTGAGAGATAGGGACAAACAGAGAAACATAGAAAATAGGTGCAGGAGTAGGCCATTCGGGTTTCGAGTCTGCACCTCCATTCAATAAGATCATGGCTGATCATTCAGCTCAGTACGCCTTTCCTGCTTTCTCTCCATACCTCTTGATTCCTTTAGCCTTAATGGCCATATCTAACTCCCTCTTGAATATAGCCAATGAACTGGCATCAACAACTCTCTGCGATAGGGAATTCCACAGGTTAACAACTCTCTGAGTGAAGAAGTTTCTCCTCATCTCGGTCCTAAATGGCCTGCCCCTTATCCTTCGACTGTGTCCCCTAATTCTGGACTTCCCCAACATCGGGAACGTTCTTGCTGCATCTAACCTGTCAAGTCCCGTCAGAATTTTTTATGTTTCTATGAGATCCCCTCTCATGCTTCTAAACTCCAGTGACTTCAAGCACAGTCGATCCAGTCTCTCCTCATATGTCAGTCCTGTCATCCCTGGAATCAGTGTGGTGAAACTTCGCTGCACTCCCTCAATAGCAAGAAAGTCCTTCTTCAGTTTACGATACCAAAACTGAACACAATATTCCAGGTGAGGTCTCACAAAGGCCCTGTACAACTGCAGTAAGACCTCCGTACTCCTATACCCAAAACCCCTAGCTATAAAGGCCAACATACCATTTGCCTTCTTCACCACCTGCTGTAACTGCATGTCAACTTTCAATGACTGATGTACCACGACACGCAGCTCCCATTGCACCTCTCCTTTTCCTAATCTGCCGCCATACAGATAACATTCTGCCTTCGTGTTTTTGCCACCAAAGTGGATAACCTCACAATTATCCACATTATATTGCATCTGCCATGCCTTCGCCCACTCACCTAACCTGTCCAAGCCACCCTGCAGCCTCTTAGCGTCCTCCTCACAGCTCACGCCGCCACCCTGTTTGTATCATCTGCAAACTTGAAGATATTACACTCAATTCCTTCATCTAAATCATTAATGTATATTGTAAATAGCTGGGGTCCCAGCACTGAGCCCTGTGGCACCCCACTAGTCACTGCCTGCTTTTCTGAAAAGGACCCGTTTATCCCGACTCTCTGCTTCCTGTCTGCCAACCAGTTCTCTATCCACGTCAGTACATTAACCCCAATACCATGTGCTTTAATTTTGCACACCAATACGTGTGTGGGACCTTGTTGAAAGCCTTTTGAAAGTCCAGATACACCACATCCACTGGTTCCCCTTATCCACTATACTAGTTACATCCTCAATAAATTCCAGAAGATTTGGCAAGCTTGATTTCCCTTTCATAAATTCATGCAGTTTGGACCTATCCTGTCACTGCTTTCCAAATGCACTGCTATTTCATCTTTAATAATTGATTCCTACATTTTCCCCACTACTGATGTCAAGCTAACCGGTCTATAATTATCCGTTTTCTATCTCCCTCCTTTTTTAAAATGTGGTGTTTCATTAACTAATCTCCAGTCCATACTAACTGATCTAGAGTCCATGGACTGTTGGACAATGATCACCAATAAATCCGCTATTTCTAGGGACACTTCCTTAAGTACTTTCCAATGCAGACTATCAGGCCCCGGGGATTTATCGGTCTTCAATCCCATCAATTTCCCTAACACAATTACCTGACTGATAAGGATTTCCTTCAGTTCCTCCTTCTCGCTAGATCCTCGGTGCCCTCGTATTTCTGGAAGGTTATGCGTGTCTTCCTTCGTGAAGACAGAACCAAAGTAATTGTTCAACTGGTCTACCATTTCTTTGTTCCCCATTATAAATTCACCTGAATCTGATTGCAAGGAACCTACGTTTGTCTTTTCTAATCTTTTTGTCTTCACATATCTATAGAACTTTATTATGTTTCCAACAAGCTTCCTCTCATAATCTATTTTCCCCCTCCTCATTTAACCCTTTGTCCTCCTCTTCTGAATTCTAAATGTCTACCAGTCATCAGGTTGTGGCTTTTTGTGGCCAATTGATATGCCTCTTCCTTGCATTTAACACTATCCTTAATTTCCCTTGTTAGCTACGGTTGAGCCACCTTCCCCGTTTTATTTTTACTCCAGACAGGGAAATACAATTGTTGAAGTTCGTCTATGTGATTTTTAAATGTGTGCCATGGCCTATCTACCTTCAACCCTTTAAGTATCATTCGCCAGTCTATTCTAGCCAATTCACGTCTCATACCATCAAAGTTACTTTTGCTTAAGTTCAGGACCCAAGTCTCTGAATTAAGTGTATCACTCGCCACCTTAATAAAGAATTCTACCTTATTATGGTCACTCTTTCCAAGCGGCCTCGCACAACAAGATTGCTAATTTGTCCTTTCTCATTGCACACCACCCAGTCGAGGATGGCCAGCCCTCAAGATGGTCCCTCGACATATTGGTCGAGATAACCATCCCTAATACGTTCGAGGAAATCCTCCTCCACCGTATTGCTTCCTGTTTGGTTAGCCCAATCTACATGTAGAGTAAGGTCGTCCTTGATAACTGCTGTATCTTTATGGCACGCATCCCTTATTTCTTGTTTGATGCTGTCCCCAACCTCACTACTACTGTTTGCTGATCTGTACACAACTCCTCTAGCGTTTTCTTCCCTTTGGTATTCCGCAGCACCACCCATAAATGTTCCACATCATCCAAGCTAATGTCGTTCCTTACTATTGCCTTATTTTCCCCTTTAACCAGCAACGCTACCCCACCAACTTTTCATTTCTGTCCATGCTTCCTGAATGTTGAATTCCCAGCCTTGGTCACCCTGGAGCTATGTCTCCGTCATGCCAATTATATCATATTCACTAATTGCTGCTCGTGCAGTTAATTCATCCGCCTTATTACGAATACTTCTCGCAATGAAGCACAGAGCCTTCAGGCTTGTTATTTTAATACATTTTGACCCTTTAGAATTTTGCTGTAAAGTGGCCCTATTTGATTTTTGCTGTGGGTTTCTCTGCCCTCCACCTCTACTTTTAATCTTTCGTTCTGCGCCCATTCTACTTCCCTCTGTCTCCTGTCGCCCTGCCATATTACTTTAAATCCTCCCCAACAACGCTAGCAAATACTCCCCCTTGGACATTGTTTCTGGTCCTGCCCAGGTGCAGACCGTCCGATTTAGTTCTGGTCCCACCTCCCCCAGAACCCTTTCCAAAGTCCCAGGAACTTGAATCCCTCCCATCTGCACCACATTTCAAGCCACGTATTCATCTGAGCTATCCTGCGATTCCTGCTCGCACTAGCAGGTAGCACTGGTAGCAATCCTGAGTTTGCGACCTTTGAGGTCCTACTTTTTAATTTAACTCCGAGCTCCCTGAATTCAGCTTGTCGATCCTCAGACAGAGTGAGTCAGAGATTGACAGAGACTCAAACACATAAAGATAGACAGGGCTCTCTAAAGACAGAGAGTGTGAGGCACAGATACATTTCACGATCCCATGTCTTTGTCAGTTGAGAGTGTGACAGAGTTACAGATTCAACAGAAGGCATTCGGGTAACACTGAGCAGGATGGGAGAAAATCGGTGCAAAATTCAAGAGTTACGAGGAGTGGGGTTCGTACCCATGCGGGTATAAACCCATGCGATCCTAACTGCAATGACTTCTACACTCGGCCATTCTGGATTTGTGAACCTTCACATTCTGTCTCTGTGAGAATCTGGGCTTGAGCTCCACCCTCACAGACACACGCATACACACAGGTTTTCAGTGAGCATTTCAGAATATTTATATAAAAGTGACACGGGGCAACTCACTACTCTTTATCGAATAATGCTGTGGGAACTTTCACATTCACCCGAGAGAGCAGACGGAGCTTCAATTTAACATTTCATCCAAAAGTCAACAGCTTCAACAATGTAAAATTCCGCAAGTACTGCACTTGAGTGTCAGCCAAGATTATATGCTCAAGTCTCAGGAGTGGGACTTGAAGTCGAAAATGCTGCCGCTGAACCAAAGCCGATATCAAATGTCACAACTGTATTATTTTCTCCAAGTCTTTTAAAAAGTTCCAGTACATACCAAATTCATGGCGATGATATCCACAGACAGTTGCACATACACAGTGACATACATACAGATAGACAGACACAGAGACACACACACACATATAACCAAAAATATACACGCACCAATGGACATACACAGAGTGCCTCAGACATAAAGAAGGTTAGACAGGTTGAATCATTGTCGCTAATTTGGCTGATTTTTGCGGTTTTCTATCCGTATGTATCGTGAATATTGAAAATTAATGAACATGAGAAAAAATGTCTGTGTTGAAAGGTGTGGGACGTTATTCCACCGAACTCAGGATCCGTTTTGCAGGGATCTGGTTAAACTGTGAAATGGAATGAAAAATGCTGAAATCAGTAGTCGGCAGGATCGAACCTGCCTGGTGAAAACCCAATGGGTTCCTTGGTCCATCGTCTTAATCACCCAGGCACGACTACTGGGTTTCTGCCTCTTTAAATGTTACTCAGATAAAACTCAATCATCCATCTCTCTGCATCAGAATGCCACAGAGTCCTGAAAAAGTCTCCGTTTCCTAAAAATCTGGAGGAGCCAATCTCCTCTTGCTGTATTTTTACACTTCTATGTTGCTCTGGAACTTTTAATATGAATCTATACTGAATAACAGAAGTACAATTCTACATTTCGAAAATGCTTCCTCCCGCGTGACAGGCGGGGATACTCACGACTATACTAATTAGGTACTGACGGGTGTAGATTTTGAGACAGCAGGAATCGAGCTGTGAAAAGAACTGGACACCATGAGAAAGAGACAGATACATTGAGAGACAGACACAAACAGAGAAACAGGGAGAGACAGACAGCGAGCTAGAGAAATAGAGAGAGATCAAGTGTGAGACTGAGAGGGATAGGCAGACTGAGAGAGACAAAGACTCAAACACACACATACACAGAGATGTGTGTGTGTGTGTGTGCTCCATAAAGAGAGGGAGGCAAAGAAAACCAGAGACAAAGAAAAAGACATGGACAAAGAAAGCGACAAAGAGAGAGAGAGAGATAGTGAGAGAGAAGATAGAGAGAGAGAGACAGAGATAAAAACAAAAAATGATGGAAAGACTCAACAGGTTAGAGACAGGATCGAACAGAGACAGGCAAAGAGAGACAGGCAGGCAGAGACATAGACAGACAGTAATGATGGAAAAGATAGAGACAGTCAGACAGAGAGACTGAGATAATCCTATTGCAACAGAACTGGACACTGTTTAAAAGAGACGGGCAGATTGAGAGACCGAGACAAACAGGGAAACAGGGAGAGACAGAGTGAGTCAGACAGAGGCAGAGTGAGGGAGACAAAGACTCAAACACGCAAACACAAGCACAGATCTCTAAAGAGACAGAGGTAGTGAGTGAGGCAGAGACTGAGAGACACGATTCCATTTCTTTATCGGTTCAGAATGTCATAGAATTGCAGTAAAATGCAGATTCAACAGATTCTTACTGCCTTGGTGAGGCCTCACCTGGAATAGTGTGTTTAGTTTTGGTCTCCTAATCTGAGGAAGGACGTTCTTGCTATTGAGGGAGTGAAGCGAAAGTTCACCAGATTGATTCTCGGGATGGCTGGACTTTCATATGAGGAGAGACTGGATCAACTGGGTTTTTTACATTGGAGTTTAGAAGGATGAGAGGGGATTTCGTAGAAACATAAAGATTCTGGCGGGACGGGACAGGTTAGATGCAGGTAGCTTGTTCCCGATGTTGGGGAAGTCCACAACGAGGGGACACAGCCTTCGGACAGACCTGTCTCCGTGGTGCCAATTATATCATATTCATTAATTGCTACCTGTGCAGTTAATTCATTCACCTTATTACGAATACTCCTCGCATTGATGCACAGAGCCTTCAGGCTTATCTTTTTAACACACTTTGTCCCTTTAGACTTTTGCTGTAATGTGGCCCTTTTTGAAAGGAATGACAAGGGTGTATGCAGTTACAGGAGGATGTGAGGGGAAACAAACATAATACGAGGGGAAGAGTACATCCGCGATGGACCAGTATGAGATCAAAAAGAATGGAAATATAAGGGGAATATCTTTATCCGTGTGCCGGAGAGGAGGAAGCCTAACTATAGGTCCTCATCCAGTGGTCGAGGGGAGCAAGGACAGATGCGGGTTTGACAATACTACGGAAGGATGCATCATTGGAATAAATCCGAACCTACATTACACGTATCAAGGGTGAGGAGAATATTGTGTGATAACTAGCCTGGGAATTACTTTACTCCAAGACTGTCGGTGGCAGCGGGAAGAGCACGCATGACATGCCAGGAAGACAATGACATGAAATATAAGTGATGAGATTAAGCAAGATATTGATGTTTACATGGAAGAGCAAGCAGAATCAATTCCCCTGTTACTTGAAGATTTAACTAGCTCAAGAAATAACATTAAAAGATATTAAGAGCTGAAGGAGAAAGCTGAAGAACTGGACAGTGAAATAAAGGATAACCTGAAAAACCCGCCTTGGTACTTGAGATTATACATCCCTGGATAAGGATCCTTTCCCATACCCTAGTGGCAATACAGATAGTAATAGCCTTGAGTTGGTTGGTGATGTGATGTAACAAGTGCAAAGACAGGCGAGGCTTACCCGAGCAAAGTTACAAGTTAGGGATTAGAATTATATCCCATGTGTTAGTTCTAGTGCAGCTGATAGTGGTGTTGATGCTCCTGGGAGACTGTACAGGCAGATACAAGAGACGAAGAATGAAGAGATTGGCCAAGACCCGTAACCAAGAACGCAGAAAGCCTTTGCTAGATCCAAAGAGGGTTAATCAAACAAAAAGACGGCATGAATACCTGATCTGAGTCATGAGTGTCCCAATCCTGTCGCCTGACCAACGAATCGGAGGCGGGAGAAATAGGAATCAGGACAGGATAAGGCAGGGAAAGGAAAATTGTTGTTCATGGTGGGTTTTTTAAGGGCTGATCACCTAAAGCCTACGCAGTCCTCAAATTGATGTGGCATTCAATTGTGGTAATAATGGTAGTGGAAGGTTTATGTATCGTGATCCAACTATATCTGATGTGTAAGATCGTAGAGATATACAACCACGTGGTTCTAGCCGAACAGCAAACAGCCTTGTTAATTATGTAATGTAGGCATGAAAGGGAGGCGAGTGACTTTGTAAAGCGTTAGGGAAACAACCAAGACCCCGAGCTTATGCACTGTATGTACAAAAAGAAATATAAGTGATGTGCCAATATCCCAGGGAAATTGTCAGGGGTAGTATGTAAAGACTCCGCAAAATATGGAACTACAAGTGATCCCAGGGATATGGACTTGATATCACCATTTCCAGCAGATGGCTCAGAACATATATGTGGTCAGCTGATTATTTAGAAATAATCAGGGACCAACAGGAGGGACTGAAAGGGCAGATTACAAATTGTAATTACAATTAATAATACTAATTGCGATGTTTTAAAATGGAGTTAACAGGTTTTTAAAATGGAACCCACATCCTGTTTTTTGTGGGAAGCATGTGTGGCGGATGCCTTCCACAGAGGAGCAGATGTTCCAATTCATAGACCAAAGGCCTTGGGAGCTGGGCATGGACACAGATAACATGGAATTGGAATTGTATAACAAAAAAAAGAGTTAAATAAAAGAATCATAACAACATGTATTTGGAATTGCCAATTAAGGCATATAGATGCCAAATTGGAGGAAGCGCTGTACCAATCAATAATTTATTAATCAATCAGCATGAATTAATTGTAACTTGCGTAATTACTTAATGCTACAATCTGAAACTGTATAAAGTAAGATGTCTCTGGCAGTATCTTCGAGCATTCCTTCAAGGATAGCTCCCCTGCCGGCTTGTATTAATACAACCTGCATTTACTTTAAGGCTAACAGAATCCTAGTGGTGGTTTCAAGTTAACCCTAACAAGGTTCGAGAGATAAGGAGAGCTGTCGGGGCTCGAAGAGGTTAGAGAGATAGGGAGGGGTGTAGGGCTGGAGGAGGTTACGGAGATAGGGAGGGGTGTAGGGACTGGAGGAGGTTACAGAGATAGGGAGGGGTGTAGGGACTGGAGGAGGTTACAGAGAAACGGAGGGGTGTAGTGGCTGGAGATGGTTACAGAGAGAGGAAGGGGGGTAGGGGCTGGAGGAGGTTACAGAGATAGGGAGGGGCGCGGCCATCGAGGGGTGTGAACAGGATGCTGAGAATTTCAAAATCAGCGCCTCGCTGGGGCCGAGGAGGGGGGAGAAGTGCTACCTACCATGCACTAATCCCATCATCTGTTAAATCACCGGGAGTTCCAGCGACACTCCTCCCCCTCTCTCTCGGTATTTATCTACTCACTGCCTCACTCAAAGCTTATCTCCCATTGACAATCCATGTGAGTGCCCTCGTTGTCCCAGAATTGCTCCCCGTGGACAACGACTGACCTTCCCCGTGCCTCCGCCGCCCTTCTCCTGTTACGTGACGGCCGACAAATTCAGGTTGATTTCCAGTCAGCAAGCAAAATATCGGGGCTGGGGCCGGGGGGGAAGGGGGTCACATAAATTAAAACACGTGGCGGCCGGAGGAAGGGGCTTGCGGGACCGTGTCCGGCCCACGGGCCATATGTTTGACACCTCTGATCTACACTGTCAAGCCCCGTAAGAATTTTGAATATTTTAAAATGAAATCACCACTCATTCTTCTATCCTGTACAGAATATAGGCTTAGTCTACTCAATCTCTCCTCAAAGGATAATGCCCCATCCCAGGAATCAGTTTGGTGAACCTTCGTTGCCATCCTCAATAGTAAGTACATCCTTCCTTCGGTAAGCAATCAAAACTGTACACAATACTCCAGGTGTAGTCTCACCAGGGTCCTATATAATTGCAGTAAGATGTCTAGGAGCAAGCTATTATTTAAATTGAGAAAGATTGCAAAAGTGCCGCAGTACAGCAGGCCCTGGGGTTACTTGTGCATGAAACACAAAAGGATAGCATGCAGGTACAGCAAGTGATCAGGAAGGCGAATGTATCTTGACCTTTTTTGCAAAGGGGATGGAGTATAAAAGTGGGGAAGTCTTGCTACAGCTATATAAGGTTTTGGTGATGCCACACCTGGAATACTGCATGCAGTTTTGTTTTCCATATTTACGAAAGGATATAATTGCTTTGGAGGCAGTTCAGAGAAGGTTCACTCGGTTGATATAAGAGATCAGCAGGTTGACTTATGAAGAAAGGTTGAGTAGTTTGGGCCTCGACGTATTGGAATTAAGAAGAATGAGAGGGGATCTGATCGAAACAAGGTGGATGCAGAGCTGATGTTTCCACTGATGGGGGGAGACTCGAACTAGATGGCATGATCTTCGAAGTAGGGGCCGCCCATTTAAAACAGATGAGGAGGAATTTCTTCTCTCAGAGGGTTGTAAATCTGTCGAACTCGCAGCCTCAGAGAGCTGTGGAAGCTGGGACATTGAATAAATTTAAGACAGAAATAGTTTCTTAACTGATAAGGGGATAAGGGGTTATGGAGAGCGCGCGGCTAAGTGGAGCTGAGTCTATGATCAGATCAGCCATGATCTGATTGAATGGCGGAGCAGGCTCGATGGTATGGCCTACCCCGGTTCATATTTCTCATGTTCCTTTTCTTATGTTTACCATTATCCTCAACTCCTCTTGTAATAAAGGCCGACATACCATTTGTTTTCTTAATTGCTTGCTGTGCCTGCATTTTAACTTTCAGTTATTTTTGTACAACGACACACAGGTCCCTCTGAACACCAACATTTCCCAATATCTCACCATTTCAAGTAGCTGTTTCCAGTCCACTTTGGCTAAACCACATCTCAGTTTAGTAAAATTGCCTTTTCCCCAATTGAGAACTTTTATTCCTGGTCTATCTTTGTCCTTTTCCATAGCTACCCAAAATCTAACTGAATTACGATCACTAGCACCAATGCTCTCCCAATGATACCCCTTCCACCTGCCCAGCATCAGTCTCTAAGACTAAGTCCAGAACTTCCCCCTCTCTTGTTGGGCTTGCTACGTACTGGCTAAAAGGTTCAGCTGGTTGCTGACCCCTCTGCAAAGGGAAATAGGTCCTTCCTATCCACTCTATATAGGCCTCTCATAATTTTATACACCTCATTAACGTCTGCCCCCAGCCTTCTCTGTTCCAAAGCAAACAAACTATTAAGAGGGTTGGTGGGCTGGAGGTTGTTACAGAGATAGGGAAGGGTGAGACCCTGGAGAGATTTGAAAAAGAGAATGAGTATTTTAAAGGCTAATGCCACCAGCCATCTCGCCCAGCACAGAATGTAACTCAATACCAACGGGAAGGATGTTACGTTTACTACTACGCATGCATAATGAGAGGAAATCAATCTCTATCCCTTTAACTAACAGCGGCATTGAAAGAGGGAAATGAATGACCTTTAAATACCTGGTCCACTTGGCACTGAAGTGTCTGAAACTCATAATAGGAACTCATAAATGGAAATAAAATACTGACAGATGTTAAACTGTTTTGTTGACAAAAGAAATCTCGATTTAACTTTTAAAAGATAAATAGTTTAACAGGGGTTGACACATACTCAACTGATAGGCCGACTCAGGATCCACCCATCAAGCAGTGCGATTGGTTGCAGAACACGCTGCTCCTGCGCCCTCCGGCCTCTGACCTCTCTTCCTGTTGGTTCCCAGGGCAATCAATCACCACTCGCCAACATTACACTGCCAGATTAAGTTGAGGGGCTCGGAGGAAGAAATAAAATGAGGCCGTGAATCTAAGTTGAAAAATACAATTAGTAAAGCATGATTAAATGAACTAGGAGAGACAATATAAACTAAAGGGTACAATCCTCAAGGGGATGCATGAACAGTGAGATCTGCGGGTATATGTGGACAAATCGCTGAAGGTGGCAGGACAGGTTGGGAAAGCAGTTAAAAAAGCTTATAGGATCCTGGGCATCACAGAGTACAAAAGCAAGGATGTTATGATGAACCTTTGTAAAACACTGGTTCGGTCTCAACTGGAGCATTGTGTCCAATTCTGGGCACCGCAGATTAGGCTGTGATGGCCTGAGAAAGGGTGCAGAAAAGATTGACAAGAATGATTCACGAGATGAGGGACTTCAGTTACGTGGATTGACTGGAGAAGCTGGGGTTGTTCTCCTTGAAGCAGAGAGGGTTGAGAGGAGAATTGATAGAGGTGTTCAAAATCATGAGGGGTCCGGACAGAGTAGATAGAGAGATACTGTTCGCATTGGTGGAGGGTCAAGAACCAGAGGAGACGGATTTAAGGTGGATGAGCAGAAGAACCAAAGACAGTGTAAGAAAAATCTATTATATGCAGTGAGTCGTTCGGACCTGAAAAGGTTGGGGGAGGCAGACTCAATCACAGCTTTCAAAAGGGAATTGGATAAGTATCCGAAAGAAAACATTTGCAGGACCGGAGGGAAAGGGCGGGGCAGTGGGACTAGCTGGGAGCCGGCAAGGGCTCGACGGGCCGATTGGCCTTCCGTGCTGTAACCATTCTTAGATTGTGTGAGCAGAACCACTTTGTTCCCTGACTCAATCTGAAGCCTTCCGAAGTGTGAGCAACTCTGTTAAACCTGTCTACATCAGCTTTAAATATATTCAATGGCCAAGCCTCCACAGCTCTCTGGGGCAGAGAATCCCACAGATTACAACCCTCTGAGAGAAGAAATTCCTCCTCATCTCAGTTTTAAATTGTCTGAGGAGAAAAGCTGAATTTGTAACTACAACAGGATTTACTGGGATTGCTTTGGGCACTGAACCATGTTCATTGTGGCAGCTCTTGTTTGTTTCTGATTATCTTAATAACCCCTATATATGGGCTGGAGATTAATATCTTGTATAAATGTTGAACAAATTGTCTTCGTTTCAAACACAGTGTGTCGAATATTTGATTCCTCCATGATCAGAGGAGACTAATTGATGTTCTGTTACTGACTGTTCCATTTTAGGGCTTTTTCTTAATCTCACTTACATCACTTCTCACCTAGTTCGCCTTCTATTATATCAAACCCCAAACTTGTTCCGTTTGAGTACACGAGTTGTAGTTGTAGTAGACTTAACTGCAGTGTCTTACTTTAAACTCAGCTGAAATCCTTTGAACGCCCCTTTATTGAACTGCCTTGCATAAGATTTGAAATCCGTTACTTTCTGTAACCTGGTTTTGGAACCGATTGAATTTTAAAATGCATCCACTCATTTTGCACGTGATAGTCTGTGAAATATTCTGAATTTGTAATTTTCATTGCCACAAAATCAGTTCCCTGGCCACCGACTCAATCCCTCTCCCCAACTTGTGTCTGTGCCTGAACCGGACTGTTTGCAACCATGGTGCCATACTTAACCATGAAGTATGTTTTTGACCACATAACAACACCATAATTAAAAATGCATATTTGCACCTCTGTAACATCGCCCTTGCCTCACCTCATCCGCAGCTGACCACTCATCCCTGCCTTTGTTATTTCTGGACTTGACTATTCCAATTCAGTCCTGACACATTCTCACCTGCATAAACTGGAGTTGATCCAAAATTAGGTTGCCCGTGCCCTAACTCTCACCAAGTCCAGCTCACCCATCAGCCCTGTGCTCGCTGAACTACATTAGCTTCTGGTTCAGCAATGCCTTGAATTCAAAATTCTAATACTTATTTTCAAAAGTCTCGATGGCCTCGCCCCTCCCTGGCTCTGTAAACTCCTCCAGCCCCAACCAGCACCACACCGCCATCAGCCACCACACCCCCACTCCCCACACCGCCTATGAAATATCTGTCTTCCTGAGCATCCCTGATTATAATTGATGGCTGTGCCTTTTGTTGCCCAGGCCCCAAATTCTGGAAAATCCAGCCTAAACCTTTCTGTCTCACCCATGCTGTACCTGCGCTGGCAGTTCTTGATGCGATAGTGGAAAGCAAGCTTTTCTCTCTTATCTAATCCGTGCTGCCTCTTTCCATGGAGTGTTTGATAGGAGAGTGTAGGGTGAGCTTTACTCAGTATCTAACCCGTGTTGTTCCTCCCCTGGGTATATCTGATGGGATGGTGTAGAGGGAGATTTACTCTGTATCTAATCCGTGCTTAACCTGTCCTGGAAGTGTTTGATGGACAGTGTCGGGGGAGCATTACAGTGGATGTAACCTGTGCTGTACCTGCGCTGGGAGTGCTTGATGGGACAATGTCGCAGGAGTTGTACTCTATATCTAACCCATGCCGTAAATGCGATGGGAGTGTTTGATGGATAAGTCTATGGAGAGCTTTACTCTCTGACTAACCCATGCTGTGCCTATTATGCGAGTGTTTGATGGGACAGTGTAGTGGGAGATTAACTCTGTATCTAACCAATGCTGTATCAACCCTGGGAGTGTTAGGGACAGGCTAGAGGGAGATTCAACCTTCAAAAATCAAAGCTGTCTCTGCCTGGGAATGTCTGGTGAGACATTGTAGAGTGAGCTTTACTCTGCATCTAACCTGTGTTGTCCTCCTCCTCATCATCATCATCATCATAGGCAGTCCCTCGGAATCGAGAAAGACTTGCTTCCACACCTGAAGTGAATAATTTGGTGGCTGAACAGTCTAATTCGAAAGCCACCGACTCTGTCACAGGTGGGACAGATAGTCGTTGAAGGAAGGGCTGGCTGGACTTCTTTCCACTGCAGCACGCTCTTTCCACTGCTGCACTTGTTTTCTGCATGCTCTTGGCGATGAGACTCCCGGATGCATTTCCTCCACTTAGGGTGGTCTTTGGCCAGGGACTCCCAGATGTCAGTGGGGATATCGCACTTTATCAGGGAAGCTTTGATGGTGTCCTTGTAACGTTTCCGCTGCCCACCTTTGGCTCATTTTCCATGAAGAAGCTCCGCATAGAGCACTTGCTTTGGAAGTCTCGTGTCTGGCATGCGAACTATGTGGTCTGCGTAGCGGAGCTAATGAAGTCTGGTCAGTGCTTCAATGCTGGGGACGTTAGCCTGAATGAGGACGCTGATGTTGGTGTCCCAGTACTGCCAGGTGATTTGTAGGATTTTGCGGAGACATCATTGGTGAAATTTCTCCAGCGAGAAAAATTGTCTACTGCACAGTGTCCATGCCTCTGAGCCATACAGGAGGGCGGGAATTACTACAGCCCTGTAGACCATGAGCTTGGTTGTACCTGCCCAGGGAATGGTTACTGAGACAGTGTCGAGGAAACTTTATTCTGTCTCTAACCCATGCTGTGTCTGTGCTGGGAGTGTTTGATGGGACAGTGTAGAGGGTGATTTACTCCGTATCTCACCCGTGCTGCACCTGCCCCGCGAATATCCACTGGAACAGTATAGAGGGAGATTTTTTCGACATCAAACAGATGCTGTATCTGCGCTGGAATGGCTGGGACAAGTTAGAGGGAGATGTAGTCTGTGTCTAACCTGTGCTGTACTTGCACTGGAAACGTTTGATGGAACAGTATAGAGGGAGCTTTATTCTATATTTAACCTGTTAAGTCCAGAAAACGTAATGTGATTGAGTACTGTCGACGTGAGTAAGTGTGACCTGTCTCTGTATTCTAACTTCAGAGTGCACGTACAACATGGAATGTCTGCTTATATACAGTGCTCCCAGGGGACGCTGGGATCCCTTGGGACTCCAACAGATACGCCCTGTGGTGGTGGTAGAATTCTGGTTACATAGGGTTGTATACACTACATCACTCCCTCCCAAAGTCAAAGTACACTTATTTGCAAGTTGAGGCGATCTGGGGCTTTTCGCTCCCGAGTCGATCGTCTCGATACAAATGCAGGTGCAGGTGAGTTGGTTGGTTCTTCGCTGGTCTGCTGCGCAGCTGACCTTGCTGGGCTGCTGGGGATGATGAGTTCAGCTTCGTGGTCAACCCTGATGTTGGTTGCCACTTGTGTGTGTGTCGGATGGTCGATGTTGGTTGCTTGTGGCTGTCTGTGAATCGGAGTTTGGTTTGGTCCAAATGCTTTCTGCAAGTTATTCCATTTGCGAGTTTGACCTGAAACACCCTCCTCCCTCCTTTGGCTATGACAGTGCCAGCAAGCTATTTGGGACCAGGTCCATAGTTAAGTACAAATACAGGGTCATTGACTTCAATATTGTGTGACAAATTTGTGCGATCACGGTACATGCTTTGTTGATGCCGCCTGCCCTCGACTTGATCATGGAGATTAGGGTGAACGAGAGAAAGCCTTATTTTGAGCATCCTTTTCTGGAGCAGCTCAGCTGGGGAACCACGGTGAGAGAATGGTGTCTGGTGCAGTGGCTGAACAGGACTCGGAACAGGTGGGTCTGCAGGGAGCCTTTTCACATGTGTTTCAAGCTTTGCTTGATGGTTTGAACTGCATGTTCTCTCTGGCCATTGGATGCGGGCTTGAACGATGCAGATGTGATGTGCTTGATCCCATTACGTGTCATGACTTCCTTGAATTCAGCGCTGGTGAAGCATGGCCCGTTGTCGCTAACAAGGATATCAGGCAGGCCCTGCGTGGCTCGTAGGTTTTCGAGGGTGGCAGTGGACGTGCTTACAGACATTATTACACACTCAATCCAGTTAGAATAAACATCCACAAGAACGAAGAACATTTTGCCTAGAAATGGGCCAGCAAAGTCAACGTGGATCCGAGACCACGGTTTGGAGGGCCATGACCACAAACTTTGGTGCCCTGGGTGCATTGCTCAGTTACTAGTAAGTGGTGCATTGGCGCACACAAGTTTCCAAATCTGAGTCGATATCGGGCCACTACACATGGGGTCTGGCTATAGCTTTCATCATTACTATGCCTGGGTGGGCACCGTGTAGGTAACGTTTGAACATTTACCTGCCTTTCTTCGGCAAAACCACGTGATTACCCCACAAAAGACAGTCCCTCTATATGGACATTTCGCCTTTACGCTGCTGGAACAGCTTGATCTCTTCATGCATCTCCGCTGGGGCGCTGGACCAACTCCCATGGAGGACACCATTTTTACAAAGGACAGTAAAGGATCCTGGCTGGTCCAGGTCCTCATCTGGCGGCCGTAACGGGCGACTTTTCATTTTCAAATGCATCCATCACCAAGAGCAACTCTATAGGCTGTGCCATTTCCACCCCGGTGGTGGGAAAAGTAGCCGACTGAGGGCATCAGCGCAGTTCTCTGTGCCTGGCCAGTGGTGAATTATATATTTATATGCATACAGCGTGAGCGCCCATCTTTGGATGCGAGCAGAAACATTTGTATTAACACCTTTGCTCTCTGTCAATAGCGATATGAGCGGCTTATGGTGAGTTTCTAACTCGAACTAAAGCCCAAAATTATACTGGTGCATTTTTTCACCCCGTAACGCATGCCAGAGCTTCTTTTTCAATCATGCTGTAGGTGCTTTCGGCCTTGGACGATCTCCTGGACGCATAGGCGACCGTTTGCAATGTTCCGAATTCGTTTGCATATTGTAACACACGCCCGAGCTCGTACAAAGATGCATCGCAAGCTAGCACTAAACATTTTCATGAATCATACAGGACAAGAAGTTTATTGGAACATAACAGATTGTATGCTTTCTCAAAAGCAGGCTCTTTTGATCTCCCACATGCCTAATAATCTCCCTTGCGCAGCCATATATGTAGAGGTTCTGGCAAGGGGCTTAACCCGGGTAGGAGATTACCAAAATAATTGAGGAGACCCAGGAACGACCGCAGCTCCGTCACGTTCTGTGGTCTCGGCGCGTTTTTGATGGCCTCCATCTTGGTGTCAGTGCGTCTGATGCCATTTGCCACGATTCTTCTCCCGAAGAACTCGAACTTTGGCGCCAGGAAAACACACTTTGAGCGTTTCAACCTGAGTCCCACATGATCGAGCCGACTTAGAACCTCTTCCACGTTCTGCACGTGCCCGATTGTGTCCCGACCTGTGACCAGTATATCATCCTGGAAAACCACGATCTGCAGAACCGACTTTAGCAGACTCTCCATGTCCCTTTGAAAAATAGCCACTGTCGATCGAATTCCAAACGGGCATCTAATGTCGATGAACAGACCTTTGTGCGTGTTGATGCAGGTGAGGCCTTTTTAAGGTTCCGCCAGCTCCTGCATCATGTGGGCCGAGGTCAGGTCCAACTTGGTGAATGTCTTTTCTCCTGCCAGTGTCGCAAATAGTTCGTCTGCCTTTGGTTGAGGGTACTGGTGCTGCAGCGAAAAATGGTTAATCATTACTTTATAGTCCCTGCAAATTCTGACAGTGACCTCGCCCTTGAGAACCAGAACAACCTGACTGGCCCACTCGTTGAACTCCACCAGTGCGATGCTGCCCTCTCGTTGCAGCCTGTCTAACTCGATCTCCACTTTCTCTCGCATCATATATGCCACTGCCCGTGCCTTGTGATGGATGGGTCATGTACCGGGAATCAAGTGGATCTGCACCTTCGCCCTCAAGAAACTTCCGATCTCTGGCTCAAACAACGATGGAAACTTGCTCAGATGTTGGGCACATGAGGCATCATCGATGGAAGAAAGCGCTCAGATGCCCTCCCAGTTCCAGCGTATTTTTCTCAGCCAGCTTCTGCCGAATAGTGTGGGTCCATCTACTGAAGCTATCCTTAGTGGTAGTTCGTGTCCGGTTCCATCATAAGAGACTTTTAAAACTGTGCTGACAATTACAGGGATCAGCTCTTTAGTGTAAGTTTTCAGTTTGGTGTGAATGGGGCTCAGCTTGGGCCTGTCGAAGGCCCTTTTCCCATGATGGACTGACTCGCACCCATGTCCAATTCCATAGATACTGGAATTCCTTTCAATTCAACACTTAACATGATCGGTGGACATTTCCTGATGAAGGTGTGTACCACGTACACTTCTGCCTCCTCGGTTTGAGTCTCTAATACAGTTTGATCCACCATGGATCCGTCTTCCACTGCAATGTGGTGCTTTGCAGTGTTTGCAGCTCATCTGCACATTTGCTGGAGGTGTCCCATTGTTCCACAGCCTTTGAACGCATAGTGTTTGAAGCTGCATTAATGGGCTCGATGATCAGCTCCGCAGTGCCAACAAGCTGTTAACTGCCTCGCATCTGAGATCATGCAGCTGCAGGCGTGCACATTGTGCCATATGCATTCCTGGCTGAAAACGATGTTACTTTGTGTACAGTACTTGCCGAAACATCTGTACGCTGCAAAATCTGTTTGGTGTTATCGCTGGTGGACATAAATGCCTAGGCTATCGTTATGACTTTGCTCAGGTGCAGTGTTTCAACAGTCAATAGTTTGCGAAGGATATCCTCATGGCCTATGCCAAGCCCAAAAAATCTCTCAGCATTTACTCCAGGCATACATCAAATTCGCAATATCCTGCAAGATGCCTTATTTCGTCGACGTAGCTCGCCACTTCCTGGCCTTCAGACAGTTGACATTTGTAAAATCGATACCTTGCCATCAGAATGCTCTCCTTCGGATTTAGGTGCTCCTGGACCAGTGTACACAGTTCCTCATACGATTTGGTTGTTGGTTTCACCGGAGCAAGAAAATTCTTCATGATGCCATAGGTTGTTGCCCTGCAGAGAGTGAAGAGGATCGCCCTTTATTTGGCAGCATTCACATTCCCTGCCAGCTCGTTGGCCATGAAGTATTCGTCGAGTCGCTGCATGAAGACCTCCCAATCGTCCCCTTCTGAGAATGTCTCCAGGATACCAACAGTGCTCTGCATTTTCACATGATGGTTCGTTATCTCGTCGCCAATTGTTATGTCCAGAATAAAGTAACGCGATTGAGTACTGTAGACATGAGGAAGTGTGATCTTGGTCTCGCTTTTCTAACTCCAGATTGCACGTACAGCATGGGAGGCCTGCTTATATACAGTGCTCCCAAGGGATGCTGGGATCCCTTGGGACTCCAACAGATATGCCCTCTGATGGTGGTAGATTGCTGGTTACATAGGGTTGCATACATAACATAACCCATGTTGTACTTGCCCTGGGAATGTCTGATGGGACAGTGTAGAGGGAGCTTTAATCTGTATCTACGCCATGTCCGTTGTACTCCGTAGAGGACGAAATCCACATTGTGACTCCAGGAGGAGCTCCTCAGCCACAGGGGAAGACGGTTGAGGAGGATTCTAGCGATGATTTTCCCAGTGGCTGGTAACAGGGAGACTCATCTGTAATTGCCACAGTCGGACTTGTCCCCTTAGTTAAAGATGGTCACGATTAATGCATCTCTGAGATCTCCAGGCCTGCTCTCCTCCTTCCAGATGAGAGAGATGAGGTCATGCATTCATGCCAATATTGCCTCTCCACCATACTTTAGTCCTTCAGCGGGAATTGCATCCGCTCCCATTGCCTTGTTGTTTTGAGCTGGCGGATGGCCTTTTCTATCTCGTGCAGGGCTGCGGTTTTGCTGAGATGTTGGCGGATAGCATGCTGCAGGATGGAGTCGAGGACACTCGAATCAAAGGCAGAGTCTCGGTTAAGGACATCTTCGAAGTGCTCCTTCCAGCGGGTCCTGACTGCCTCAGTGTCCTTGATGAGTGTTTCCCCATTCTTGGCCAGCAGTGGGGCGGTGCCTTGGGTGCTTGGACCACAGGTGGCCTCGACTGCGATGAAGAATCCTCGCACATCATGGCTGCCGGCCAGCTGCTGAAACTCCTGTGATTTCTCCACCCACCTTTAGGTCACAGGTTTTTTCTTGGACCTCAGCCTTAAGCCGTCTGTAATGCTGCTTTTCTGCTCCCGAGTTGGGTTGTTGTTTTAGGTTCAGAAATACCCTGTGCTTGTGATTAATTAGCTCTTGCATCTCCTGGTCATTATCATCAAACCAGTCCTGGTGTTTCCTCGATCAGGCTAACATCCCCAGCATCGAAGCGCTGACCACACTCGACCAGCGGTGGGCCATAATGTTCACAACTATTTTAAGTAGAACAATCATTAGGTTCCTCCTGATTAAAGGGTGGAGGGGGGTCACACTCCATAAACTTTCATTAAAGTGCCCCCTTGTTTTTTGGGGGGGAATCAAAAACACAAATTAACAATTCAACATAAAGGTATCTTTTGTCAAATCAAATCAAATGAATTAAAATTACAATTCTATTTCCTCTGGAATGATGCACTCCAGTCTCTCTGTGCTCACCTCTCATGGAAGGCCATCTCCAGGCATACCCTGGCTCGACACATTGTTCACCTGCCTGACACAAGACTCCCAAAGCAAGGCTCTACTCGGAACTCCTATATGGCAAGCGAGCCTACAGTGGGCAGAGGAAACCTTTCAACGACACCCTCAAAGCCTCCTTGATAAAATTCAACAACCCCCCGATACCTGGGAGTCCCTGACAAACGTCCGCCCTAAGTTGAGGAAGTGCATCCAGGAGGGTTGTGAGCACCTCGAAACTCATCGCCGAGAACGTGCAGAAACCAAACGTAGGAGCATGCGGCATACCAGTCCCACCCACCCTTTCCTTCAACGACTGGCTGTCCCACCTGTGACAGAGACTGTAATTCCCGTACTGGATTGTTTAGTCACGTAAGAACTCACCTTTAGAGTGTAAGCAAGTTTTCCTCGATTTTGACGGACTGCCTGTGATGATGATGATGTGTACCTAACCTGTGTTGTGCCTTTCCTGTGGATTTTTGGATTGGCTGTTTAGAGAGAGGTTTACCCTGCATCTAAATTATGCTGTACTTGCCCTGGGAGTGTTTGATGGGACAGTGTAGATGGAGCTTTACACTGTATCTAACATGTGCTGTACATACCCTGACAGTGTTTGATGGGACAGTGTGGAGGGAGCTTTACTCTGTATCTAACCCGTGCTATACCTGCCCTGGGAGTGTTTGATAGGTCACTGTAGAGGGAGCTTTACTCTGTATCTAACATGTGCTGTACCTGCCACCAGTACGCTTGCCGCCTTCTGTAAGAGGTCGGCACCGGAGGGACTGGAGTGCATCATCACCTCCAGCAAGCAAAATTTTAATTTGATTTAAGTTTACCGTCCAAAGTTTAATTGGTTTATTTTGTCGGTTATAGTTCCCCTCCCTCCTTTAATCAGGATGCATTTGATTTACAGGTCAACAACAAAATAGTTGTGATGTACCTGCCATGGGATTGTTTCTTGGGACAGTGCAGAGGGAGCTTTATTCTGTATCTAACCTGTGCTGTGTATACTCTGGGAATACCTGGTGGGACAGTGCAGATGGACCCTTGCTGAGTATTTAATATGTGCTGTACCTGCCCTGGGATTCATTTGGACAGCATAGAGGGAGCTTTACTCTGTATCCTACCGTGCAGTATCTGGCCCACTCCTGCTCCTATTTCTCATGGTCCTATGTACCCAGCATGCCCCGCGGGGGAGAATGTGTTGCACCCAGACTACAGAATTTCAGTGCGCAGGCGCGGGCCCAGGCAGTTTTTGGAGCATGCGCGGTGCATGTAATGGCGGAGCGACATGTTTTTCAGAGTTTCCTGAGAAGTGTCCATTTCGGCGGGGCGGAAGGGAGTAATCGACCAGCAGGCAGTCGCGGAGTCTTCATAAACAACCGGTGCCCGCCGCAAGCCCGGAATAATAACCGGAATATCGGCGGTTGCAGCGTCGGGGCTTTCTCCCGGTCACAGACTGACGGCGGTCATCTTCGTGCAGGAAGGCAGGTTCAGCGCTCCGCCATTTTGATTCAGAGAGTAGCACCGCGCATGCGCGGCCATCTTGGTGCAGGAACAAAGTGAATGATGTCAGTGTCTGGAACTGAACCCAGCCAGAGTCAGTCCCTTCAGGGGAGGGGAACCAGTGAGTATAGAACTGAACCCAGCCAGAGTCGGTACCTTCAGGGGAGGAGAACCAGTGAGTGTAGAACTTAACCCAGCCAGAGTCAGCACCTTCAGGGGCGGGGAACCAGTGAGTGTAGAACTGAACCCAGCCAGAGTTCGTACCTTCATGGACCAGTGATTGATTGGTGCCGCGGCCCCGTCCCACGCCACTTATTGGTGCGGAGCACCGCGCTGGTTGAGCTGGTGCCCCGCGCCACCTCGCCATTGGCTGCGGGCTGAGTGTTGCGGGCGGGCAGTTGGGCGGGTTTGTTGGTGGGCTCCGTCGCAGCCTTTGAGCTCGGGGCCCAGGTGAGGCGGGGCGGAGTTGTGCACAGGCGCGGGGCCAGCCTATTGTGGGAGATTAGCTGCGGATGGGCGACGTTTTGCCCCCCCCCCCCCCCGCGGAGGATGGATGAGCAGCCGGGGCAGTGCGCCCAGCCTCCCTGAGGACTCACATACTCACGGACACGTGCGGGTGGTGAGATTTGCCGCCAAGTCGGCGGGTGGGGCACCTTCGGGCGGGGACGGGCCTTGGTTACTGTCGGGGGTTGCCGGGAATTTAGCCTCCATCTTTGGGCAGCACGGGTCCGCCCGCCACGGGGGGCAGGGAGCAACAGGGGCAGCGCTTCCTCGACGTCACAATACTTTCCATTGTCCCGCTGCAGGGCAGGGAGCATGCGCGGCGGCCATCTTACTGCAGGGAGCAGGTGCAGGATGGGGACCAGTGGCATGAACACATGAGAACATCAGAAATAGGAAATGAGTCGGCCCTTTGGCCCCTCGAGCCTGCCGCCATTCAATAAGATGATGGCTGCAGCATCTGGGGTGGTTCTCCTTGGAGCACTGAAGGTGCAGGGCAGGTTTAACAGAGGTGCTCACAATCAGGAAGGCTTTAGATTGAGTCAGGGAACAGAGTGGTTCTGCTCACACAATCAGAGAATGGTTACAGCACGGAAGGCCATTCGGCCCGTCGAGCCCTTGCCTACTCCCCTCCCTTTCCCCCGGCCCTGCAAAATGTTTTTTTTCAGATTCAACTTCCTTTTTTTTTGAATGCTGTGATTGATCTGCCTCCACCACCCTTTCAGGCCGTGCTTTCCGGATCCTAACCACTCACTGCGTAAAATAGATTTTTTTGATGTCACCTTTGGTTATTTTGCTATTCACCTTAAATCCATCTCCTTTGGTTCTCGACCCCTCCACCAATGGGAACAGTATCTCTCTATCTACTCTGTCCGGACCCCTCATTACTTTGAACACTTCTATCAATTCTCCTCTCAACCTTCTCTGCTCCAAGGAGAACAACCCCAGATTCTCGAGTCAATCCATGGAACTGAAGTCCCTCATCTCGTGAATCATTCTTGTCAATCTTTTCTGCACCCACTCTCAGGCCTTCACATCCTAATCTGCGGTGCCTAGAATTGGACACAATGTTCCAGTTGAGACCGAACCAATGTTTGAAAATGTTCATCATAACCTCCTTCCTTTTGTACTCTGTGATGCCCAGGAGCCTGTAAGCTTTTTTACCTGCTTTCTCAACCTGTCCTGTCACCTTCAGTGATTTGTGCACATATACCCGCAGGTCTCACTGTTCATGCACCCCCTTTAGGATTGTACCCTTTAATTTATATTGCCTCTCCTTGTTTATTTAATCATGCTTTTCTAATTTTATTTCTTAACTCAGATTCACGGCCTCATTTTATTTCTTCCTCCGAGCCCCTCAACTTCATGTGGCAGCGTAATGTTGGCGAGTGGTGATTGATTGCCGTGGGAACCAACAGGGAGAGAGGTCAGAGGCCGGAGGGCCCAGGGAGCAGCGTGTTCTGCAACCAATCACGGTGCTTGAGGGGTGGATCCTGAGTCAGCTTGTCAGGTGAGTCTGTGTGAATCCCTGTTAAACTATTCATCTTTTAAAGTTAAATCGAGATTTCATTTGTCAACAAAACAGTTTAACATTTGTAAGTATTTTATTTCTATTTATGAGTTCCTATCATGAGTTTCAGACACTTCAGTGCCAAGTGGACCAGTTATTTAAATGTCATTCATTTCCCTCTTTCCATGTCGCTGTTAGTTAAAGCGACAGAGATTGATTTTCTCTCATTATACATCTTTAGCAGTTAAAGTAACATCCTTCCTGTTGGTAGTGAGTTACATTCTGTGCTGGGCGAGATGGCTGGTGGCATCAGCCTTTAAAATATTCATCCTCATGTTCAAATCTCTCCAGGGTCTCGCCCTTCCCTATCTCTGTAACCTCCTCCAGCCCACCAACCCTCTTAATAGTCTCCTCCGTTCCAAAGAAAACAAACTGAGGGGAGACCTTAATGAGGTGTATAAAATTATGAGGGGCCCACATAGAGTGGATAGGAAGGAGCTAGTACCCTTCACAGAGGGGTCAGCAACCAGCAGAACTTTTTAGCAAGTACGTAGCAAGCCCAACAAGAGAGGGGGAATTTCTGGACTTAGTATTAGGGACTGAAGCTGGGCAGGTGGAAGGGGTATCGATGCGACAGCATTTTGGTGCTAGTGATCGTAATTCAGTTAGATTTCGGGTAGTTATGGAAAAGGACAAAGATAGACCAGGAATAAAAGTTCTCAATTGGGGAAAAGCCAATTTTACTAAGCTGATATGTGATTTAGCCAAAGTGGACTGGAAACAGCAACTTGAAATGGTGAGAGATTGAGAAATGTTGGTGTTTAGAGTGACCTTGGAGTCCTTGTACACGAATCACTGAAAGTTAATATGCAGGTACAGCAAGCAATGAAGAAACCAAATGGTATGTCAGCCTTTTATTACAAGAGGATTTGAGGATAAGAGTAAACATAAGAACATAAGAAATAGGAACAGGAGTAGGCCGTACGGCCTCTCGAGCCTGCTCCGCCATTCAATTAGATCATGGCTGATTTGATCATGTACTCCGCTCCACTGACCCGCCCACTCCCCATAACCCCTCATCCCCTTATCCTTTAAGAAACTGTCTATTTCTGTCTTAAATTTATTTGATGTCCAACTTCCACAGCTCTCTGATGCAGTGAGTTACACAGATTTATAACCCTCAGAAGAAATTCCTCCTCATCTTTGCTTTAAATGGGTGGCCCTTATTCAAAGATCATGCCCTCGAGTTCAAGTCTCCCCCAACAGTGGAAACATCCTCTCTCCATCCACCTTGTCAAGCACCCTCATAATCTTATACATTTCGATAAGATCACCTCTCATTCTTCTGAATTTCAATAAGTAGAGGCCCAAACTACTCAACCTTTCCTCATAAGTCAACCCCCTCATCCCCAGAATCAACCTAGTGAACCTTCTCTGAACGGGCTCCGAAGCAAGTAAATCCTTTCGTAAATATGGAAACCAAAACTGCATGCAGTATTCCAGGTGTGGCCTCACTAATACCTTATATAGCTGTAGCAAGACTTCCCTGCTTTTATACTCCATCCCCTTTGCAATAAAGGCCAAGATACCATTGGCCTTCCTGATCACTTGCTGTCCCTGCATATTATCTTTTTGTGCTTCATACACAAGTGACCCCAGGTCCCACTGTACTGCAGCATTTTGTAATCTTTCTCCATTTAAATAATAACTTGTTCCCAGACATCTTACTGCAATTATATCGGGCCCTGGTGAGACTACACCTGGAGTATTGTGTACAGTTTGGCTGTTTACCCAAGGAAGGATGTACAGACCATTGAGGATGTTAACGAAGGTTCACCAGACTGAATCCTGGGATGGGGGGATTGTCCTGTGAGCAGAGATTGAGTAGACCAGGCCGATATTCTCGACAGTTCAGAAGAATGAGAGGTGATCTCATTGAAACATAGAAAATTCTTACAGGGTTTGACAGTGTAGCTCAGGGGTGTCAAACATATGGGCCGCGGGCAGGACACGGCCCCCCAAGCCCCTTCCTCCGGCCCTCCGCGTGTTTTAATTTTTACACCCTCACTCCTGATCTTTCGCTTGCTGACTGGAACACAACCTGAATTTGACGGCCGTCACGGAACAGGAGGAGGGCGGTGGAGGCACGGGGAAGGTCAGTCGGTGTCCACGGGGAGTAATTCTGGGACAACGAGGGCCCTCACACGGACTGTCAATGGGAGATAAGCTTTGAGTGAGGCAGTGAGTAGATAAATACCAAGAGAGAGTGGGAGGAGTGGGAGAGCTGGAACTCCCGGTGATTTAACATATGATGGGGGTTAGTGCAGGGTAGGTAGTGAGGGGGTTGTGTTCCTGCACTTCTCCCCCCTCCTCCTCGGCCCCAGCGAGGCGCTGATTTAAAATTCTCAGCCTCGTGTTCAAATCCCTCAATCTCAATCTCCCTTCCCTTCCCCTCCCTTCCCCTTCCTTCCCCTCCCCTCCCTTCCCCTCCCCTCCCTTCCCCTCCCCTCCCCTCCCTTCACCTCCCCTCCCTTCCCCTCCCCTCCCTTCCCCTCCCCTCCCTTCCCCTCCCCTCCCCTCCCTTCCCCTCCCCTCCCCTCCCCTCCCCTCCCCTCCCCATCTCTGTAACCTCCTCCAGCCCCTCCCCATCTCTCTAACCTCCTCCAGCCCTGCACCCCTCCCTATCTCTCTAAACCTCCTCCAGCGCCAAAGCCCCTCCCTATCTCTGTAACCTCCTCCAGGTGCTACACCCTTCGCTATCTCTATAACCTCCTCCTGCCATACACCCCTCCCTCTCTCTGTAATGTCCGCCAGCCCCTACACACCTCCCTATCTCTATAACCTCCTCCAGCCCCTCCCAATCTCTCGAAACTCCTCCTGCCCTACATCCCTCCCAATCTCTAAACCTCCTCCAGCCCCTATACCCCTTCCTATCTCTCTTAACCTCCTCCAGCCCCTACACCCCTCCCTATCTCTCTAACCCTCCTCCAGCCCCTACACCTCTCCACATCTCGAACCCCATCCAGCCACTATCCACCTCCGTAACTCTAACCCTCCTCCAGCCCCTACACCCCTCCATATCTCTAACCCCTACACCCCTCCATTTCTCTAACCCCTACACCCCTCCATTTCTCTAACCCCTACACCCCTCCATTTCTCTAACCCCTACACCCCTCCATTTCTCTAACCCCTACACCCCTCCATATCTCTAACCCCTACACCCCTCCATATCTCTAACCCCATCCAGCCACTATCCACCTCCGTATCTCTGTAACCTCCTCCAGCCCCTACACCCCTCCCTATCTCTCTAACCCTCCTCCAGCCCCTACCACCTCCTTATCTCTAACCCCCCTACAGCCCCTACACCCCTTCTTATCTCTAACCCCCCTCCAGCCACTACACCCCTCCTTATCTCTAACCCCATCCAACCACTATCCACCTCCGTATCTCTGTAACCTCCTCCAGCCCTACACCCCTTGCTATCTCTCTAACCTCCCCCTGCCCCTACATCCCTCCGTACATCTGCAACCCCCTCCAGCATGACAACCCTCCCCCTCTGTAACCTCCTCCAGCACTACACACCTTGGTGTCTCTCCAACCTACTCCAGCACCTACATACCTCCCTATCTCTAACCTCCTCCATCCCCTACATCTCTCCCTATCTCTATAACCTGCTCCAGCCCCTACACCCTTCCCTATCTGTAACCTCCTCCAACTCTGGACCCATCCCTATTTCTGTAATCTCCTCCAGTCCCTTCACCTCTCCCTATCTCTAACCTCCTCCAGCCCTTACACCCCTCCCTATCTCTGTAAACTCCTCCGGACCCTACACCCCTCCCTATCTCTGTAACTTCCTCCAGACCCTACACCCTTCGCTATCTCTGCAATCTCCTCCAGCCCTACACCCGTCCCCATCTCTAACCTCCTCCAGTTCCTAAAACCCTCCCTATCTTTGTAACCTCCAGCCCCAACACCCATCGCTATCTCTGTAACCTCCTCCATCCCTACACCCCTCCTTATCTCTGTAACCCCCTCCATCCCTACAGCCCTCCGTATCTATGGAACCTCCTTCAGCCCCTACATCCCTCCCTATCTCTGTAGTCTCCTCCAAACCCTACACCCTCTCCTATCTGTAACCTCCTCCAGCCCCGACACCCCTCCCTTTATCTGTAACATCCTCCAGCACGACAAGCCTCCCCCTCTATATCCTCCTCTAGCCCATACACCCCCTCCCTATCTCTTTAACCTCGTCCAGGTGCTACACCCTTCGCTATCTCTATAACCTCCTCCTGCCATACACCCCTCCCTCTCTCTGTAATGTCCGCCAGCCCCTACAGCCCTCCATATCTCTGCAACCTCCAGTCCCTACACCACTCACTATCTCTAACCTCCACCAGACCCTACACCTCTCCCTTTGTCTGTAACCTCCTCCAGCCCTTGCACCCCACTCTTTCTCTGTAATCCCCTCCAGCGCCTACATCCCTCCCTCTCTCGGTAACCACCTCCAGTTCCTACAACCCTCCCTATCTCTGTAGTCTCCTCCAGCCCTTACACCCCTCCCTATCTCTAACCTCCTCCGGTCTCTACACCCGTCCCAAACTCTCTAACCTCCTCCAGCCCTTACACCCCACTCTTTCTCTGTAATCCCCTCCAGCGCCTACATCCCTCCCTCTCTCTCTAACCTCCTCCAGCCCCTACAACCCTCCCTATCTCTGTAACCTCCAGCCACTACACCCATCGCTATCACTGCAACCTCCTCCAGCCCCTACACCCCTCCCTATCTCTGTAACCTCTTCCAGCCCTAAACCCCTCCCTATCTCTAACTTCCTCCGGTCTCTACACCCGTCCCGAACTCTCTAACCTCCTCCAGTCCTAAACCCCTCCCTATCTCTGTAACCTCCTCCAACCCTACACCCCTCCTTATCTCTGTAACCTCCAGCCCCTACACCCCTCCCTATCTCTGTAACCTCCTTCAGCACTACACCTCTTCCTACCCGTGAAACCTCCTCCAGCCCCTACACCACTCCCTATCTCTAACCTCCTCGAGCCCCTACAATGTTCCAATCTCTGCAACCAACTCCAGCCCCGACAACCCTCCCTATCTCTGCAAGCTCCTCCAGCCCTACACTCCTCCATATCTCTAACCTCCTCCAGCCCCTACACCCATCCCTATGTCTGTAACCTCCACCAGCCCCTACACCCATCCCTATCTCTGCAACCTCATCCAGCCCTGAACGCTTCCCTATCTCTAACTTCCTCCTACCCCTACACCCCTCCCTATCTCTGTAACCTCCTCCAGCCCCTACACCCCTCCATATCTCTGCAACCTTTTCCAGCACCTGCTTATTTCTGCAACCTCCTGCAAACCTACACCCCTCCTTATCTCGAACCGCCTCCAGCCCTGACCCCTTCCCTATCTCTAATTTCCTCCTGCCCCTACACCCCTCCCTATCTCTGTAACCGCCTCCAGACCAGATACCCGTCCCGATCTCTAACCTCCTCCAGCCCTTACACCCCTCCCTATCTCCTAACCACCTCCAGCACAACCCTCCCTTTCTCTGTAACCTCCTCCAGCCCTACACCTCTCCCTATATCTGTAACCTCCTCCAGCCCTATACCACTCCCTATCTGTGTAATCTCCTCCAGCCCTATACCCCTCCCTATCTCTAACCTCCTCGAGCCCCTTCAACCCTCCCAATCTCTGCAACCTACTCCAGCCCCTACACCCCTTCCTCACTCTGAAACCTACAGCCCCTACGCACCCTTCCCTATCTCTGCAATCTCCTCCAGCCCTCCACCCCTCCCTATCTCCATAACCACATCCAATACCAGAAACTTCCCTATCTCTGCAATCTCCTCCAGCCCCTTCCTATCTCTGTAACCTCATCCAGCACTGCACACCTCCCTATCTCTGTAATCAGCTGCAGCCCTACAACCCTCCCTATCTCTGTAATCTCCTCCAGACCCTACAAACATCTCTCTCTCTCTCTAACCTCCTCCAGCCCTTACACTCATCCTGATCTCGAAAACCTTCTCCAGCCCTAAACCCCTCCCTATCCCTGTAACCTCCAGCCCCTACTACCATCCCTATCTCTGTAATCTCCTCCAGCCCTAAACCCCACCATATCTCTAACCTCCTGCAGGTCCTACACCTTTCCCTATCTCTGTAACCCCCTCTAGCACTACAATCCTCCCATTTGTAACCTCCTCCAGCACTAGACCCCCCCCCCTCTGTAACCTCCTCCAGCACTAGACCCCTCCCCCTCTGTAACCTCTTCCAGCTTTTACACCCTCCCTATCGCTCTAACCTTCTCCAGCACCTATACACCACTCTATCTCTCTAACCTCCTCTAGCCCGACACCCCTCTGTATCGATGACCTTCCCCTTCCCACTGCCCCCCCCTTTACAGTTGAGCCACCCATGATGCCTTGGACTTGGCTCTGGCTGTACTCCCTGAGGAACCACCAGTATAGAGAGTGAGATGCACTGAGAGGTGTCCTGCACTACCTGCCTGGTCCTCCATGTCTGTCTGGGCAGTCACCCATTCCCTCTCTGCCTGCACACTCTTATGCTGCGAGGTGACGACCCCCTAAAAGGTAGCTCTCAGCCTCGCGGATGCAGTGACACTCGCTGCTGCTCAAGCTCCGAAACCCCATGCTCAAGCATGCCTCCCCCGGCCGAAGTGCCTTACCACACTCCCAGTGCATGACTCCCCCAGCTGAAGTGCCTTACCCCAGTCCCAGTATATGCCTCCCACAGCCGAAGTGCCTTACCCCAGTCCCAGTATATGCCTCCCCCAGCTGAAGTGCCTTACCCCAATCCCAGTCTATGCCTCCCCCAGCTGAAGTGCCTTACCACAGTCCCAGTATATGCCTCCCCCAGCCGAAGTGCCTGACCCCAGTCCCAGTATCTGCCTCCACCAGCTGAAGTGCCTTACCCCAGTCCCAGTATATGCCTCCCCCAGCTGAAGTGCCTTACCCCAGTCCCAGTATATGCCTCCCCCAGCTGAAGGGCCTTACCCCAGTCCTGTTTCTCGGCACCTCCTGCATGGAATGATTCGGGCTTAGAGGGGGCGGGGCTTGTCACCTGTCCATCAGAAAAGTGCAGAACAAATAGTTCCCTGCGTAAATAAACCCCGGGGGGGGTCACGCAGCCCGAGCGCGGACCCAGGCTCGAGAGACAACACTCCGCACCATCCGTTACACACACACCGGGGCTCGGTCCCAGGCCCTGAATCACAGCCTGCAGGCCCAGTGTTTGCACCCCCGGTTCCAGCCTGGGCATACGCTATTGGGTCAGCGTGGGCTCATGCTATTGGGCAGCACAAAAGACCCAGGGTCCGGCATAACACAAATGGAGACAGGGTCCGGCGCAATACAAATGGAGAAAGGGTCCGGCGTAATACAAACGGAGATTGGGTCCGGCCTAATACAAACGGAGATAGGGTCCGGCGTAATACAAACGGAGACAGGGTGCGGCGTAATACAAACGGAGACAGGGTCCGGCGTAATACAAACGGAGACAGGGTCCAGCGTAATACAAATGGAGACAGGGTCCAGCGTAACACAAACGGAGACAGGGTCCGGCGTAATACAAACGGAGACAGGGTCCAGTGTAATACAAACAGAGACAGGGTCCGGCGTAATACAAACGGAGACAGGGTCCGGCGTAATACAAACGGAGACAAGGCCTAGTTTTACACTGTAAACAAGTATTTAATAATTGAAACAGCGTTTTTGCAATAATAACAAAGTGTGACACTATCCCCTCTAACAGAAGCCTTTAACACTTTAACAATACCAGAAACACACTCTATAGAATACAACAGAGTCACGATCTACAGTTATAATAATAGAGGTGTGCACTAGAACTGGAACTACAGGGGCAGGTTATTTTCAGGTCTAGTGTAACAATTCCAGAGACAGGGTCCGGAGTAATAACAGCAAATGCATGGCGCACTGAGAGTAACAAAGACAGTGTTTGATCCAATAATAACAGAGGCAGACTCTAGTGTAATACTGAACACAATGCTGGATCGAGTGTGATGGTCACACAGGCAGTGTCCTGTGCAACAAAACAAAGATTGGGTCTCCTCTAATATTGTGTGCAAGTCAGGGCCTATTGCTATAACCTCATTCACCCATCCCCCTGTGCTCACTGACCTACATTGGCTCCCGGTTAAGCAACGCCTCGATTTTAAAATTCTAATCTTTGGTTTCAAAACTCTCCCTGGCCTCGCCCCTCCCTATCTCTGTAAACTCTTACAGCCCCACCACCCTCCGAGTTTCTGCACTCCTCCAAATCTGTCCTTGCCCATACCTGATTTTAATCACCCCACCATTGGTGGCCGTGTCTTCAGCTGCTGAAGCTCTAAGCTCTGGAATTCCCCCTAAACCTCCACCTCCTCTTTCAAGGTTCTTTTTAAAAACTACCTCTTCAAATTAACCTTTTGGGAATCTGTCCTGATATCTTTCTCTGTGGCTCTGTGTCAAAAATGTTTTCTTATTGATATCGATCGTGTTAAGCGCCGTGAGATGTTTCATTGCATTAAAGGTGCTATATTAATGTAAGTTCTGGTTGCTTTCTTGTTGTAACAAATGCTTTGCCGAATGTGTGATAAGAGAGTCAAGGCCCACTGCAGTATGAATGTGTGGGTCAGTGTAATAACACCGGCACGGTCTAGTGTAACGGGAACAGGGAACAGACCCTGTCAGCATTGGCTCAGTGGTAGCACTCTCGGCCGAGTGAGGGTTCAATTCCCAATCCAGAGCCCGAGCACATCATCTAGGCCCAGACTCCAGGTGTAAGTACAGAGGGAGTGCTGTACTGTCAGAGGTGCCGTCTTTCAGATGAGACATTAAACCGATGTCCTGTCTAGATTTTAAGTTGGATGTAAAAGATCCCACGGTCACGATTCAGAGGAAGAACAGGCGGAGTTCACCCCAGTGTCCTGGGTAATGTGTATCCCTCAACTTACATCACTGAGAACGGATTGTCTTGTCATCATTACATGGCTGTTTGTGGGATCCTGCTGTGCACAAATTGGCTACTGCATTTTCCACATTACATCCCCCCCTCGTCCCTTCGTGTCTTGAATTGCCTTCACTGACATGGAAACTGACAATTGGAACTGGTCACGATTTGAACGATATTTACAACAGATTCGAGATGTTCTGAGAGTCAGTATCTTTCTCTATTCTGCCCACTCGAGGAGTTAGATGACCAACTTTCTCCTGTGCATATAGAGCTGGAGTATTGGGTCGTGATGTATTCACTAGTTCATCCTGTTGAATCTAAATATTGAGTCTTGTGGTTTCAGACACCAGATAATCAAGCTCAGAACACCAGACTGACTTTTACTGATGTTATTAACAGCACTGCAAACATACAGACAGTATAGTTACCGGATCCAGAGAACAGGGATAATGGAGTGGGTTCCCAGGTCTCCTCTCCCCAGATGTGTCTAACAAGCTGTGGTTAACTGGCGATATTTATACTGAACTGGTTTGCTACATTCCTGATCTGACCCTGCTCAAACCATAACCACAAGGATATCGGTGCATGGTTCTGCCTGTGACCACAGGCTGTGTCACTGTCACACACAGATACCGTTTCCTTGTTTCACATCTCCATACAAACACCATCACTTCACACATCCCCTTTCTACACAATTACAGCCGACATGAGCAAGGACATGAGCCACATTAAACTACACAAACATTTCATAATAGCAAAGGTTAAACTGGGATAAATGTTCAGTTATTTTCTGTTCAGGCAAAATGCAGAACAATCCAGCAGCTCACCAGCACCCTTACAGCGTCTCAACGGCCAACAGGCTTTCATTAAGTCGGGGCCGTCTGGGGGAGGTGGGGGGGGCTGCCTGGGGGGGGAGAGTGGTCGTCTATGGGGGTTGGGGGTAGGAGGCGAGGGGCCGTCGGGGGAAAGGGGAGGAGGGGCGGTCCGGGAGGGGGGGGGGAGTTCCGGGAGGAGGGGAGGAGCGGCGGTCCGGGAGGAGGGGAGGGCGTTCCGGGAGGAGCGGTGGTCCGGGAGGAACCAGCTGGTGCAGGGTCACAGCCCAGCGGGTCAGTGATTGGCTGGTGGATTGGTAAATCTTTTTCTTTTGCTTTTCAGTCGGAAACCTTTGTCATTGTTATAAGTCAGTCTGCCAGTAAATATATGTGCACTTTATTATCTAAGGAAAGCCAGTTAATTAAATCAGCGGATTGCTGAGTAGTTGCTGGGAGTATTTCTCTAAGGTTGAGAGTTTAGTTCTACTTGATAGTTGCGAGTGTAACTAGAGGGATGACAGGACAGCTCAGTCCCGTGGATTACACATCCTGTGGCATGTGGGAAATCCTGGAAGCTTCGCACACCCGGGACGACCACATGTGCAGGAGGTGTCTCCAGCTGCACCAACTCCAGCTCCGCGTTTTGGAGCTTGAGCGGCGGCTGGAGTCACTGCGGTGCACCCATGAGACTGAGAGCTCCGGGGATCTCACGTTTCTAGAGGTGGTCACCCCGCAGCTTAAGAATGTGCAGGCAGAGAGGGATTGGGTGACCCCTGGACAGAAGAGGAGGACTCGGCAGGTAGTGCAGGAGTTCCCTGAGTCCATCTCACTCTCCAACTGGTTCTCTGTTCTGAGTACTGGTGAGGACGATGGTGGCTCTGGGGAGTGAGCCAGAGACAGATCCACGGCACTACGGGTGTCTCAGCTGCACGGGGGGGGAGGAAGAAGAATGGAAGATCTATAGTGGTAGGGGATTCAATAGTCGGGGAGCAGACAGGTGTTTCTGCGGCCACAGACGTGACTCCAGGATGGTATGTTGCCTCCCTGGTGCCAGAGTCAAGGATGTCACTGAGCAGCTGCAGGGCATTCTGGGGGGAGAGGGTGAAGAGCCGGAGGTTGTGGTCCACATCGGGACCAATGACATGGGTAGAGGAAACTAACAATATTCCGATAGTGGATAGTCAAGAGGCTGTAGGGTGTGGGAGGAACGTAACACAATTACAATCACTAAGGTGGTGGTACTCAGTAAGATAATGGGACTGAAGACAGATAAATCCCCTGGACCTGATGGATTACATTCTAGGGTATTAAGAGAAGTAGCTGCGGGGATTGTGGATGCATTGGTTGTAATTTACCAAAATTCCCTGGATTCTGGGGAGGTCTCAGCAGATTGGAAAATTGCAAATGTAACGCCCCTTTTTAAAAAAGAAGGCAGACAAAAAGCAGGAAACTACAGACCAGTTAGTCTAACATCTGTGGTTGGGAAAATGTTGGAGTCCATTATTAAAATAGCAGTTGTAGGACATTTGGAAAATCAAAATTCGGTCAGGCTGAATCAGCATGGATTTATGAAGGGAAGTCATGTTTGACAAATTTGCTGGAGTTCTTTGAGGAAGAAACAAACAGGATGGATAAAGGGGAACCAGTGGATGTGGTGTATTTGAATTTCCAGAAGGCATTTGACAATGTGCCACGTAAAAGGTTACTGCACAAGATAGAAGTTCACGGGGTTGGGGGTAATAATTTAGCATGGATAGAGGATTGGCTAACGAACAGAAAACCGAGAGTCGGGATAAATGGTTCAATCTCTGGTTGGCAACCAGTAACTAATGGGGTGTCGCAGGGATCAGTGATGGGACCCCAACTATTTACAATCTATATTAACGACTTGGAAGAAGTGACCGAGTGTAACGTTGCCAAGTTTGCTGATGATACAAAGATCGGAGGAAAAGCAATGTGTGAGGAGGACACAAAATCTGCAAAAGGACATAGACAGGCTAAGTGAGTGAGCAAACATTTGTCAGATGGTGTATAATGTTGGAAAGTGTGAGGTCCTGCACTTTGGCAGAAAAACAATCGAAGAGCAAGTTATTATTTAAATGAAGAAAGATTGCAAAGTGCCACAGTACAACGGGATCTGGGGGTACTTGTGCATGAAACAAGGATAGTATGCAGGTACATCAAGTGATCAGGAAGGCCAATGGTATCTTGGCATTTATTGCAAAGGGGATGGAGTATAAAAGCAGGGAAGTCTTGCTACAGTTGTACAGGGCATTGGTGCGGCCACACCTGGAATACTGCGTGCAGTTTTGGTTTCCATATTTACGAAAGGATATACTTGCTTTGGAGGCAGTTCAGAGAAGGTTCACTCGGTTGATTTCAGGGACGAGGGGGTTGACTTATGAGGAAAGGTAGAGTAGGTTGGGCCTCTACTCATTGGAATTCAGAAGAATGAGAGATGATCTTATTGAAACGTATAAGATTATGAGGGGGCTTGACAAGGTGGATGCAGAAAGGATGTTTCCACTAATGGGGGAGACTAGAACTGGGGGACATAATCTTAGAATAAGGGGCAGCCCATTTAAAACTGAGATGAGAAGGAATCTCTCTCAGGGCTGTAAATCTGTGGACTTCACTGCCTCAGAGAGCTGTGGAAGCTAGGACATTGAATACATTTAAGACAGAAATAGACAGTTTCTTAAATGATAAGGGGATAAGGGAGTATGGGGAGTGGGCAGGGAAGTGGAACTGAGTCCATGATTGGATCGGCCATGATGGTGTTAAATGGCGGAGCAGGCTCGAGGGGCCGAATGGCCCACTGTTGCTCCTATTTCTGATGTTCTGATGTTCTAACCCATCCAAGATGTCGGCCAGTGATCCTGCTGACCCGGGCCTGTCACCACGGGGCAAACCCGGGGCCTCTGGGCTGTGATTGGGGCCGGAGGCCTACAGCAGGTGTTTGACGTTCACCCGCCCACTCGTGGCTCCAATTCCTGCCCCGCACCGACAGTCGACTGTCTCCTGTCCGACATCATCCGGGCTCCACCAACTGTGGCCGCCGCTGCCCGTCATGCTCAGTGTGGGAAATCCGGCCCCGCCCGCTGGGGGGGTGGGGGGTGCAAGCCCCGCCCCTCGCTCACTCCGATTGGTTGGAGGACCAACCGCCCGCTCGGTCCTCCAGCCCCGCCCCTCGCTCTTCCTATTGGCCCAGAGCTGGCCTTGCCAGTGATACCCATATCCCATGTCCCATGAACAAATAAAAAAACAGGTCAGCTTTGTTTCAAACGCACAGTTGAGTATTTGTTTCTAATTGATGTCCTGTTACCGACTGTTCAATTTTGGAACCTTTTCTCCTTTCTAACTCTGGATTATTTCAGTTCTCATACCTTCGGTTACTCTCAGGCACAAGTGCCAGTTCCCCATACCTTCCAGAGTCCCTCTCCTAGCTTTGGTATCAAGGGAAGGTGTCTGTAACACACCCGGGATCACTAAACACAAAACCCAGTCTGTTAATCACTTTCAGATAGTGGACGTAGTGTGTGCCCCACAGCATCTCTCTCACCTTCGATGTGTGAATGGAGCATCACGCCTACAAACCTGGTTTTAAATTTAAATGCACTCAGCAAATGTACTTAATGAAAGCCTGTCGGCCGATGAGACGCTGTAAAGGTGCTGGTGAGCTGCTGTATTGTTCTGCATTTTGCCTGAACAGAAAATAACTGAACATTTATCCCAGTTTAACCTTTGCTATTATGAAATGTTTGTGTAGTTTAATGTGGCTCATGTCCTTGCTCATGTCGGCTGTAATTCTGTAGAAAGGGGATGTGTGAAGTGATGTTGTTTGTATGGAGATGTGAAACAAGGAAACGGTATCTGTGTGTGACAGTGACACAGCCCTGTGGTCACAGGCAGAACCATGCACCGATATCCTTGTGGTTATGGTTTGAGCAGCGTCAGATCTGGAATGTAGCAAACCAGTTCAGTATAAATATCGCCAGTGTATCCGCAGCTTGTTAGACACACCTGGGGAGAGGAGCCCTGGGAACCTACTCCATTATCCCTGTTCTCCGGATCCGGTAACTATACTGTCTGTATGTTTGCAGTGCTGTTAATAACATCAGTAAAAGTCAGTCTGTTGTCCTGAGCTTGATTATCTGGTGTCTGAAACCACAAGACTCAATATTTAGAGTCAACAGGATGAACCAGTGAATACATCACGACCCAATACTCCAGCTCTATATTCATAGGAGAAAGTTGGTCATCTAACTCCTCAAGTTGGCAGAATAGAGAAAGATACTGACTCTCACAACATCTCGAATCTGTTGTAAATATCGTTCAAATCCTGATTAGTTCCAATTGTCAGTTTCCATTACAGTGAAGCCAATTGAAGACACAAGAGGGGCTGGGAGTAGGGGTGAAGGAGGGGCTGGGGTGAGGAGTTGGGGAGTAGGGGTGAAGTGGGGTTTTGAGAGTAGGGGTGAAGGAGGGGTTGGGGTGAGGGGGGTTGGAGAGTAGGGGTGAAGGAGGGGTTGGGGTGAGGGGGGTTGGAGAGTAGGGGTGAAGGAGGGGTTGGGGTGAGGAGGATTTAAGAGTAGGGGTGAAGGAGGGGTTGGGGTGAGGGGGGTTGGAGAGTAGGGGTGAAGGAGGGGTTGGGGTGAAGAGGGTTGGGGAGTAGAGGTGAAGGAGGGGTTGGGGTGAGGAGGATTTGAGAGTCGGGGTGAAGGAGGGGTTGGGGTGAGGGGGGTTGGAGAGTAGGGGTGAAGGAGGGGCTGGGGTGAGGAGTTGGGGAGTAGGGGTGAAGTGGGGATTTGAGAGTAGGGGTGAAGGAGGGGTTGGGGTGAGGGGGCTTGGAGAGTAGGGGTGAAGGAGGGGTTGGGGTGAGGGGGGTTGGAGAGTAGGGGTGAAGGAGGGGTTGGGGTGAGGGGGGTTGGAGAGTATGGGTGAAGGAGGAGTTGGGGTGAGGAGGGTTGGAGAGCAGGGGTGAAGGAGGGGTTGGGGTGAGGGGTGTTGGAGAGTAGGGATGAAGGAGGGGTTGGGGGGAGGGGTGTTGGAGAGTAGGGGTGAAGTAGGGGGTTGGAGAGTAGGGGTGAAGGAGGGGTTGGGGTGAAGGAGGGGTTGGGGTGGGGGGGTTTTGGGGAGGAGATGTAATGTAGGAAATGCAGCAGCCAATTTGTGCACAGCAGGATCCCACAAACAGCCGTGTAATGATGACAAGACAATCCGTTCTCAGTGATGTAAGTTCAGGGATACACATTACCCAGGACACTGGGGTGAACTTCGCCTGTTATTCCTCTGAATCGTGGCCGTGGGATCTTTTACATCCAACTTAAAATCTAGACAGGGCATCGGTTTAATATCTCACCTGAAAGACGGCACCTCTGACAGTGCAGCACTCCCTCTGTACTGACACCTGGAGTCTGGGCCTAGATGATGTGCTCGGGCTCTGGATTGGGAATTGAATCCTCACTCGGCCGAGAGTGTTTCCACTGAGCCAAGGCTGACAGGGTCTGTTCCCTGTTCCCGTTACACTAGACCGTGCCGGTGTTATTACACTGACCCACACATTCATACTGCAGTGGGCCTTGACTCTCTTATCACACATTCGGCAAAGCATTTGTTACAACCAGAACTTACATTAATATAGCGCCTTTAATGCAATGAAACATCTCACGGCGCTTAACACGATCGATATCAATAAGAAAACATTTTTGACACAGAGCCACAGAGAAAGATATCAGGACAGATTCCCAAAAGGTTGATTGAAGAGGTAGTTTTTAAAAAGAACCTTGAAAGAGGAGGTGGAGGTTTAGGGGGGAATTCCAGAGCTTAGAGCTTCGGCAGCTGAAGACACGGCCACCAATGGTGGAGCGATTAAAATCAGGGATGGGCAAGGACAGATTTGGAGGAGTGCAGAAACTCGGAGGGTGGTGGGGCTGTAAGAGTTTACAGAGATGGGGAGGGGCGAGGCCAGGGAGAGTTTTGAAACCAAAGACTGGAATTTTAAAATCGAGGCATTGCTTAACCGGGAGCCAATGTAGATCAGTGAGCACAGGGGGATGGGTGAATGAGGTTATAGCAATAGGCCCTGACTTGCACACACTATTAGAGGAGACCCAATCTTTGTTTTGTTGCACGAGACACTGCCTGTGTGACCATCACACTCGATCCAGCATTGTGTTCAGTATTACACTCGAGTCTGCCTCTGTTATTATTGGTTCAAACACTGTCTTTGTTACTCTCACAGTGGGCCATGCATTTGCTATTATTTCTCCGGACCCTGTCTCTGGAATTGTTGCACTAGACCTGAAAATAACCTGCCCCTGTAGTTCCAGTTCTAGTGCACACCTCTATTATTATAACTGTAGATTGTGTCTCTGTTATATTCTATAGAGTATGTTTCTGGTATTGTTAAAGTGTTAAAGGCTTCTGTTAGTGTGACACTATCACCTCTTTCAATTATTATTGCCAAAAAATTTATTTCAATATTAAAGACTTGTTTCTAGTGTAAAACTAGGCTTTGTGTCAGTTATTAATGCACCATACCCTGTCTCTGTTTATATTACACTGGGCCCTGTCTCTGTTTATATTACACAACACGCTGACAGTTTATATTACACTGAGCCCTGTCTCTGTTTATATTACACTGTGCCCTGTCTCGGTTTATATTACACTAGACCCTGACACTGTTTATATTACACTACACCCTGTCTCTGTTTATATTACACTGGACCCTGTCTCTGTTTATATTACACTGGGCCCTGTCTCTGTTTATATTACACTACACCCTGTCTCTGTTTATATTACACTACACCCTGTCTCTGTTTATATTGCACTAGACCCTGTCTCTGTTTATATTGCACTAGACCCTGTCTCTGTTTATATTACACTACACCCTGTCTCTGTTTATATTACACTACACCCTGTCTCTGTTTATATTAAACTACACCCTGTCTCTGTTTATATTAAACTACACCCTGTCTCTCTTTATATTGCACTGGACCCTGTCTCTGTTTATATTACACTGGATCCTGTCTCTGTTTATATTACACTGGGCCCTGTCTCTGTTTATATTACACTAGACACTGTCCCTGTTTATATTACACTAGACCCTGTCTCGGTTTATATTACACTAGACCCTGTCTCGGTTTATATTACACTAGACCCTGTCTCGGTTTATATTACACTAGACCCTGTCTCGGTTTATATTACACTAGACCCTGTCTCTGTTTATATTACACTGCACCCTGTCTCTCTTTATATTACACTAGACCCAGTCTCGGTTTATATTACACTAGACCCTGTCTCGGTTTATATTAAACTAGACCCTGTCTCGGTTTATATTACACGACACACTGTCTTTGTTTATATTACACTAGACCCTGTCTCTGTTTATATTACACTAGACCCTGTCTCTGTTTATATTACACTACACCCTGTCTCTGTTTATATTACACTAGACCCTGTCTCTGTTTATATTACACTAGACCCTGTCTCTCTTTATATTACACTAGACCCTGTCTCTCTTTATATTACACTAGACCCTGTCTCTCTTTATATTACACTAGACACTGTCTCTGTTTATAGACACTACACCCTGTCTCTGTTTATATTACACTACACCCTGTCTCTCTTTATATTACACTAGACCCTGTCTCTCTTTATATTACACTAGACCCTGTCTCTCTTTATATTACACTAGACACTGTCTCTGTTTATATACACTAGACCCTGTCTCTGTTTATATTACACTACACCCTGTCTCTCTTTATATTACACTAGACCCTGTCTCTCTTTATATTACACTAGACCCTGTCTCTCTTTATATTACACTAGACACTGTCTCTGTTTATATACACTACACCCTGTCTCTGTTTATATTACACTACACCCTGTCTCTCTTTATATTACACTAGACACTGTCTCTCTTTTTATTACACAAGACACTGTCTCTGTTTATATTACACTACACCCTGTCTCTGTTTATATTACACTACACCCTGTCTCTGTTTATATTACACTAGACCCTGTCTCTGTTTATATTACACTACACCCTGTCTCTGTTTATATTACACTACACCCTGTCTCTGTTTATATTACACTACACCCTGTCTCTGTTTATATTACACTTCACCCTGTCTCTGTTTATATTACACTACACCCTGTCTCTGTTTATATTGGGTCTTTTGTGCTGGCCCAATAGGGTGAGTCCAGGCTGGCCCAATAGTGTGTGCCGGGCCTGGAACCGGGGGGGTGAACAGAGGGCCTGCGGGCTGTGAGTCGTGGCCTGGGCCCGAGCCCGGGAGTGTGTGAAGCGGATGGTGCGGAGTGTTGTCACTCCGGCCTGGGCCCGCACTCGGGCTGTGTGACCCCTCCCTCCTCCCCCGGGGTTTATCTAACCGAAGGGAACTATTGGTTCTGCACTTTGTGACGGACAGGCGACAAGCCCCGCCCACTGTTTAGCCTCCACCCCCCCGGCCCGAATCATTCCATGCAGGTGGTGCTGAGAAACAGGACTGGGGGAGGCATTATCTGGGACTGGGTTAAGGCACTTCAGCTGGGGGAGGCATGCACTGGGACTGGGGTAAGGCAAATACTGCGACTGGGATAAGGAACTTTGGCTGTGGGAGGCATGCACTGGGACTGGGGCAAGGCACTTCAGCTGCGGAAGGCATGCACTGGGACTGGGCAAGGCACTTTGGCTGGGGGAGTGCATTTCAAGAGATGGAACCCTGTGAGGTGGAGCAAACATTGCAGCGTTTGGGAATGACATGGATTCATTCAGGCCGGGCAGCGGGGATTATTTCAGGGAATAACAGTGGAGTTGTTTTTGTTTAAACAGATGAAACCCTGTCATTGTGGAACAACCACGCTTCTCGTGCCCTGGTCAAGTACGTGTACAATAAGTGTCGTCATCTGGAGGAGCACGATCTCCGGGTTTCGGAGCTTGAGCAGCAGCGAGTGTCACTGCATCCGCGAGGCTGAGAGCTACGTGGATAGCACCTTTCAGGGGGTCGTCACCTCGCAGCATAAGAGTGTGCAGGCAGAGAGGGAATGGGTAACTGCCCAGACAGACATGGAGGTCCAGGCAGGTAGTGCAGGACACCTCTCAGTGCATCTCACTCTCTGTACTGGTGGTTCCTCAGGGAGTACAGCCAGAGCCAAGTCCAAGGCATCATGGGTGCTCAACTGTACGGAACGGGGGGAAGGGCAAGGTCAGGTCGGCAATATTGAAAGGGTTTTCAATAGTTACAGGAACAGACAGGTCTTTCTGCGGTCACTGACATAACTCCAGGATGGTCGGTTGTCTTCCTGGTGCCAGGGTCAAGGATATCATTGAGAGGCTGCAGGACATTCTGAGGGGCGAGGGTGAACAGACAGATTCCTGAGGGGCTGGGGACTGTACAAGCCGGATAAGGTCACACCTCAACAGGGCCCCTACCATTATCCTCACGGGGGTTTTGCTAATGCTGTTGGGGAGGGTTTAAACTTGCTTGGCAGGGGGTTGGGAACCTGAGCGTAGATTCAGGAGGGAGAGAAGCAAAGCTTGGAAATGGGAGCAGAAAATTCGTAAATTAGTTTAGAAGGCAGAGGAAACGAAGGCTAGAAAATCGACAACAAAGGAGTTTGGCCGCGCTGAATGGTATATACTTCAATGCAAGAAGTCCAGGGGATAAGGCAGATAAGCTGAGGTGTTGTTATAGCAGTGAGGAGGGATGAGATGTTGGAAGGATCATCAAATGAGGCCATATGTGTTGAACTGATGAACAAAAGCGGGCCAATCACAATGTTGGGATTGTACTATAAACAGTCAGAGGGAGATAGAAAAGCAAATATGGAGGAAGGTTTCTGAGAAGTCCAAAACCAATAGGGCAGCAATAGGCGGGGATTTCAACGACCACAGAATCATAGACATTTACAGCACAGAAGGAGGCCATTCGGCCCATTGTTTCTGTACTGATCGAAAAAGAGCTATCCAGCCGAATCCCACTTTCCAGCTCTTGCTCCACAGCCTTGTGGGTTATGACACTTCCAGTGCATATCCAAGTATGTTTCAAATGTGGTGAGGGTTTCTGCCTCTATCACCCTTTCAGGCAGTGAGTTCCAGACCCCCACCACCCTCTGGGTGAAAAGTTTCTGCTCAACTCCCCTCGAATCCTTCTACCAATTATTTTAAATCTGTGCCCCCTGGTTATTGACCTGTCTGCGAAGCGAAATAGGTCAGATCAGAGAAGGTTCACAAGGCAGTTCAGAGAAGGTTCAAAAGGTTGATTCCTGAGGTGAAGGGGTTGTCATATGAAGATAGATTGAGCAGGTTGGGCCTATACTCATTGAAGTTTAGAAGACTGAGAGGTGATCTTATTGAAATGTATAAGATGCTGAGGGGGCTTGACAGTGTCGAGATGTTTCCCCTCGAGAAGGAAACTAGAAATAGGGTGCATAGTTTCAAAATAAGGGGTTGTCCATTTAAAATGGAAATGAGGAAGAATTTCTTCTTCCAGAGGATCGTGAATCTTTGGAATTCTCTACCTGAGAGAACTGTGGAGACTGGGTCATTGAACATACTTAAGGTGGAAATAGACAGATTTTTGATCGTTACGGGAGTCGACAGTTTATGCGAGTGGGCAGGGAAGTGGAGTTGGGACCAATATCAGATCAGCCATGATCTTATTGAATGGCGGAGTGGGCTCGAGGGGTCCGATGGTCGACTCCTATTTATTTGTCCTAATGTTCTAATGTCCCGATCCACTCCATCTGGGACCCTCATAATTTTGTACGCAATTCTATCCTCAGCCTCCTCTATTCCAAAGAAAATAACACCAGCCCATCGAAACATTCTTCAGCTAAAATTCTTCAGTCCAGTCCAGGTAAATCTCATCTGTACCCTCTCCAGTGCAATCACATATTTCCTGCACTGCGGCGACCAGATCTGTGCGAATACTCTAGCTGTGGTCTAACTAGTGTTTTACACGGTCCCAGCATAACCTCCAGAGTCTGGAACTTACTGCCTGAAAGAATAGTAGAGGCAGGAACGCTCATCGCATTTGCCCAAGTACTTGGATATGCACTGCAAGTGCCATAAGCTACAGGGCTCTGAACCAAGAGCTGGAAAGTGGGATTAGGCTGGATAGCTGTTTTTCAGCCACACAGACACAGTGGACCAAATGGCTTCCTTCTGTGTTGTAAACTGCTATGATCCAATGTCACCAATCCCCTCCTGTCTGATATAAACCCACCCCACAGTTACTGACACCAATCTCCTCCTGTCTTATATAAACCCACCTCACAGTCACTGACACTAATCCCCTCCTGTCTGATATAAACCCACCCCACAGTCACTGACACCAATCCCCTCCTGTCTGATATAAACCCACCCCACAGTCACTGACACCAATCCCCTCCTGTCTGATATAAACCCACCCACAGTCACTGACACCAATCCCCTCCTGTCTGATATAATCCCACCCCACAGTCACTGACACCAATCACCTCCTGTCTGATATAAACCAACCAACATCATCGGCAGTGCCTTGGAGTCGCGGATGACTTGCTTCCATATTACAAATGAGGTCTCAGATGTCTGTTAAGTCCAATGCAGGAGCTACAGTCTCTGTCGTAGTTTGGACAGACGGTGGTTGAAGTGCCGGTTTGTTGAAGTGCTTGGGTTGTCGTGTGCTCCTCCCGCCGTCAGCACTTGGTCTCCGCTTGCTCCAGGTGGAGAGACTCGAAGTGTTCGACGCCCTCACAGATTATTCTCTTCCACTTTGAGCAATCTTGTGCCAGGGATTCCCAGGTGTCAGTCGGGATGTTGAACTTCAAGGATGCCTTGAGGGTGTCCTTGAAGTGTTTCCTCTGCCCCCCGGGGCTCGCTTGCCATGTTGAAGCTCCAAGTAGAGACTTCGCTTTGGGAGTCTCGTATCGGGCTTGTGGACGATGTGTCCCATCCATCGTAGCTGATCGAGCGAGGTCAATGCTTCAATGCTGAGGATGTTGGTCTGTGAGAACACAGAGGTTGGTGCGTCTATCCTGCCAATGGATTTGCAGGATCTTCCGGAGGCATGTTATTTCTCCAGTGCTTTGATGAGCCTGCTGTACAGAGTCCATGTCTGAGAAGCATGTCTGAGGGCAGGTATCACTACTGCTCGGTAGACCATGAGCTTTGTGCCGGTTTTACGGTTCTGGTCTTCAAACACTCTATGCCTTAGGCGACCAAAGGCTTAGTTGGCACACGGAAGGTGGTGTTGGCCCTAGTCATTGATATGTGCCCTTGTTGACAGTCGGCTCCCGAGTTATGAAAAATGGTCCACGTTGTCCAAAGGTCTCATCGTGGATTTTGATCATCCGGGGTGGGGTGGAGGTGAAGAGCAGTGCTGTTTGGCGGGGATAGGTTGATAGAGCACCTTTCTTTTATGGAGATGTTTAGTGTAAGGCCTATACTCTCAGACACTACGGTGAACGTGTTGACGATGGTTTGGAGCTCGTCCTCTGAGCGAGTGCAGACACAAGCATCATCTGCATATTGTAATTCGATGACGGAGGATGGCACGACCTTGGATCTAGTCTGAAGACGATGGAGGTTGAACAGTTTCCCATTTATTCTGTAGATTATCTCCACTCCAGCGGGAAGTTTACTGACGGTGAGATGTAGCAATGCAGCAAGGAAGATGGAGAAGAGCGTGGGTGCAGTGACACAGCCTTGCTTCACCCCGGTCCGTACATGAATTGGGTCTGTGGTGGATCCATTGCTCAGGATCACAGCTTGCATGTTATCACCAAGCAAGTGGAGGATGGTGACAAATTTTTGAGGACAGCCGAATTTGAAAAGTACACCCCATAATCCCTCACAGTTAACAGTGTCAAAGGCCTTGGTCAGGTCAAAGAAGGTTGACCCAAATCCACAGTCACTGACACCAATCTCCTCCCATGTGATATAAACCAATCCTTGTCACTGACACCAAGTGGACTGGGAAAATATGTTCAAGGGTAAGACTGTAGAAATGCATTGTGAAACATTTAAGGAGATATTTCATAATCACAGCAGAGAAATAAAGATACTAAGAGAAGGATGAACCATCCCTGGCTGACGAAGGATGCAAAGGATGGTATCAAATTTAAAAAAAAAGGCATACAATGTTGCCAAGGACAGTGGAAAGCCAGAGGATTGGGAAATGTTTAGAAACCAGCAAAGGACGACTAAAAATAATGATAAAGACAGAGATGATAGCATATGAGATCAAACTAACAAGAAATATAAAAACAGGCAGTAAGAGCTTCTGCAGAGAGTAGCTAAAGTAAACGTTGGTCCTTTAGAGGATGGGACTGGAGAATTAATAATGGGACACACGGAAATGGCAGAGACTTTGAACAAATATTTTCCATCGGTCTTCACGATAGAGGACACTAAAAACATCCCAATAGTTGATAAAAGAGTTATTGCTGGGGGCGGGGACCTTAAAAGAATCACTATCACTGGAGATAAAGTACTCAGCAAACTAATGGAATTAAAGGTGGACAAGTCCCCTGGACCTGATGGCATGCATCCCAGGGTCTTAAGAGAAGTGGCTGCAGAGATAGTGGATGCACTGGTTGTAATCTAACAAAATTCCCTGAATTCTGGAGCGGTCCCAGTGGACTTGAAACTGCAAATGTAACATCCTTGTTGAAGAAAGGAGGGAGACAGAAAGCAGTAAACTACAGACCAGTTAGCCTACCATCTGTCAATGGGAAAATACTGGAGTCCATCATTAAGGACGTAGTAGCAGGACATTTAGAAAATCATATTGCAGTCAAGCAGAGTCAGCATAGTTTTATGAAAGGGAAATTATGGTTGACAAATTTGCTGGAGTTGTTTGAAGATGTAACGAGCAGAGTGGATAAAGGACAACCCGTTGATGTTGTATATTTGGATTTCCAGAAAGTATTCGATAAGGTGCCACACAAAAGGTTACTGCACAAGCTAAGAGCTCACGGGGTTGTCGATACTATTTCAGCATGGATCGAGGATTGGGTAACACACAAAACACAGAGTCGGGATAAATGGGTCATTTTCAGGTTGGCAAACTGTAACTAGTGGGGTGCCGCTGGGACTTCAACTGTTTATAATTTATATCAATGACTTGGATGAAGGGACCCAGTGTAACGCAGCCAAATTTGCTGATGATACAAAGATAGGTGGGAAAGCAAGTTGTGAGGAGGACGCAACAAATCTACAAAGGGATATAGACCGGCTCAGTGAGTGGGGGAAAAATCTGGCAGATGGATTATAATGTGGTAAATGTCAGGTTATCTCCTTTGGCAGGAAAAATAAAAAAGCAAATTATTATTTAAATGGACGATTACAAAATACTGTTATACAGAGGGATCTGGGGTTTCTTGTACATGGAACTCAAAAAGTTAGTACACAGGTTCAGCAAGTAATCAGGAAGGCAAATGGAATGCTGGCCTTTATTGCAAGGGGGACGGAGTATAAAAGTCGGGAAGTCCTGCTACAACTGGACAGGGCGTTGGTAAGACCACACCTGGAATACTGCGTACAGTTTTGGTCTGGACTTGTCTCCATTCCCGTGCTGAGGGGATTGCTACAACAGACAGGAGGGCAACCAGGGAGTGAACCTGAAGATACCTTCTGTGGCTGGGTTCAGTTCTATACTCCATGCTACCCCTCCCTCACATCTCTCCCCTCCCCTGAAGGTGCTGACTCTGGCTGGGTTCAGTTCTACACTCACTGGTTCCCCTGCACTGAAGGTGCTGACTGTGGCTGGGTTCAGTTCCAAACTCAGAAGAACATAAATAGGAGTAGGAGTAGGCCATACGGTCCCTCGAGCCTACTGCGCCATTTAAGACGATCATGGCTGATCTGATCATGGACTCAGGTCGACTTTCCTGCCCGCTCTCCAGAACCCCTTATTCCCTTATCGGTTGATAAACTGTCTATTTCTATCTTAAATTTATTCAATGACCCAGCTTCCACAGCTCTCTGAGGCAGTGAATTCCACAGATTTACAACTCTGAGAAGAAATTCCTCCTCATCTCAGTTTTAAATGGGCGGCCCTTTATTCTAAGATTATGCCCTCTCGTTCTAGTCTCCCCCATCAGTGGAAACATTCTCTCTGCATCCACCTTATCAAGCCCCCTCATAATCTTATACGTTTCGATGTGATCACCTCTCATTCTTATGAACTTCAACCTCCTCAACCTTTCCTCATAAGCCAACCCCCTCATCTCCGGATCAACCTACTGAACCTTCTCTCAACTGCCTCCAAAGCAAGTATATCCTTTTGTAAATATGGAACCCAAAACTGCATGCAGTATTCCAGGTGTGGCCTCACCAATACCCTGTATAACTGTAGCAAGACTTCCCTGCTTTTATACTCCATCCCCTTTGTAATAAAGGCCAAGAGTCCATTGGCCTTCCTGATCACTTGCTATACCTGCGTACTAACATTTAGCGTGTCAGGCACAAGTTCCCCCAGGTCCCGTGTACTGCAGCGGTTTGCAATTTTTTTCCATTAAATAATAACTTGCTCTTTCATTTTTTCTGCCAAAGAGCATGACCTCACACTTTCCAACATTATATACCATCTGCCAAATTTTTGCCCACTCACTTAGCCTGTCCATGCCCTTTTGCAGATTTTTTGTGTCCTCCTCACACATTGCTTTTCCTCCGATCTTTGGATCATCAGCAAACTTGGCTGCGTTACACTCTGCCCCTTCTTTCAAGTTGTTGATATAGATTGTAAATAGTTGGGGTCCCAGCACTGATCCCTGCAGCACCCCACTAGTTACTGGTTGCCAACCTGAGAATGAACCATTTATCCCAATACTCTGTTTTCTTTTAGTTGGCCAATCCTTTGTACATGCTAATATATTGCCCCCAACCTCCTCAACATTTTCTCATAAGTCAACCCCCTCATTTACGGAATCAACCTTGTGAACCTTCTCTGAACTGCCTCCTCTCTTCTCCACTGAAGATGCTGACTCTTGTCTGGTTTCAGTTCTAAACTCACTGGTTCCCATCTCTCTCCTCCCCTGAAGGTACTGACTCTGGCTGGGTTCAGTTCAGCAATCACTGGTTCCCCTCCCCTGAAGGTGCTGACTCTGGCTGGGGTCAGTTCTACACTCACTGGTTCCCCTCCCTCTCATCCCCGATAGGTGTAGACTCTGGCTGGGTTCAATTCGACACTCGTTGGTTCCCTTCACATTCCTCCTCTGAATGTGCTGACTGGCTGGGTTCAGTTCTACACTCACTGGTTCCCCTCCCCTGAATGTGCTGACTGGCTGGGTTCAGTTCTACACTCACTGGTTCCCCTCCCCTGAAGGTGCTGACGCTGTCTGTGTTCAGTTCCACACTCACTGGTTCCCCTCCATCTCCTCCACTGGAGGTGTCATCTCTGGCTGGAACAAGTTCTACAATCACTGGTCCCCTCCCCTGAAGGTGCTGACTTTGGCTGGAATCTGTTCCAAACTCACTGGCTCCCCTCTCATCCAATGCAGATGCTGAATCTGTCTGGTTTCAGTTCTGCACTCACTAGTTAACATAAGAACATAAGAAATAGGAACAGGCATAGCCCATACGGCAACTCGAGCCTGCTCCTCTATTTAATACGATCATGGCTGATCCGATCATGGACTCGAGTCCACTCCCCTGTCCGCTCCCCATAACCACTTATTCCCTTAGCGTTTATGAATCTCTGTTTCTGTCTTAAATTTATTCAATGTCCCGGCTTGCACTGCTCTCTGAGGCAGTGAATTCCACAGATCCACAACCCTCTGCGAGAAGAAATTTCTTCTTTAAGTGGGCCGCCCCTTATTCTAAGATTATGCCCCGTAATTCTAGTCTCCCCATTATCAGTGGAAATTCCTCTTTTCATCCACCTTGTCAAACCCTCCTCATAATCTTACACATTTCGTTAAGACCACCGCTCATTCTTCTGAATTCCAATGAGTAGAGGCCCAACCTCAACCTTTTCTCATAAGTCAACCCCCTCATCCCTGGAATCAACCTTGTGAAAATTCTCTGAACTGCCTCCAAAGCAAGTATATCCTTTCGGAAATATGGAAACCAAAACTGCACGCAATATTCCAGGTGTGGCCTCACCAATACCCTGTACAACTGTAGCAAGACTTCCCTGCTTTTATACTCCATCCCCTTTGCAATAAGGGCCAAGATTCCATTGGCCTTCCTGATCACTTGCTGTACCTGCATACTATTCTTTATGTTTCATGCACAATTACCTCCAGGTCTCGCTGTACTGCAGCACTTTGCAACCTTTCAACATTTAAATAATAGCTTGCTGTTTAATTTTTTTCTTCCGAAGTGCATGACCTCACACTTTCCAACATCATACTCCATCTGCCAAATTTATGCTCACTCACTCAGCCTGCCTATGTCCTTTTGCAGAATTTGTGTCCCTGCTTCACACCTTGTTTTTCCTCCCATCATTGTATCATCAGCAAACTTGGCTTCGTTACACTCAGTCCCTTCTTCCAAGTCATTAATATGGATTGTAAATAGTTGGAGTCTCAGCAATGATCCGTTCGACACCCCACTAGTTACTGATTGTCAACCCAAGCAGCAACCATTTATCCTGACTCTCTGTTTTCTGTCAGTCAGCCAATCCTCCATCCATGCTGATATATTACCCCCAACCCTGTGAACTGTTATCCCCTCCCTGTCTTTCCCCCCCCCCCCCCGAAGGTATTGACTCTGGCTGGGTTCAGGTCTGCACTCATTGGTTCCCCTCCCCTGAAGGTACTGATTCTGGCTGGGTTCCGTTCTACACTCACTGGTTCCCCTCCCCTGAAGGTACTGACTCTGGCTGGGTTCAGTTCTAAACTCACTGGTTCCCCTCCCCTGAAGGTACTGACTCTGGCTGGGTTCAGTTCTGCACTCACTGGTTCCCCTCCCCTGAAGGTAATGACTCTGGTTGGGTTCAGTTCTACACTCACTGGTTCCCCTCACCTGAAGGTACTGACTCTGGCTGGATTCAGTTCTAAACTCACTGGTTCCCCTCCACTGAAGGTACTGACTCTGGCTGGGTTCAGTTCTACACTCACTGGTTCCCCTCCCCTGAAGGTACTGACTCTGGCTGGGTGCAGTTCCAGACATTGACATCATTCACTTTGTTCCTGCACCAAGATGGCTGCACATGCGCTCTGCTACTCACTGAATCAAAATAGCGCAGCGCTGAACCTACCTTCCTGCACGAAGATGGCCGCCGTTAGCCTGGGCCTGTGACCGGGAGAAAACCTCGAAGCTGCAACCACCGATATTCCGGTTATTATTCCGGGCTTGCAGCGGGCACCGGTTGTTATGAAGCCTCCCCGGCTCCCCGCTGGTCCATTACTCTGCTTCGTCCCACTGAAAAAGACACTTCTGTGGAGCCTGTACAAAACGTGTTGCCGCCAACATTACACGCACCGCGCATGCTCCAGACACAGCCTGGGCCCGCGCCTGCTCACTGAGCTCCTGTAGTCTGGGTGCAGCACATTCTCCCCCGCGGGGCATGCTGGGTACATACGACCATGAGAAATAGGAGCAGGAGTGGGCCACCCAGACCCCCGAGCCTGCTCCCCATTCAATAAGGTCATGGCTGGTCTGATCATAGACTCAGCTCCACTTCCCTGCCCGCTCCCCAGAACCCTTCACTCCCTTACCACACCTGGAGTCCTGTGCACTGCTTTGGTCTCCTTCTCTCAGGAAGGATATCCTTGCCTTACTTAGATACAGAGCAAAGCTTCCTCAACACTATCCCACGAGACATTCCAAGGTGCAATATGGAGTTTCTCTCCCTCAACCTGTCCCATGCATTCCAGAATAGATTCTGCATTGGTTAGATAATGAATAAAGCTCACTCTACACTATCCTATCAAACACTCCCAGGATAGGTACAGCACAAATTAAATATACAGTAAATCTGTGCCAAAGGAACTGTATCCCAGTGAGAGTCAGTGCCAGAGGAGACTACAGCATGGGATAGATACAGACTAAAGCTCCCTCTACACTGTTCTGAACAATCCCAGGGCAGGTAAAGCACGGGTTAGATGATCATAGCCAGTCCCTCGAACGAGGATGATTTGCTTCCACATGAGTTCACAGATGTTTCAATGAGGGACCCAATGTTCCAGTCCTGACCTCCAATTGAGGAGGTGGAAGATGCCTATGGGTGGATAGTTTTTAACATGTGGTGACTGTTGCACACCAGCCACGACACGGGCATGACAGAGCTAGGATTGGTCCAGTGGCAAGGGTTAATCAGGATTACTGGAGACCTGTTTTGCTGTACGGAGCTAGTGTGCACAAATATAACAGTGTGGGCTGGTCCGTGCTGCCCCTGGGCTCTCGCCTCTTTTGCACCCGGTACCCTCATTCGCCGCACCTCCGCCACGACCTCTCGCCACTCCTCCACCACAAACATTCGCTTCACCTCCGCCACGATCCCTCTCCGCTCCTCCTCCAAAAAAACACTCGCCGCACCTCCGCCACGATCTCCTGCCACATCTCTGCACCAAACATTCACTGAACCTTCATCACGATCACCCACCAAATCTCAGGCATGCTCCCTCATCACTCCTCTGCCCCTATCACTCGTCACAAGTCCAGCTCAACCTTCCATGTTCCTCTGCTGTACCAGGGCCCTGCTGATGCTCCTGCCCACGCTCGAAGTGGCAATCTGGGCCATGATGATGTCACCCAGTCGTCTACCTCGAAGCCGTCACACATTTGTGTCAGATCACACTGAAGCTGCAGTGGCTCGCTCCTGCTCTTTTTATAGCCCCAACCTGTGGAGATGTTCTCTCTCAGGTTGGGATGGCCCATGATATCCTAGAGCCCATTGGTCGATCTCTTTTTATCGCCCCAACCTGTGGAGATGTTCTCTCGCAGGTTGGGGTGGCCCATGATGTGATACATGGGTGAGATACAGTGTAGAGCTCCCGCTACTATACTCTGCCACATTAAATACTCTCAGGTGAAGTACAGCACGGTTTAAACAGAGAGTAAATCTCTCTATACGGTCCCATTAAACAGTCCCAGGGCAGGTACAGCATGGGTTATATTCAGAATCAAGCTCCCTCAACATTGTCACAACAAACAGACGAGGGCTGGTACAGCACATATGGAGTACATGTCCCACAAACACTCCAGGGCAGGAACAGCACAGGATAATTACAGAGTAATTTCTCCCTCAACACTGTTCCAATAAAAAAATACCAGGGCAGGTATAGCACAACTATTTTGTTGTTGATCTGTAAATCAAGTGCCCCCTGATTAAAGCTGGGGTGGGGGGCACTATAACCAACAAAATAAACCTATTAAACTTTGGACAGTAAACTGAAATCAAATTAAAATTTGGTTGTTGGGGGTGATGTTGCACTCCAGTCACTCTGGCTGAGGAGTTCCTCCCGGAGTCACAGTGCACATTTCGTCCTCCAAGGGGTATAACGGATTTAAGTAGGTACACAGTAAGGATCCCAATACACTGTCCCATCACACTCTCCCAGGGCAGGTACAACATGGATTAAATACAGACCAAAGCTTCCGCTATACAGTTCCCAGGGCCAGTACAGTACAGGTTAGACACAAAATACATCTCCCTCTAACGTCCCAGGCATTCCAGGGCAGATACAGCATTTATTAGATATTGAGGAGATCTGCCTCTATAATGTTCAACCAGACATTCCCAGGGCAGGTACAACACAGGTTAGATACAGAGGAAAATTCCTTCTACACTGATCTATCAAACACTCCCATCACAGGTACAGCACGGGTTAGATACAGAGTAAAACTCCCTCTACACTGTCCATCAAACACTTCTAGGGCACGTCCAGCACTGGGTACAAACAGACTAATGTTCCCTCTACACTGTCCCAGCAAACATTCCCAGGGCAAGTACACAAATGATAGGACAGTGTAGAGGGAATTTACTCTGTATCTATCAGCCACTCCACGGCAGGTACAGAAAGGGTTATAATGCAGAGTAATATCCCTCTACACTGTCCCATCAAACACACCCAGGGCAGGAACAACACGGGTTACATATTGAGTAAAAATCACTCGACACTGTCCCGTCAAATGCTCTGAGCGAAGATACAGCACAGTAGATACAGAGAAAAACGTGCTCTACACTATCCCATCAAAAACTGCCAGGGCAGGTACAGCAGGGGTTAGACAGAAATGTTTGGACTGGATGTTCCAGAATTGGGGCCTGGGCAACAGAAGGCACAGCCACAAAAGCCACCAATGGTTGAACAATTATAATTAGGGATACTCAGAAAGACTGATATCTCATGGGCGGGAGTGGTGGGGAGGTGGGGGTGTTGTGGAGGCAGTGTGAGCGGGAATTTTGAAATCAAGGCGTTGCTTCACTGGAAGCCAATGCAGGTGAGCGAGCACAGGGGTGATGGGTGAGCTGGACTTGGTGCGAGTTAGGACATGGGCAGCCGAGTTTTGGATCAACATTAGTTTATGTCGGTCAGGATGTGGGAGGCGTGCATTGGAATAGTCAAGTCCAGAAGTAAAAAAAGGCATGGATAAGGGCTTCAGCAGTGGATGAGCTGAGGCATGAGCGGAGATGGGCGATGTTACAGAGGTGGAAATAGGCATTCTTAGTTAGTTTGTGGATATGTGGTCAAAAACTTATTTCAGGGTTAAGTATGTCACCAAGGTTGCGAACAGTCTGGTTCAGGCTCAGACAGAAGTTGGGGAGAGGGATGGAGTCGGTCACTAGGGAACGGAGCTTGTGGTAATGATGATTACAAATATCAGAATATTTCACAGGCTATCAAGTGCAAAATGTGTGGATGAGTTTGTAATATTCAATCGGTTTCAAAAACGGGTTAACTGATCTAGAAATTAACGGATTTCAAATCTTATGCAAGACAGTTCAATAAAGGGGTGGTTCAAAAGATTTCAGCTGAGTTTAAAGTCGGACACTGCAGTTAAGTCTGCTACAACCACAACTCATGTATGCAAATGGAACAAGTTTGGGGTTTGATATGCTAGAAAGCGAACTCGGTGAGAAGTGATATAAGTTAGATTAAGAAAAAGCCCTAAAAGGGAGCACTCCGTAACAGAACATCAATTAATCTCCTCTGATCATGGAGGAAGCAAATATTCAACAAACTGTGTTTGAAACAAAGATCATTTATTCAACATTTATAGAGGGTATTAATCTCCAGCTTTACAATCGATATTAACGACTTGGAAAAAGGGACTGAGTGTAACATAGCCAAGTTTGCTGATGATACAAAGATCGAAGGAAAAGCAATGTATGAGGAGGACACAACAACTCTGCAAAAGGACATAGACAGGCTAAGTGAGTGAGCAAACATTTGGCAGATGGACTATAATGTTGGAAAGTGTGAGGTCATGCACTTTGGCAGAAAAAATCAAAGAGCGACATATTTTTTGAATGGTGAAAGATTGCAAAGTGCCGCAGTACAGCGGGACCTGGGGTTACTTGTGCATGAAACGCAACAGGATAGTATGCAGGTACAGCAACTGATCAGGAAGGCCAATGGTATCTTGGCCTTTATTGCAAAAGGGATGAGGTATAAAATCACGAAAATCTTGCTACAGCTATATGTGAGGCCTCACCTGGAATACTGTGTGTAGTTTTGGTTTCCATATTTATGAAAGGATATACTTGTTTTGGAGGCAGCTCAGAGAAGGTTCACTCGGTTGATTCTGGGCATGAGGGTTTGACTTATGAGGATTCAGAAGAATGAAAGGTGATCTTATCAAAACGTATAAGATTATGAGGGGGCTTGATAATGTGGATGCAGAGAGGATGCTTCCACTGATAATGGGGAGTCTAGAATTAGAGTGCATGATCTTAGAATAAGGGGCCGCCCATTTAAATCAGAGATGAGAAATTTCTTCTCTCAGAGGGTTGTAAATCTATGGACTTCACTGTTTCAGAGAACTGTGGAAGCTGGGCCATTGAATAAATTTAAGACAGAAATGGACAGTTTCTTAAACGATATGGGGATGTGGGGGCATGGGGAGCGGGCGGGGAAGTGGAGCTGTGTCCATGATCAGATCAGCCATGATCTTATTGAATGGCGGAGCAGGCTCGAGGGGCCGTATGGCCTACTCCTGTTGCTATTTTTTATGTTCTTATGTTCAGGTATAGGGGTTATTAAAATCATCAGAAACAAACAAGAGCTGCCAGAATGAACATGGTTCAGTGCCCAATGCAATCAAAGTAAATCGTGTTCTAGTCACAAATGCAATCTTTCTCCTCAGCCTATTTAAAACTAAGATGAGGAGGAATTTCTTCTCTCGGAGGGTTGTAAATCTTTGGAATTCTCGGCAGCAGAGAGCAGTGGAGTCTGGGTCATTGACTATATTTAAGGCGGAGATTGCCAGATTTTTGAGCGATAAGGGAGTAAAGGGTTCTGGGGAGCGGGCAGGGAATGGAGCTGAGCCTATGATCAGACCAGCCATGACCTTATTGAATCGGCCAAAAAAAAACCTTGTAAATGTTGGTGTTTCCCCCAGATCGGGGGGCACGGTTTAATGTGTTTTGTTTGCTCTTAAAAGAGTTTCATGCACAAGGACCACCAGGTCCCTCTGCATCGCAGCATGTTATAATTTCTCCCCATTCAAATAATATTCCCTCTTACTGTTTTTTTTCCCTCAAGGTGGATGACCTCACACTTTCCGACATTGTATTCCATCTGCCAAATCTTAGCCCATTCTCTAACCTATCTAAATCTCTTTGCAGCCTCTCTGTGTCCTCTGCACAACCCGCGTTCCCACTAATCTTTGTGTCATCTGCAAATTTTGTTACACTACACTCTGTCCCCTCTTCCAGGTCATCTATATATATTGTAAACAGTTGTAGTCCCAGCACCGATCCCTGTGGCACACCACTAACCACCGATTTCCAACCCAAAAAGGACCCATTTATCGCGACTCTCTGCTTTCTGTTAGCCAGCCAATTCTCTATCCATGTTAATACATTTCCTCTGACTCCGCGTACCTTTATCTTTTGCAGTAACCTTTTATGTGGCACCTAATCGAATGCCTTTTGAAAATCTAAATACAGCACATCCATCGGTACACCTGTATCCACCATGCTCGTTATATCCTCAAAGAATTCCAGTAAATTAGTTAAACATGATTTCCCCTTCATGAATCTATGCTGCGTCTGCTTGATTGCACTATTCCAATCTAGATGTCCCGCTCTTTCTTCCTTAATGATAGTTTTAAGCATTTTCCTCACTACAGATGTTAAACTAACCGGCCTATAGTTACCTGCCTTTTGTTTGCCCTCTTTTTTAAACAGAGGTGTTACATTAGCTGCTTTCCAATCCGCTGGTACCTCCCCAGAGTCCAGAGAGTTTTGGTGGATTTTAACGAATGCATCTGCTATAACTTCCGCCATCTCTTTTAATCCCTGGGATGCATTTCTTCAGGTCCGGGGGACTTTTCTACCTTGAGTCCCATTAGCCTGTCCTGCACTACCCCCCTAGTGATAGTGATTGTCTCAAGGTCCTCCCTTCCCACATTCCTTTGACCAGCAATTTCTGGCATGATTTTTGTGTCTTCCACTATGAAGACCGAAGTAAAATAATTGTTTAAGATCTCAGCAATTTCCACATTTCCCATTATTAAATCCCCCTTCTCATCTTCTAAGGGACCAACATTTACTTTAGTCAATCTTTTCCGTTTTACATATCTGTAAAAGCTTTTACTATCCGTTTTCATGTTTTGCGCAAGTTTACCATTGTAATCTATCTTTCCTTTCTTTATTGCTTTCTTAGTCATTCTTGTCAATGAGAATGTCTCGATTGCATTTCAGTTCTTAAATAAAAAACAATAAAGGGCTTTTCTGCCATCGTGAGTTGAACACACAGCCACTCAATTAATTATGTTTCCTATTTTGACCAATGTGAGGGCTTTTTATCTGAAGTAGGGTGTTTGCGGATCTCGGTCCCAAGGCTTGTACAGCCAGCGCTCCCAGCTCAGATACAGCATGAGTTAGAAACTGGGTGGAGTTCTCTCAATACAGGATTCCTGAAGGTAACTTCAGCTGAGAGGGAGTAAAGGGTAATTTTAATTCACTGTACCTCTCACACGCACCAGCGAGAGGAGAAAGGGAAACGTGTAATTCATGTAACCCCCACTGCCCCTCCCGCAGGGAGATGGGAAGTGAACCACTCTCTTTTAAATGCACTAAGTTGCCATCGTACATTCTAACCCATGATCTAAAAATTTTAAACTTGCCATATGAGTATTATATTCTGAAATAACTATTTATTCCACGTAATATTTTTAAATAGGGTTGGGGATGCAACAGTCCCTGTTAATTGTAAACTAACATGTTGAATTCTAATGGGCCATGTCTAAACTGGTGACTGAATCCTCTGCGGGTTTCTCACAGTTGTGTCCCTGATGTTGCTGAAGCCCATCGGTTGAATTGTTGCATTCGTTCGGCTGATGTCACATTGCGCCTCACACAGAACACATTTACACAGAGCGGAGGAGAATACATGTGAAAGTGAGTTTGTGTGTGTTCACATGTAAGTGTTTTGATGATTTTGTATAAGTTTGTGTTTTTGTGTAAGTGCACAATTGCACATGAACACACATAGACTTACATATAAAGACATATTAACAACCTGAAACATAATATTATACATAACTAGAATATAATGAAAACCATCATTGTCAAATCCAGTTATTGGTACTCTCTGAAACTTTGAACAAAACAATAATACACGTCAATCGAAACGTACACTAACACAACGGAAACTTATACACAGTTACACAAACATAGACACACATATCAATCCAGACACACACTTACACAAAACACACTTACACACATTTACACACATATCAACACATACATCAATCCACACACACATTTACACAAAGCACACACACACTTACACACACATAAACACACACATCAATCCACACACACACACTTACACAAAACACATTTATACACACTTACACACACATAAACACACACATCTATCCACACACACACTTGCAAAAACACACTTACACACACATAAACACACACATCAATCCATCACACACTTACACAAAACACACAAACAGACTTACACACAGGTAAATACACACGTCAATCCACACACAGACTTGCACAAAACACACACACACTCGTAAACAAACGCATCAATCCAAATACAGATTTACACAAAACACACACATGCTTACATGCAAACACACTATTGCACTTATACACACACATCAATCAAAACACACACTTACACTAAACATACACACACAAACAAACACAGACTTACACCTAAACATGAACAACATTGAAACATAACCATACACTTACAGGAAAACACACACCTGAACACACTTACACAAGCATGAACATGCCTATAAATCCAAACACAAACTAACACAAAACACACACACACACACTTACATGTGAACACAATGTTACACGAAAACTCTCACACACACTTACACCTCAACATAAACAAATATTTCGACATAACCACACATATACATTTGCACACATGAACAAAGCATCATTTTAAAATTGAGTCATTATTATTTTATCAATTTTTGTAACTGCTGATGAAGCTTAATTTAGAAATAGAAAGTTCAAGGCCAAAATTATTAATTAATAACATAAAGGTATACATTGCATACCAGTTCTTGTCATATTTTTGTAAAGCCAAGCTCAGTAATGAATCCTGTGTGACCATGGTCTGTATAATTGTTCTCAGTGAAGTGATTCCTGCCACAGAGAGGGAGGGAGATAGAGATAACATAGAAAGTCAAAGGCAGTAGATAATATGATCTACTGTAAGGCTACAGCAGCTGTAAATTTTCACAGTTTTTGAATGGGAGAAAAATGGTATAAAGTAACAGCTCTTCTACTCAGAAGGCAGTGCGATTCAAGCGAACAGGAGATGAGGAGTCGGCACCACGGTCAGCTCGAGAGGACGCTATCGAAAATTAGACTGTGACTATAATTTGTTAAGTATTACTTTTTGTAACAGAATGTAATTTACTTGATAAAACACTGTTTTTACTCACTATACCTGTATTAAAAGTATTTGGTATGATCTGAACAAGAGTCTCCCAGTTTGAATTAAGTATATACCCTGGAAATAGCTGAATTGCTATAGTTAGCAAAGCGGCAAAAAGCTGCTCATTGGTTAAAAACTACATCTGGCGACCACGAAGGAACAAAACAAAGAGATATTGAACAAAATGCAATATACTCAATAATTAAGTTAATTGGGAACTCTTGTAATTTTTTCTGTCTATTTGAAAACAAGTTCTTGTGTGTCACCAGCAGATGCAAGGCAGATCGTTTGATCACCGATCAAATCTTGTGTAAGGTTGATTTACGTCAACTGCTAGTGACTGTTATCTTCATTAAGGAAGCTTACTTAAAAATAATTAATTTTCAGATGCCGGAGGAGTGTCTCTTGGAAGAGTATCAGAAAAAGTTAGAAAAAAGATGTGAAGAAACGCAAGTGCAGACACTGTTGCTAGATTGCCTAGGGAAGAATCCGAATGTATCCCTTAAGAATATAGTCACTTTTATTGATGAACAGATTAAAGCTAAGAAATGGAAGCTGGGTAAGGCGATGAGTCTAGTCACCTATGCAGCTTCGTACTTTGCAGGACGTCAATCAAAGGTCAAGAAAGAATTAGAGGATAAAATATCAGAACTGGAAAAAAAAATTCGGCTAAGAATGAAGAATTGCAGAAAATAGATTCAGACATTAAACATAAAATTGTGAATTTGCAGTCAATTTGCCTCAGCTACTGCAGTAATGCAACAGCAGAGTATCAATGCAATTCACGTAGGGGCTGCAATGTAAACAATTAGGAAATCTTGAGATTTAAAAAGAAGATCTAAGCAGAGAGAATAAACGTCTCACCAAACAATTAGAGGACTCATGGGGAGCAATGATGGAGGCTTTCCATCGACCCCTTCAAGGGATAAATTATAAGGTTGCAAATAGGAGCTCAAAATTATGATGAAGGTCTTGAACTTATAATTGCTACGTAGGTAACACTTGCTTATGTAGGTACAGCGCAAATGTATAACACATTGAACTGAATCCGTAACCTCTGTAATACTAAAACAGCCGGTCAGCAGTTTTTTTACGTCCCTGAGGAAGAGATAAATAAGCAAGTACAGCCACTCTAACCGTCGGATAGTCTGGGGTAGAGGGAAAAATGGAACAAAACAATGATGAGAGATGGACTGTTGCATTTACCACTCAGAGCCCGTCGGATAAGAGTCGACAAATCAATGTAACTTCGCTGATATCAATAGACGTATCAATGATTTTGCAGGAGGATAGCTCCTCTCCAAAACCTGTATAAGTTATGCTTGAAAACTCTTGTATTTCGGAGGTTCCACGACTGAACCTTCCCTTGCAATTGCTCGTAATAAAAGCCAGTTGATCCTGGGATTTTGTGTGTTCACATCCGTGGTCGTTATACAGTGGGAGAAAGGTGAGGTGTCGATTAACTATCTCAGTTAGTCCACGTCGAAGAAGAGAAGCCTCCTTCTTAACCCCAACATTTGGCGTCATGAACCGGATGCAGACTTTTCGACCTGGATCACGTGACAGCTAAATGGTAGTGAGCATGTTTTTTACCACATGCAGCTGTAGCATTGACGGGGAAGGAGCTAATTTGTATAAAGAATTAGAAGGGGTCAGCTGTAGGACAAATTATAACGAACCACAGATTGCTGAAAACCAAGGGTGGGATAGGTGTATGCCTGAAAAAGAAGGAATGCAACCGCAGGGGGAGTGGACCCCAGCGATCGTTATGGGAAATATAAGGCGTATGTCCTGAAGCATGACGTGGTAATAACACAGTGAAGCTGGTATTGATCGTGTGCAGTGCAAACAAGAAGGAATACAACCTAAACCGTGGGGTGGGACCCCAGGATCCTAGGAAAACTGGCCAGTGGGATAAAATGCGAGCTGAGATAAATGGAAAATTAATAAAAGAAAAGATAAATGTTGGAAATCAAATTGAATTTACAAAGGACAGTTTGTTTTTATCAAAAGATAGAAATGTGACCTTGAAAGCTGCAGAGAAACAAAGATGTTGAGCAAAATGGACTGGAGGAAGATCGTCAAAATACAAAACCTAATTTGAAGAAACGAGATTTAAATTGGCTGTGAAAAGGATATTGGTTGAAATATAGAAACTTATGAATTAAACCCGACAACGCTTTGTGCCGAGGAAGAGAAACCAAGATGTTTAACTATGGACTGGAGTAAGGTCATCAAAAAATGATTAAGTTCAGAATCAAAAGGGGGAAAAGATCTAAGCTATGTGAACTCAGCACAGAAAGAAAAAACTGGGAATTACAGGATTCTTAAAAAGATGGACCGGCACCGAAGTTTAGATTTTGTGCCGAGAGAAATAAAACACAAGATTTGCTCAGTGAACGGGACCATAAAAAAACAAAATGCTGGAATGTATATAGCTTGAGTGGAAATTGGATTTCTGTAAACAAAATAGCTATTAAAATGTGTGGTCTCGCTTTAAATCAATGAAAAACTCGTTGGCACGTATTTGAATTGGGTGTGTAGAGAAATTGGAGTTTAATCTAAAATGCTGCCTTTCCCGCTGAGAAGGTTTTATTTTGACAATTTTACCAATAATTTCTGCTATTTTAACGGATTCCTAATTTCTTATCAAGTTTTGAAAGCACAAAGACTTGGGGAAATATTTTCAGATGGATACTCGAAGTCACGTAATGACGTCAGGCCTTCTTACAAACCTGTAGTGGAGTTAACCCTTTCCATTGAAAGATGTTTTATACTGGACATTATTAGTTTGGATTTCTTAATAAAAGAAAAAAGACTCACCTGACAGACAGAAGAAATGTGGGGATATTCAGAATGAAAACAAACGGAGAAAGCCTATGTAATAATACTCACCTGCTACAGAGGACAGATAGATACTTAAACACATCAAATTCAAGAGTTAGAAGTTAAGATAAATAAGCTGGCAGAGAAAAAAACAGGACCAGATGGATAGTGCAGAGCACAGCCATAGCACCATCACCTACGGTAATAGAGAAAATGTACCCCAAGGTGGGTAAGTGCAGTCCACAACCCCAACCTAACAGTCAATCAGACAGGGATAATGAGTTTGGAGTAGAGGTGGCCCCGGCACATGATAATGGCTATTTATCAGTGGCACTGATACGCACGACCACCATTCGCTCCAGCGGATGTAGATCAGCACACATTACCATACAGGAGGTGCCCCTCAGCCCACAGGAGACAAATTCTATTGAATAAGTTACCACCCGCTAAAGCAAAATAGTAGGGATACAGAACTCTGACAAAAGACTGGAGTAGAATACTGTGACTCAAAAGGCAGGGAAAAGGGTTGGGGAGTACGGGGAATGAAAGTGGATTGAATACAAAAACCACTCTGGGGCTGATGACCGTAACAGAAATGATGCAGCATTCTTGAAAATGTTTAAGGATGGACTAGGAAAGGCACATCAAAAGATAATTAAGTGAGTATTTAAGATAGGAGATGATTATGATGAAACTTTGGAATGGGCAGATCATATAGAGTGGTTAAAGTTAGAACAAGGGATAAATGAGCAAAAATAGCAGCAACAGCTTTAGCAGCAGAGACGAAGGAGGAAGAGACAGACTCCCGCGCAGCTCCACTGATATGTTTAAACTGCAATCAGGAAGGTAACTTCAGTAGGGATTGCCTGCAGAAAAGCAGACGTTACAGCAATTCTAAAGGGGCATGTCAAAATTGTGGTAAACTTGAACATTTGGCCAAAGATTGCTGGAGTTATGAGGAAAGCGCTGGATGGCGAGACCACAAACAGGCAAAGAAGGGAATACCATTAATCAGGGAAGATCTGATGGACATGCTCAGACAGGTACCAGCACCACTGGTACCACTGCCACCACCGCCCCAACCCGAGAACACCTAATAACCAACTTAGATTTGCCCCTGACCCATAGGACAATCAACATACAAGGAGAGAGTGGGGGATATCAGAAAGCAACCCGAAGTGAGATGGCGTTGTTAGAAGTACAGGGGTTATGCTACCTATTCAGTTTTGGTGCTGTCAGAATACAGAAGACAACATAAAGAATGCATACAGAAGGCAGGGATACATTAAGGGAGATAGGGGTACTGATAGCTCTTCAGTGTAATCGGATAATTTTGGGGGATAAGCACGAAAACCGAATTAAGTTCGAAAACCCGGGACACCAGCAGCAACGAAGGTAGGAACAACCATAGTCCAACCCGAGTGGGAAACAAAGGCTGTATGGGGTAGCGTGTGCCAATTATACCCGACTCTGTGGGCACAATGCAAACAAGATTATGGATTAGCAGAGATATCACCCATCAAAATTCCTGGACCCGAACACAAAGCTCACCGACAGTTCCAATTACCACCCGAAGCTGAGGTAGCGGTCTGTCAGATAGTGCATGAATTAGAGGAGCAAAGTATATTGAAACATGTAATAGCCTCCATTAATTCACCTGTGAAGCTGATGAAGAAACCCGACAGGTCTTACCGATTGACTATATTTATAACACCCTGAATAAAGTGACTTCCTGAGAACACCCAATAGTGGCAAGTCCAGCCACAATTTTTAATGGCCTGTATCCAGATCATAAGATATTCACCATGCTGGATATAGTGAATGGAACTTGGACCATTCCCTTAGCCAAAGAGTCTCAAGGAAAATTTTTCTTCATGGTAAATGGATAACAATACACATGGGCCAAGGTACCACTGGGATTGAATAAAAGCTGGAGCATATTTCATCGAATATTGTCAGGGATTTTGGAACCAGTAGATTTAGGAGAAATAAGGAGCGAAGTAACATATCTGGGATACATAATATCGTAAGGGCAGAGATAGATGCCCGAGGACAGTAAGGAAGCAATTCAATCAATCCCCAGACCAGGAACCGTGAAAGGGGTCAGGCAGGTACTCGGGCTATTAAACTACTGCAGAAATGTTATTCCAGAATATGCCAAGGTGGCCTAACCTATACAGAAACAGGTCAAAGGGTGGGAACCCTCCTAAGAGCCAGTAAACTGGGGCCTAGATCAAGAAACTGCATGTGTGCGGTTAAAACAAACTCTCACAAGTGCTCCAGCCCTGGGACTACCAGACCAGAATAGGCCCTTTCACGTCTATACCTACCATATTAACCATCATTATAACGCGGTAGTGATTCAATTACATGGAGACAGGCATAGACCGTGGCATATTACTCAGATAAACCGCAACCTGTAGCTGCAGGACTGTCCAGGTGCGTTGCTGCCCTCGATTGTGCGGCTTGGGCCATCAGAGTTTATGAACCAATAATAATGTCAGGATGCATTATTCTACAAACCCAGCGTACCTTAGTAGAATTACATAACACTGAAAGGCTAAAAATGTATTCGATGCACAAATGGCGAGGTGGTAAATAATGCTCTCCCCCCCTCCTCTCCCGCCATCCCCCCTCCCACCCCCCCCCCCCCACACCACTCAACGGGACGGTAACAATAATAAAAGACGCCTGCAGGGTGGATCATTACATGGGAGAGGAGCATCATTATAGCACAACAGAAGATGAGGGAAGTAGTCAGGCTAGTGAAACCCTGCTTGAGGATGCAGACATGGATCTATATGTAGATGAGTTTCGGTGCTATATCAATGGGACACCACAGACAGGATGGGTCGTGGTAGATCGCAGCGGTCAGGTCAAAGGGGAAGGACGGTTAGAAGAGAATCTATCAGCTCAAGTGGTTGAATTTGTGGTTCTCACTGAGGCACTGAGGCTTGCGAAGGGAAAATGAGTAAATATCTATACAGACAGTCGATATGCTTTCGGAGTAGAGCATGATTATATGATAGCCTGGAGCAGACGGTGATACACGACCTCAGGAGGAGGACCGATTAAACATGAGGAGATTGGGAAACATCTAGTGGAAGCCTCCTTCCTACCCCAGGAGTGTGCGATAATAAAGATCAAAGCAGACATAAAAAATAATGATCAGTATGAACAGGGGAATGCATGGACACATGAAGCACCAAAGCGAGTGGCAGGTACACTGGCCGGGGAAGCCCAAGGCAGAGCATGTACAATTGGGACTGAGGAAGTAAATATGCTTGAGGTACAGGGAGAGGCCACTCCGCAGGAACAGGAGGGGTGGAAGCAGAGATGGGCCAAACAAGGTTCCGACGAGATATGGAGAAAAGATGGGAATGTGGTGGCCCCGGAATACATCCAGGGGAGCCTATTAAATTTATACCACGGGTATGTCCATACAGGTAGAACCAACATGATAAGCTTGATGTCCAGATGCTGGTGGTAGAAGGGAATATCTAGAGATATAGAGGACCTCTGCAGAAGGTGCGTGATATGCGCAAAATACAACCCAGGGGTGAAAGTAAAGGTCAGAATGGGACATCACCCCGACCGAAGGGAATCTGGGAAAATTTGCAGGTAGATTTTACTGGACCATTATCCAGAAACAAGGGGAAAACATACTGCTTAGTTATAATAGACACGTTTATGAAGTGGGTAGAAGCTTTCGCCACTAAGAATTGTTCAGTAGAAACCATGGCCAGGACCCTAGAAAACAAAATAATGGCATTGCAGCTGAACTCAGGTCAAAGTTCACACTTCACAGGGAAGATAATGAAACAGGCGTGCGCTTAGGGATTAGGCAAAAACTATCCCACATCAACGAGACTGGAAAGGGATGGGTAGACAGGATACCCCGAGTATAAATAAAGCTCAAGGCAACCCCTAGTCGAACGACAGGAATTATACCCTTTTAACTAAAAAAATATGGAAATCTGCAATGGAACTCTGTAAGCAGTTACATGATATCGAGTCAAAGGTTAGAGATCAGCAAATCAAGGATTTAGAGAACGACACTAAGAAACAGAAGTTCCAAACACCCCAAATAGGCAGTCAAGAGATTACCCCAGAGAGGTTCGGGATCGCATCCAAATGGATCGGTCTCTATCAGGTAATCATGGTAAGTTATGGTACTTATAAGGAGTATCGGCAAGTGGAAACACTGGACCCAGTTAAAAAAGCATGGTCACTAACTAACCAGTGACGACTGGAAAATATTGCTTTTTGCAGGACTCGAAAGCTCGTGGAAACAACGTGGAGTAACGCAGCCTCATATCAGTGACAACAGACTGAGGGATGGCAAGGCCATTATTACAGGGACTTGGGCGACATTAGTTTAATAAAACATCAAAAACACTGATGGTGTAGAACGGAACAATAGTCGAGTTAAATAACGGGCATAAAACAACGTTACAAGGAAACGAAACAACATTGGAGATGAGCCAATAATATAGAACCATAATTAGTGGGAATAAGACCGCGGTGTGTTTTTAATCAGGAGGGACAAACATACTGCACCAGGGGAAAGGGGTGCAGGTTTCACTAACATCTATGAATGGTGGTGGAGGGATATCTGCAGAGATAGACCCACCAACACGGTCCCATCCACTAGTTTAGCAACAGTGAGCACTACCAGGGCCTCGACCATCACACCCTCAGCGCCACAAACGTGTCCAACTGTGAACACTGGGGCAAAAGAGAAATTGATAAGGCAGACCAAGGATAAGGTACACTTCAGAGTACTTCAGCGATTAATTACTGTATTCCTAAATTTAAACAATAAAGCTACCCCAACATCTGCGGGTTAAACAGTATAAGCCGGTATAGAAACATAATCCTTCGAGCACTTAAAGGCGCTGAATCCAAAACCATGAAGTTTAATGTGGAAAGAGGGTCAGGTAAAAAAAAACGGGACAGGGGAAAAAGAGGGATACTAGAAATGGTACGAGGCAGGATACACGGCAGGATACGTGGCAGGATACACTGCAGAATACACGGCGGGATACGTGTATGTGGCGGGAGTTGCGAAACTATAGACCTACACACGATAGATGATTGAGTTAACGCCTTCGCATGAACCTGACAGGGATTGCTGGAAAGGGATAAGGATAATGAAAAGATACAGGCACAGCTGGGTAATGGCGCATAAAGCGAATTATTACACTGGCCCACACATTGCAAGACCACACCAGAACTATAAATGAATAGAGCATATCGCAACTTAAGTAAAACCATACAGACAGAACGAGTACGTGCAGGATATGGAGCATGGTTGCTCAATAGAATACAACATAACATAGAGTAGCTTCAGAATAGAAAGGTGCCGGATTGGATAACACTCGATATATTTACCAACTGGACCTGAGACAAAAACATGACTCATGCCTGCGAGGTGCAGAGAAACAGTCATGCTTGGGTTTCAAAGGCCAGCTGTGTTACCGGACATTTAAATAGATTTTATATTATCTCTACCACAGTATGATGTGACAACAGGAGATCCTCTATACCAAACAATGTAGGAGAAATAAGGAATCAAACTCGCGTGTAGAATGATGACAATCCAGAAATGTAACTAAGGAGAACAACAGTACTAAGAATCTCAGCATATTTAGATTGTTATAAAAATAACCAAGCTGCTTTATGTCGAGATCCACCACGAATGATCAAAGATGACTGTGGATATAACCAAGTGGACGGGTGCACCTTGAATATCACCCCCACTAACACAGGACTACAAAATTATTGCTGTTTCACGAGGATATGGAGAATGATGTGTGACCACCACGGCAACTGAAATGAAGAAAGGAAAACCTCATGCACCATTATGGATATTGACTTCTGCTTTACTCCACTTGATGAGACAGATATAAATGGGTTTATTATAACCCCTGAGCTAAAGGAGGAATGATCGATGGGAGAGAGACAGCGGCCTATAAAAGGCTCAGCAGTCCGGGGAGCGTCGAGAGAGGCGGGAGTCGAGAGAGGCAGCGGCCTATAAAAGGCTCAGCAGTCCGGGGAGCGTCGAGAGAGGCGGGAGTTGAGAGAGGCAGCGGCCTATAAAAGGCTCAGCAGTCCGGGGAGCGTCGAGAGAGGCGGGAGTTGAGAGAGGCAGCGGCCTATAAAAGGCTCAGCAGTCCGGGGAGTCGAGGGAGGCGGGAGTTGAGAGAGACAGCGGCCTATAAAAGGCTCAGCAGTCCGGGGAGCGTCGAGAGAGGCGGGAGTCGAGAGAGGCAGCTGCTGCCTATAAAGGGCTCAGCAGTCCGGGGAGTCGAGGGAGGCGGGAGTTGAGAGAGACAGCGGCCTATAAAAGGCTCAGCAGTCCGGGTACCGGTGCAACTATAGCTGAGAGAAGGCAAAAAAGAAGTAGAAAGAAGTCAAAAGGTGACGTCACAGCCAACGTGGTAAGTCATTGGCTGCTGATTGGTGAGTAGTTTTTCTTTTTCTTTATTAGTCAGTAACTTTTAACATTGTTGTCGCCAATTTAAGTGTATCTAAGGGTTAAGTCATGGCAGGACAGCTCGGTCACGTGCTATGCTCCTCCTGTACCATGTGGGAACTCGGGGACTACACCAGTGTCCCTGACGACTACATGTGCGGGAAGTGTATCCACCTCCGACTCCTGACGGCCCGCGTTGCGGAGTTGGAGCTGAGGGTGGATTCACTCTGGAGCAGCCTCGATGCTGAGAATGACGTGAGTATCACTTGTAGCGAGTTGGTCTTACCGCAGGTGAAGGGTCCACAGCCAGCGAGGGAATGGAAGACCAGCAGGAAGAGTAGTGCAAGGAATGTAGTGCAGGGGTCCCCTGTGGTCATCCCACTGCAAAACAGATACACTGCTTTGAGTGCTGTTGAGGGGGATTACTCATCAGGAGAGGGCAGCAGCAGCCAAGTTCATGGCACCGTGGTTGGCTCTGTTGCACAGGAGGGCAGGAAAAAGAGTGGGCGAGCGATAGTGATAGGGGATTCAAATTGTAAGGGGAATAGATAGGCGTTTCTGCGGCCGCAACCGAGACTCCAGGATGGTATGTTGCCTCCCTGGTGCATGGGTCAACGATGTCTCGGAGCAGGTGCAGGACATTCTCAAAAGGGAGGGAGAACAGCCAGTTGTCGTGATGCACGTTGGTACCAACGACATAGGTAAAAAAAGGGATGAGGTCCTACGAAATGAATTTAAGGAGCTCGGAGCTAAATTAAAATGTAGGACCTCAAAAGTAGTAATCTCGGGATTGCTACCAGTGCCACGTGCTAGTCAGATTAGGAATCGCAGGATAGCTCAGATGAATACGTGGCTTGAGCAATGGTGCAGCAGGGAGGGATTCAAATTCCTGGGGCATTGGAACGGTTCTGGGGGAGGTGGGACCAGTACAATCTGGACGGTCTGCAGCTGGGCAGAATCGGATCCAATGTCCTCGGGGGAGTGTTTGCTCGTGCTGTTGAGGAGGAGTTAAACTAATATGGCAGGGGGATGGGAACCAATGCAGGGAAATAGAGGGAAAAGCAAAAGACAGAAAGGAGATGAGGAAAAGTGGAGGGCAGAGAAACCCAAGGCAAAGAACAAAAAGGGCCATTGTACAGCAAAATTCTAAAAGGACAGAGGGTGTTAAAAAAACAAGCCGAAAGGCTTTGTGTCTTAATGCAAGGAGTATTCGCAATAAGGTGGATGAATTAACTGTGCAAATAGATGTTAACAAATATGATGTGATTGGGATTACGGAGACGTGGCTCCAGGATGATCAGGGCTGGGAACTCAACATCCAGGGGTATTCAACATTCAGGAAGGATAGAATAAAAGGAAAAGGAGGTGGGGTAGCATTGCTGGTTAAGGAGGAGATTAAGGCAATAGTTAGGAAGGACTTTAGCTTGGATGATGTGGAATCTATATGGGTAGAGCTGCAGAACACCAAAGGGCAAAAACCGTTAGTGGGAGTTGTGTACTGACCTCCAAACAGTAGTAGTGATGTTGGGGAGGGCATCAAACATGAAATTAGTGGTGCGTGCAATAAAGGTGCAGCAGTTATAATGGGTGACTTTAATATGCACATCGATTGGGCTAACCAAACTGGAAGCAATACAGTGGATGAGGATTTCAAGGAGTGCATAAGGGATGGTTTTTTAGACCAATATGTCGAGGAACCAACTAGGGGGGAGGCCATCTTAGACTGGGTGTTATGCAATGAGAGAGGATTAATTAGCAATCTCGTTGTGCGAGGCCCCTTGTGGAAGAGTGACCATAATATGGTGTAATTCTGCATTGGGATGGAGAATGAAACAGTTAATTCAGAGACCATGGTCCAGAACTTAAAGAAGGGTAACTTTGAAGGTATGAGGCGTGAATTGGCTTGGATGGATTGGCGAAGGATACTTAATGCGTTGACTGTGGATGGGCAATGGCAGACATTTAGAGACCGCATGGATGAACTACAACAATTGTACATTCCTGTCTAGCATAAAAATAAAAAAGGGAAGGTGGCTCAACCGTGGCTATCTAGGGAAATCAGGGATAGTATTAAAGCCAAGGAAGTGGCATACAAATTGGCCAGAAATAGCAGTGAACCTGGGGACTGGGAGAAATTTAAAACTCAGCAGAGGAGGACAAAGGGTTTGATTAGGGCAGGGAAGATGGAGTATGAGAAGAAGCTTGCAGGGAACATTAAGACGGATTGCAAAAGTTTCTACAGATATGTAAAGAGAAAAAGGTTAGCAAAGACAAATGTAGGTCCCCTGCAGTCAGAATCAGGGGAAGTCATAACGGGGAACAAAGAAACGGCGGACCAATTGAACAAATACTTTGGTTCGGTATTCAGGAAGGAGGACACGAACAACATTCCGGTTATAAAAGGGGTCGAGGGGTCTAGTAAGGAGGAGGAACTGAGAGAAATACTTATTAGCCGGGAAATTGTGTTGGGGAAATTGATGGGATTGAAGGCCGATAAATCCCCAGGGCCTGATGGACTGCATCCCAGAGTACTTAAGGAGGTGGCCTTGGAAATAGTGGATGCGTTGACAGTCATTTTACAACATTGCATTGACTCTGGATCAGTTCCTATAGAGTGGAGGGTAGCCAATGTAACCCCACTTTTTAAAAAAGGAGGGAGAGAGAAAACAGGGAATTATAGACCGGTCAGCCTGACATCGGTAGTGGGTAAAATGATGGAATCAATTATTAAGGATGTCATAGCAGTGCATTTGGAAAGATGTGACATGATAGGTCCAAGTCAGCATGGATTTGTGAAAGGGAAATCATGCTTGACAAATCTTCTGGAATAATTTCAGGATGTTTCTAGTAGAGTGGACAAGGGAGAACCAGTTGATGTGGTATATTTGGAATTTTAGAAGGCGTTCGACAAGGTCCCACACAAGAGATTGATGTGCAAAGTTAGAACACATGCGATTGGGGGTAGTGTACTGACATGGATTGAGAACTGGTTGTCAGACAGGAAGCAAAGAGTAGGAGTAAATGGATACTTTTCAGAATGGCAGGCAGTGATTAGTGGGGTACCGCAAAGTTCTGTGCTGGGGCCCCAGCTGTTTACACTGTACATTAATGATTTAGATGAGGGGATTAAATGTAGTATCTACAAATTTGCGGATGACACTAAGTTGGGTGGCAGTGTGAGCTGCGAGGAGGATGTTGTGAGGCTGCAGAGCGACTTGGATAGGTTAGGTGAGTGGGCAAATGCATGGCAGATGAAGTATAATGTGGATAAATGTGAGGTTCTCCACTTTGGTGGTAAAAACAGAGAGACAGACTATTATCTGAATGGTGACAGATTAGGAAAAGGGCAGGTGCAAAGAGACCTGGGTGTCATGGTACGTCAGTCATTGAAGGTTGGCATGCAGGTGCAGCAGGCGATTAAGAAAGAAAATGGCATGTTGGCCTTCATAGCAAGGGGATTTGAGTACAGGGGCAGGGAGGTGTTGCTGCAGTTGTACAGGGCATTTGTGAGGCCACACCTGGAGTATTGTGTACAGTTTTGGTCTCCTAACCTGAGGAAGGACATTCTTGCTATTGAGGGAGTGCAGCGAAGGTTCACCAGACTGATTCCCGGGATGGCGGGACTGACCTATCAAGAAAGACTGGATCAACTTGGCTTGTATTCACTGGAGTTCAGAAGAATGAGAGGGGACCTCATAGAAACATTTAAAATTCTGACGGTGTTAGACAGGTTAGATGCAGGAAGAATGTTCCCAATGTTGGGGAAGTCCAGAACCAGAGGTCACAGTCTAAGGATAAGGGGTAAGCCATTTAGAACCGAGATGCGGAGGAACTTCTTCACCCAGAGAGTGGTCAACCTGTGGAATTCTCTACCACAGAAAGTTGTTGAGGCCAATTCACTAAATATAACAAAAAAAGGAGTTAGATGAGGTCCTTACTACTAGGGGGATCAAGGGGTATGGCGAGAAAGCAGGAATGGGGTGCTGAAGTTGAATGTTCAGCCATGAACTCATTGAATGGCGGTGCAGGCTAGAAGGGCCGAAGGGCATACTCCTGCACCAATTTTCTATGTTTCTATGTTTCTATGATAATGATGGACATTGCCTGAGGAGGTTATGCGAAGACCAGCGGGCCACAAGGAAAACCGATAACCGAATTGAAAGAGAAACAAACTGGACTGAATTGGACACCATTCGACAACATAGAGGATACTCCAGGGGGGGCAGAAATTCGGCAGAACAGTGAAGACCCCAAGTGGAGGGAAGATAGATGAAACAGCAGATACTCCAGGCGCGGCATAATTCGAACACCGAGAAAATGTTGGTACAAAGGACTTATACATGAACTAAGCTAGACTCAATATACTGGTTGTAGTGCAAGGATGCTCACCTTGCTAGTATTATCCTTTAAAAAGCTGTAACCGACGTAAGAGGCAAGCCCTAGCCCGTACTATAGTTAAAATATTGAAGAAAGGGAAATCAGACAGTCCGGCAGAAAGGACATACATCATATAACCTTGATGGGAAAGCCAACAGATAGCTCCAGGATCTCGGGAAGTAGCACTACCAAGTGAAAGGACAATCCTGGAATCTCACCCATGTGGAATTAATTGCGAAATGGCCCATCTTGGGCATATAGTCAAGGGCCATTAGGGGGTAATTGTAAGGGATAAATAGTAAGGTTCTAGATAGGGGGTCAGAATTATGCCGAAGGTAGTGAACTTATCAATTGTCGATGTATGTAACACTTGCTTATATAGGTACAACACACTTATACGCATTATATCATAGCTTAACCTGAGTAACACTTAAACAGCCAAAGTCAGCAGTTTTGTTTAAAAGTCGCTGATCAAGAGATAAAGAAGCCAGGCCAACCACACCAGGCGTCGGATAGACTTGGGTAGAGGGCAAAATGGAATAAAACAATGATGAGAGATGGGCAGTTTCATGTACCACTCGGAGCCCGTCTGATAAGAGTCGACAAATCACTGTAACTTCGCTGATAGCAATAGACCTATCGATGATTTTGGAGGAGGATAGCTCCTCTCCAACACCTGTATAAATTATGCTTCAAAACTCTTCTATTTCGGAGGTTCCAATACTGAACCTTCCCGTGCATTGCTCGTAAAAATCCGATAAACCTGAGGTTTCGTTTGTTTACTTCCGTGTTCGTCATACAGTGGGAAGCTGGGCGAGGTGTCGATTAACTATATCAGTTAGTACACCCCGAGGGAGAGAAGCCTAGTTTTATCCCAACGGAAGGGCAGGTGTCGATTAAGTACATCAGTTAGTCCACCTTGACGTAGAGACGCCTCCTTTTTACCACAACACCTCCCCTCCTCACCCCTCCTCTCCTCTCCTCTCTCCTCACGTCTCTCCAATGCTCATCTCCTCTCCTCTCCCCTACCTTCTACCCTCCTGTACTCTATTCTCCTCTCCCACCCTCGCCTCTACCCTCTCCTCTCCCCAGTCCTCTCCTCTAATCCCCTCCCCTCTTCACTCCGCTTTCCTCTCCTCTCCTCTACTCTCATCACATCCACTCTCCGTTCCACTACTCTCCCCTCCTCTGCTTTCTTCTCCCCTCTCCTCCCCTACACACTCGTCCCCTCCCTGCTCATCTCTACCCTCCTCTCTCCCCTCGTCTCTCTTTTCCTCGCCTCTCCATTACTCTCCTCCTCTCGCCTCTCCTCTCCTTCACACTCCTCTCCTCTCCCCTCTGCTCACCTCCTTATCCTTTCATCATCACTCCTCTCCCCTCTCCTCCCCCATCCTCTCCACTCGGCTCATCCCTTCTCCCATCTCCTCCTCTCTCCTCTCCACTTCTCTTCTCACCTGTCTTCGCGTTCTCTCCTGTCTCCTCTCCTCTCTCCTCTCCCCTCTCCTCAACTCTCTTCCCCTTTCAGCTGTTCTCCTCAACTCTCTTGTGCCTCATTTTCTCCCCTCTTGCCTACCTTTTCCACGCCTCCACTCCATTCTCCCCTCTCCCCTACACTATTCTCCTCCCTTTCCCTCTCCTCCATTCTCCTCTCATCTCCTCTGCTGTCTCATCTCCACTCATCTCCTGTCTTCCCCGATCCACCCCTATCCTCACCTATCCTCTCCTCTCTCCTGTTTTCAGGTCGCTTCTCTCTCCACGCTCCTCTCTCCTCTCCACTCGTCTCCACTCCAATCATCTCGACTCCTCTCCCCTAAATTCTCCCCTCCTCTCCTCACTCCTCTCCTCTCCTCCTCACCTCTTCTCCCCTTTCATTTTAACTCCTCTCCTCACTTGTGTCGTCTGGTGTTCTCCCCTCCCCTCTCCTCCCCGCTCCTCTCCTTCCCTATGCTCTTCTGTACCCTCTCCAGTCCTCTCTTCTCCACTTCTCTCCTCCCCCTCCTACCCTCTCATCCCCTCTGCTCTCCTTTCCTCTACCCTCTTTTCACCTCCTCCTCTCATGCACTGTCTTCTCTCTCCTCTTCTCTCCCCTAACTTCCCCCCCTCTTCTCCACTCACCTCTACTCCCCTCTCCGTTACCCACTCTTCTATTCTCTCCTGCCCTCTCTTCTACTCTCCTCCCTTGTCCCCTCTCTTGTCCTCTCCTCTCCTCTAATCTACTACCTCCTCTCTCCACTCTGCTTTCACCTTTCATCTGGTATCCTCTCATCTCTTCTATTCTCCTCTCCATTGCTCGAATCTCCATAGCTCTTCTCTCCTCCACTCTCCTCTCCACTTCCCCTCTCTTCTCCCCTCTCCTCCCCTCCCTTCTAATCTCTTCTCGCCCCTACTCTCCCCGCTCTCTTCCTCTCCTCTCCTCTGATGGTCTCTCCTCTGCTCTCCCACTGCCCTTCCCCTCTCCTCTGCTCTACTCTCCTTCTCTCTCATCCTCTCACCTCTCCACTTCTCTCCATTCCTCCGTTCTCTGCTATGCTCCTCTCCTCCTCTCTCCGCTCCTCTCATCTCTCTTCTGTCCCCTACCTTCTCCCCACCTCTACTCCACTCTCCTCTCCACCCCTCTCCCCTACACTCTCATCTCCACTCCCCTCGCCTCTCCACTCCTCTCATCCCTCTCCTCTCCCCTACCTGTTCCTCACCTCTATTCCACTCTCCTCTACTTCCATCTCCCCTACACTATCATCTCCTTTCCCCTCCTCTCCTCTCTTCCCCTCTCCTATCTTCTCTTCTCCCCTCTTTTCTCCTCTCTTCTCCTCTCCTTTCATCTTATCACCTCTCCTCTGCTTTCCTCTACTCATCTCTGCTCTGCTCTCCTCTCCACTTCCCCTCTCATCTATCCTATCCTCCACTAAACTCTCCTCCCCTTCCTGCTCATCTTCACTCTTTCCTTCTCCCACCCTCTCCTCTCACCTCCTATCCTCTACTCTGTTCTGCTGTCTTCTCCACTCAACGCATCTCCTCTCCTCACTTCTGCTCTCCTATTCCCCTCCTCTCCTCTCCTCCACACTCATCTCCTCTCGTCTACTCCCCTCCCACCTCCTGTCCTCTCTCTTCTCCCCTCCTCACCTCTCTGCTCCTTTTATCTCCATTCCTCACCTCCAGTCTCTACATTCCCTGCTCTAACGAAAATAAGCGATTTGATGGCGTGTGACTGTCAGTATGGCATCGTTCGCCATGAATCCGGACTGACCATTGTAATAATAGCACACACGTATCCTTACTGACCACTGTATTATCTGTCCCCATGAACCGTTACTGACCAATATATTATCTGCCCCATATCCCCTTACTGACCACTGTATTATCTGTCCCCATGTATCCTTATTGACTTCTGTATTATCTGTGCCAATGTATCCTTACTCACAATTATATTAACAGTCACCATGTACCCTTACTGATGATTGTATTATAAGTTCTTATGTAGCCTTACTGACCACTGTATTATCAGTCCCCATGTACCCTCACTGACAATTGTATTATCAGTCCTCATGTACCCTTACTGATCAATATATTATCTGCCCCATGTACCCTTACTAACCACTGTATTATCAGTGCCCATGTATCCTTAATTTGCACTGTACTGTCAGTCCCCGTGTATGTTACTGACATTTACTTAGCCTGCCTCTATCCATCCATTTGTTTTATTTCACTTGTGTTACCCCGAGAAGTGAATTGAAAATCTGAAATTACAGAGTTATTTTACATCTCAGTAATAATAGAAACTGCCTAAATGAAAGTTGCTCCCTTCACATGCATGCTGTGATTCTGTGGAATTAACTATTTCTGCTTTTACCAATAGTGCTTGGATTTGGATAAAGTTATTTGATCTGAAAGCCAAGTTGCTTTTAAAATATTTTGCAATTGAAAGTGATGCAAAGAAAAGGTTCGGACAACTTGTTTATGCAGTGACTGTGATTAATATCCTTCAGTGTGCAGTTTAATTGTCTCACTGGAGAGTTCCCTCAGGCTATAAATAGGGATTTTCTTTCAGTCTGTACAGCAATGTTTGACTGAAGTTGTTGTCGAAAACGAACAGCGCTCATTGGAGCTAACAGAAAGTCAAGTCATGTTCTGGGAGATTCCAACTCAGCTTTGGATCCTGTGGGCACTTTTCAATGTGGAACGTATTTATTACCCGCTCCTCGCTGCTGTTGGTATTCCTGGTGAGTCCTTCATCTGCAATGAATTATATAACCCATGTTTCTCTGTATTTGCTCTCCTTGTCCTTTAGTTCTAGTTATTAATTGTATTCAATTTAAACCTCTTGTTCTTTGTCTAGCAATGCAAATAAGTTTCTGTCATGTAATGTTTGATCATTTGTTAATTCGCTGCTCCCAGTTCAATGAACAGTATGTTGTTTCCACAACTTGCTTCCAGTGATAGTGGTTCACAGGATTTGACAGAAATTTGACTTTATTGACACAGATATGTTAGTGAACGATTATATTATTGAACAGCTTGCAGTCAGATTTCTGCACTGATGCCCAGTGTTGGATTATAAATATGTGTTCAGCGGTAACAAGTGTTTTAAGGACCTCTGGTTATTGTTAATGACACTGATCTGTGGAAATCAGCGTTGGGAGATCCTTCACAAATACACTGAGATATGAGACATTATTCACTAATGATTCAGCTATAGACAGTTGTCGTAATTTCCACCGCCTCCTGCTCTGCCTCACAGTCACTAATTCCAGATGATCAGGACAGGGTTAAAACTGCAAAACAGATTCCAGTAAAATGTTTGTTCAGTTGTATTTGAATTGATTTATTTCCCTTGTTCAGCCACAGTTCAGGAGAGCTCGGTGTGCGCCGCACGGTAGCAACTATTCAAAATGGAGCACTATATTGTGAAATATTTTGATATTTCCATTCTCAAACTTTCTCTGTCAACTGGAAGTCTGTAACTTTTTCACACCAGGTGAAAGGAAGTTGGTTGACACAGTTCCAGCTGCAAACAGACACGTTCGAAAATCTTCTGTGACATCTTACAACATGGGTTATCATTAGTCTATTGTAAAGCGACAGTCGCTTCTTTAAAGATTATTTGCAATATTCTTGGAAAGTCAGCTTAAGCCAGTTACAAAGTGTACTTTCAAAACAATGGTTGGAAAGGTTCTGATTTTGATACATAATGCAATTAAAGTCATCTTCTTCAGCCTACGACACAACCGCAGTAACCTCGCCAAAGATTCCATTCCCCTCTCTGGCCACAGATTTCATTCCCCACCTTGGCCACAGACTCCATTCCCCTCCCTGTACACAGATTCGATTCCCCTTCCTGGAAAAAGAATCGATTCCTCTCTTGGGCCGCATACTCCATTCCCCTCCCTGTCACAGACTCCATTCCTTCCTTGGCCACAGACTCCATTCCGTCCCTTGGCCCCCAATTCCATTCTCCTCCCTGGACACAGATTTCATCCCCCTCGCTGTCCCCATACTACATTCCCATCCCTGGACAATGACTCTATTCCACTCAATGGCCACAGGTTATTCACAAACTCGCGGCTTCTTGTGCTGAATTATTGCTTCCTCTGACTTGGATATGGCGTTACATCAGAGTCTCATTCGGAGCTTTACCCACCTGGAAAAGGTCCAATACATTTATTCTTTCAGTCATGACCCGGAACCCACACATCACTTCCACCGCTTCATTCACTCCCTGTCACAATACCCAAATACCCCATACACTGGCACATTCAGTCCAGAGCCAACACCCACACGTCCCATCTATTGGTACATTCAGTCCTTGTCCCAACACCCACACGTCCCATAAATTGGTTCTTTCAATACCTGTGCCAAACACCACACGACCCATCCGCTGGTGTAATCAGTCCTGACCCAAACACCACACGACCCATCCGCTGGTGTAATCAGTCCTGACCCAAACACCACACGTCCCATCCGCTGGTGTAATCAGTCCTGACCCAAACACCACACGTCCCATCCGATGATTTCATCAGTCCTGACCCAAACACCACAAGTCCCATTGGCTGGTTCACTTAATCCTGACTCATTTCACACATAATTCTTTGAGACAGCTGTTAATGCTCTCAATCTGAAATATAAATTCCCTGTTTTTCTCTTTCTTGCAGTGAACTTAGTGACAATAATGATCCTGTCTCGAGGAAGGTGCGGTCTCTCCATGTGTGTCAGCCGTTACCTGGTGGCAATGGCAGCGGCGGATCTACTGGTCGTTATCCTCGACCTGATATCCAGGCAGATTCCTATTCGTTATTGGACCGCGTTTGAGTTCATGTGGAAGATTAAAGTGTGTAATATTCATGCTATCCTGCTTTACGCAGTCACGGACTGTTCCGTCTGGTTCACAGTTGCTTTTACCTTTGATCGATGTATAGCCATTTGTTGTCAGAAGCTCAAAACCAAATATTGCACCGAGAAAACGGCGACTGTGGTTGTGGGAACAGTGAGTGCGCTGTTCTGTGTAAAGAACAATTTCTGGTACTTTATGTATGGAGGTATGTATCAGATTTCCAATAGTCCCTGGTTTTGTTTTGTTCGATGGGATGTCTCTGAGTCAGTATCATGGGCAGTAATTGAATTCCTTCATTATATTATAACACCGTTTATTCCATTTGTTCTGATCCTTCTGCTCAATACTTTAACTGTCAGACACGTTTTAGTGTCGAGCAGAGCCCGCAGGAGACTCAGGGCCCACAGCAGTGGGGAGATTCCCTGTGACCCAGAGATGGAGAAGCGAAGGAAATCCATCATTTTACTGTTTGTTATATCCGGCAATTTTATCCTCTTATGGGCAGTGTTTCTGTTATATTCTGTGGTTGAACGATTGTATTCGTTAAACGTTATTCGTGTATCTCTACCTAAATATGTACTGGAAATGGGATTTATGCTTCAGCTCCTGAGTTGCTGCACCAACACATGTATTTATGCCGTGACCCAGACGAAATTCAGAGAGGAGTTGAAGAATGTGGTGAAATATCCCTTTACTGTAATTGTTAAATGTATTAAATAATAAGAATCACACAATGTGTTGGGCGGGTGTTCTGCCCAATCCGCTCAGCTCTGTGGTACACACACAGTGAGGCCTGTTTTAATCTTTCACCGCGCGGATTCAGCGACTAACAAAAATGATAGAGGTGGGGAAGTCCACGGAGATCAGTCCCGCTGGACTCCTGCAGGTTTTATCCCCGCTAAGACGTCTGCTGCGGCCTGGGGTGGGTTATGAAGCTCCCGACCGCCAGGCTCGTGTCGGATGTGTTTACCCAAAGGGAGCGGCGTGGGGAAGGTGGCTCTGTTACTTTTCAGTCCACGGGCGGGCCGCTCAGTCCCCAGCACTCCCAGGGAAAGCTGGGGGGAAATGGCCTGGGACCAAACAACAGCCAGAGAGGGAAGGTTTCAAAGGGTCAAAGATCAGTGCTTTCATCCTTTTGCAGGCTCCTTGTGTTATTCTCCCAGTGGGGTTTAACCTGAGCAGCCCCAGCGCCTGGTAATAGCGGCGTATCCTTGTTTCAGATAATCTACCTTTGGGATTAAAGGGTCTCCTGCAGACGGAGTATATCCCAGTGACATTCACCACTGTAACGTTCCTTTGTAAGTTTGCCTGAACAATGCGGTGATCTGCAGGATGAAGTGTTCCCCGCACACACTCGACACACATTAAACTCAGCTCCTCCTCACTCTCTCAATAATCTCCGTGCTAAACATAGCCCATAATATGCAACATTCAGGGAGGGTGGTAACGAGCTTTGTTACTAGGTATTGCAGTATGTGTGATGTAATAAAGCGGGGAAACTCGCATGACACTGTGCCTGAGCATTGTGACATCGCAGACCTGCTCTTTTGACCACGCCCTGGCCTGTGGCTGACTCAGAATCGCATTTCAGACATCCCATCTCCTTCACCCATCACCTTACAAAGAGTTACTTAATATCTGCAGCACAGAAATAGGCCATTCGGTGCTCGCGGCTGCAAACTTGTCTGAGGCGGTTCCCCTGAGGTTTCCCTGTGGGTGCTGGGAGTTAGCAGCCCGTCTGCCTGTGGACTGCAAATTTACAGAGCGACCTTCCCCACCCCGACCCTTTCGGCCCAGCAGAGCATGTCAGAGCTTACTCGATCACCATATCCTGATCTTAAACGGAGTGCACAAAGAGAGTGGTAAACTTGGGAACGTAGAGAAAGGTGAGATTCAGTGGTAAGTCCGGGTTGAGTCTGGCTGAGTATTAGCTGTAAGAAGGGAAATTTAGTTTAACGTTTTGAATTGAACTTAGAACTTTAAAAACAGAAGTTAGCAGAAACTGCCTGTTAGTAGTAGTTAACTATCAGTCAGCTATAAGTGTTAGTCTTAAATATGTGCTAATTACTGCGAGCAATGGGCATGGAGCTGAGACAGCACTTGTAACTTGTGTGTGGCTCCAAAGGTATAAAACTAAACACTAACTGCTGATTCACAGTATGTTCTGCACAGTGATATTAAACGGAATTTGGTGAGAGTTTGAATGGGAACAGTGGTTGAAGGAGGTGCTGCTTTGGCCTCTAAAATACAGCAGGTAGGTGAATGTTTGGTGAGTATTACCTTTTTTCTCGAAGCTTGGTCTCCACTAAGACCTGGGAGCAAAAACAATACTTTATTAAATTAATAATTTAACTATAATTACTAATTAATTAACATCATTATAAATAACCATTTGAATAAAAACTAAGTAATTAAATTAATTCAGTGTGTAAATAAGCAAATACATTTATAAAAAATAACTGAAGATGGCAGGGTAGGCAATGAGTCGAGACTTTAATGTGTGTGAGTTTGTGGACATCAAATCTGTCCCACATTCCCACATCTGCAGGAAATATCTCTGCTTTATTCGCTCTGGCCAGCTTAATTGGGCTAGAGTTCGAGTTCGACACACTCTGAAACACACAGGATAAGTGATTTAATCCAGAAAACAGTCACATCCCACAGAAAAACGCAGGTTCAGGAAAGTCCGTGGCTGATTGGGTGCCGTGTAGCGAGAACTGAGGAGAGCTGAGAATGAGACACTGCTCCTGTCCAACAGGTACGATATACTCGTTACCTTTAACGATAAGGATAAAGATTGCGTGGAGGACATCCACAATACATACCAAAGTACGTGGCTCAGAAGGTTGTCTACAGGCAGAGATAGGTAGAAATATTAAACAATTACTTTGCATCAGTATTTATCAGGGAGACAACACAGGTGGACATGACATCGGATGATATTAGAAATGAAATAACTGCATTTAAAATAACAAGAGGAAAATATTATATAAACTAATCAAACCGAAAATGGATAAAATGCCAGCTTCGGACGAATCACATCTAGAGAAGAGATAGCAGAGGCATTAATAAACATATTTAATACTTCGTTAGAATAAGGTGCAGTGCTGGAGGATTGGCAGATACTTAATGTAATAACTATTTTTAAGAAGGGAGGTAGAACGTGTCTGAGGAACTATAGTCCAGTCAACTTAACGTCGATGGGAGGAAAAATAATGGATTCCCTACTAAAAGAAAAAGGGGAAGAACAACTGGAAACCAAAAATGAATAGTCAGCATGGATTATAAAAGGGAAAGTCTTGAATTGACCAAATGCTTTGAATTTTTCGAACAGGTAACAGATAGCGTAAACTAACATACTGTAGTAGATCGAATTTATCTGGATTTCCAAAGGCCTTCGATAAGATACCTCATAATCGACTAAAAGGGCAGATCACAAATCGTAATTACAATTAATAATAATAATTGGGATGTTTTAAAATGGAGTTAGCAGATTTTTAAAATGGATCCCACAGCCTGTTTTTCAGTCTGTGGGAAGCATGTGTGGGATGTCTTCCACAGAGGGTCAGATGTTCCAATTCATAGAACAAATGCCTTGGGAGCTGGGCACAGACACAGATAACATAGGATCTGAATTCTATAACAAGATACAAGTTAAATAAAAAGAATCAAAGCAACATGTATCCTGAATTACCAATTAAACATATAGAGGCCAGATTGGAGGAAGCAACCTACCAGATAAACATGTATTAATCAATCAGCACGTATTAATTGTAACTTGTGTAATTACGTAATGCTATAATCTGAAACTGTATAAATTAAGATATCTCAGGCAGTTTCTCTGAGCATTCCTTCAAGGTTAGCTCCCCTGCCAGCTTGTATCTTTTATTAATAAAAACTGCATTTACTTTAAGGCTAACGGACTCCGAGTGGTGGTTTGAAGTTAACCCTAACAACTTGGCGCAGTCAGCAGGATCTACTGGACGGGCAGATTAGACACAAAAAGCTGACCAAACTAACAACGAATCAGTAGAGAATTACCTTGAGAAATTCTCCTTGCAAAGTAACCAGAGATGCAATGAATCTGAAGCAGATTCTGTGCAGCCAGTAAATCCAGTTGAGGGGTGCGTCAGGACACTGTAAGTAAATACATGTGTCGGGAGAATAAGTACGTATATGGGATATCGGGGTAAAAGCCTCGGTGTAAATAGTTCCGCTTCAGTAAAGATGGGTAAAATGGGAACTGGGGAAAAAGCCCCAGTGTAAGAAATGGCAAGGGAATCTGCCAAGGCCCTTGGAGGGGTGAGGTATAAACTACCAGAAGATGTTCTGAGAGATAAATCTGAAAAGGTTAAGAAGATGGTTAAGGCAGGATATGATGAAGGGAAAAAGATCAGTTTAACAGCCGGAAAGATGAATAGAAATATACCCGAAGTTGAGATGGACAGAGAAAGTGACAAAAGACAAGAGGCTGTAAGTATAAAAATAGATATAGTTGTCAGAAGGGAATGGACAGAGGAATTTGGCCCAAATTTGTATCCCCCACTAACAGGGTCATGATTAGGAGCCGAAGAAAATAAAGGATTTATTGGGGGCCAGAAGTATTGCTAAGCAGATATTTTTCGGAAGACCATAATAAAAACTGTTAGTGACTATCTTAAGTGAAATATGGATCCAAAATTAGAGCCGGCCAAACAATAAGCTTTGTTGAATGAAGAGAGACTTTTGTGAATGTCTGTCTTTGAATGAAAGTGCTTCTGTGATTGTTGACTGCGGAATATTTGAGGTGGGAATTAATGAATTTTTCAAGTGTCTAAAAGCCTGCTTCAGAAAGTGGTGGAGCTGTCTGTTGTTTTGGCCCCACCTACTTTTTCAAACAGAGTGAATGTTTTTTTTAACCCTTTACAGTGTTGTCCTTTATGAGGGAAGTTTTAAGAAAGTAGGAACCTAGAATTGAATTACATTTTCATTTAGAAATCCAGGTGTGGATTTATTCGGATGATATGTTATGGAGTTAGGAAATGCAAAAGGATAGGTTTGTTGAGCAAAAGATAAAAAATGCGAGGTCCCGTTGGTTTAAATTGTTTTTTTCGACACGCTCACTTGTCAAAAGAAAACACGTATGCATTGATTACATTTTGTTGAAAGACAATACATTTAGTCTAGGAATGAAATAAATAACGATGAAGGGAAATTGTAATGACTTTAAAAAAGAAGCCTGCGTGGGTGTCTCAAGGCTGTGGGCTTGGGAAATAAGCCCCCATATACCTTTGTGTAAAATCTTGATGCGAAAGCTTCTAGCTCAGTAAAAAGATTTTTAAATAAAAGATTGGCAATACAATATTTGAATTGGGACTTTGAGATATTTCAGGTGATTCTCCTTGACAAACATTTTGGTTGTATTGGAAAATATTGTGTTTGGAAGCCTTTTAATAATAGTAAACATACTGTGTCAGAAGCTGAAGCTTAAAAAGATTACATTTATGAGATACTGTATCACAAAATTGAAGTTACAGCGCAAAAGATTAGAGTTTTTGACGTTCAGCTTCTAAAACAGAAGATAGGCACATAATTATAAAACAAGTACTTTGCATTCTGTGATCTGTGACTCACTATAAGCACAAATGAGAAGTCCGATTAAAAAACAGTTTTACCATACTTGACATTTCATAATCCAACAATAAATACAAATACTACAAAAGGGGAGCAGAAATTAGGATGGAAGAAGTGAACAGTTAATTTTGTTGTGAAGATTTCAAGTACCAATGTTTAAGAAAATACACAACATAAAATGTTAAATCTGACCTCTTAAAAAAAAAAGAAATAAAACTATAATGTTTCGAAACAATGTAGAAATGCCTTCAGGGATCAGGGCAAACTCCTGGACAAGTGGGGAGCTACCTGTGAAAGTTAAAAGGAACTTTGAAAAAATTAAAATGATAAAACGGCAGGCTTTAGCAGTTTAGAACAAAGGAAAATATAAGTTGAACTTGTGACTTCAGATACGGTGGTTGAAGAACCACAGAAAGTGAGACGTAAAGGCTTTGAAACTGGAACAGTTGAGATAACGGAAAGCAGTTATCAAAGTCTATGTGTTAGACTCTGTTCTAGTTATGGAAAATACATTTGAGATAACGGAAAGCAGGATTTAAGGTAAATCCCAAAAAGGCAAAAATCGGACAAGCTGTGGTACAGTACCTGGGACATAAAATATCGCAAGGAACTCGGACCATGTCCAATGACAGGAAGGAGGACATTAGGATTATGCCCCGACCAAAACCAGCCTGAGGGGTGTGTAAGATATTGGGGTTCTTTTGCTATTGCAGGAATTTTGTGCCTAACCACAGCAACTGCAGAACCAATACAGTGGCTAGTGAAAGGAAAATCCGGTTGAAATGGAAATGGTAAGACTCTAACTAAAATCTGGAATATCCAGGATGTGTTTTATCAACAGAATATAAACGTGATCATCACCGTCCTTCCGATTCTACAAGGACAAGCTGCAAGGCCGCCCCAAGGGGGCCCAGAAGCATTTTACCACACCAGAGGCTCCGTAAAGCAGCCTCTAGGGGGCGGCATCTAAGTGTCAGGAGCGTTTGTCTTGAAGCCATAAGATAAGTGTGTAAAAAATGTTACCTGAATATTGTAAACCAGGGGAATTAAGCTTGGGAGATTGCGTGGTAGTTAAACCTGGAACAGAAGTAATGTTGCTATTTGACAATGTCCAGCATGAAATGTGACCTGTGAGCATAAATTGAACAGCCAGAAAAAATTATCCACAAGACTAAAGCATTGTAAACATGATTGCTAGACACAATCCTGAGAATAGCTAGTGACACATCAGGAGCAAGGGAGTAACACAAGAAGCTGAGACACAAAGAAGGAAGACAGAGGAGATCTATAGCAAATGACGTATTAGCTGTACAGGGACATCTCTAGTAGATACACCAGATATACAGGCGATCCAGGCAGGTGTAGATAGTTTGAGGGGAACAACGGAGTTACTAATCAGGAAACAGACCAGGATTGGGATACAGTCTTCACAGTTAGGATACATAACTTCCAAAAAAATGCTACAGGGTGTATCCGTATTAGAAGGCCATGCACGAACAATTAACGAGCTAAATAAGCAGGAATTGAGAGGACGATGCTGAGGACAGGAAAAGAGACACATGTCATGCCTATGGGAGATGGATGATTGGTCAGGTGAGACACAATATGGATCAGATACAAACCGGGCGAGTTACAGATTCAATAAATAGCACCCAGTTGAAAGTAATGGCACAACACACTGGGCCATTAGATGCATGTACCCTGAAACATAGAAACATAGAAACATAGAAAAAGGTTGCAGGAATAGACCATTCGCCCCTTCGAGCCTGCACCAACATTCAATAAGATCATGGCTGATCATTCACCTCAGTACCACTTTCCTGCTTTTGCTCCACACCCGTTGATCCCATTAACTTAAGGGCCATATCCAACTCCCTCTTGAATATATCTGATGAACTGGCATCAACAACGTTCTGCGGAAGAGAATTCCACAGGTTAACAACTCTCTGAGTGAAGAAGTTTCTCCTCATCTCGGTCCTAAATGGCTTATCCCTTGTCCTCAGACTGTGACCACTGGTTCTGGACTTCCCCAACATCGGGAACATTCTTCGTGCATCTAAACTGCCCAGTCCCGTCAGAATGTTTCTGAGGTCCCCTCTCATTCTTCTAAACACCAGTGAATACAGACCCAGTCGATCCTAACTCTCCTCATATGTCAGTCCTCCCATCCCGGAAATCAGTCTGGTGAACCTTTGCTGCACTCCCTCAATAGCAAGAACGTCCTTCCTCAGATTAGAACAAAACTGAACACAGTATTCCAGGTGAGGCCTCACCAAGGCCCAGTACAGCTGCTCTATTCAAATCCCCAAGATATGGGGCCAACATTCTCTTTGCCTTCTTTCTGTCTGCTGCACCTGCATGACAACCTTCAATGACTGATGTACCATGACACCCGGATCTTGTTGCACCTCCCCTTTTCCTCATCTGCCGCCATTAAAATAATATTCTGCCTTCGTGTTTCTGCCACCAAAGTGCATAACCTCACATTTATCCACATTACACTAAATCTGCCATGCAATTGGCCACTCACCTAACCTGTCCAAATCACCCTGCAGCCTCTTAGCATCCTCCTCACATTTCACACCGCCATCCAGCATAATGTCATCTGCAAACTTGGAGATATTATACAAAATTCCTTCATCAAAATCATTGATGTATATTGTAAATTGCTGGCGTCCCAGCACTGAGCCCTGCGGCACGCAACTAGTCACTGCCTGCCATTATGAAAATAACCCGTTTATCCCGACTCTCTGCTTCCTGTCTGCCAACGAGTTCTCTATCCACGTCAATACATTACCCCCAATACCATGTGCTTTAATTTTGCACACCAACCTCTTGTGTGGGACCTTGTCAAAATTATTTTGCTAGTCCCACTACACCATATCCACTGGTTCTCCCTTGTCGGCTCTACTAGTTACATCCTCACACAATTCTAGAAGATTTGTCAAGCTTGATTTTCCAATCATAAATCCATGCTGACTTGGACCAATCCTGTCACTGCTTTCCAAATGGGCTGCTATTTCATCTTTAAAAATGAATTACAACATTTTCCCCACCACTGATGTCAGGCTAACTGGTCTATAATTACCCGTTTTCTCTCTCCCTCCTTTTTCAAAATGTGGTGTTACATTAGCTACCCTCCAGTCCATACAAACTGATCGAGAATCCATGCACTGTTAGAAAATAATCACCAATGCATCCACTATTTCTAGGGCCACTTCCTTAAGTACTCTGGGATGCAGACCATCAGGCCCCGGGGATTTATCGGCCTTTAGTCCCATCAATTTCCCTAACACAATTTCCCACAAATAAGGATTCTCTTCAGTTCCTCCTTCTCACTAGCCCCTCGGTCACGTACCATTTCCAAAAGATTATGCGCGTCTTCCTTCATGAAGGCAGAACCAAAGCATTTGTTCAACTGGTCTACCATTTCTTTGTTCCCTATTATAAATTCACCTGAATCTGACTGCAAGGGACCTACGTTTGCCTTCACTACTCTTTTTCTCTTCACATATTTATAGAAGTGTTTATGTTCCCAGCAAGCTTCCTCTCATACTCTATTTTCCCCCTCCTAATTAAACCCTTTGTCCTCCTCTGCTGAATTCTAAATTTCTCCCCGTCCTCGGGTTGATGCTTTTTCTGACCAATTTATATGCCTCTTCCTTGGATTTAACGCTATCCTTAATTTCCCTTGTTAGCCACGGTTGAGCCACCTTCCCCATTTTATTTTTGCTCCAGACAGGGATGTCCAATTGTTGAAGTTCATCCATGTGATCTTTATATGTTTTCCATTGCCTATCTGCCGTCAACCCTTTATGTATCATTTCCCAGTCTATGCTAGCCAATTCATGTCTCATACCATCGAAGTTACCTTTCCTTAAGTTCACGACCCCAGTCTCAGAATTAATTGTTTCACTCTCCACCTTAACAAAGAATTCCAGCTTATTGTGGTTAGTCTTCCCCAAGGGGCCTCGCACAACAAGATTGCTAATTAGTCCTTTCTCATTACACATCAAGCAGTCGAGGATGGCCAGCCCTCTAGATGGTCCCTCGACATATTGGTCGAGAAAACCATCCCTAATACACGCCAGCAATCCTTCTCCACCGTATTACTACCAGTTTGGTTAGCCCAATCTATGTGTAGATTAAACTCGCCCATGATAAGTGGTGTACCTTTATTGCACACATCCCTACTTTCTTGTTGGATGCTGTCAGCAAACTCACGACAATTGTTTGGTGGTACACAACTCCCACTAGCGTTTTTTTCCCTTTGATATTCCACAGATCCACCCACGTAGAATCCACGCGAATGTCCTTCCTGACTATTGCATTAATTTCCTCTTCAACCAGCAATGCCACCCCACCTCCTTTTCCTTTGTCTCCATCCTTCCTGACTGGTGAATACCCCTGGATGTTGCGTTCCCGGCCTTCGTCACCCTGGATCCATTTCTCCGTGATGCCAATTACATCATATTCATTAATTGCTGCCTGTGCAGTTAATTTGTCCACCTTATTACGAATACTCCTCGCATTGAGGCACAATGCCTTCAGGCTTGTTATCTTAACACACCTTGTCCCTTTAGAAGTTTGCTGCAATGTGGCCCTTTTTGATTTTTTCCTTTGGGTTTCTCTGCCCTCCACCCTTACTTTTCTGCCCCCAAAGGTTCCCATCCCGCTGCCATATCAGCTTAACCCCTCCCCAACAACACGAGCAAACTCTCCCTCGTGGACATTGGTTCTGCTGAGGTGCAGACTGTCCGGTTTGCACAGGTCCCAGCTCCGCCAGAACGGTTCCAATGTCCCAAGAAATTGAATCCCTCCCTTCTGCAACACACATTCATCTGAACTATCCTGCGATTCCTACTCTGAAAAGTGGTAGCTATCCCTGAGATTGCTACCTTTGAAGTCCGATTTGTTAATTTAGCTCCCAGCTCCCTTAATTCAGCTTCTAATTCCTCAGACACAGAGAGTCAGACTCAAACACGTAAAGTGCACTCTAAAGACAGAGAGTGAGAGGCACAGATACATTGCACAATCCCATTTGTTTGAATGTTACAAAGTTATCGACAAATGCAGATTCAACAGAATAGATTCGGGTATAACTGAGCAGGATGGCAGGAAATCGGTTTGAATTTAAAGATTTACCAGGAGTGGGGTTCGAACCCATGCAGGTTTAAACCCATTGGATTTTCCTTCCAACACCTTAACAACTCGGCCATCCTGGTTTTGTCAGTATTCGGATTTTGTCTCTGTGAGAATCTGGGCTGCAGCTCCACTCTCACAGACACAGGTTTTTAATGAGCATTTTCGAATATTTATAGTAATATTGACACAGGGGCAACTCTCCTGTTCTTTTTCGAGTAATGCTCTGGAAACTTTCATATCCACCCGAGGGTGCAGACGGAGATTCAATTTAACATTTTATCCGAAAGTCAACAGCTTCAACAATACAAAATCCCCCAAGTGCTGCATTTGAGTGTCAGCCAAGATTATATGCTCAAGTCTCAGGAGTGGGACTTACACACACAACCTCCTTATTCAGCCGAGAATGCTGCCACTGAACCAAAGCCGATACCAAAGTTCACATCCGTATTATTTTCCCCAAGTCATTTTATAAAGTTTCAGGACATACAGAAGTAATATTCAACATTTTAAAAAAGCTTCATCCTGGTCGGGGAATTGAACGCCTACCTCGCGCGTGACAGAGAGGGATATTAACTAAGACACGAATGAGGAGCTGACGGGTGTGGATTCTGTCAGTGCAGGAATCGAGCTGAGAACAGAAATGGACACCATGAGAAGTAGACAGGCACATTGAGAAAGAGAGACAAACCGACAAACAGGGAGAGACAGACAGCAAGATAGAAACAACATGAGACAGAAAGTGTGAGACTGAGAAGGAGAGGCAGACTGAGTGAGAAAAAGACACAAACACACACACATACAGATATAAAGAGAGAGAGGGAAACAGTGAGAGAAAGACAGTGATAAAGACAGTAACAAGGAGAGAGACAGATGAAGAGTGAGCGACAGATAGAGAGATATACAGAGATATAAACAGAAAATGATGGAAATACTCAGCAGGTTAGAGACAGGAACTATCAGAGACAGGCAAATAGAGACAGTCAGGTCGAGACAAAGATAGACAGAGATGATGGGAATGAGAGAGACAGTCAGACAGAGAGACTGAGAGAATCCCACTGGAACAGAACTGGACATCGTGAGAAAGAGACAGACACGTTGAGAGACAGACAAACAGGGAAACAGGGAGAGACAGACAGCGAGATAGAGGCAAAGAGAGACAGAAAGTTTGAGACTGAGTGGGAGGGTCAGACTGAATGAGAAAACGACTCCAACACATACATACACAGAGATGTGTTTGTGTGCTCCATAAAGAGAAGGAGGCAAATATGATGCGATGACAGAGACAAAGACAGGGACAAAGAAAGAGACAAAGAGGGAGACAGATAGAGAGAAAGACAGATAGAGACAATAATTCGGTTCTGTCTTTACAAAGGAAGATACAAAAAACCTTCCGACTGTACGAGGGGACTGTGAGTCTCGTGAGAATGAGGAACTGAAAGATATCCTTATTGGCGGGAAATTGTGTTGGAGAAATTGTTGGGATTAAAAGCCAATAAATGCCCGGCTCCTGATAGTCTGCATCCCAGAGTACTTAAGGAAGTGGCCCTAGAAATAGTGGATGCATTGGTGATCATTTTTCAACAATTATTCGACTCTGGATCAGTTCCTATGGACTAGAGGGTAGCTAATGTGATGGCACTTTTTAAAAAAGGAGGGAGAGAGAAAGCAGCTAATTATAGACCGGTTAGCCTGACATCAGTCGTGAGGAAAATATTGGAATCAATCATTAAGGATGAAATAGCAGCCCATTTGGAAAGCAGTGACAGGATCGGACCGAGTCAGCATGGATTTATGAATGTTAAATCACGCTTGACGAATGTTCTGGAATTTTTTGAGGATGAAATGAGTAGAGTGGACAAGGGAGAACCAGTGGATGTGGTGTATTTGGACTTTCAATAGGCTTTTGACAAGGTCCCACACTAGAGATTGGTGCACAAAATCAAAGCGCATGGTATTGGGATTAATGTACTGACATGGATAGAGAACTGGTTGGCAGACAGGATGCAGAGAATCGGGATAAACGGGTCCTTTTCAAACTGGCAGGAAGTGACTAGTGGGGTGCCGCAGGGCTCAGTGCTGGGACTCCAGCTCTTTACAATATACATGAACGATTTGGTTGAAGGAATAGAGTGTAATATCTCCAAGTTTGCGGATGACACTAAACTGGGTGGCGGTCCGAGCTGTTAGGAGGACGCTAAGAGGCTGCAGGGTGAATTGGACAGATTAGGTGAGTGGGCAAATACATGGCAGATGCAGTATAATGTGGATAAATGTGAGGTTATCCATTTTGGGGGCAACAACACGAAAGCAGAATATTATCTGAATGGCGGAAAACTAGAAAAAGGGGAGGTGGAGTGAGACCTTGGTGTTATGGTTCATCAGTCACTGAAAGTGGGCATGCAGGTACAGCAGGCGGTAAAGAAGGCAAATGGTATGTTGGCCTTCGTAGCTAGAGGATTTGAATATCGGAGCCAGGAGATCTTACTGCAGTTGTACAAGGCCTTCGTGAGGACACACCTGGAATATTGTGTTCAGTTTTGGTCTCCTAGTCTGAGGAAGGACGTTCTTGCTGTTAAGGGAGTGCAGCGAAGGTTCACCAGACTGATTCCAGGGATGGCAGGACTGTCATATGAGGAGAGATTGGATCAACTAGGCCTTTAATCACTGGCGTTTAGAATGATGAGAGGGGATCTCATAGAATCATATAAGATTCTGACGGGACTGCACAGGTTAGATTCGGGAAGAATGTTCTCGATGTTGGGGAAGCCAGAACCAGGGGACATAATCTTAGGATAAGGGGTAGGCCATTTAGCAGTGAGATGAGGAGAAACTTCTTCACTCAGAGAGTTGTTGACCTGTGGAATTCCCTGCCACAGAGAGTTGTTGAAGCCAGTTCATTGGATATATTCAAGAGGGAGTTAGATATGGTCCTTACGGTTAAGTGGATGAAGTGGGATGGAGAGGAAAACAGGAAAGGGTAACTGAAAGAATGATCAGCCATAATAATATTGAATGGCGGTGCAGGCTCGAAGGGCCTAATGGCCTACTCCTGCAGTTATTTTCTATGTTTCTATGTTTCAAAAACAGAAAATGATGCAAATACTCATCAGATTAGAGACGGGGACAAAATGAGACAGGCAAAGACACGGACAGGGAGGATGGGAAAGAGAGAGACATTCAGACAGAGAGTCTGAGAGAATCCCATTGGAACAGAACTGGACACCGTGAGAAAGAGACAGTTTGAGAGACAGAGACAAACAGAGAACCAGGCACAGACAGTGTGAGTCAGAGAGAGGCAGACTGAGGGAGATAAAGGCTCAAGCACACAAACACATACACAGCTCTCTAAAGAGAGAAAGGCAGAGACTGAGATACACAGCTACATTTCACAATTTCATTTCATGATCGACTTAGAGTGTCACAGAGTTACAGAAAATTGCAGATTCAACAGATGAAAATCACGTATCACTGGGCAGGATGGGAAAAATCTCTGTTAAATTAAAGAGATTCTAGGATTGGGGTTCGAATCCACGCGGGAAAAACCCATTGAATTTTATGGCCAACGCTGTATCCACTCGCCCATCCTGGTCTTTGTAGCGTTTGGATTCTGTCTCTGTGAGAATGTGGCCTTCAGCTCCACCCCCACAGCAACACACACACATACACATCGGGTTTCAGTGAGCTTTTACGAAAATTTTTAGTAATATTGACACGGGCGCAACTCTCCTAATCTTTTTCGTGTAATGCTCTGGGAACTTTCACATCCAGCCGAGGTTGCAGACGGAGCTTCAATTTAACATTTCAGCCGATTGTCAACAGCTTCAACAATGGAAAATTCCACAAACACTGCATTTGAGTGTCAGCAAAGTTTATCTGCTCAAGTCTCAGGAGTGGGACTTACACACACAACCTCCCGATTCAGTCGAGAATAGAACCAATGAACCAAGTCCGATACCAACGATCACAACCGTATTATTTTCCCCAAGTTTTTAAAAAATTTCCAGGACATACCACATTCATGGTGATGATTTGCATCGACAGTTTCACATACACAGAGACATACATATAGATAGACATACACAGACACACACACACACAATAACCAAAAATATACACGCGTCAACATAGAAACATAGAAACATAGAAATTAGTTGCAGGAGCAGGCCATTCGGCCCTTCGAGCCTGCACCACCATTCTTTAAGATCATGGCTGATCATTCAACCTCAGTACCCATTTCCTGTTTTCTCTCCATATCCCTTGAACCCTTGAGTCGTAAGGGCCATATCTAACTCCCTCTTAAATATATCTAACTAACTGGCCTCAACAACTTTCTGCGGTGGAGAATTCAACAGGTTAACCACTCTCTGAGTGAAGACGTTTCTCCTCATCTCGGTCCTAAATGGCTTACCCCTTATTCTTAGACTGTGACCCCTGGTTCTCGAACTCCCCAGTAACGGAAGCATTTTTCCTGCCTCTCAATTGTCAAATTTAGTCAGAATTTTATTTGCTTCTATGAGATCCCCTCTCATACTTCTAAACTCCAGTGGATACCAGCCCAGTTGATCCAGTCTCTGCACATATGTCAGTCCTGCCATCCCGGGAATCATGCTGGTGAACCTTCGCTGTACTCCCTCAATAGCAAGGACGTCCTTCCTCAGATTCGGAGACCAAAACTGAACACAATATTCCAGGAGTGGCCTCACCAAGGCCCTGTACAACTGCAGTAAAACCTCCCTGCTCCTATAGTCAAATCCCCTCGCTATGAAGGCGAACATGCCATTTGCATTCTTCACCGCCTGCTGCACCTGCACACCAACTTTCAATGACTGATGTACCATAACACCCAGATCAAGATATACACAGGTTGCCTTAGGCAAATAGATGGATAGACAGGCAGGGTCACTGTCGCTACTTTGTCTGGCTTTTGCGTTTTTCAGTCGAGAATGCTGCCACTGAACCAAAGCCGATACCAATGTTCACAACCGTATTATTTTCCCCAAGTCTTTTTGAAAAGTTCCAGGACATACCAAATTCATGGTGATGATTTCCACAGACAGTTGTACAGACACAGAGACATATATACAGATAGACAGACACAGAGACTCACACATACATACATAACCAAAAATATACATGCACCAACGGACATGCACAGATGCCGGAGACATCTCGAGGGATAGACAGGCTGAGTCACTGTCGCTACTTTGGCTGATTTTTGCGTTTTTCTATCCGTATGTATCGTGAATATTGCAGATTAATAAAAATGAGATATAGATGTCAGTGTTGAAAGGTGTGGGACGTTATTCCACCTATCTCAGGATTAGTTTTGCAAAAACCTGGTTAAATTGTGAAGAAAATTGCTGAGAATCGTAGTCGGCAGGATTCGAACCTGAGCACCGAAAACCAAAAGGATTTCAAGCCAATCGCATTAACCACTCGACCACAATTACTGCGTCTTTGGCACTTTAAATGTTACTCAGAAAAAACTCAGTCATCCATCTCTGTGTAGCAGACGGCCACAGAATCCTGAAAAAGTCTCTGTTTGCAAAAAATCTGGAAGAGGCAATCGCCTCTTGCTGTATTTTTACTGTTCTATATTGTTCTGGAACTTTTCAATATGAATCTATACCAAGAAAGAGAAGTAAAATTAGACATTTTGAAAAAACTGCTTTTCCGTCGGGGAATTGAACCCGTTTCTATTTCTTAACAGGGGAGCAAAATTACGACTATACGGACGAAGGTGCGGGCGATGTCAGAGCAGTAATCGAGCTGTGAACAGAAGTCGACAGACACATTGAGAGACAGAGACAAACCGACAAACAGGGAGAGATAGACAGCGATAGAGGGACAACAAGAGACAGAAAGGGTGAGTCTGAAAAGTCACGCAGACTCTGAGAAAAAGACTCAAAAACCTACATATACAGAGATGTGTGTGTGTGATCAATAAAGAGAGAGAGGGAAAGAGTGAAAGAAAGACAGTGATAAAGACAGTGACAAGGAGAGAGACAGATAGAGAGAGAATGACAGATAGAGAGATTTACAGAGATATAAACAGAAAATGATGGAAATACTCAGCAGGTTAGAGACAGGAACTACCAGCGACAGGCAAAGAGAGACAGATAGGCAGAAATATAGACAGACAGAGATGATGGGAAAGAGTGAGACAGTCAGACAGAGAGACTGAGAGAATCCCATTCGAAAAGAAATGGACACCGTGAGAAAGTGACAGACACATTGAGAACCAGAGACAAACAGGGAAATGGGGACAGACAGACAGTGAGATAGAGACAAAGAGAGACAGAAAGTTTGAGACTGAATGGGAGGATCAGACTGAATGAGAAAAAGGCTCAAACACATACATACACAGAGATGTATTTGCGTGCTCCATAAAGAGAGGGAGGCAAATAGTGATGGAATGACAGAGAAAAGGAGAGGGACAAAGAGAGAGACAAAGAGGGCGACAGATAGAGAGAAAGACAGATAGAGAGAGAGCCATAGAGAAAAAAACAGAACATAATGGAAATATTTATCAGGTTAGAGACAGGGATTAACAGAGACAGGCAAAGACATGGACAGCCAGAGATAATGCGACTGATATAGGCAGTCAGACTGAGAGTCTGAGAGAATCCCATTGCAACAGAACGAGACACCGTGAGAAAGAGACAGATTGAGAGACAGGGACAAACAGAGAAACAGGGACAGAGAGAGTGTGTCAGAGAGAGGCAGACTGAGAGAGACAATGACTCAAACACATTCACAGCTCTCTAAACAGAGAGAGTGGCAGAGACCGAGCAACACAGATACATTTCACAATTTCATTTCATTGTCGGCTCAGAATGTCACATCGTTGCAGAAAATTGGAGATTCAGCAGATGAAAATCGGGTATCACTCGGCAGGATGGGATAAATCTCTATTTAATTAAGGAATCACCAGGAGTGGGGTTTGAACCCACGCGAGTATATAACCCATTACATCTTAAATGCAACGCCTTTACAACTCGGCCATCCTGGTCCTGATCCTGTCAATGGGTGGACTCTGCCTCTGTGAGAATCTGGACTTCAGCTCCACCCACACAGACACAGAGGATTTCAGCGAGCATTTACGAACATTTTTCGTAATATTGACACGGGCGCAACTCTCCTATTCTTTTTCGACGAAGGCTCTGGGAACTTTCACATCCACCCGAGGGTGCAAATGGAGCTTCAATTTAAAATTTCAGCCGATGGTCAACAGCTTCAACAATGCAAAATGCCCCAAATACTGCATTTGAGTGTCATCCAAGATGATGTGTTCAAGTCTCAGGAGTGGGACTTACACACACAACCTCCTGATTCAGTCGAGAATGGAGCCACTGAACCAAAACCGATACCAAAGATCACAACCGTATTATTTTCCCCAAGTGTTTTAAAAGTTCCAGGACGTACCAAATTCATGGTGATGATTTCCACAGACAGTTGCACATACACAGAGACATACATACAGATAGACATACACAGACACGCGCACACACAATAAAAAAAAATATACATGCATCACCATAGAAACATAGAAATTAGTTGCAGGAATATGCCATTCGGCCCTTCGAGCCTGCACCGCCATTCAATAAGATCATGGCTCATCATTCAACCTCTTTTACCCCTTTCCTGCTTTCTCTCCATACCACTTGATCTCTTTAGCCATAAGGGCCATATCTAACTCCCTTTTGAATATATCTAATGAACTGGCCTCAACGACTTTCTGCGGTAGAAAATTTCACAGGTAAACCATTCTCTGAGTGAAGAAGTTTCTCCTCATCTCGGTCATAAATGGCTTACCCCTTATTTTTAGACTGTAATGCTTGGTCTCAAACTACCCAGCAATGAGAACATTCTTCCAGCCTCCAATCTCGTCAGAATGTTATATGTTTCTGTGAGATCCCCTTTCAGTCTTCTAAACTCCAGTGGATACCAGCCCAGTTGATCCAGTCACTCCTCATATGTCAATCCTGCCATCCCGGGAATCATGCTGGTGAACCTTCGCTGTACTCCCTCAATAGCAAGGACGTCCTTCCTCAGATTCGGGGACCAAAACTGAACACAATATTCCAGGTGTGACCTCACCAAGGCCCTGTACAACTGCAGTAATATCTTCCTGCTCCCATACTCAAATCCCCTAGCTATGAAGGGGAACATGCCATTTGTTTTCTTCACCGCCTGCTGCACCTACATGCCAACTTTCAATGACTGATGTACCATGACACTCAGATCAAGATATACACAGGTTGCCTTAGACAAATAGATGGATAGACAGGCAGGGTCACTGAGGATACTTTGGCTGGTTTTTGCGTTGTTCTATCCGTATGTATCGTGAATACTGCAGATTAATGTAGAAAGAAAACAGCGGCTGCATCGAAAGATGTGGGACGTTGCTCTATCTATCTCAGAATCAGTTTTGCAGTAACGTGGTTAAATTGTGAAAAGAATGAAATATGCTGAGAAACATAGTCGGCAGGATTCAAAACTGTGCAGAGAAACCCCGATGGATTTTTTGTCCATTGTCTTACACACTCGGCCACGACTATTAGCTCGCTGCATCATTAAATGTTACTCAGATAAAACTCAGTCATCCATCTCTGTGCAGCAAACGGCCACAGAATCAGGAAAAAGTCTCCGTTTGCTAAAAATCTGGAAGAGGCAACCTCCTCTTCCTGTATTTGTACTGTTCTATATTGCCCTGGAACTTTTTAATATGAATCAACACCAAGAAAGAAGTAAAATTCTGCATTTTGTAAATGCTGCCACCGCGTCGGGAAGTAGAACCACGGTCTCCAGCGGAACAGGCGGGGATACTCACCGCTATACTAACGAGCATGAGTTCTATCAGAGCAGAAAGCGAGCTGTGAATGGAACTGGACACCATGAGAAGACGACAGACACATTGCGAGACAGAGACAAACCGACAAACAGGGAGAGACTGACAGCGAGATAGAAACAATGAGAGACAGAAAATGTGAGACTGAGAAGGAGAGACAGACTGAGTGAGAAAAAGACTCAAACACACACATATACAGAGATGTGTGTGTGTGATCTATAAGGAGAGAGGGAAAGAGTGAAAGAAAGAGAGTAATAAAGACAGTGACAAGGAGACTGAGAGCGACAGATAGAGAGTGTCAGAGATAGAAACACTAATGCTGGAAATACTCAGCAGGTTAGAGACAGGAACTAACAGAGGCAGGCAAAGACATGGACAGACAGAAATCATGGCAAAGAGAGAGTCAGTCTTACAAAGAGTCTATGAGAATCACATTGGAACAGAACTGGACACCGTGGGAAAGAGACAGAGACACAAGAACAGACAGAGTGAGTTAGACTGAGAGCGAAAAACACACAAACACAAACACACCTCTCTAAAGAAAGAGAGAGGCAGAGACCGAGCGACACCGATACATTTCACAATTTCATTTCATTTTCGGCTCAGAGTGTCACAGAGTTGCACATTCAACAGATAAAAATCGGGTATCACTGATGAGAATGGGAGGAAATCCGTGTTAAATTAAAGAAGTAGCAGGAGTCAGCTACGAGAACACGTGGGAAACATCCAATTTAATTTTAAGGCCAAAGCCTTAACCACTCGGCCATCCTGGTCCTGTCAGAATATGGATTCTGTCTCTGTGAGAAACTGGGCTTCAACCCCACCCCCACAGACACACATACCTGGAGGCTTTCAGTGAGCATTTACGAACATTTTTAGTAATATTGACACGTGGGAAACTCTCCTATTCTTTTTCGAGTAGGGCTCTGGGACCATTCACACACACCCGATAGTGCAGACTCAGCTTCAATTTAACATTTCATCCGAAAGTCAACAGCTTCAACATTGCAAAATTCCCCAAGTGCGGCACTTGAGTGTTAGCCAAGATGATATGCTCAAGTCCAAGGAGTGCGACTTGAACACACAAACACCCGATTCAGTCGAGAATGCTGCCACTGAACCAAAGCCGATACAAACGTCCACAACCGTCTTATTTTCCCCAAGTCTTTTTTATAATTTCCAGGACATACCAAATTCATGGTGATGATTTCCACAGACAGTTGCACATACACAGAGACATATATACAGATCGACAGACAGAGACACACCCACATACATAACCAAAAATTTACACGCACCAACGGACCTACACAGATGTCTTCAACATATAAAGGGATAGACAGGCTGACTCACTGTCGCAACTTTGACTGATTTTTTGTGTTTTCCTATCCGTATGTATCGTAAATATTGCAGATTAATAAAAATGAGAAAAAAATGTCAGTGTTGAAAGGTGTGGGACGTTATACCATCTATCTCAGGATCAGTTTTGCAAAGTTCTGGTTAAATTGTGAAATGGCATGAAAAAATGCCGAGAATCGTAGTGGACAGGCTTCAAATCTACGCAGGGAAAACCCAATGGATTTTTAATCCATCGTCTTAACCACTCGGCCACTTCAAATGCGACTCTGTCTTCTTAAACGTTACTCAGAAAAAACTCAGTCATCCATCTCTGTGCAGCAGACGGCCAAAGAATCCTGTAAAAGTCTCCGTTTACTAAAAATCTGGAAGAGGCAATCTCCTCTATGTGTATTTTTCCAGTTCGATATGGCTCTGGAACTTTTTAAAATGAATCTCTACCAAGAAACAGAAGTAAAATTCTACATTTTGAAACACCTGGCTTCCATTCTTGGAATTGAAACCCGGTCTCCCGCATGACAGGCGGGGATACTCACCACTATACTAACGAGGAACTTACAGGTAGCAGCTCTGTCAGAGCAGGAATCGAGCTGTGCACAGAACTCGACACCATGAGAAGTCGACAGACACATTGAGAGACAGAGACAAACCGACAAGCAGGGAGAGACACACAGCGAGTTAGAGACAACGAGCGACAGAAAGAGTAAGACTGAGAAGGAGAGGCAGACTTAGTGAAAAAAAGACTCAAACGCATACATATACAGAGATGTGTATATGTGTGATCTATTAAGAGAGAGAGGGTAAGAGTGAGAGAAAGAAAATGATAAAGACAGTGACAAGGAGAGGAACAGACAGAGAGAGAGATAGAGACTAAAACAGAAAATGATGGAAATACTTATCAGGTTAAAGGCTGGACTAACAGAGACAGGCAAAGACATGGACAGACCGAAATGATGGGAAAGAGAGAGCCAGTCAGACAAAGAGTCTGAGAGAATCCCATTGGAACAGGCGTGGGCACCGTGAGAAAGAGACAGATTGAGAGACAGAGACAAACAGAGAAACAGGGACAGATAGAGTGAGTCAGACTGAGAGAGACAAAGGATCAAGCATGCAAACCTATCTGAAGAGAGAGAGAGAGGCAGAGACCGAGCGACACAGATAAATTTCACAATTTCATTGGATCATCGGTTCAGAGTGTCACATTGTTGCAGAAAATTGCTGATTCAACGGATGAAAATACGGTCTGACTGATCAGAATAGGAGGAAATACGCGTTAAATTGAAGAGATAACATGAGTGGGGTACGAACCCACGCGGGAAAAATCCCATTGAATTTTAAGGCCAACACCTTAACCACACGGCTATCCTGTTTCGGTGAGAACCAGGATTCTGTCTCGGTGAGAAACTGGGCTACAACCCCAACCCCACATACAAAAAACATACATATCAGCTTTCAGTGAGCATTTACGAACATTTTTAGTAATATTGACACGGGGGCAACTCTCCTACTGTTTTTCGAATAATGCTCTGGGACCTTTCATATCCACCCGAGGGTACAGACGGAGCTTCACTTTAACATTTCATCCGAAAGTGTAAGCTTCAACAATGCAAAATTCCCCAAGTGGTGCACTAGAGTGTTAGCCAAGATTATATGCACAAGTCTCAGGAGTGCGACTTCAACAAACAAACTCCAGATTCAGTCGAGAATGCTGCCACTGAACAAAAGCCGATACAAAAGATCACAACCGTATTATTGTCCCTCAGTCTTTTTTATAAGTTCCAGGACATACCAAATTCATGGTGATGATTTGCACAGACAGTTGCACATACACAGAGACATATATAGAGATAGACAGACACAGAGACACACACACACATAACCAAAAATATGCACGCACCAACGGGCATGCAGAGATGCCTGAGACATCTCGAGGGATAGACAGGCTGAATCACTGTCGCAACTTTGACTGATTTTTCCATTTTCTTATCCGGAAGTATCGCGAATATTGCAGATTAATAAAAATGAGAAAAAAATGTCAGTGTTGAAAGGTGTGGGACGTTATTCCATCGATCTCAGGATCAGTTTGGCAGAGAACCGGTTAAATTGTGAAATGGAATGAAAAATGCTGAGAATCGTAGTCGGCAGGATTCGAACCTGCACGGGATAACCCAGTGGATTTCTAGTCCATCGCCTTAACCACTCGGCCACGACTACTGCGTCGCTGCCTTTTTAAACGTTACTCAGAAAAATCTCAGTCATCCATCTCTGTGCAGCAGACGGCCAAAGACTCCTGAAAAATTCTCCGTTTGCTAAAAATCTGGACGAGGCAATCTCCTCGACCTGTATTTTTACAGTTCGATATTGCTCTGGAACTTTTTAATATGAATTTCTTCCAAGAAACAGAAGTAAAATTCTACAATTTGAAACAACTGCCTCCCGGTCGGGGAATTGAACCCCGGTCTCCCGCGTGACAGGCGGGGATACTCACTACTAAATTAACGAGGAACTGACGGGTACCAGTTCGGTCAGAGCAGGAATCGAGCTGTGAACAGAACTGGACAACATGAGAAGTCGACAGACACATTGAGAGACAGAGACAAACCGACAAACAGGGAGAGACAGACAGCGAGATAGAGACAACGAGAGACAGAAAGTGTGAGACTGAGAAGGAGAGGCAGACTGAGTGAGAAAAAGACTCAAACATATACATATACAGAGATGTGTGTGTGTGATCTATTAAGAGAGAGAGGGAAAGAGTGATAGAAAGACAATGATAAAGAAAGTGACAAGGAGACAGATGGAGACAGAGCGAAAGAGACTAAAACAGAAAATGATGGAAATACTTCTCAGCTTACAGGCAGGGACTAACAGAGACAGGCAAAGACATGGACAGACCGAAATGATGGGAAAGAGAGAGCCAGTCAGACAAAGAGTCTGAGAGAATCCCATTGGACCAGACGTGGCACCGTGAGAAAGAGACAGATTGAGAGACAGAGACAAACAGAGAAACAGGGACAGACAGAGTGAGTCAGACTAAGAGAGACAAAGATTCAAACATACAAACACATACACAACTCTCTGAAGAGAGAGAGAGAGCTGGAGACCGAGCGACGCAGATACATTTCATAATTTCATTTCATTATCGGTTCAGAGTGTCACATTGTTACAGAAAATTGCTGATTCAACCGATGAAAATCCGGTCTCACTGATCAGAATGGGAGGAAATCCGTGTTAAATTAAAGAGATACTAGGAGTGGGGTACGAACCCACGCGGGAAAAAAATCATTAAAATTTAAGGCCAACGCCTCAACCACTCGGCTATCCTGGTCCTGTGAGAACCTGCATTCTGTCTCTGTGAGAATCTGGGCTTCAACCCCGACCCCACATACAAACACATGCACATCGGCTTTCAGTGAGCATTTACGAACATTTTTAGTAATATTGAGACGGGGGCAACTCTCCTATTCTTTTTCGAGTAATGCACTGGGAACTTTCATATCCACCCGAGCGTGCAGACGGAGCTTCAATTTAACATTTCATCCGAAAGTCAACATCTTCAACATTACAAAATTCCCCAAGTGTTGCACTTGAGTGTTTGCCAGGATGATATGCTCAAGTCTCAGAAGTGCGACTTGAAGACACAAACTCCCGATTCAGTCGAGAATGCTGCCACTGAACCAAAGCCGATACAAAAGTTCACAACCTTATTATTTCCCCCAAGTCTTTTTTATAAGTTCCAGGACATACCAAATTCATGGTGATGATTTCCCAGACAGTTGCACATACACAGAGACAAAAATAGAGATAGACAGACACAGAGACACACACACACATAACCAAAAATTTGCACGCACCAACGGTCATGCACAGATGCCTTCGTCATCTCGAGGGATAGACAGGCTGAATCACTGTCGCAACTTTGACTGATGTTTGCGATTTTTGAAACGGATGTATCGTGAATATTGCAGATTAATAAAAATGAGAAAAAAATGTCAGTGTTGAAAGGTGTGGGACGTTATTCCATCTATCTCAGGATCAGTTTGGCAGAGACCCGGTTAAATTGTGAAATGGAATGAAAAATGCTGAGAATCGTAGTCGACAGGATTCGATCCTGCACGGGATAACCCAATGGATTTCTAGTCCATCGCCTTAACCACTCGGCCACGACTACTGTGTCGCTGCCTTTTTAAACGTTACTCAGAAAAAACTCAATCACGCCAAGGTCCCTCTGTTCCTCTAAACTTCTCAGTGTCCTACCATTTATTGTGTATTCCTTTTCCTTGTTCGCCCTCACCAAATGCATTACCTCACACTTCTGCGGATTGAATTCCATTTGCCCCTGCTCTGCCCACCTGACAGGTCCATTGATACCTTCCTGCAGTCTGCAGCTTTCTTCTTCATTATCAACCACATGGACAATTTTCGTATCATCTGCAAACTTCGTAGTCATACCCTTTACATTCAAGTCTAAATCATTGATGTATCCCAGAAACATCCTTCCAGTCACAAAAACACCCATTGACCATTAACCTTTGCTTCATACCTCAGCCAATTTTGGGTCCAAGTTGCCACTTTGCCTTGTATCCCATGGGCTATTACTTTCATAACCAGTCTGCGATGTGGGATCTTATCAAAAGCCTTGTTAAAATCCATATACAGAACGTCAAACACAACACCGTCATCGACCCTCCGTGTGACCTCCTCAAAAAATGCAATCAGGTTAGTCAGACACGACCTTCCATTAACAAATCCGTACTGAATGTCCCTGATTAATCTCGGTCTTTCTGAATGAAGATGTATCCTGTCCCTCAGAATTTGTTCCAATAATTGAAAGTTCAAACTGGGGGAACTGAATTTTATTTTGTCATGCTATCGAGATTGGGGCCAGAGGGACAATAAATAATAATAAATAAATTATTTTAAAAATCGGTGATCAGACCTGCAGTATGATCAAAATCTCCAGATAACGCAAAAATGGGGAGCGTGGGGCTCTGTGCAGAGGACTGTAAGTGAGCTCAGTCTAAATGCACAGGTTTGTAAATGGGCTGGATGGATGGCAGATGAAATTTAGTGCAGAGAAATCTGATGCAAAACATTTTGGAAGAAAAATGGAGGAAATGTACATTAAATGGTAACATTTTAAAAGGATGGAGGGGTAGAGAGATTTGTGGAAGTAAAGGTCGAGCCAATCCCTTGTCTTATTAATGAGCAAGTTCCAGAGTCCAGTGTTAGCAACTTTAATACCTTAATAAGAAATATAAGATGAGCAGTTTCTCCGTCACCCACCGTATCTTATACTGATTCACCAATCAGAGTAACGATGCAAGTCCCGTGTGTCCATAGTAACTGACACCAGGTCAGCCCACTGGATGGAACCTCGGGCGCCCTGAGCTTGATCTCCGGTGTCTCCAGTCCCCACTGCCCCCTTACATCAGTCTCCACTCACTTTTATACCCTGCACTGATCCACCTCTGGCACCGGACTCTTCTTTGTCTTCTCTGCTGGGTTTGGGCAGGAAGTGAGGAAAAGACAGCTGGAACTTCTCTAATCTGTGATTTTCAAGGACACTTTCCCTGGTTCCCAGCACTTACTTTTCTTCAGTAATTTTCTCATTATCCCTAAACTACCCTGCCTGCTGTTAGTTCTTATAGTTTCACAATTATATGTATAAACATCTCACATTATAATCTAATCTATTCTATTACTCACACTGGTTTAAGCTTGGAAGAAGCACTGAGGGTAGCAAGGGCACACAATGTACTCTGGGTGGGGAACTTCAATGTCCATCACCAAGAGTGACTCGGTAGTACCACTACTGACTGAGCTGGTCGAGTCCTGAAGGACATATCTGCCAGACTGGGCCTACAGCAGAGGGTGAGAGAACCAACACGAGGAAAAAACTTACTTGAGCTGGTCCTCACCAATCTACCTGTCACAGATACGAACAATGACGGACAGGTAAATACCATCGGGTACATCCAGCCTGTCCCACATGGAGCTGCCTCTGTCTATGACAGAATTGGTAGCAGTGACCACCGCACACAGTCATTGTGGAGACAAAGTCACACCTAACACACTCTCAAATGTGTTGTGTGGCACCATCACCGTGCTAAACGGGATAGATGCAGAACAGATCTAGCAGCTGAAAACGGGGCATCCTCAGGGTGCTGTGGGCCATCAGCAGCAGCAGCATTGTATTCCACCACAATCTGTAACCTCATGGTCTGGCATATCCCTCACTCGAACATTACCATCAGTCTGGTTCAATTAGGAGTGCAGAAGAGCATGCCAGGAGCAGCACCAGGCGTACCGAGAAATGAGGTACCAGCCTGGGGAAGCTGCAACACAGGACTACATGCATACTAAGCAGCGAGAGCAGCATGGTATAAACAGGGCTAAGCAATCCCACAATCAATGAATCAGATCAAAGCTCTGCAGTCCTCCCACATCCAGTCGTGAATGAACACAAGAACATACATAACAACTAGGAGCAGGAGTAGGTCATACGGCCCCTCGAGCCTGCTCCGCCATTCAATAAGATCACGGCTGATTTTCAACCACAACTCCACTTTCCTGCACTGTCCCCATATCCCTTGATTCCCTTAATATCCTATGCTGGGTTCAGTTCTACACTCACTGGTTCCCCTCCCTTTGTTCCCTGAAGGTGCTGACTCTGGCTGGGTTCAGTTCTACTCACTGGTTCCCCTCCCTCTCCTCCCCTGAAGGTGCTGACTCTGGCTGGGTTCAGTTCTACTCACTGGTTCCCCTCCCTCTCCTCCCCTGAAGGTACTGACTCTGGCTGGGTTCAGTTCTGCACTCATTGGTTTCCATCCCCTGAATGTGCTGACTCTGATTGGGTTCAGTTCTACATTCACTGGTTCCCCTCCCCTGAAGTTGCTGACTCTGGCTGGGTTCAGTTCTACACTCACTGGTTCCGCTCCCCTGAAGGTACTGACTCTGGCTGGGTTCAGTTCTACACTCATCAGTTTCGCTCTAATATGTGACCCATGTGCCCAAACTCCATGTGTGAACCTCGACAGTGAGTATCGACTGGCTATTCCACTGTCGTCACCTAAGGCCTCACACGTGCATTTTCCAGCAAGGCCACCGGACCCTCCTCCCAATGGCTCAGTGGATAAAGGCATGTAGGATCTGTTCCCCATCCCCCTCCCCAAATGTAAAATGGATTGTCGAATGCAATATAAAATCTACGGACGGTGGGACGGGTTAATAAAAAACAAACCTCAGTTCAAAAACCCAGAGGGTTGGCTATACAGTCAGGGGTTCATTCAAACATTGCAGCAAAACGATGACTCATTGAGAGACAGGAAGGACATCCTCAGAGACAACGATACAGGACACCTGCCATCGATCTAATAAACACAGGCAATAGCACCAGACGCCGGCCATGCACACCTTCAATGGCCCCTGGTCCCTGTCAAGAAGGAAGAGGGACATTCACACATTCCTCAACTGTGGAGCCAGACCTGTTCCCAAGGAAGGTTTGCATTGTACTACACAGTAGGAGAGCTGATCGTGCCCCTGTCTGGGCCAGTGAGTGGAATACACTGATGATCAAGAGGTTATTAACCATCGGAAGAGTCGACAGGGGAACAGCAGGAAATATGTTTGATGCTGTGATTATGAAGCCCCATAAAAAGAGGACCACTTCGGAGCGAGGGCAGTGCAGTGAAGGAGGATGCAGGGTGGTCACCTGGTCCCGGCCTACAATCCACACCACAACCACCAGCTGTGTGGGTGATTATAAGTTTCTGTCAAACCGTCGGGGAATTTGTCCGAGTCGTTTTATAATCGCAGTCGAATTGCGGAAGGGTGTTAAACTGTGATATTTCCTGTTAGGTTTCAGGTAACCTTGTGGAGGGGGTTTGTATTATGGGTTCGGTGTTATTCCGGTCGGAATCACAGGGAGGTTGTGTACTGGGGAATAACGCAAGTTCAACAAACATACAAGTTTAAGGTTGAGCCAAAACCCTGTGCCGAGTATATTTTGTTCTTATAAATCCTGAAGTCAAGAACTGTTGGTGATGGTTTACCGAATCTCTCACAGGCACCACCCAGTGTGACTGAGTCATAGTTCCACCATTCAATTAGATCGTGACTGATCAGTATCTTATCTCCGTCTACCTGCCTTGGTTCCATCACTCTTAATACCCTTGCCCAAGAAGAATCTAGCAATCACAGTTTTGGAATTTTCAATTGGGCCCCAGCCTCCGTTTTATGGGGAACAGAGTTCCAGATTTCCACAAGCGTTAAGAAGAAAAGAAACAGGAGCAGGAGTAGGCCATACGGCCCCTCAAGCCTGCTGCACCATTCAATAACATCCAGGATGATCTTGTACTTCAGCTCCACTTTCCCGCACTATCCCCATATCCCTCGATTCCTTTCGTGTCCAGCAGCTTTCTATCTCAGCTCTGAATATACTCACACTCACAGGTTCCCCTCCCCTGAAGGTGCAGACTCTGGCTGTGTTCAATTCCACACTCACTGGTTCCCCTCCCTCCCCTCTCCAGCAGGCAGAGTTTAGGGAGTTTGGAGAGAGATTAACAAGCAGGACCTCAAAGCTAGTAATCTCTGGATTCCTCCCGATGCCACGAGCTAGTGAGTACAGAAATAGGAGGATGGAGCAGATGTACACGTGACTGGAGAGATGGTGCAGGCGGGAGGGCTTTAGTTTCCTGAAGCACTGGGACCACATCTGGGGGAGGTGGGACCGGTACAAGCCGGACGGGTTGCACCTCAACAGAGCCGGGACCAATATCCTAGTGGGGTGGTTTGCTAGTGCTGTTGGGGAGAGTTTAAACTAGCTTGGCGGGGGGTGGAAACCTGAAAATAGATTCAGTAGGGAGGGGAGAAAAGCTAGAATTAGAAAGCAAAATTAAAGAAAGTGAGTTTGAAGGAGAGAGGAAACAAGCAGGAAAAAAATGCAAAAATCAAACTGAAAGGCAGTTTGTCTAAATGCATGTAGCATTTGTAACAAAATAGATGATTTGACGGCACAAATAGATACAAATGGATATGATCTGATAGGCATTACAGAGAAGTGGTTGCAAGGTGCCCAGGTCTGGGAATTAAATATTCAGCGGTACTGGACAATCCGGAAGGACAGACAGAAAGGAAAAGGAGGTGGAGTAGCTCTATTGATAAAGAATGGAATCACTGCAATAGTAAGAAACGATATTGGCTCAAATGATCAGGATGTTGAAACAGTTTGGGTGGAGATAAGGAACGATAAGCGGAAAAAGTCACAGGTGGGTGTAGTCTATAGGCCCCGTAACAATAGCTACTCTGTTGGTCAGCGCATAAACCAGGAAATAGTGTGGGCTTGTAAAAAGGGAACAGCAATAATCATGGGTGATTTTAATCTCCATATTGTTTGCACAAATCAAATTGGTCAGGGTAGCCTTGAGGAGGACTTCTTAGAGTGCATAAGGGATGGGTTCCTTGAGCAGTATGTAACGGAACCAACCAGGCGGCAGGCTATCTTAGATATGGTCCTGTGTAATGAGACAGGATTAATAAACAATCTCCTAGTAAAGGATCCCTTGGAATGAGTGGTCATAGCATGATCTGAATTTGAAATTCAGATGGAGGGTGAGAAAGTTGGATCTCGAACCAGCGTACTAATCTAAAATAAAGGAGACTATGTTGGTATGAGGGCAGAGTTGGGTAAAGTGGACGGGGAAAATAGATTAAAGTGTAGGACGGTTGATGAACAGTGGTGTACATTTAAGGAGATATTGCACAACTCTCAAGAAAAATATATTCCATGAGGAGGAAAGGGTGTAAAAGAAAAGATAGCCCGCCGTGGCTAACTAAAGAAATAAAGGACGGTATCCAATTAAAAACAAGGGCATACAAAGTGGTCAAAACTAGTAGGAGGACAGAAGACTGGGAAGCTTTTAAAAGCCAGCAAAGAATGACTAAAAAAATGATTAAGAAATGGAAAATAGACTATGAAAGTAACCTAGCACAAAATATAAAAACAGATAGCAAGAGTTTCTATAAAAAGGAAAAGAGTGGCTAAAGTAAATGTTGGTCCCTTATAGGACGAGACCAGGGAGTTAGTAATGGGGAACATGGAGATGGCAGAAACTCTGAACAAATATTTTCTATCAGTCTATACGGTTGAGGACACTAACAATATCCCAACAGTGGACAGTCAAGGGGCTACAGGGGGGAGGAACTTAACACAATCACTAAGAAGGTGGTACTCAGTAAGATAATGGGACTAAAGGTGGATAAATCCCCTGGAGCTGATGGCTTGCATCCTAGCGTCTTAAGAGAAGTCGCAGCAGGGACAGTGGATGCATTGGTTGTAATTTACCAAAACTCCCTGGATTCTGGGGAGGTCCCAGCAATTGGAAAACTGCAAATGTAATGCCCCTTATTTAAAAAAGGAGGCAGACAAAAAGCAGGAAACGCGAGACCAGTTAGCCTAACTTCTGTGGTTGGGAAAATGTTGGAGTCCATTACGAAAGAAGCAGTAGCAGGATATTTGGAAAAGCAAAATTCGGTCAGGCAGAGTCAGCATGGGTTTATAAAGGGGAAGGCATGTTTGACAAATTTGCTGTAATTTATTGAGGATGTAACAAACAGGGTGGATAAAGGGGAACCAGTGAGTGTGATGTATTTGGACTTCCAGAAGGCATTTGACAAGGTGCCACGTAAAAGGTTACTGCACAAGATAAAAGTTCACTGAGTTGGGGGCAATATATCAGCCAGGATAGAGGATTGGCTAACTAACAGAAAACAGAGAGTTGGATAAATGGTTCATTCTCTGGTTGGCAACCAGTAACTAATGGGGTGTCGCAGGGATCAGTGCTGGGACCCCAACTATTTACATTCTATATTGAAGGACTTGGAAGAAGGGACTGAGTGTAACATTGCCAAGTTTGCTGACGATACAAAGATGGGAGGAAAAACAATGTGTGAGGACACATAAAATCTGAAAAAGGACATAGACAGGCTAAGTGAATGAGAAAAAAATTGGCAGACAGAGTATAATATTCGAAAGTGTGAGGTCATGCACTTTGGCAAAAAAAAATCCAAGAGCAAATGGAAAAAGATTGCAAAGTGCTGCAGTACAGCGGGATCTGGGGGTACTTGTGCATGAAACACAAAAGGATAGTCTGCAGTTACAGCAAGTGATCAGGAAGGCGAATGGAATCTTGGCCTTTCTGATCCATGTTTATGAAAGTATATACTTGCTTTGGAAGGTCAGAGAAGGTTTCGGGGATGAGGGGGATGACTTATGAGGAAAGGTTGAGTAGTTTGGGCCTCTACTCATTGGAATTCAGAAGAATGAGAGGTGATCTTATCGAAACGTATAAGATTATGAGGGGGCAGGACAAGGTGGAGGCAGAGAGGATGCTTCCACTGATGGGGGAGACACGAACTAGAGGGCATAATCTTAGAATAAGGGGCCACCCATTTAAAACTGAGATGAGGAGGAATGTCTTCTCTCAAAGGGTTGGAAATCTGTGGAATTTCCACGAGCTGTTTCCAGTCCACTTTGGCTAAATCACATCTCAGCTTAGTAAAATTAGCTTTTCCCCAATTGAGAACTTTTATTCCTGGTCTATCCTTGTCCTTTTCCATAACTACGCTAAATCTAACTGAATTATGATCACGAGCACCAAAATGCTGTCCCACTGATACCCCTTCCACATGCCCAGCTTCAGTCCCTAATACGCAGTCCAGAACTTCCCCCTCTCTTGTTGGGCTTGCTACGTACTGGCTAAAAAGTTCTGCTGGTTGCTGACCCCTCTGCGAAGGGAAATAGCTCCTTCCTATCCAGTCTATGTGGGCCGCTCCTAATTTTATACACCTCATTAAGGTCTCCCCTCAGCCTCCTCTGTTCCAAAGAAAACAAAATATTTAAGAGGGTTGGTGGGCTGGAGGAGTTACAGAGATAGGGAAGGGCGAGACCCTGGAGAGATTTGAACAAGAGGATGCGTATTTTAATAGCTGATGCCACCAGCCATCTCGCCCAGCACAGAATGTAACTCAGTACCAACAGGAAGGATGTTATTTTAACTACTACAAATGCATAATGCGGGGAAATCAATCTCTGTCCCTTTAACTAACAGCGACATGGAAAAGGGGAAATTAATGACCTTTAAACACCTGGTCCACTTGGCACTGAAGTGTCTGAAACTCATAATAGGAACTCCAAGAAAACAAAATGCTGACAAATGTTGAACTGTTTTGTTGACAAAAGAAATCTCGATTTAACTTTTAAAAGATGAATAGTGTAACAATGGTTCACACTGACTCACAAGACAGGCCGACTCAGGATCCATCCCTCAAGCACCACGATTGGTTGCAGAACACGCTGCTCCCTGGGCACTCCGGCCTCTGACCTCTCTTCCTGTTGGTTCCCAGGGCAATCAATCACCACTCGCCAACATTACGCTGCCACATTAAGTTGAGGGGCTCGGAGGAAGAAATAAAATGTGGCCGTGAATCTGAGTTAAGAAATAAAATTAGACGAGCATGATGATATAAACAAGGATAGACAATATAAACTAAAGGGTACAATCCTAAAGTGGGTGCATGAACAGTGAGACCTGCGGGTATATGTGCATAAATCGCGGAACGTTGCAGGACAGGTTGAGAAAGCAGTTAAAAAAACTTACAGGATCCTGGGCATCACAGAGTACAAAAGCAAGAAAGTTATGATGAACCTTTGTAAAACACTGTTTCAGCCTCAACTGGAGCATTGTGTCCAATTCTGGGCACCGCACATTAGGAGGTGAAGGCCTTGGAGAGGGTGCAGAAAAGAATGACAAGAATGATTCATGAGATGAGGGACTTCAGTTCGGTGGATTGACTGGAGAAGCTGGGGTTGTTCTCCTTGGAGCAGAGAAGGTTGAGAGGAGAATTGATCGACGTGTTCAAAATCATGAGGGGTCCGGACAGAGTAGATAGAGAGATACTGTTCCCATTGGTGGAGGGGTCGAGAACCAGAGGAGATGGATGTAAGGTGATTGGCAGAAGAACCAAAGGCGACATAAGAAAAATCCTTTTGCGCAGCGAGTGGTTAGGACCTGGAATGCACGGCCTGAAAGGGTGGTGGAGGCAGACTCAATCACAGCTATCTAAAGGGAATTGGATAAGTATCTGAAAGAAAACATTTGCAGGACTGGGGGAAAGGGCAGGGCAGTGGGACTAGGTGGGAGCCGGCAAGGGTTCGACGGGCCGAATGGCCTTCCGTGCTGTAACCATTCTCTGATTGTGTGAGCAGAACCACTCTGTTCCCTGACTCAATCTAAAGCCTTCCTGATTGTGAGCACCTCTGTTAAACCTGCCCTGCACCTTCACTGCTCCAAGGAGAACCACCCCAGATGCTGCAGCCATCATCTTATTGAATGGCGACAGGCTCGAGGGGCCAAAGGGCCGACTCATCTCCTACTTCTGATGTTCTCATGTATTCATGTCACTGGTCCCCATCCTGCACCTACTCCCTACAGTAAGATAGCCGCCGCACATGCTCCCTGCCCTGCAGCGGGACAATGGAAAGCATTGCGATGTCGACGAAGCCCCGCCCCTGTGGCTCCCTGCTCCCCGAGGCGGGCGGACCTCGGTCAAACTCCCCACAACCCCCGATAGTAACCAAGGCCCACTCCCCCCGAAGGTACCCCGTAACCGCCACCGGCCGACTTGGCGGCCAAATCTCCCCGCCCGCACGTGTCCGTGAGTATGTGAGTCTGCAGGGAGGCTGCACGTGCTGCTCATCCATCCTCCGCGGCCGCGGCAAAACGTCGTCTGTTCGTCTGTCTGCGGCCAATCTCCTACAATAGGCTGGCCCCGCGCCTGTGCACAACACCGCCCCGCCTCACCCGGCCCACCAAGCTCTAAAGCCGCGAGCAGAGCCCGCCAACAAACCGCCCGCTGCAATCAGCCCGCAGCCAATGGCAAGGCACCAACCCAACCAGCGCATGCTGCTCCGCACCAATCAGTGGCGGGGGGGGGGGGGCGCGGCACCAATCAGTCAATGGTTCCCCTCCCCTGAAGGTGCTGACTCTGGCTGGGTTCAGTTCTACACTCACTGGTTCCCCTCCTCTGGAGGTACTGACTCTGGCTGGGTTCAGTTCTGCACTCACTGGTTCCCCTCCCCTGAAGGTACTGACTCTGGCTGGGTTCAGTTCTGCACTCACTGGTTCCCCTCCCCTGAAGGTACTGACTCTGGCTGGGTTCAGTTCTACACTCACTGGTTCCCCTCCCCTGAAGGTACTGACTCTGGCTGGGTTCAGTTCTACACTCACTGGTTCCCCTCCCCTGAAGGTACTGACTCTGGCTGGGTTCAGTTCTACACTCACTGGTTCCCCTCCCCTGAAGGTACTGACTCTGGCTGGGTTCAATTCTACACTCACTGGTTCCCCTCCCCTGAAGGTACTGACTCTGGCTGGGTTCAGTTCTACACTCACTGGTTCCCCTCCCCTGAAGGTACTGACTCTGGCTGGGTTCAGTTCTACACTCACTGGTTCCCCTCCCCTGAAGGTACTGACTCTGGCTGGGTTCAGTTCTACACTCACTGGTTCCCCTCCCCTGAAGGTACTGACTCTGGCTGGGTTCAGTTCTACACTCACTGGTTCCCCTCCCCTGAAGGTATTGACTCTGGCTGGGTTCAGTTCTACACTCACTGGTTCCCCTCCCCTGAAGGTACTGACTCTGGCTGGGTTCAGTTCTACACTCACTGGTTCCCCTCCCCTGAAGGTACTGACTCTGGCTGGGTTCAGTTCAACACTCACTGGTTCCCCTCCCCTGAAGGTACTGACTCTGGCTGGGTTCAGTTCTGCACTCAGTGGTTCCCCTCCCCTGAAGGTGCTGACTCTGGTTGGGATCAGTTCCAGACACAGACATCATTCACTTTGTTCCTGTATCAAGATGGCTGCGCATGCGCTATGCTACTCACTGCATCAAGATGACCGAACGCTGAATCTACCTTCCTAGACCAAGATGGCCGCCGTTAGCCTGGGCCTGTGACCGGGAGAAAGCCCCGAAGCTTCAACCGCCGATATTCCGGTTATTATTCTGGGCTTGCGGCGGGCACCGGTTGTTTATGAAGCCTCCCCGGCTCCCCGCTGGTCCGTTACTCCGCTCCCTCCTGTTGAAAAGGACTCTTCTGAGGAGCCTGTCCAAAACATGTGTTCTCCGCCATTACATTAAATTGTGACGAACCCTTGCTGTACATGCCCTGGGATTCTTTAGGACCGTGCAGAAGGAGCTTTACTCTGTATATAACCCGTATGTACCTGCCCTGGGACTGTGTAGAGAGAGATTTACTCCGTGTTTAAGCCGTGCTGTACTTCACCTTAGTGTTTGATGCAGCAGAGTAGAGGGAACTTTACTCTGTAACTACCCTCTTTTATACCTGCCCTGTGAGTGTTTGATGTGTCAGCGTAGAGGGAGCTTTAGTCTGTGTCCAATCCATGTCGTACTTGCCCTGGGAGTGTTTAATAGGACAGTACAGAGGGAGCTTTATTCAGTATCTGCCGCGCGCTGTACCTGCCCTGGGAGTATTTGTCGGGTCAGTGTAGAGGGAGAAATTACTCTGTATTTATCCCTTTCTGATCCTGCCATGGAGTATTTGGGGAAGATATACTCTAGGTCTGACCGTGCTGTACCGGCCCAGGCAGTGTTTGATGGGACAGTGTAGAGGGAGCTTTACTCTGTATCTCATCAATGCAGTATCTACTCTGGAATTCTTGGGACAGTGTAGCGGCAGATATACTCCATATTTAATCTTTGTTGTACCTGCCCTTGGAATGTCTGGGGGCACAGCCTCAAAATACGGGGGAGTCAACTTAAAACCGAGTTGAGAAGGAATTTATTCTCCCAGAGGGTTGTGAATCTGTGGAATTCTCTCCCCAAGGAAGCAGTTGAGGCTAGCTCATTGAATGTATTCAAATCACAGATAGATAGATTTTTAACCAATAAGGGAATTAAGGGTTATGGGGAGCGGGCAGGTAAGTGGAGCTGAGTCCACGGCCAGATCAGCCGTGATCTTGTTGAATGGCAGAGCAGGCTCGAGGGGCTAGATGGCCTCCTACTGTTCCTAATTCTTATGTTCTTATGTATGTCTGGTGGGACAGTGTCGAGGGAGCTTTACTCATTATCTAAGCAAGGTGAGTATATTCTTCCTTAGATTAGGAGACCAAAACTGTGCACAATACTCCAGGTGTCGTCTCACCAATTCACTGTACAATTGTAGAGCGAGCTTTGAGAGAGGATTACCTTATATCTAAATTGTACTGTACCTGCCCTCGGAATGTTTATTTGGAAAGTATAGAGGGAGCTTTACTTAGTATCCAACTAATGCAGTACCTACCCTGGGCGTGTTTGATTGGACAGTGTAGAGGGAGCTTTACTTTGTATCAAACCCGTGCTGTACTTGCCCTGGGGGTGTTTGATGGGACAGTGTAGAGGGAGCATTCTTGACTGAATCAGGAGTTTGTGTGTTCTTGGCTGACACTCAGTTGCAGCACTTGGGGAATTTTGCATTGTTGAAGCTATTGACTTTCGGATGAAATGTTAAATTGAAGGTCCGTCTGCACCCTCGGGTGGATGTGAACGTTCCCAGAGCAATACTTGAAAAAGAATAGGTGAGTTGCAACCTTGTCAATATTACAAAAATGTTCGTAAATGCTCCCTGAAACCCTTTGTGTCTGTGGGGGTGGGGATCAAGCCCAGATTCTCAGAGTCAGAATCCGAATACTGACAGGGCCAGGATTGCCAAGTGGTTAAGATGTTGGATTTAAAATGTAATTGATTTAAATCCGCGTGGGTTAGAACCCCCCTCTCCTGGTAACCCCTTAATTTAACACAGATTTCTTCCCATCCTGTTCAGTGGTACCCGATTTTCACCTGTTGAATCAGCATTAGTCTGTGACACTCTGAGCCGATAATGAAATCAAATTGTGAAATGTATCTGTGTCGCTCAGTCTCTGCCTCTTTCTCTCTTCAGAGAGCTGTTTGTGTGTTTGAGTCTCTGACTCACTCTGTTTGTCTCTGTCTCTTTCTCTCGGTGTCCAGTTCTGTTCTAATGGGATTATGTTTGACTGGCTCTCTCTTTCCCATCATCTCTGCCTGTTATTCCCTGTCTCTAACCTGATGAATATTTTCATCATTTTCTGTTTATGTCTCTATGCCTCTCTCTCTATCTGTCTTCATCTCTATCTGTCTCCCTCTTTGTCTCTCTCTTTGTCCCTGTATTTTTCTCTGTCATTCCATCACTATTTGCCTCCCGCTCTTTCTGGAGCAAGCAAACACATCTCTGTGTATGTTGTGTTTGAGTCTTTGTCTCACTCAGTCTGACCCTCGCTCTCAGTCTCACACTTTCTGTCTCTCGTTGTCTCTATCTCGCTGTCTGTCTCTCCCTGTTTGTCTGTTTGTCTCTGTTTCTCAATGTGTCTGTCGACTTCTCATGGTGTCCAGTTCTGTTCACAGCTCGATTCCGGCTCTGACAAAATGCAAACGCATCAATTCCTCGTGAGAAAGTGATGAGTATCCCCGCCTGTCACGCGGGAGACTGCGGTTCAATTCCCTAACGGGGAGGCCGCATTTTACAAAATGCAGAATTCTGCGTCTGTTTCTTGGTATAGATTCATATTAAAAAGTTCCAGAGCAATATAGAACAGTAAAAATACAGCAAGAGGAGATTGCCTCTTCCAGAACTTTATCAAACGGTGACTTTTTCACGATTCTGTGGCCGTCTGCTGCACAGAGATGAATGACTGAGTTTTATCTGAGAAACATTTAACAAGGCAGCGAGCCAGTAGTCGTGGTCCAGTGGTTAAGGCAATGGACTAAAAATCCATTCGGGTTTCCCGCACAGATTTGAATCCTGCCGACGACGTTTCTCAGCATATTTCATTCTGATGACAATTTAACCAGGTTCCTGCACAACTGATTCTGAGATAGATGGAACAACGTCCCACACCTTTCAGCACCGCTGCTGTTTTCTTTATTTCATTAATCTGCAATATTCACGATACATACGGATAGAAAAAAGCAAAAGCCAGCCAAAGTAGCGACAGTGACCCTGCCTGTCTATCCATCTGTTTGTCTAAGGCACTCTGTGTATATCTTTATCTAGGTGTCAAGGTACATCAGTCATTGATTGTTGGCATGCAGGTGCAGCAAGCAGTGAAGAAGGCAAATGGCATGTTCGCCATCATAGCTAGGGGATTTGAGTATAGGAGCATGGAGGTTTTACTGCAGATGTACAGGGCCTTGGTGAGGTCACACCTGGAATATTGTGTTCAGTTTTGGTCTCCAAATCTGAGGAAGGACGTCCTTGCTATTGAGGGAGTACAGCGAAGGTTCTCCAACTTGATTTCCGGGAAGGCAGGACTGACATATGAGGAGAGACTGGATCAACTGGGCTGGTATCCACTGGAGTTTAGAAGAATGAGAGGCGCTCTCATAGAAATATATAAAATTCTGACGAGATTGGAGAGGTTAGAGGCATGTAGAATGTTCCCATTGCTGGGGAGTTCGAGAACCAAGGGTCACAGTCCAAGAATAAGGGGTAAGGCATTTAGGGCCGAGATAAGGAGAAACGTCTTCACTCAGAGAGTTGTTAACCTGTTGCATTCTCTACCGCAGAAGGTTTTTGAGGCCAGTTCGTTAGATATATTCAAAAGGGAGTTAGATATGGCCCTTATGGCTAAAAGGATCAAGGGGTATGGAGAGAAAGCAGGAAAGCGTTACTGAGGTTGAATGATCAGCCATGATCTTATTGAATGGTGGTGCAGGCTCGAAGGGCCGAATGACCTAATCCAGCACCTAATTTCTATGTTTCTATGTTTCTATGTTGATGCGTGTATATTTTTGGTTATTGTGTGTGCTTGTGTCTGTGTATGTCTATCTGTATGTATGTCTCTGTGTATGTGCAACTGTCTGTGGAAATCATCACCATGAATTTGGTGCGTCCTGGAAATTTTAAAAAACTTGGGGGAAATAATACGGTTGTGATCTTTGGTATCGGCTTTGTTTCAGTGGCTCCATTCTCGACTGATTCGGGAGTTTGTGTGTGTAAGTCCCACTCCTGAGACTTGAGCACATCATCTTGACTGACACTCAAATGCAGTACTTGGAGAATTTTGCAATGTTGAAGCTGTAGACTTTCAGATGAAATGTTAAATTGAAGCTCCGTCTGCACCCTCGGGTGGATGTGAAAGTTCCCAGAGCATTACTCGAAAAATAGTAGGAGAGTTGCGCCCGTGTAAATATGCCGAAAAATGTTCGAAAATGCTCCCTGAATCCCGAAATGTATGTGTGTGTCTATGGGGGTGGAGTTGAAGCCCAGATTCTCCCAGAGATAGAGTCCAAGCACTGATCGGACCAGGATGGCCGAGTGGTTAAGGCGTTGGGCTTAAGATTCAATGGTTTTATACCCGCGTAGGTTCGAACCTCACTCCTGGTAATTCCTTAATAAAACAGGGATTTTTCACATTCTGCTTCGTGAAACCCGATTTTCATCTGTTGCATTTGCATTTTTCACAATCTTCCTCGCCACCATGCTCCAGCTCACAATGAATAAGCTCCCCGGTGATGTGGACCTAAACTACAGAACCAGTGGCAAGCTGTTTAACCTACGTTGCCTCCAGGCCAGGTCGAAGATCACACAACCTCTGTCATTAAGTACACGGATGGCGCCTGCATCTATGCAGATTCTGAGGCTGAACTCCAGGATTTAGTCAAAATATTCACTGAGGCATATGAAAGCATGGGCCTTATTCTTAACATCTGTAAGACAAAGGTCCTCCACCAGCCTGTCCCCGCCGCACAGCATTGCCCTCCAATCATCAAGATCCATGACGCTGCCCTCGACAACGTGGACCTTTGCCCATATCTCGGACGCCCCTTATCAACAATGGAAGACATTGATGCAGATATTCAACATCACCTCCAGTACACCAGTGCAGCCTTCGGCCGTCTGAGGAAAAGAGAGGTCCTCAAATGTACCACCAAGTTCAAGGTCTACAGGGCTGTAGTAATACCCGCCCACATGTATGGATCGGAGACATGGACCATGTACAGTAGACACCTCAAGTCGCTGGAGATATATCACCAAGATCCTGCAAATGCCCTGGGAGGACAGCCACACCAACATCAGTGTCCTCGACCAGGCTAACATCCCCAGTATTGAAGCACTGACCACACTTGATCAGCTCCGCTGGGCAGGCCACATAGTTTGCATGCCAGATACGAGACACTCGAAACAAATGCTTTATGTGGAGCTCCTTCATGGTAAATGAGCCAACGGTGGGCAGTGGAATCGTTACAATGACACCCTCAAAGATTCCCTGGTAAAGTGCTACATCCCCACCGACACCTGGGAGTCCCTGGACAAAGACTGCCCTAAGTGGAGGAATTGCATCCGGGAGAGCGCTGAGCTCTTCGAGTCCCAATGCAAAGAGCGTGAAGAAGTCAAGTGCAGGCAGCGGAAGGAGCACGCGGCAAACCAGCCGCACGGACCCCTTCCTTCGACATATATCTGTCCCACCTGTAACAGGCTCTGTGGCTATCGTAGTGGACTGTTCAGCCATCAGTGAACTTACTTTGGGAGTGGAAGCATGTCTTCCTCGATTTCGAGGGACTGCCTACGATGGCCCTCACGGCTAAAAGGATCAAGGTGTATGGAGAGAAAGCAGGAATGGGGCACTGAAATGCTTGATCAGCCATGATTATATTGAATGATGGTGGAGGCTCCAACGGCCGAATTACCAAATCCTGCATCTATTTTCTATGTTTCTATATTTCGCTATCCACGTGAATACATCACCAACAATACCATATGCCTTAATTTTGCATACTAATCTCTTGTGTGGGGCATTTTCAAAAGCGTTTTGAAAGTCCAAATACACTACATCGACTGGTTCTCCCTTATCCACTCCATTAGTTACATCCTCAAAAGGCTCTAGAAGATTTGTCGAGCATGACTTCCCTTTCATAAATCCATGCTGATTTGGACCGATCCTGTAACTGCTTTCCAAATGCGCTGCTATTAAATCATTAATAATTGATTCCAGCATTTTCCCCACTACTGTTGTCAGGCTAACCGGTCTATAATTCCCAGTTTTCTCTCTCCCTCCTTTTTCAAAACTGGGGTTACATTTCTTACCCTCCAATCCATAGGAACTGAACCAGAGTCCATGGAATGTTGGAAAATGACCACCACTGCATCTACTATTTCTAGGGTCACTTCGCTAATATTCTAGGATACAGACTTTCAGGCCCTGGGGATTTATCATACTTCAGTCCTTTCAATTTCCCTAACACCATTTCCTGACTACTAAGGATTTCCCTCCGTTCCCCCTTCTCGCTAGACCCTCGGTTCTCTGGTATTTTCGGGAGGTTATTCGTGTCTTCCTTCGTGAAGACAGAAACAATGTATTTGTTCAGTTGGCCTTCCATTTCCTTGTTCCCCAATATGAATTACCCTAATTCTGATTGCAAGGGACCTATATTAGCCTTCACTAATCTTTGTCTCTTCACATATCTGTAGAAGATTTTGGAGTCAGTTTTTATGTTCCCTGCAAGCTTACTCTAATGCTCTATTTTCCCCCTCCTAATTAAACCCTTAGTCCTCCTCTGCCGAATTCTAAATTTCTCCCAGTCTTCAGGTTTGCTGCTTTTTCTGGCCAATTTATATGCCTCTGCATTGGTTTTAAAACTTTGACTAGTTTCACTTATTAGCCATGGTTGATCCACCTTCCCTTTTTTATTCTTACGCCACACAGGGATGTACAATTGTTGTAGTTCATCAATGAGATCTTTAAATGTCTGCCATTACCTATCCACCGTCAACCCTTTAAGTATCATTCGCCAGTCTACCCTAGCCATTTCACGTCTCATACCATTGAAGTTACCTTTCTTTAAGTTCAGGACCCTAGTCTCTGAATTAATTGTGTCACTCTCCATCTTAATGAATACTTCTACCATATTATGGTCGCTCTTCCCCAAGGGGCCACGAACAACAAGATTGCTAATTAGTCTATTCTGTTTACACAACATCCAGTCAAGGGTGGCCTGCTATCTAGATGGTTCCTCGACATATTGGTCAAGAAAACCATCCCTCATACACTCCAGGAAACCCTCCTCCACAATATTGCTACCAGTTTGGTTAGCCCAATGTATATGAAGATTAAAGTCACCCATGATAACTGCTGTACCTTTATTTGCATGCATCCCTAATTCTGTTTGATGCCATCCCCAAATTCCCTACTACTGTTTGGTGGTCTGTACACAACTCCCACTAACGTTTTCTGCCCTTTGGTGTTTCGCAGCTGTACCCATATAGATTCTACATCATCCAAGCTAATATCCATCCTTTCTATTGCTTGATTCTCCTCTTTAACCAGTAATGCTACCCCACCTCCTTTTCCTTTCTGTCTGTCCTGAATATTGAATACCCCTGGATGTTAAGTTACCAGCCTTTGTCTCCCTCGAGCCATGTATCCGTAATCCCAATTACATCATATCCGTTAACAGCTATCTGCGCAGTTAATTCATTCACCTTATGACGAAAGCTCCTCGCATTGATACTCAGAGCCTTCAGGTTCGTTTTTTTAAACGCTCTTTGTCCTTTTAGAATTACGTTGTAAAGTGGCCCTTTTTTAATTTTGCACTTGATTTCTCTGACCTCCACACTTGCTTTTTTTCTTTCTACCTTTTGCTCCTGCCCCCTTTTTACTTCCCTCTGCCTCCCTGCTTAGATTTCCATCCGCCCCCCCCCCTGCCTTTTTTGTTTAAATCCTCCTCAACAGCACTAGCAAACACTCTGCCAAGGACATCGGTTCCATTCCTGCCCCGGTGCAGTCCGTCTGTTAAGTACTTTCCCATCTCCCCCAGCACCGGTTCAAATATCCCAGGAATTTGAATCCCTCCCCTTGCATCATTCCTCAAACCACGTATTCATCTGAGCTATCCTGCGATTCCTGCTCTGACTAGCACGTGGCATTGGTAGCAATCCTTAGATTACTGCCTCTGTCGATCTCTCTGCCTATCTGTTAGTCCCTGTCTCTAACCTGCTGAGTATTTCTCTCATTTTCTGTTTTTCTCTCTGTCTCTCTCTCTCTATCTGTCTCTCTCTTTGTATCTCTCTTTCTCTTTGTCTTCATCTCTGTCTTTTCATCACTCTTTGCCTCTTTCTTTATGGAGCACACACATATCTCTGTATATGTGTGTGTTTGAGTCTTTGTCTCACTCAGACTGACCCTCCCTTGCAGTCTCACACTTTCTCTCTCTCTTTGTCACCATCTCGCTGTCTGTCTCTCCCTGTTTGTCTGATTCTCTCTGTCTCTCAATATGTCTCTCTCTTTCTCACGGTGTCCAGTGCTGTGCACAGCACGATTGCTGTTGTGATAGACTACGTAACCGTCGGTTCCTCATTAGTATAGTGGTGCATATTTATGCTTCTCCCGCGGTGGACTGGGGTTCAATTCCCCGACGGGGAAAGCAGCATTTTCAAGAATGTAGAAGTTTACATCTGTTCCTTGGTATAGATTTATGTTAAAAAGTTCTGGAGCAATCTCAAAGAGTAAAAATACAGCAAGAGGAAATTATCTCTTAGAGGTTTAGCAAACTGAGACTTTTTCAGGACTCTGTGGCATTCTGCTGCAGAGCTATGGATGCTTGCGTTTTAATCTGAGTAACATTTAAAGCAACAGAAACCCAGTAGTTGTGGCCGAGTGGATATAATGATAGACCACAAATCCATTGGGGTTGCCCCGCGCAAGTTCCAATCGTGCCGACTACAGATCTCAGCTTTTTCCATTCCACAATTTAAAGAAGTCTCTGCAAAAGTGATCCTAAGATAAGTGGAATAACGTCCCACACCTGTATATGTGTGTGTTTGAGTCTTTTTCTCACACAGTCTGACTCTCCTTTTCAGACTCACACTTTCTGTCTCTCGTTGTCTCTATCTCGCTGCCTGTCTCTCCCTGTTTGTCGATTTGACTCTGTCTCTCAATGTGTCTGTCGACTTCTCATGGTGTCCAGTTCTGTTCACAGCTCGATTCCGGCTCTGACAGAGCCCATACATGTTAGATCCTTGTTAGTATAGTGGTGAGTATCCTCGCTTATCATGTGGGAGGCCGGGTTTCAATTCCCTGACAAAAAGGCAGCGCAGCTTTTTCAAAATGCAGAATTTTACTTGTTTCTTGGTATAGATTCATGTTAAAAATTTCCAGAGCAATACAGAACAGTAAAAATACAGCAAGAGCAGATTGCCTCTTCCAGATCAGATTTTTAGCAAAGGAGACTGTTTCAGGATTCTGTGTGCCGTCTGCTGTATAGAGATGGATGACTGAGTTTTATCTGAGTAACATTTAACAAAGCCGTGAGCCAGTAGTCGTGGCCGAGTGGCTAAGGCGATGTACTGGAAATCCCTTGGGGATTCCCCGTGCGTGTTCGAATCTTGCCGACTATGGATCTCAGCATTTTTCATTCCATTTCACAATTTAATCAGATCCCTGCAAAACTGATCCTGAGTGATCAAGTGCAGCACTTGGGGAATTTTGCATTGTTGAAGCTGTTGACTTTCGGATGAAACGTTAAATTGAAGCTCCGTCTGCATCTTGGGTGGATGTGAAAATTCCCAGAGCATTACTCGAAAAAGAACAGTAGAGTTGCCCCCGTGTCAATATTGCGAAAAATGTTCAAAAATGTTCACTGTAACCCGTGTGTCTGTGGGGTGGAGTTAAAGCCCAGATTCTCATAGAGACAGAATCCGGCTATGGATGGACAAGTGGTTAATGCGTCGGGCTTGAAATGCGATAGTTTTATATCCACGTGGGTTCGTATCCCAGTCCTGGTAATTCCTTAATTTAATGCCAAATGTTTCCCATCTTGCTCAGTGATACCCGATTTTAATCTTTTGAATCTGCATTTTTCTGTAACTCTGTGACACTCTGAGCCGATAATGAAATAAAATTGTGAAATGTATCTGTGTCGCTCAGTCTATGCCTCTCTCTCTCTTTGGAGAGATTTGTATGCGTTTGTGTGTTTGAGTCTTTGTCTCTCTCAGTCTGCATCTCTCTGACTCACTCTGTTTGTCCCTGTTTCTTTGTTTGTCTCTGTCTCTCAATCTGTCTCTTTCTCACGGTGTCCATTTCTGTTCCAATGGGATTCTCTCAGACTCTCTGTCTGACTGTCTCTGTCTTTCCCATTCCCTCTGTCTGTCCATGTCTTTGCCTGTCTCTGTTAGTCCCTGTCTGAAACCTGATGAGTATTTCCATTATTTTCTGTTTTTGTCTCTAACTCTCTCTCTCTACCTGTCTTTCTCTCTTTCAATCTCCCTCTCTTTGTCTCTGTATTTCTCTGTCATTCCAGCACTATTTGCCTCCCTCTCTTTATGGAGCACGCAAACACATCTCTGTGTATGTATGTGTTTGAGTTTTTGTCTCACTCAGTCTAGACCCTCCCTCTCAGTCTCAACTTTCTGTCTCTTTTTATCTCTATCTCACTGTCTGTCTCGCTGTTTATCTCTGTCTCTCAATGTGTCTGTCTCTTTCACACGGTGTCCAGTTCTGTTCCAATGTGATTCTCTCAGTCACTCTGTCTGAGTGTCTCTCTCTTTCCCATCATCTCTGTCTATCTATGTCTCTGACTGTCTGTCTCTCTTTGCCTGTCTCTTAGTTCTGGTCTCTATCCTGCTGAGTATTTCCATCATTTTCGGTTTATATCTATGTCTCTCTCGATCTGTCTTTCTCTCTCTCTATCTGCCTCTCCTTGTCATTGTATTTATCACTGTCTTTCTCTCACTCTTTCCCTCTCTCTCTTTATAGAGCACATAAACACATCTCTGTCTTTGTGTGTGTTTGAGTCTTTTTCCTCACTCAGTCTGCCTCTTCTTCTCAGACTAACATTTTCTGTATCTCGTTGTCTCCATCTCGCTGTCTGTCTCTCCCTGTTTGTCGGTTTGTCTCTGTCTCTCAATGTGTCGGTCGGCTTCTCATGGTGTCCAGTTCTGTTCACAGCTCAATTCCGGCTCTGACAGAAGCCAGATCTGTTAGTTCCTCGTTAGTACAGTGGGTAGAATCCCCGCCTGTCACGCAGGAGCCCGGGGTTCAATCATCCGATGAAGAGGCAGTTGTTTCAAAATTCAGAATTTTACTTTTGATTCTTCGTATAGATTCATGTTAAAAAGTTCCAGAGTAATATAGAACAGTAAAAATACAGCAAGATTACCTCTTCCAGATCAGATTTTTAGCAAACGGAGACGGTTTCAGGATTCTGTGGCCGTCTGCTGCACAAAGATGGATGACTGAGTTTTATCTGAGTAACATTTAAAGCAAGAGCAAGGAAGTAGTCGTGGCCGAGTGGTTAAGGCGATGGACTAGAAATCCATTGGGGTTTCCTGGCGCAGGTTCGAATCCTGCCCTCTACGAATCTCAGCACTTTTCATTCCATTTCGCAATTTCATCAGATCCCTCCAAAACTGATCTTGAGTTTGGTGGAATAACATCCCACACCTTTCAACGCTGACATTTTTTTTTCTCATTTTCATTTATCTGCAATATTCACGATACATACGAATAGAAAAATGCAAACATCAGCCAAATTAGCGACAGTGATTCTGCCTGTTTATACCTCTATATGTCTAAGGCACTCTGTGCTGTCCGTCGGTGCGTGTGTATTGCAGGTTGTGCGTGCGTCTGTGTCTCTGTGTCTGTCACCGTGTATGTGCAACTGTCTGTGGATATCATCACCATGAATTTGGTATGTCCTGGAACTTTAAAAAAAGAATTGGGTAAATTAATATGGTTGTGAACTTAGATATCGGCTTTGGTTCAGTGGCAGCATTCTCGACTGAATCAGGAGGTTGTGTGTTCAAGTCCCACTCCTGAGACTTGAGCATATCATCTTAGCTGACACTCAAGTGCAGTACGTGGGGAGTTTTGCATTGTTGAATCCGTTGACTTTCGGATGAAATGTTAACTTGAAGCTCCGTCTGCACATCGGGTGGATGTGAAAGTTCCCAGAGCATTACTCAGAGACATAGAAACATAGAAAATAGGTGCAGGAGTAGGTCATTCGGCCCTTCGAGCCTTCACTACCATTAGATGAGTTCATGGCAGAACATGCAACTTCAGTACTGCATTCCTGCTTTCTCGCCATACCCCTTGATCCCCCTAGTAGTAAGGACTACATCGAACTACTTTTTGAATATATTTGATGAATTGGCCTCAACAACTTCCTGAGGTAGAGAATTCCACAGGTGCACCACTCTCTGGGTGAAGAAGTTTCTCCTCATCTCGGTCCTAAATAGCATACCCCTTATCCTTAGACTGTGACCCCTGGTTCTGGACTTCCCCAACATTGGGAACATTCTACCTGCATCTAATCTGTCTAAACCCATCAGTATTTTAAATGTTTCTATGAGATCCCCTCTCATTCTTCTGAACTCCAGTGAATACAAGCTCAGTTGATCCAGTCTTTCTTGATATGTCAATCCCGCCATCCCGGGAATCAGTCTGGTGAACCTTCGCTGCACTCCCTCAACAGCAAGATTGTCCTTCCTCAAGTTAGGAGTCCAAAACTGTCCACAATACTCCAGGTGTGGTCTCACCAGGGCCCTGTACAACTGTAGTAACACCTCCATGCCCCTGTACTCAAATCCCCTGGCCATGAAGGCCAACATGCCATTTGCTTTCTTAACCGCCTGCTGTACCTGCATGCCAAACTTCAATGACTGATGTACCATGACACCCAAGTCTCGTTGCACCTCCCCTTTCCCAAATCTGTCACCATTCAGAAAATAGTCTGTCTCTCTGTTTTTACCACCAAAGTGGATAACCTCACATTTATCCACATTATACATCATCTTCCATGCATATGCCCACTCAACTAGCCTATCCAAGTCACTCTGCAGCCTCATAGCATCCTCCTCAAAGCTCACACTGCCACCCAACTTAGTGTCATCTGCATTTTGGAGATTCTACCTTTAATCCGCTTGTTTGAATCATTAATGTACAATGTAAACAGCTGGGGCCCCAGCACAGAACCTTGCGGTACCCCACTAGTCACTGCCTGCCATTCTGAAAAGTACCCATTTACTCCTACTCTTTGCTTCCTGTCTGACAACCAGTTCTCAATCCACGTCACCACACTACCCCCAATCCCATGTGCTTTAACATTGCACATTAATCTCTTGTGTGGGACCTTATCGAAAGCCTTCTGAAAGTCCCAATACACCACATCAAATGGTCCACCCTTGTCCACTCTACTGGAAACATCCTCAAAAAATTTCAGAAGATTTTTCAAGCATGATTTCCCTTTCACAAATCCATGCTGACTTGGACCTATCATGTCACCTCTTTCCAAATGCGCTGCTATAACATCTTTAATAATTGATCCCATCATTTTACCCACTACCGATGTCAGGCTAACCGGTCTATAATTCCCTGTTTTCTCTCTTCCTCCTTTTTTAAAAAGTGGTGTCACATTTGTTAGCCTCCACTCCATAGGAACTGATCCAGAGTCAATGGAATGTTGGAAAATGACTGTCAATGCATCCGCTATTTCCAAGGCCACCTCCTTAACTATTCTGGGATGCAGTCCATCAGGCCCTGGAGATTTATCGGCCTTCAATCCCATCAATTTCCTCAACACAATTTCCCGACTAATAAGGATTTCCCTCAGTTCCTCCTTCTTACTAGACCCTCTGACTCCTTTTATATCCGGAAGTTTGTTTGTGTCCTCCTTAGTGAATACCGAACCAAAGTACTTGTTCAATTAGTCTGCCATATCTTTGTTCCCAGTTATGACTTCCCCTGATTCTGACTGCAGGGGACCTACATTTGTCTTTACTAACCTTTTTCTCTTTACATATCTATGGAAGCTTTTGCATTCCATTTTAATGTACCTTGCAAGCCTCCTCTCGTACTCTATTTTCCCTGTCCTAATCAAACTGTTTGTCCTCCTCTGCTGAGTTCTAAATTTCTCCCAGTCCCCTGGTTCGCTTCGATTTCTGGCCAATTTGTATGCCACTTCCTTGGCTTTAATACTGTCCCTGATTTCCCTTGATAGCCACAGTTGAGCCACCTTCCCTTTTTTATTTTTACGCCAGACAGTGATGTACAATTGTTGTAGTTCATCCATGCGGTCTCTAAATGTCTGCCATTGCCCATCCACAGTCAACCACTTAAGTATCATTCGTCAATCTATCCTAGCCATTTCACGCTTCATACCTTCAAAGTTACCCTTCTTTAAGTTCTGGACCATGATCTCTGAATTAATTGCTTCATTCTCCATCCGAATGTAGAATTCCACCATATTATGGTCACTGTTCCCCAAGGGGCATCGCACAACGAGATTGCTAATTAATCCTCTCTCATTACACAACACCAAGTCGAAGATGGCCTCCCCGCTAGTTGGTTCCTCGATATATTGGTCTAGAAAGCCATCCCTTATGCACTCCACGACATCCTCCTCCACCGTATTTTTTCCAGTTTGGTTAGCCCTATCTATATGCATATTAAAGTCACCCATGATAACTGCTGCACCTTTATTGCATGCACCCCTAATTTCCTGTTTGATGCTCTCTCCAACATCACTACTACTGTTTGGAGGTCTGTACACATCTCGCACTCGCGCTTTCTGCCCTTTGGTATTCCGTAGCTCCACCCATACCGATTCCACATCATCCAAGCTAATGTCTTTCCTTACAATTGCATTAATTTCCTCTTTAACCAGCGACGCCACTCCGCCTCCTTTTTCTTTCTGTCTATCTTCCTAAATGTTGAATACCCTTGGATTTTGAGTTCCCAGCCTTAATCACCCTGGAGCCATGTCTCCATGATGCCAACCACATCGTATCCGTTAACTGCTATCTCCACAGTTAATTCATCCATCTTATTCCGAATACTCCTCGCATTGAGGCACAGAGTTTGCCTTTATAACACACTTTGTCCCTTTAGAATTTTGCTGCAAAATGGCCCTTTTTGTTTTTTGCCTTGGGTTCCTCTGCCCTCCACTTTTACTCATCTCCTTTCTGTCTTTTGCTTCTGTCTCCATTTTGTTCCCTCTGTCTCCCTGCATTCGTTCCCATTCCCCTGCCATATTAGTTTAACTCCTCGCCAACAGCACAAGCAAAAACTCCTCCTGGATCCTGCCTCTGTGCAGACCGTCCGGTTTATACTGGTCCCACCTCCCCCAAAACCGGTTCCAATGCCCCAGGAATTTGAATAACTCCCTGCTTTATCACTGTTCAAGCCACGTATTCATCTGAGCTATCCTGACTAGCACGTGGCACTGGTAGCAATCCCGAGATTACTACTTTTGAGATCCTACTTTTTAATTTAGCTCCTAGCTCCTTAAATTCGTCTTGTAGGACCTCGTTCAGTTTTTTTATTTAGCTGTATCGTTGGTACCAATGTGCAACACGACAACTGGTTGTTCACCCTCCCTTTTCAGAATGTCCTGCACCCGCTCCGAGACATCCTTGACCATTGCAGCAGGGAGGCACATACCATCCTGGAGTCTCGGTTGCGGCTGCAGAAACGCCTATCTATTCCGCTTACAATTGAATCCCCTATCACTATTGCTCTCCCACTCTTTTTCATGCCTACTCGAAAAAGAAAAGAGAGTTGGCCCCTTGTCAATATTACTAAAAATGTTCGTAAATGGTCACTAAAACCCTATGTGTATGTGTGTATCTGTGGGGGCGGGATTGAAGACCAATTTCTCGAAGAGACAGAATCTGCATACTTACAGGGCTAGGATTGCAAAGTGGTTAAAGCATTGGACTTAAGGTACAATGGGTTTATACCCACGGGGGTTCGAACCCAACTTCCTGGTAACTCCTTAATTCAACACAGATGTCCTCCCATCCTGCTCAGTGGTACCCGATTTTCAGCTGTTGAATCTGCATTTTTCTGTAACTATGTGACACTCTGAGCTGACAATGCAATGAAATTGTGAAATGTATTTGTGTTGCTCGGTCTCTGCCTCTCTCTCTCTTTACAGAGCTGTGTATGTGTTTGTTTGTTTGAGTCTTTGTCTCTCTCAGTCTTTCTCTTTCTGGCTCACTCTGTCTGTCCCCGTTTCTCTGTTTGTCTCTGTCTCTCAATCTGTCTCTTTCTCACGTTGTCCAGTTCTGTTCCAATGGGATTCTCTCAAACTCTCTATCTGACTGGCTCTCTCTTTCCCATTATCTCTGTCTGTCCATGTCTTTGCCTGTCTCTGTTAGTCCCTGTCTCTAACCTGATAAATATTTCCATCATTTTCTGTTTTTGTCTCTATCTCTTTCTCTCTATCTGTCTTTCTCTCTATCTGTCTCGCTCATTGTCTCTCTCTTTCTTCCTGTATTTTTTTCTGTCATTCCATCACTATTTGCCTCCCTCTCTTTATGGAGCACGCACACACATCTCTGTGTATGTATGTCTTTGAGTCTTTTTCTCATTCAGTCTGATCCTCCCTCTCAGTCTCAACTTTCTGTCTCTCTTTGTCTCTATCTCGCTGTCTGTCTCTCCCTGTTTCGCTGTTTGTCTCTGCCTCTCAATGTGTCTGTGTCCTTCTCACGGTGTCCTGTTCTCTTCCAATGAGATTCTCTCAGTCTCTCTGCCTGACTGTCTCTCTCTTTCCTATCATCTCTGTCTGTCTAGGTCTCTGCCTGTCTGTCTCTGTTAGTTCCCGTCTCTAAGCTGCTGAGTATTTCCATCACTTTCTCTTTCTATCTCTGTCTCTCTCTCTATCTGTCGCTCTCTCGCTATCTGTCTCTCTCCTAGTCACTGTCTTTATCAATGTCTTTCTCTCACTCTTTCCCTCTCTCTCGTTTTCGATCACACGCACACATCTCTGTACATGTGTGTGTTTGAGTATTTTTCTCACTGAGTCTGCCTCTTCTCAGTCTCACATTTTCTGTCTCTTGTTGTCTCTATCTCGCAGTCTGCCTCTCCCTGTTTGTCTGCTTGTCTCTGTCTCTCAATGTGTCTGTCTACTTCTCATGGTGTCCAGTTCTGTTCACAGCTCGATTCCTGCTATGACAAAACCATACACGTCGGTTCCTTGTTAGTATAGTGTTGAGTATCCCCATGTGTTATGCCGGAGACTGCAGTTCAATTCCCCTATGGGGAAGCAACATTTTACAAAATTCAGAATTTTACTTCTGTTTCTTGGTATAGATTGATATGAAAAAGTTCCAGAGCAATATAGAACAGTAAATATACAGCAAGAGGGGATTGCCTCTTCCAGATTTTTAGCAAACGGTGACTTTTTCAGGATTCTGTGGCCGTCTGCTGCACAGAGATGGATGACTGAGTTTTATCTGAGTAACATTTAAAGAGGCAGCGAACCAGTAGTCGTGGCCGAGAGGTTAAGAAAACGGACTAAAAACCCATTGGTGTTTCCCCAAGCAGATTTGAATCCTGCCAACTACATTTCTCAGCATATTTCATTCTGTTTGACAATTTAACCAGGTTCCTGCAAAACTGATTCTGAGATAGATGGAACAACGTCCCACATCTTTCAACACAACCGCTGATTTCTTACTTTCATTAATCTGCAATATTCATGATATATACGGATAGAAAAACGCAAAAGCCAGCCAAAGTAGCGACACTGAAACTGCCCGTCCATCCCTCTGTATGTCTAAGGCACTCTCTGTATATCTTGATCTGGGTCTCATGGCACATCAGTCATTGAAAGCTGGCATGCAGGTGCAGCAGGCGGTGAAGAAGGCAAATGGCACGTTCGCCTTCATAGCTACGGGATTTGAGTACAGGAATAGGGATGCCTTACTGCATTTGTATAAGGCCTTGGTGAGGCCACACCTGGAATATTGTCGTCAGTTTTTTCTCCAAATCTGAGGAAAGACATTTTTGCTATTGAGGGAGTAAAGCGAAGGTTCAACAGCTTGATTCCCAGGATGGCAGGACTGACATCTGAGGAGAGACTGGATCAGCTGGGCTGGTATCCACAGGAGTTTAGAAGAATGAGAGGGCAACTCATAGAAACATATAAAATTCTGACGAAATTGGACAGGTTAGAGGCGGGAAGAATCTTCCCATTGTTGGGGAGTTCGAGAATCAAGGGTCACAGTCTAAGAATAAGGGATAAATCATTTAGGACCGAGATGAGGAGAAACGTCTTCACTCAGAGAGTGGTTAACCTGTGGAATTATCGACCGCAGAAAGTTGTTGAGGCCAGTTCGTTAGATATATTCAAGAGGGAGTTAGATATGGCCCTTACGGCTCAAGGGATCAAGTGGTATGGAGAGAAAGCAGGAAAGGGGTACTGAGGTTGAATTACCAGCCATGATCTTATTGAATGGTGGTGCAGTACTCGATGGGCCGAATGGCCAACTCCTGCACCTAATTTCTATGTTTCTATGTTGATGCGAGTATATTTTTGGTTATAGTATGTGTGTGTGCCTGTGTATGTCTATCTGTATGTATGTCTCTGTCTATGGAAATCATCACCATGAATTTGGTATGTCCTGGAAGTTTTTAAAAAACTTGGGGAAAATAATACGGTTGTGATCTTTGGTATCGGCTTTGGTTCAGTGGCACCATTCTCGACTGAATCAGGAGGTTGTGTGTGTAAGTCCCACTCCTGAGACTTGAGCACATTATCTTGGCTGACACACAACTGCAGCACTGGGGAATTTTGCATTGTTAAAGCTGTTGACTTTCAGATGAAATGTTAAATTGCAGCTCCATCTGCACTCTCGCGTGGATGTGAAAGTTCCTACAGCTGTATTCGAAAAATAATAGGGTAGTTGCCACCGTGTCAATATTAATAAAAATGTTCGAAAATGCTCACTGAAAACCTGTGTGCATGTCTGTGTCTGTCGGGGTGGGGTTGAAGCCCACATTCTCACAGATACATAATCCAACCAATGCTAGGACCAGGTTGGCCGAATGGTTAAGGCGTTGGATTTAAAATCCACTGAATTTATAGCCACGTAGGTTCGAGCCCCACTCCAGCTAACGCTTTCATTGATCAGTGATTTTCTCCCATCCTGCTCGGTGATACCTCATTGTTAACTGTTGAATCTGCATTTTTCTCTGTGACACTCTCAAATGATCAAGAAATTGAATTGTGAAATGTACATCAGCCTCTGCCTCTTTCCTTTAGCAGTAGGTAACCTTTATCATTATTGTTGCCACATTAAGTTAATCTAAGGGTTAAGTCATGGCAGTAGAACTGGGACACATGTTGTGGTCCTCCTGTGCTTTGTGGGAAGTCAGGGACACTTGCAGTGTCCTTGACGACGACATGTGCGGGAAGTGTATCCGCCTCCAGCACCTGACAGAGCGTATTGTGGCAGTGGAGCTGCGGGTGGATTTACTCTGGAGCATCCGTGATGCTGAGGATGTAGTGAATTGCACGATTAGTGAGTTGGCCGCACCGCAGGGAAGGGGTACACAGCCAGATAGGGGATGGGTGACCAACAGGAAGAGCAGTGGACCGAAGGGAGTGCAGGGGTCCCCTGCAGTCATCGCCCCCTGCAAAACAGTTACACCGCTTTGGGTACTGTTGAGGGGGATGACTCATCAGGGGAGAGCAGCAGCAGCCACGTTCATGGCACTGCGGGTGGCTGTGCTGCACAGGAGGGCAGGAAAAGCAGTGGGAGAGCTATAGTGGTAGGGGATTCTATTGTAAGGGGAATAGATAGACGTTTCTGCGACTGCAATCAGGACTCCAGGATTGTATGTTGCCTGCCTGGTGCAAGGTTCAAAGATGTCTCGGAGCAGATGCAGGACATTTTGAAGGGCGAGGGTGAACAGCCAGTTTTCGTGGTGCATATAGGTACCAACGATATAGGTAAAAAAATGGGATGAGGTCCTACAAGCTGAATTTAGGGAGTGAGGAGTTAAATTTAAAAAGTAGGACCTCAAAGGTAGTAATCTCAGGATTGCTACCAGTTTCACGTGCTAGACAGAGTAGGAATCTAAGAATATCTCAGATGAATACGTGGCTTGAGGAGTGGTGCAGCAGGGAGGGATTCAAATTCCTGGGACATTGGAACCAGTTCTGGGGGAGCTGGGACCACAAAACGGACGGTCTGACCCTGGCCAGGACCGGAAGCATTGCCCTCGGGGGAGTGTTTGCTAGTGCTGTTGGGGAGCGGTTAAACTAACATGGCAGGGGAATGGTAACCTATGCAGGGAGACAGAGGGAAGTTAAATAGGGGCAGAAGCAAAAGATAGAAAGAAGAAAAGTAAAAGTGGAGGGCAGAGAGAGCCAAGGCAAAATTTTAAAAGGGCAAAATGTGTTAAAAAGACAAGATTGAAGGCTCTATGCCTTAATGCGAGGAGTATTCGTAATATGGTGGACGAATTAACAGCACAGGCATAATGAATATGATATAATAGGCATCACGGAGACATGGCACCAGGGTGACCAATGCTGGGAACTCAACAACCAGGGGTATTCAACATTCAGGAAGAATAGACAGAAAGGAAACGGAGGTAGAGTAGCGTTGCTGGTTAAAGAGGAAATTAATGCAATAGTAAGGAAGGTCATTAGCTTGGATGATGTGGAATCTGTATTAGTCGAACTGCGGAATAGCATAGGGCAGAAAACGTTAGTGGGAGTTGTGTACAGACCATCAAACGTAGTAGTGAGGTTGGGGCCAGCATCAAACAAGAAATTAGGGATGCATGCAAAAAATGTACAGCAGTTATCATGGTCGACTTAAATCTACACATAGATTGCGCTAACCAAACTGGTACCAAGATAATGGAGGAGGATTTCCTGGAGTGTATTAGGGATGGATTTCTGGATCAATATTTCGAGAAACCAACGAGACGGCTGGTCATCCTAGACTGGGTGATGTGTAATGAGACAGGACGAATTAGCAATCTTATTGTGCGAGGCCCCTTGGGGAAGAATGATCATAAAATGGTAGATTTCTTTATTAAGATGGAGAGTGACACAATTAATTCAGAGACTAGGCTCCTGAACTTAGGGAAAGGTAACTTCGATGATATGAGACGTGAACTGGCTAGAATAGACTGGTGAATGATAATTAAAGGGTTGAAGGTGGATAGGCAACAGCAGACATTTAAAGATCACATGGATGAATTTCAATAATTTTACATTCCTGTCTGGAATAAAAATAAAACGGGAGAGGTGGTTCAACCGTGGCTAACTAGGGAAATTAAGGATAGTGTTAAATCCAAGGAAGAGGCACATAAATAGGCCAGAATAAGTAGCAAACCTGAGGACTGGGATAAATTTAGAATTCAGCAGAGGAAGACAAAGCGTTTAATTCAAGGGTGAAAATAGAATACGAGAAGAAGCTCGCTGGGAACATAAAAACTGACTGCAAAAGCTTATATATATATGTGAAGAGAAAAAGATTAGTGAAGACAAACTTAGTTCCCTTGCAGTCGGATGCAGGTGAATTTATAATGGGGAACAAATAAATGGCAGACAAGTTGAACAAATACTTTGCTTCTGTTTTCCCGAAGGAAGACACAAATAACCTTCCGGAAATACGAGGGGACCGAGTGTCTAGTGAGTAGGAGGAACTGAAGGATATCCTTATTAGGCAGGAAATTGTGTTAGGAACATTGATGGTATTGAAGGCCGATAACTCCCCAGGGATTGATAGAAATACTGAATGCATTGGTGATCATTTTCCAACAGTCTATCGACTCTGGATCAGTTCCAATGGACTGGAGGATTGCTAATGTAACATCACTTTTTAAAAAGGGTGGAGCGAGAAAATGGGGAATTATAAATCAGTAGGGGGGAAATGTAGGAATCAATAATTAAAGATGAAATAACAGCGCATTTGGAAAGCAGTAACAGGATCAGTCCAAGTCAACATGGATTTATGAAAGGGAAATCATGCTTGACAAATCTTCTGGAATTTTTTGAGGATGTAACTAGTAGAGTGGACAAGGGACAGTCAAGGGATGTGGTATATTTGGACTTTCAAAAGGCTTTTGAAAAGGTCCCACAAAAGAGATTGGTGTGCAAAATTAAAGCACATGGTATTGGGGATAAAGTACTGACGTGGATAGAGAACTGGTTGGCAGACAGAAAGCAGAAAGTCGGGATAAAGGGGTCCTCTTCTGAATGGCAGGCTCAATGCTGGGGCCCCAGCTCTTTACAATATACATTAATGATTTGGATGAAGGAATTGAGTGTAATATCTCCAACTTTGCAGATGACATTAAACTGGGTGGCGGAGTGAGCTGTGAGGAGGATGCTAAGAGACTGCGTGTTGATTTGGACAAGTTAGGTGAGTGGGCAAATGCATGTCGGATGCAGTATAATGTGGATACATGTGAGCTTATCCATTTTGGTGGCAAAAACACTGAGGCAGAATATTATCAGAATGAAGGCAGATTAGGAAAATGGGAGCTGCAAGGAGACCTGGGTGTCATGGCTCGTCAGTCATTGAAGGTTGGAATCCAGTTATAGCAGACGGTGAAGAAAGTAAATGGTATGTTGGCTTTCATAGCTAGAGGATTTGAGTATAGGAGCAGGGAAGTCTTACTGCAGTTGTACAGGGCCTTGGTGAGGCCTCACCTGGAGTACTGTGTTCAATTATGGCCTCCTAATCTGAGGAAGGACGTTCTTGCTATTGAGAGAGTGCAACGAAGGTTCACCAGACTGATTCCTGGGATGGCAGGAATGACATATGAGGAGAGACTGGATCAACTGAGCCTTTATTCACTGAAGTTTAGAAGGATGAGAGGGGATCTCATACAAACATACAATTCTGACGGGATTGGACAGGTTACATGCAGGAAGAATTATCCCGCTGTTTGGGAAGTCCAGAACCAGGGGACACAGTCGAAGAATAAGGGGCAAGCCATTTAGGACTGAGATGAGGAGAACATTCTTCACTCAGAGAGTTGTTAACCTGTGGAATTCCCTGCCGCAGAGAGTCGTTGATGCCAGTTCGTTGGATATATTCAAGAGGGAGTTAGATATGGCCCTTACGGTTAAAGGGATGAAGGGGTATGGAGAGAAAGTAGGAAAGGGGTACTGAGATGATGATCAGCCATGATCTTATTGGATGGTGGTGCAACCTCGTAGGGTCGACTTGCCTACTCCTGTACCTATTTTATATGTTCCTTTGTTTCTATCTATCTGTGGGATATCATCAGCATGAATTGGAATTTGGTGCAAGGCGGAGTGATTCAAATTCCTGGGACATTGGAAGCGGTTCTCGAGGAGGTGGAACCAGTACACACCGGATGGCCTGCACCTTGGCAGGACCGGAACCGATGTCATAGTGGAGTAATTGCTAGTGCGTTTGGGAGGGGTTAAACAAAAAACGCAGGGTGTGGCAATCTATGCAGCAAGGCAGAGGAAATAAAATGGGGGCAGAAGCAAAAGGTAGGAAGGAGAAAAGCAAGAGTGTAGGGCAGAGAAATGAAGTGCAAAAATCAAAAAGGTGCACATCACAACATAATTCTAAAAGGACAGAGTATTTAAAAAAAAACAAGCCTGAAGGCTCTGAGTCTCAATGCGAGGAGCATTCGGAATAATGTGGATGTATAGACTGCGCAGATAGCTGTTAACGGCTGTGATGTAATTGGGATTACGGAGACATGGCTCCAAGGTAACCAAGTGCTGGAAACTCAACATGCACCGGTATTCAATATTCAGGAAGGACAGACAGAAGGAAAAGGAGGTGGAGTAGCGTTACTGGTTAAAATAGGAGAGTAACGCAACAGTAAGGAAAAATATAGAAACATAGAGACAGAGAAAATAGGTGCAAGAGCAGGCCATTCGGTCCTTGGAGCTTGCACCGCCATTCAATATTGTCATGGTTGATCATTCAACCTCAGTGTCCCGCCCCAGCCTTCTCTCCATACCCCCTGATCCATGTAGCTGTAAGGTCCACATTTAAGTCCCTTTTAAATATATCTAACGAACTGGACTCAACAACTTTCTGTGGCAGAGGATTCCATAGGTTCCCACCGCTCTGGGTGAAAAGGTTTCTCCTCATCTCGGTCCTAAATGACTTACCCCTTATCCTTAGACTGTGTCCCCTCGTTCTGGACTTCCCCAACAGCGGGAACATTCTTCGTGCATCTAACCTGTCCAGTCCTGTCAGCATTTTATACGTTCTATGAGATCTCTGCTCATTCTTCTAAATTCCAGTGACTGTAAGCCTAGCCGATCCAATCTTTCCTCATAGATCAGTCCTGCCATCCCGGGACTCAGTCTGGCGAACTTTGGCTGCACTCCCTCAATAGCAAGCACGTCCTTCCTCACATTATGAGACCAGGACTGAACACAGCACTTAAGGTGTGGTCTCACCAAGGCCGTGTATAACTGCAGTAAGACCTCCCTGCTCCTATCCGCAAATCCCCTCGCTATGAAGGCCAGCATGCCATTTGCTTTCTTCATCGCCTGCTGTACCTGCATGCCAACTTTCAATGACTGATGTACCATGACACCCAGGTCTCGTTGCACCTCCCCTTTACTAATATGTCACCGTTCAGATAATAATCTATCTTCCTGTTGTTGCCACCAAAGTTGATAACCTCACATTTATCCACAGTATACTGCATCTGCCATGCATTTGCGTATGCACCTAACCTGCCCCAGTCCCCCTGCTGCCTCTTAGCTTCCTCCTCGCGGCTCGCACTGCCACCCAGCTTAGTGTCATCTGCAAACTTGGAGATATTACATTCAATTCCTTCGTCTAAATCATTAATGTATATTGTAAATTGCTGGGGTCCCAGCACTGAACCCTGCAGCACCCCACTAGTCACGGCCTGTCATTCTGAAAAGAACCCGTTTATTCCCACTGTTTGCTTCCTGTCTGCCAACCAGTTCTTCCAGAGAGTTTTGGGCATGTGGAATTCTCTACCACAGAAAGTTGTTGGGGACAGTTTGTTAGATATATTCAAAAGGGAGTTAGATGTGGCCCTCATCAATGTCACCACTCAGCGACGAGCTTGCAGCCAACACTTCGCCATAGGCAAATAGGCTTAAAGAGGTGTGCCTGGTCTCCAATTGTTTTGGACCCCCTTGCCACTGGACCAAGACTTTGCTCGGCTAATCCTGTGTGGTGGCCGGTGTGCAGTGGCCACCCCACATTAAAAGAACTCAGGCACTGGCATCTACCACTTCGTCAGTATGAAGTTCGGGACCTGGAACATCATGGACAACCCCAACAGCAACAGGCCAGAAAGCCACACCGTCTAAGTTGCCCAGGAACTCAAATGTTTTGACATTGATATCGCCGCCCTAAGCGAGACCCGGCGGGCAGGAGAAGGCCAGTTGAAGGAACATGGTGGAGTTTACATCTTTTTCTGGAAAGGAAAACCAGAGGCACAACGCCGCCTTCATGGAGCGGATTTGCCGTCAAGAATGATCTGGTCAACCGCCTCAAAGACTCCCCCCGTGGGGTTAACGAAGGCCTCATGACTCTTCGTCTTACCCTGATCTGGAACAAATGCGCCACAGTCATCAGTGCATACGCCCCACACGTGATACAATGGATGAGGAAGAGGAGTGTTTTTATTCCAACCTTGAGACATCCTTGTCCCGCAGGGGCAACAAATTAATCCTCCTGGGTGATTGAATGCGAGGGTCACAAAAGAAGCAGCTCTCAGGGGAGGCATGATTGGCAGACAGATGTTAAGGAAAGCCAACTCCAGTGGAACCCTACTCCTGACAAAATGCGTAGAACATGAATTCCTTATCACCAAGACCCTGTTACACCAGAGGGACAAATAAAAGGCATCGTGGCAGCACCCTCGCTCCAAACACTGGCACCTGCTTGACTATGTGATCGTCCAGGCGAGGGATCGCAAGGATGATCGCATCACCCACGCCATGACAGGAGCTGACGTCTGCTGGATGGAGCATCGCCTAATCCGATCCATCTTCAACGTTAACATAGCCCCAAAGCAGAGGGGTCAGTAGAAACAGTTCCGCAAAAAAGTTAATGCGGGAGCACTTCGAGACTCAGCAAAGAGAGCCCTATACAGCCAGCGCCTCACAGTCAATCTGGCATGCCTTGATGATCCTGAGATGCTGACTGCCCACAGCGCTTGGTCTGCTTGACCAAGCCTTGGTCCAGGCCTCTATAACCAGTGACTGTGAAGAGACACTTGGTCACTCAACCAGAAAACATCAGGACTGGTTTGATGAAAATGATCAGGAGATAGAAGAACTAATAGATCGCAAGTGCAAAGCATTTCTGAGCCTCAAGCAACAACCCAACTCGGGAGTTGCAAAACAACATTGCACACGGCTAAACGCTCAGGTCCAACAAAAAACCCGGGACCTAAAGAACAGGTGGTGGATGGAGAAAGCACAGGAGATACAGCAGCTGGCCGACAGCCACGATATTCGAGGATTCTTCACTGCAGTCAAGGCCACCTATGGTCCAAATACCCAAGGTCCCACACCACTCCTGGCCAAGAACGGGGAAACACTCATCAAGGACACCGAGGCTGTCAGGGCCTAATGAAAGGAGAACTTTGAAGACCTGCCTTTGACTCGATTGTTCTCGACTCCATCCCACAGCATGTGACTGGCCACCAGCTCATTGAAATCCAACGTTGCAGGAGGGAGGCAAAGCATGAAACAGCTCAAGAACAACAAGGCTACGGGTGCAGATGGAATCTCTAATGAGGTGCTAAACTATGGCGGAGAGGCGCTGTTGGCACGGATACATGACCTCATCTTTCTCATCTGGAGGGAGGAGAGCATGCTGGGAGATCTCAGAGATGAAGTGATTGTGACCATTCTTTAAAAAGGGGACAAGTCCGACTGCGGCAACTACAGGGGAATCTTCCTGCTATCAGCCACTGGGAAAGTTGTCGCTCGAGTTCTCCTCAATCGTCTTATCCCAGTGGCCGAGGAGTTCCTACTGGAGTCACAGTGCGGATTTCGTCCCCTCCGGGGCACAACGGACATGATCTTTGCAGCGAAACAGCTGCAGGAACAATGCAGGGAACAGCGCCAGCCCTTATACATGGCCTTTTTCGATCTTACAAAGGCCTTCGACACTGTCGACCGTGAAGATCAATGGAGCGTCCTCCTCCATTTCGGATGTCCCAAAAGTTTGTCAACATCCTCTGCCTGCTTCACGATGACATGCAGGCCGTGATCTTTACCAACAGATGCATTACAGACCCAATGCACGTCCGTACCTGGGTGAAACAGGGCTGTGCCATCGCTCCAACCCTCTTCTCAATCTTCCTCGCCACCATGCTCCAGCTCACAATCAACAAGCTCCCCGCTGGAGTGGAACTAAACTACAGAACCAGTGGCAAGCTGTTTAACCGATTCTGCCTCCAGTCCAGGTCCAAGATCACACCAACCTCTGTCGTTAAGCTACAGTACACAGACGGCACCTGCATCTGCGCAGATTCTGAGGCTGAAATCCAGGATTTAGTCAATGTATTCACTGAGGCATGTGAAAGCATGGGCCTTACGCTTAACATCTGTAAGACAAAGGGCCTCCACCAGCCTGTCCCCGCCATATAGCATTGCCCTCTAATCAGCAAAATGCACCGTGCGGCCTTGGACAACGTGGACCATTTCCCATATCTCGGGCGTCTCTTATCAACAAAGGCAGAGATTCAACATCACCTCCAGTGCACCAGTGCAGCATTCGGCCGTCTGAGGAAAATAATATTTTAAGACCAGGTCCTCAAATCTACCACCAAGTTCATGGTCTACAGGGTTGTAGTAATACTCGCCCTCATGTATGGATCCGAGGCATGGACCATGTACAGTAGACACCTCAAGTCGCTGGAACTATATCACCAATGATGTCTCCGCAAGATTCTGCAAATCCCCTGAGAAGACAGGCACACCAACATCAATGTCCTCGACCAGGCTAACATCCCCAGTATTAAAGCACTGACCACAATTGATCAACTCCGCTGGGCAGGCCACATAGTTTACATGGTTGAATTTGTAATACAGATTGAGGGTGCGAAAGTAGTATCTCAAACGAGCATACCATGCTTAAACAAAGGGGACTACAGTGGGATGAGGGCAGAGTTGGCTAAAGTAGACTGGGAACACAGACTAAACGGTGGCACAATTGAGAAACAGTGGAGGACTTTTAAGGAGCTCTTTTATAGTGCTCAACAAAATATATTCCAGTGAAAAAGAAGGGCGGTAAGAGAAGGGATAATCAGCCGTGGATAACCAAGGAAATAAAGGAGAGTATCAAATTAAAAACCAATGCATATAAGGTGGCCAACATTAGTGGGACACTAGAAGATTGGGAAAATTTTAAACGACAGCAAAGAATGACTAAGAAAGCAATAAAGAATAGAAAGATATATTACGAAAGTAAACTTGCGCAAAACAGAAAAACAGATAGTAAAAGCTTTTGCCGATATATAAAAGGGAAAAGAGAGACGAAAGTAAATGTTGGTCCCTGAGAAGATGGGAAGGGGGATTTAATAATGTGAAATGTTGAAATGGCTGAGACCTTAAAAAATAATTTTGTTTCGGTCTTCAGAGTGGAAGACACAAAAAACATGCCAAAAATTGCTCGTCACGGTATTGTGGGAAGGGAGGACCTGGAGACAATCACTATCACTATGGGGTAGTGCTGGACAGGCTAATGGATCTCAAGGTAGAAAAGTCCCCTGGTACTGATGAAATGCATCCCAGAGTATTAAAAGAGATGACGGAAGTTATAGCAGATGCATTCGTTATAATCTACCAAATGTATCTGGATTCTGGGCAGGTACCATAGGATTGGAAAGCAGCTAATGTAACGCCTCTCTTTAGAAAAAGGGGCAGACAAAAGGCAGGTAACTATAGGCCGGTTAGTTTAACATCTGTAGTGGGGAAAATGCTTGAAGCTATCATTAAGGAAGAATTGGCGGGATATCTAGATAGGAATAGTGCGATCAAGCAGAAGCAACATGGATTCATGAAGGGGAAATCATGTTTAACTAATTTACTGGAATTCTTTGAGGATATAACGAGCATGGTGGATAGAGGTGTAACGATGGATGTGGTGCATTTAGATTTCCAAAAAGGCATTCGATAAGGTGCCACACAAAAGATTACTGCAGAAGATAAAGGTACACGAAGTCAGAGGAAATGTATTCGCATGGATAGATAATTGGCTGGCTAACAGAAAGCAGAAAGTCGGGATAAATGGGTCCTTTTTGGGTTGGAAATCGGTGGTTAGTGGTGTGCCACATGGATCGGTGCTGGGACCTCAACAGTTTACAATATACATAGATGACCTGGAAGAGGGGACAGAGTGTAGTGTAACCAAATCTGCAGATGAAACAAAGATTAGTGGCAAAGCTGGTTGTGTGAAGCACACAGAGAGGCTGCAAAGAGATTTAGATAGGTTAACCGAATGGGCTAAGGTTTAGCAGATGGAATACAATGTCGGAAAATGTGAGGTCATCCACCTTGGGAAAAAAAACAGTAAAAGCGAATATTATTTGAATGGGGAGAAATTACAACATGCTGCGATGCAGAGGGACCCCTGGGGGTCCTTGTGTATGAATCCCAAAAAGTTAGTTTGCAGGTACAGCAGGTGATCAGGAAGGCGAATAGAATGTTGGCCTTCATTGCGAGAGGGATGGAGTACAAAAGCAGGGAGGTCCTGCTGCAACTGGACAGGGTATTGGTGAGGCCGCAGCTGGAGTACTGCGTGCAGTTTTGGTCACCTTACTTAAGGAACGATTTACAGGCTTTGGACGGGGTACAGAGACGATTCACTAGGCTGATTCCGGAGATGAGGGGGTTATCTTATGATGATAGATTGAGTAGACTGGGTCTTTACTCGTTGGAGTTCAGAAGGATGAGGGGTGAACTTATAGAAACATTTAAAATAATGAAAGGGATAGACAAGATAGATGCAGAGAGGTTGTTTCCACTGGTCGGGGAGACTAGAATTAGGGGGCACAGCCTCAAAATACGGGGGAGACAATTTAAAACCGAGTTGAGAACGAATTCCTTCTCCCAGAGGCTTGAGAATCTGTGGAATTCTCTGCCCAGGGAAGCAGTTGAGGCGAGTTCATTGAATGTATTCAAATAACATTTCGATAGATTTTTTGCCAGTCAGGGAATTAAGGGTTATGGGGAGCGGGCGGGTAAGTGGAGCTGAGTCCACGGCCAGATCAGCCATGATCTTGTTGAGTGGTGGAGCAGGCTCGAGGGGCTACATGGCATACTCCTGTTCCTAATTCTTATGTTTGTTCTTATTTTCATGCCAGATACTAGGGTCTCTATGCAAATGATTTAAGCGGAGCTCCTTCATGGTAAATGAGCCAAAGGTGGGCAGTGGAAACGTTACAAGGACAGCCTCAAAGCTTCCCTGGTAAAGTGCAACATCCCTACCGACATCTGGGAGTCCCTGGACAAAGACTGCCCTAAGTGGAGGAAGTGAATCCGGGAGGGCGCTGTGCTCTTCAAGTCTCAACGCAAAGAGCGTGAAGAAGTCAAGTGCAGGCAGCTGAAGGAGCCTGTGGCAAACCAGCCGCATCGACCCCTTCCTGCGACGTATGTCTGTCCCACCTGTAACAGGGTCTGTGGCTATCTTAGTGGACTGTCCTGCCATCAGAGAACTTACTTTGGGAGTGGAAGCATGTCTTCCACGATTCCGAGGGACTGCCTATGATGGCCCTCATGGCTAAAAGGATCAAGGGGTATAGAGAGAAAGCAGGAATGGGGTACTGAAATGCTTGATATGCCATGATTATTTTGAATGATGGTGGTGGCTCAAAGGGCCGAATGGCCAAATCCTGCATCTATTTTCTATGTTTCTATGTTTCTCTGTCCACGTGAATGCATCACCACCAATACCACTTGCCTTAATTCGGCACACTAATCTCTTGTGTGGGACCTTTTCAAAAGCGTTTTGAAAGTCCAAATAAACTACATCCACTGGTTCTCCCTTATCAACTCTACTAGTTACATCCTCAAAAAGCTCTGGAAGATTTGTCGAGCATGACTTCCCTTTCATAAATCCATGCTGAATTGGACCTATCCTGTAACTGCTTTCCAATGCGCTGCTATTAAATCATTAATAATTGATTCCAGCATTTTCCCCACTACTGTTGTCAGGCTAACCGGTCTATAATTCCCAGTTTTCTCTCTCCCTCCGTTTTCAAAACTGGGATTATATTTGCGACCCTCCAATCCATAGGAACTGAACCAGAGTCCATGGAATGTTGGAAAATGACCACCACTGCATCTTCTATTTCCAGGGTCACATCTCTAATACTCTAGGATACAGACTTTCAGGCCCTGGTGATTTATCGGCCTTCAGTCCCTTCAATTTCCCTAACACCATTTCCTGACTACTAAGGATTTCCCTCAGTTCCCCCTTCTCGCTAGACCCTCGGTCCTCTAGTATTTTCGGGAGGTTATTCGTGTCTTACTTCGTGAAGACAGAAACAAAGTATTTGTTCAATTGGTCTGCCATTTCCTTGTTCCACATTATGAATTCACCTGATTCTGACTGCAAGGGACCTACATTAGTCTTCACTAATCTTTTTCGCTTCACATACCTGTAGAAGGTTTTGCAGTCAATTTTTATGTTCCATGCAAGCTTACTCTAATGCTCTATTATCCCCCTCCTAATTAAACCCTTAGTCCTCCTCTGCTGAATTTTAAATTTCTCACATTCCTCAGGTTTGCTGCTTTTACTGGCCAATTTATATGCCTGTTCCTTGGATTTAAAACATTGACTAATTTCACTTGTTCGCCACGGTTGATCCACCTTCCCTTTATTATTCTTCAGCCACACAGGGATGTACAATTGTTGAAGTTCATCCATGTGCTCTTTGAATATCTGCCATTGCCTATCTACCGTCAACCCTTTAAGTATCATTCGCCACTCTATCCTCGCCAATTCACATTTCATACCATCGAAGTTACCTTTCTTTAATTCAGGACCCTAGTCTCTGAATTAATTGTCTCACTCTCCATCTTAATGAATAATTCCAGCATATTATGGTCACTCTTCCCCAAGGGGCTTGCACAACAAGATTGCTAATTAGTCCTTTCTCATTACACAACACGCAGTCTAGGGTGGCCTGCTTTCTAGTTGGTTCCTCGACATATTGGTCAAGAAAACCATCCCTTATACACTCCAGGAAACCCTCCTCCACAGTATTGCCAGCAGTGTGGTTAGCCCAATATATATGTAGATTAAAGTCACCCATGATAACTGCTGTACCTTTATTGCACGAATCCCTAATTTCCTGTTTGATGCCATCCCCAACTTCCCTACTACTGTTTGGTGGTCTGTACACAACTCCTACTAACGTTTTCTGCCGTTTGGTGTTTCGCAGCTGTACCCATATAGATGCTACATCAATCAAGCTAACATCCTTCTTACTATTGCGTGATTCTCCTCTTTAACAAGTAATGCTACCCCACCTCATTTTCCTTTCTGTCTGTCCTTCCTGAATATTGAATATCCATGGATGTTGAGTTCCCAGCCTTCGTCTCCCTGGAGCCATGTCTCCGTAATCCCAATTACATCATATCCGTTAATAGCTATCTGCGCAGTTAATTCATCCATCTTATTACGAATGCTCCTCGCATTGAGACTCAAAGCCTTCAGGTTAGTTTTTGAAACATTCTTTGTCCTTTTAGAATTGTGTTGTAATCTGGTCCTTTTTGAATTTTGCACTTGATTTCTCTGACCTCCTCACTTGCTTTCTTCCTTCCTACCTTTTGCTCCTGCTCCCTTTTTACTTCCATCTGCCTCCCAGCATAGATTCCCACTCCCCCTGCATTTTTTAAAATTCTCCTCAAAAGGACTAGCAAACACTCCGCTGAGGTCATCGGTTCCATTCCTGCCCCGGTCCAGACCGTCCGTTATGTAATGGTCCCACCTCCCCCAGCACCGGTTCCAATGTCCCAGGAATTTGAATCCATCCCCCTTGCACCATTCCTCAAGTCACGTATTTATCTGAGCTATACTGCGATTCCTGCTCTGACTAGCACGTGGCACTAGCAGCAATCCTGAGACTAATGCCTCTGTCGATGTCTCTGCCTGTCTGTCTCTCTGTGCCTGTCTCTGTTAGTCCCTGTCTCTAACCTGCTGAGTATTTCCCTCATTTTCTGTTTTTCTCTCTCTGTCTCTCTCTCTATCTGTCTCTCTCTTTGTATCTCTCTTTCTCGTTGTCTTCATTTCTGTCTTTCTATCACTCTTTGCCGCTCTCATTATGGAGCACACACCTATCTCTGTATATGTATGTGTTTGAGTCTTTGTCTCACTCAGACTGACCTTCCGTCGCAGTCTCACACTTTCTCTCTCTCTGTGTTACTCTCTCGCTGTCTGTCTCTCCCTGTTTGTCTGATTGTCCCTGTATGTCAATATGTCTATCTCTTTCTCACGGTGTCCAGTTCTGTGCACAGCTCGATTGCTGCTGTGATAGACTGCATAACCATCAGTTCTTCATTAGTATAGTGGTAAGTATCCCAGCCTATCACAAGAGAGACCGCGATTCAATTCCCCGATGGGGAGAAAGCATTTTGAAAAAGTAGAATTTTACTTCTGTTCCTTGGGAAAGATTCATATTAACAAGTTCCGGAGCAACATAGAGGTGTAAAAATACAGCAAGAGAAGATTGTCTATTTCAGATTTTTCACAAATGGAGACTTTTTCGGAACTCTGTGGTCTTCTGCTGCAGAGAGCTGAATGCTTGAGTTTTAATCTGAGTAACATTTAAAGCGGCAGAGAGCCAGTAGTCGTGGCCCAATGTTCACGATGATGGACTAGAAATCCACTGGGATTCCCCCGCATAGTTTCCATCCTACTGACTACGGTTCTCAGCCCTTTCCATTGCACAATTTAACCGGGTGTCTGCAAAACTGATCGTGAGATAGGTGGAATAATGTCCCACACCTTTCAACACTGACATTTTTTTCTCATTGTCATTAATCTGCAATATTCACAATACACACGGATAGAAAAACGCAAAATTCAGCCAAAGTAACGACAGTGATTCAGCCTGTCTATCCCTCTTTTGTCTAAGCCACTCTGTCCATGTACGTTGATGTGTGCATATTTTTGCTTGTGCATGCATGTGCCTCTGTGTCTGTTTATCTCTATGTGTGTCTCTGTGTATGTGCAACTGTCTGTGGAAATCATCACCATGAATTTGGTATGCCCTGGAACTTTTTAAACAAGACTTGGGGAAAATAATACGGTTGTGAACTTTGGTATCGACGTTGGTTCAGTGCATTCTCGACTGAATCAGGAGGTTGTGTGTGTAAGTCCCACTCCTGAGACTTGAGCATATAATCTTGGCTGACACTCAAGTGCAGTACTTGGGGAATTTCGCATTGTTGAAGCTGTTGACTTTCGGATGAAATGTTAAATTGAAGCTCCGGCTGCACCCTCGGGTGGATGTGAAAGTTCCCAGAGCATTACTCGAAAAAGAATAGGAGAGTTGCCCCCGTGTCAATATTACTATAAATATTCGAAAATGCTCACTGATTGGTAAAGGCATTGGACGTAAAATCCAATGGGTTTATAACTGCGTGAGTTCGAACCCAACTCCTGGTAAATGTCTAAATTCAAACCGATTTCCTCCCATCCTGCTCAGTTATACCCGAATGTATTCTGTTGACTCTTCACTTGTCGATAACTTTGTAACATTCATAACTGACAAAGAAATGGGATTGTGCAATGTATCTGTGCCTCTCACTCTCTGTCTTTAGAGAGCTCTTTATGTGTTTGAGTCTGACTCACTCTCTCTGAGGAATTACAAGCTAAATTTAGGGAGCTGGGAGCTAAATTTAAAAAATAGCACCTCAAAGATAGTAATCTCAGGATGGCTGCCAGTGTCACCTGCTAGTCAGAGTAGGAATCACAGGATAGCTCAGATGAATGTGTGGTGCAGAACGAAGGGATTCAATTTCCTGGGGCAATAGAACCCGTTCTGGGGGAGGTGGGACCAGTACAAACCAGACGGTCTGCACCTGGGCAGAACCAATGTCCACTGGGGAGAGTTTGCTCGTGCATTTGGGGAGGGGTTGAACTAATAGGGCAGGGGGGTGGGAACCTATGCATGGAGACAGAGGGAAGTAAAATGGGGGCAGAATAGAAAGAAGCAAAGTAAAGGTGGAGGGCAGAGAAACCCAAGGCAAAAATCAAAAAGGGCCACATTACAGCTAAATTCTAAACGGACAAGGTGTATTAAAATAACAAGCCTGAAGGCTCTGTGCCTCAATGCGAGGAGTATTCTTAATAAGGTGGACAAATTAACTGCACAGGCAGCAATTAATGAATGTGATGTAATTGGCATCACGGAGACATGGCTCCAGGATGATTAAGGCTGGGAATTCAACATTCAGGAAGGATAGACAGAAAGGAAAAGGAGGTGGGATGGCATTGTTGGTTAAAGAGGAAATTAACGCAATATTAAGGAAGGACATTCGCGTGGATTCTGTGTTGGTGGAGCTGCGGAATATCAAAGGGAAGAAAACGCTAGTGGGAGTTGTGCACCACCAAACAATAGTAGTGAGTTTGGGGACAGCATCAAACAAGAAAGTAGGGATGTGTGCAATAAATGTACAGCAGTTATCATGGGCGACTTTAATCTACATATCGATTGGGCTAACCAAACTGGTCACAATACGGTGGAGGACGATTTGCTGGACTGTATTAGGGTTGGATTTCTTGACCAATATGCCGAGGAACCATCCAGAGGGCTGGTCATCCTAGACTGGTTGATGTGTAATGAGAAAGGACTAATTAGCAATCTTGTTGTGCGAGGCCCCTTGGGGAAGAGTAACCATAATAGGGTCAAATTCTTTATTAAGGTGGAGAGTGAAACAATTAATTCTGAGACTGGGGTCCTGAACTTAAGGAAAGGTAACTTCGATGGTATGAGACATGAATTGGCTAGAATAGACTGGGAAATGAGACTTAAATGGTAGACGGCAGATAGGCAATGGCAAACATTTAAAGATCTCATGGATGATCTTCAACAATTGTACATCCCTGTCTGGAGTAAAAATAAAACGGGGAAGGTGGCTCAACCGTGGCTAACAAGGGAAATTAAGGATAGCGTTAAATCCAAGGAAGAGGCATATAAATTGGTCAGAAAAAGCATCAACCTGAGAACGGGGACAAATTTAGAATTCAGCAGTGGAGGACAAAGCGTTTAATTAGGAGGAGGGAAATAGAATATGAGAGGAAGCCTGCTGGGAACATAAAAACTTCTATAGATATGTGAAGAGAAAAAGATTAGTGAAGGCAAACGTAGGTCTCTTGCAGTCAGATTCAGGTAAATTTATAATGGGGAACAAAGAAATGGTAGACCAGTTGAACAAATACTTCGGTTCTGCCTTCACGAAGGAAGATACGCATAACCTTCTGGAAATAGTCCGTGATGAAGGGGCGAGTGAGAAGGAGGAACTGTGGGAAATTGTGTTAGGGAAATTTATGGGACTAATGGCCGATAAATCCCCGGGGCCTGATAATCTGCATCCCAGAGTAGTTAAGGAAGTGGTCCTAGAAATAATGGATGCATTGGTGATCATTTTCCAACAGTCCATTGACTCTAGATCAGTTCGTATGGACTGGAGGGTAGCTATTGTAACACCACATTTTGAAAAAGGAGGGAGAGAGAAAACGGGTAATTATAGACCGGTTAGCCTGACATCAGTGGCGGGGAAAATGTTGGAATCGATTATTAAAGATGAAATTTGGAAAGCAATGACAGGATCGGTCCAAGTTAGCTTGGATTTATGAAAGGGAAATCATACTTGACAAATCTTCCAGAATTTTGTGAGGATGTAACTAATAGAGTGGACAAGGGAGAACCAGTGGATGTGGTGTAGTGGGACTTTCAACACGCTTTTGACAAGATCCCACACAAGAGGTTGGTGTGCAAAATTAAAGCACATGTTATTGGGGGTAATGTATTGACGTGGATGGAGAACTGGTTGGCAGACATGAAGCAGAGAGTCGGGATAAACGGGTCCTTTTCACAATGGCAGGCAGTGACGAGTTGGGTGCCGCAGGGCTCAGTGCTGGGACCCCAGCAATTTATAATATACATCAATGATTTAGATGAAGGAATATGTATAATATCTCCAAGCTTGAAGATAACATTATGCTGGATGGCGGCGTGAAATGTGAGGAGGATGCTAAGAGGCTGCAGGGTGACTTGGACAGGTTAGCTGAGTGGGCACTTGCATGGCAGATGTAGTGCAATGTGGAAAATGTGAGGTTATCCACTTTGGTGGCAAAAACACGAAGGCAGAATATTATCTGAATGGCGGCAGATTAGGAAAAGGGGAGGTGCAACGAGACCTGGATATCATGGCAGATTAGGAAAAGGGGAAGTGCAATGAGACCTGGGTATCAGTCATTGAAGGTTGGCATGCAGGTGCAGCAGACAGGAAGAAGGCAAATAACATGTTGGCCGCATATCTTGGCGATTTGAATATAGGAGCAGGGCGGTCTTGCTGTTGCTGTGCAGGACCTTAGTGAGGCCGCACCTGGAATACTGTGTTCAGTTTTGTTCTCCTAATCTGAGGAAGCACCTTCTTGCTATTGAGGGAGTGCAGCGAAGGTTCACCAGACTGATTTCAGGAATGGCAGCACTGACATACGTGCAGAGATAGGATCGGCTGGGCCTGTATTCACTGGAGTTTAGAAGAATGAGAGGGGACCTCAGAAACATATACAATTCTGACGGGACTGTAGAGGTTACATGCAGGAAGAATGCTCCCGATGTTGGGGGAGCCCAAAACCAGTGGCCACAGTCAAAGGACAAGGGATAAGCCATTTAGGACCGAGATGAGGAGAAACTTCTTCACTCAGATAGTTCTTAACCTGTGGAATTCGCTTCCGCAGAGCGTTGTTGATGCCACTTCATTAGATATATTCAAGAGCGTGTTGGATATGGCCCTTAAGGTAAAGGGATCAAGGGATATGGAGCGAAAGCAGGAAAGGGGTACTGAGGTGAATGATCAACCATGATCTTATTGAATGCTGGTGCAGGCTCGAAGGGGCGAATTGCCTATTCCTGCAAACTTTTTCTGTGTTTCTATGTTTCAGGGTGCATGCATCTAATGGCCCAGTGTGCTGTGCCATTCCTTTCAACTGGGTGCTATTTATTGAATCTGTAACTCACCCGGTTTGCATCTGATCCATATTGTGTCTCACCTGACCAATCATCCATCTCCCATAGGCATGGCATGTGTCTCTTTTCCTCTCCTCGGCATCGTCCTCTCAACTCCTGCTTATTTAGCTCGTTAATTATTCGTGCATGGCCTTCCAATAGGGATACATGATCTGGCATTTTTTTTGGATGTTTTAGACCCTAACTCTAAAGATTCTATCCCAATCCTGGCCTGTTTCCTGATTAGTACCTCTGCTGTTCCCCTCAAACTATCTACACCCACCTGGATCGCCTGTATATCTGGTGCATGTACTAGAGACGTCCATGGAAAGTTAATACATCATTTGCTATAGATCTCCTCTGTCTTCCTTCTTTGTGTCTCAGCTGCCTGTGTTATTCCCTTGCTCCTGATGTGTCACCAGCTATTCTCAGGATTGAATCTAGCAAACGTGTTTACAATGATTTAGTCTTGTCGCTAATTTTTTCTGGCAGGTATAGGGCTGATAAATCTATGCTCACAGGTAACATTTCATGCTGCACATTGTCAAATAACAACATTACTTCTGTTCCAGATTTAACCACCACGCAATTTCCCAAGGTTAATTCCTCTGGTTTACAATATTCAGGGAAACATTTTTACACACTTATCTTGTGGCTTCGAGACAAAAGCTCCTGACACTTAGATGACGCCCCCTAGCGGCTGCTTTACGTAGTTGTTGTACCCTCCGGTGTGGGAAATTGCTTCTGGGCCCCCTAGGGGCGGCGTTGTAGCTTGTCCTTGTAGAATCGGAGGACGGTGGTGATCACGTTTATATTCTGTTGATAATACACATCCTGGATATTCCAGGTTTTTAGTTAGTCTTAACATTTCCATTTCAACCGGACTTTCCTTTCACTAGCCTATTGGTTCTGCAATTGCTGCGGTTAGGTACAAAATTCCTGTAATAGCTAAAGAACCCCACTAGCTTACACACCCCTCAGATTGGTTTTAGTCGGGGCATAATCCTAATGTCCTCCTTCCTGTCATTGGACATGGTCCTAATTCCTTGGGATATTTCGTTTCCCAGGTACTGTACCACAGCTTGTCCGATTTGTTTGGGGGGGGGATTTATTTTAAATCCTGCTTTCCATTATCTCAAATGTCTTTTCCATAACTCGAACAGAGTCTAGCACGTAGGCTTTGATAACTGCTTTCCGTTATCTCAAATGTTCCAGTTTCAAAGCCTTTACGTCTCACTTTCTGTGGTTCTTCAACCACCATATCTGAAGTCACAAGTTCAAATTATATTTTCCTTTGTTCTAAACTGCTCAATCCTGCCGTTTTAACATTTAATTTTTTTCAAAATTCCTTTACACTTTCGCAGATAGCTCTCCACTTGCCCTGGAGTTTGACCTGGTCCCTGAAGTTATTTATATATTGTTTCCAAACATTATAGTATTTTTTTTTTTAAGAGATCAGATTTAAATTTTTATTTTAAATGTATCTCATTTTGTTCTGTATTTTCTTAAACAGTGGTACTTGAAATCTTCACAACAAAATTAACTCTTCACTGCTCCCATCCTAATTTCTGCTCCCATTTTTTAGTATTTGTATTTATTGTTGGATTATGAAATATCAAACATGGTGATACTTTTTTTTAATCGGACTTATCATTTAAGCTTAAGTGATTCACAGATCACAGAATGCGAAGTACTTGTTTTGTAATTATGTGCCTAACTTCTGTTTTAGAAGCTGAACATCAAAAACTCTAATCTTTTGCGCTGTAACTTCAATTTTGTGATACAGTATCTCATAAATTTAATCGTTTTAAGCTTCAGTTTCTGACGCAGTATGTTTACTATTATTAAAAGTCTTCCAAACCCAAGATTTTCCAATACAACCAAAATGTTGATCAAGGAGAATCACCTGAAATATCTCAAAATCCCAATTCAAATATTGTACTGCCTATCTTTCATTTAAAAATATTTTTACTGAGCTAGAAGCTTTCGCATCAAGATTTTTCACAAAGGAATGTGGAGGCGTACTTCCCCAGCCCGCAACCTCGAGACACCCACACAGGCTCCTTTTTTTAAAGCATTACAATTTCCCTTCTCCGTTCTTTATCTCATTCCTAGACTAAATGTATTGTCTTTCAAACAAATGTAATCAATGATCACATATTTTCTTTTGACAAGTGAGCGTGTCAAAACATTTTTTTAAAAACCAACTGGACCACGAATCTTTTATCTTTTGCTCAACAAACCTATCCTTTGTGCATTTCCTAGCTCCATAATATATCATCTGAATAAATCCACACCTGGGTTTCTAACTTAAAATGTAATTGAATTCTAGGTTCACACTTTCTTAAAAATTCCCTCATACAGGACAACACTGCAAAGAGTTAAAAAAAAATTTACTCTCTCTGAAAAAGTGGGTGGGGCCAAAACAACAGACAGCTCCACCACTTTCTGAAGCAGGCTTTCTGACACCTGAAAAATTCATTAATTCCCACCTCAAATATTCCGCAGTCAAAAATCACACAAGCACTTTCATTCAAAGATAGACATTCACAAAAGTCTCTCTTCATTCAACAAAGCTTATTGTTTGGCCCGCTCTATTTTTGATCCATACTTCACTTAAGATAGTCACGAACAGTTTTTGTTGTGGACTTCCGAAAAATATCTACTATGCAAGTCTTCTGGCTCCCAATCAATCCTTTATTTTCCTCGGCTCCTAATCATAACCCTGTTAGTGGGGGATACAAATTTGGGTCAAATTCCTCTGTCCATTCCCTTCTGTCAGCTATATCTATTTTTATACTTACATCCTTTTGTTTGTCACTTTCTCTGCCCATCTCACCTGCGGGTATCTTTCTATTCATCATTCCTTCTGTTAAAAATGATCTTCTTCCCTTCATCATATCCTGCCTTAACCATCTTTTAACCTTTTCAGATTTATCTCTCAGAAACTCTTCTGGTAGTTTATACCTCAGCCCTCCAAGGGCCTTGGCAGATTCCTTTGCCATTTCTAACACCGGGGCTTTTTCCCCAGTTCCTGTTTTACCATCTTTACTTAAGCGGAACTATTTACACCGAGGCTTTTTACCTAGTGCTGTTTTTTCGCCTTTACTTATGCGGAACTATTTACACCGAGGCTTTTCCCCCAATATCCCGTATATGTATTTATTCGACCGACACTTACAGTATTTACTTACAGTGTCCTGACGCGCCCCTCAACTGGATTTACTGGTTGCATGGACTCTACCTCAGATTCGGACGAGAATTTCTCAAGGTAATTCTCTACTCACTCGTTGTTAGGTTGCTTGGGCTTTTTGAGTCTAATCTGCTCGTCCAGTAGATCCTGCTGACTGCGCCAAGTTGTTAGAGTTAACTTCAAACCACCACTCGGAGTCCGTTAGCCTTAAAGTAAATGCAATTTTTATTAATAAAATATACAAGCCGGCAGGGGAGCTATCCTTGAAGGAATGCTCAGAGAAACTGCCAGAGACATCTTATTTTATACAGTTTCAGATTTATAGCCTTACGTAATTACGCAAGTTGCAATTAATATGTGCTGATTGATTAATACATGATTATCTGGTCGGTTGCTTCCTCCAATCTGGCCTCTGTATGTTTAATTGGTAATTCAGGATACATGTTGTTATGATTCTTTTTATTTAACTTGTATCTTGTATAGAATTCAAATTCTATGTTATCTGTCTCTGTGCCCAGCTCCCAAGGCCTTTGGTCTGTGAATTGGACCATCTGACCCTCTGCAGAAGGCATCTCACACATGCTTCCCACAGGCTGTGGGATCCATTTTAAAATTATTTTAACTGCATTTTAAAACTTCCCAATTATTATTATTAATTGTAATTACGATTTGTGATCTGCCCTTTCAATCTATTATGGGTTATCTTATTGAAGGCCTTTGAAAATCTAGATAAATTACATCTACTACATTATGTTAGTTTACGCTATCTGTTACTTCTTCGAAAAATTCAAAGAATTTGGTCAATTCAAAACTTTCCCTTTTATAATCCATGCTGACTATTCATGTTTGGTTTCTCATCGTTCTTCCACTTTCTCCTTTAGTAGGGAATCCATTATTTTTCCTCCCAACGATGTTAAGTTGACTGGACTATAGTTCCTCAGACACGTTCTACCTTACTTCTTAAAAAAAGGTATTACATTAGGTGTCTGCCAATCCTCCGGCACTGCATTTTATTCTAACGAAGTATTAAATATGTTTATTAATGCCTCTGCTATCTCTTCCCTCGATGTAATTCGTCCAAAGTCGATATTTTATCTATTTTCGGTTTGATTAGTTTATATAATATTTTCCTCTTGTTATTTTCAATGCAGTTATTTCATTTCTAATATCATCCGATGTCATGTCCACCTGTGTTGTCTCCCTGATAAATACTGATGCAAAGTAATTGTTTAATATTTCTACCTAACTCTGCCTGTGGACAACTTTCTGAGCCACGTACCTTGCTATGTATTGTGGATGTCCTCCACGCATTCTTTATCCTTATCGTTAAAGGTAATGAGTATTTCGTACCTGTTGGACAGGAGCATTGTCTCATTCTCAGTCTCTTCTCATTTCTCGCTTCATGGCACCCAATCAGCCACGGACTTTCCTGAACCTGCGCTTTTCTGTGGGATGTGACTGTTTTCTGGATTAAATCACTTATCCTGTGTGTTTCAGAGTGTGTCGAACTCGCACTCCAGCCCAATTACCCTGAGCCAGAGCGAATAAAGCAGAGACATTTGCTGCAGATGTGGGAATGTGGGACAGATTTGATGTGCACAAACTCACACACACTGCAGTCTTGACTCATTGTCTACCCTGCCATCTTTAGTTATTTTTTATAAATTATTTGCTTATTTACACACTGAATTAATTTAACTACTTAATTTTTATTCAAATGTTTTTTTATAATGATATTAATTAATTAGTAATTATAGCTAAATTATTAATTTAATAAAGTATTGTTATTGCTCCCAGGTCTTAGTTTAGACCAAGCTTCGAGAAAAAAGTTAATACTCACCAAACATTCATCTACCTGCTGTATTTTGGAGGCCAAAGCAGCACCTCCTTCAACCACTGTTATCATACCAACTTTCACCAAATTCCGTTTAATATCACTGTGCAGAACACACTGTGAATCGGCAGTTAGTGTTTAGTTTCTCCTTTTGGAGCCACACACAAGTTACAAGTGCTGTCTCAGCTCCATGCCCATTGCTCGCAATAATTAGCACATATTTAAGACTAACACTTACAGCTGACTGATAGTTAACTACCACTAACAGGCGGTTTCTGCTAACTTCTGTTTTTAAAGTTCTAAGTTCAATTCAAAAGGTTAAACTAAATTTCCATTCTTACAGCTAATACTCAGCCAGACTCACCCCGGACTTACCATTGAATCTCACTTTCTCTAAGTTCCCAAGTTTACCACTCTCTTTTTGCACTCCGTGATGATACAGTAAACTATCGCATGCTCTGCTGGGCTGAAATGGTCGGGGTGGGGAAGGTCGCTCTGTAAATTTGCAGTCTACAGGCAGACGGGCTGCTAACTCCCAGCACCCCCAGCGAAAACTCAGGGGAACCGCCTCAGACCAGTTTGGAGCCGCGAGCACCGAATGGCCTATTTCTGTGCTGCAGACATTAAGTAACTCTATGTAAAGTGAGGTGTGAAGGAGAAGGGATGTCTGAAATGCGATTCTGCTTCAACCACAGACCAGGGCGTGGTCAGAAGGGCAGGTCTGTGATGTCACAATGCTCAGGCACAGTGTCATGCGATTTTCCCCGCTTTATTACATCACACATACTGCAATACCTAGCAACAAAGCTCGTTACCACCCTCCCTGAACACTGCATATTATGGCCTATGTTTAGCTCGGAGATTTTACAGAGAGTGAGGAGGAGCTGAGTTTAACGTGTGTCGAGTGTGTGCGGGGAACACTTCATCCTGCAGCTCACCGCATTGTTCAGGCAAACTTACAAAGGAACGTTATAGTGGTGAATGTCACTGGGATATACTCCGTCTGCAGGAGACCCTTTAATCCCAAAGGAAGATTATCTGAAACAAGGATACGTCGCTGTCTCCGGGCGCTGGGGCTGCTCAGGTTAAACCCCACTGGGAGAAAAACACAAGGAGCCTGTAAATGGATGAAGGCACTGACCTTTGAACCTTTGAAATCATCCCTCCCTGGCTGCTGTTTGGTCCCAGGCCATTTCCCCCCAGCTTTCCCTGGGAGTGCTGGGGACTGAGCGGCCAGCCCATGGACTGAAAAGTAACAGAGCCACCTTCCCCACGCCTCCCCCTTTGGATAAACACATCCGACACGAGCCTGGCGGTTGGGAGCATTATAAACCCGTCCCAGGCCGCAGCAGACGTTTTAGCGGGGATAAAACCTGCAGGAGTCCAGCGGGACTGATCCCCGTGGACTTCCCCACCTCTATCATTTTTGTTAGTCGCTGAATCCGGGCGGTGAAAGATGAAAACAGGCCTCACTGTGTGTGTATCACAGAGATGAGGGGATTGGGCAGAATACACGCCCAAAACATTGTGTGATTCTTATTATTTAATACATTTAACAATTACAGTGAAGGGATATTTCACCACATTCTTCAACTCCTCTCTGAATTTCGTCTGGGTCACGGCATAAATACATGTATTGGTGCAGCAACTCAGGAGCTGAAGCATAAATCCCATTTCCAGTACATATTCAGGTAGATATACAGGAATAAAGTTTAACGAATACAAACGTTGAACCACAGAATACAACAAAAACACTGCCCATAACAGGATAAAATTGCCGGATATAACAAACAGTAAAATTATGGATTTCCTTCGCTTCTCCATCTCTGGATCACTGGGAGCCTCCCCACTGCTGTGGGCCCGGAGTCTCCTGCGGGCTCTGCTCGACACTAAAACGTGTCTGACAGTTAAAGTATTGAGCAGAAGGATCAGAACAAATGGAATAAACGGTGTTATAATATAATGAAGGAATTCAATTACTGCCCATGATAGTGACTCAGAGACTTCCCATCTAACAATACAAAACCAGGGACTATTGAAAATATGATACACACCTCCATACATAAAGTACCAGAAAGTGTTCTTTACACAGAACAGCACACTCAATATTCCCACAGCCACAGTCGCCGTTTTCTCGGTGCAATATTTGGTTTTAAGCTTCTGACAACAAATGGCTATACATCGATCAAAGGTAAAAGCAACTGTGAACCAGATGGAACAGTCCGTGACTGCGTAAAGCAGGATGGCATGGATATTACACACTTTAACCTTCCACATGAACTCAAACGCGGTTGAATAACGAATAGGTATCTGCCTGGATATCAGGTCGAGGATAACGACTAGTAGATCCTCCGCTGCCATTGCCACCAGGTAACGGCTGACACACTTGGAGAGACCGCACTTTCCTCGAGACAGGATCATTATCGTCACTAAGTTCACTGCAAGAAAGAGAAAAACAGGAAATTTATATTTCAGATTGAGAGCAACAACAGCTGTCTCAAAGAATTTTGTGTGAAATGTGTCAGGATTAAATGAACCATCCAATGGGACGTGTGGTGTTTGGGTCAGGACTGATGAAATCATCGGATGGGACGTGTGCTGTTTGGGTCAGGATTGATTACACCAGCGGATGGGACGTGTGATGTTTGGCACAGGTACTGAAAGTACCAATATATGGGACGTGTGGGTGTCGGGACAAGGACTGAATGTACCAATGGATGGAACGTGTGGGTTTTGGCTCTGGACTGAATGTACCAGTGGATGGGATGTTTGAGTGTTGTGACAGGAAGTGAGTGAAGCGGTGGATGTGATGTGAGGGTGCTGGGTCATGACTGAAGAATTAATGTTTTGGACTTTTGCCGGTGGGTAAAGCTCAGAATGAGACTATGATATAACGCCATATCCAAGTCAGTGGTAACAATAATTCAGCACAAGAAGCCGCGAGTTTGTGAATAACCTGTGTACATTGAGGGAATAGAGTCATTGTCCAGGGATGGGAATGTAGTATGGGGACAGCGAGGGGAATGGAATCTGTGTCCAGGGAGGAGAATGGACTTGTGGGCCAGGGGATGGAATGGAGTCTGTGGCCAAGGAAAGGAATGGAGTTAGTGACAGGGAGGGAAATGGAATCTGTGGCCAAGGTGGGGAATGCAATCTGTGGCCAGAGGGGAATGGAGTCTTTGGCGAGGTTACTGCAGTTGTGTTGAAGGCTGAAGAAGATGAATTGAATTGTGTTATGTGTCGAAATCGGAACCTTTACAACCATTGTATTGAAAGTACACTTTCCAACAATATTGAAAATAATCTTTAAAGAAGGGACTGTCACTTTACAATAGACTGATGGACTGATGATGACCCATGTTATATGATGTCACAGAAGATTTTCGAACGTGTCTGTTTACAGCTGGAACAGTGTCAACCTGCTGCCTGTCACCTGGTATGAGAAAGTTACAGACTTCCAGTTGACAGAAAGAGTTTGAGACTGGAAATTTCAATATATATCACAATATAGTGCTACATTTTGAATAGTTGCTATCGTGCGGCCCACACCAAGATCTCCTGAACTGTGGCTGAACAAGGGAAATAAATCAATTCAAACACAACTGAATAAACATTTTACTGGAATCCGTATTGCAGTTTTAACCCTGTCCTGACCATCTGGAATTAGTGACTGTGAGGCAGAGCGGGAGGCGGTGGAAATTACGACAACTGTCTATAGCTGAATCATTAGTGAATAATGTCTCATATCTCAGTGTATTTGTGAAGGATCTCTCAACTCTGATTTCCACAGAGCAGTGTCATTAACAATAACCAGCGGTCCTTAAAACACGTATTACCGCTGAACACATATTTATTATCCAACACTGGGCATCAGTGCAGCAAGCTGACTGCAAGCTGTTCATTAATATAATCGTTCACTAACATATCTTGTGTCAATAAAATCAAATTTCTGTCAAATCCTGTAAACCACGATCACTGGAAACAAGTTGTGGAAACAACACACCGTTTATTGAACTGGGAGCAGTGAGTCAGCAAATGATCGAACATTACATGACAGAAACTTCTGTGCATTGCCAGACACAGAACAAGAGATTTAGTTTGTGAAAACAACATACTGTTCATTGAACTGGGAGCAGCGAATCAGCAAATTATCAAACATTACATGACAGAAACTTCTTTGCATTGCCAGACACAGAACAAGAGGTTTAAATTGAATACAATTAATAACTAGAACTAAAGGACAAGGACAAAAAATACAGTGAAACATGGGTTACATAATTCATTGCAGATGAAGGAATCACCAGGAACACCAACAGCAGCGAGGAGCGGGTAATAAATACGTTCTACATTGGAATCTCCCAGAACATGATTTGACTTTCTGTGACCTCCAATGAGAACTGTTCATTTTAGACAACAACTTCAGTCAAACGTTGCTGTACAGACTGAAAAAAAATCCCTATTTATAGCCTGAAGGAACTCTCCAGTGAGACAATTAAACTGCACACTGAAGGATATTAATCACAGTCACTGAATAAACAAGTTGTCCGAACCTTTTCTTTGCATCACTTTCAATTGCAAAATATCTTAAAAGCAACGTGGCTTTCAGATCAAATAACTTTATCCAAAACCAAGCACTATTGGTAAAAGCAGAAATAGTTAAGTCCACAGAATCACAGCATGCATGTGAAGGGAGCAGCTTCATTTAGGGAGTTTCTATTATTGCTGAGATGTAAAATAACTCTGTAATTTCAGATTTTCAATTCACTTCTCGGGGTAACACAAGTGAAATAAAACAAATGGAAGGATAGATTTCTAAGTGAAGGTCAGTAACATACATGGGGACTGACAGTACAGTGCTAAGTAAGGATACATTGGCACTGATAATACAATGGTCAGTAAAGATATATGACGACTGATCACACAATGGTCAGTAAAGATACATGAGGACTGATAATACAATGGTCAGTAAGGGTACATGGGGACTGATAATACAGTGGTCAGTAAGGGGACATGAGGACTGATAATACAATGGTCAGTAAGGGTACATGTTGACTATTAATGTAATGGTGAGTAAGGATACATGGGGACTGATAATACAGTGGTCAGTAAGGGTACATGGGGACAGATAATACAGTGGTCAGTAAGGGTACATGGGTACTGATAATACAATGGTCAGTAAGGGTACATGAGGACTGATAATACAATGGTCAATAAGGATATACTGGGACAGATAATACAATGGACAGTAAGGGTACATGGGGACAGTTAATACAATGGTTAGTAAGGGGACATGGGGCAGATCATATATTGGTCAGTAATGGTTCATGGGGACAGATAATACAGTGGTCAGTAAGGGCACATGGGGATGTGAATGTTTCAAAATGTATAGAGACATTGAAGTTGAGAACGTGGGAATTGTATAGGGACAGTATAAGCTAACAAAGAATTCATGGTGGAATAGCCATGACATCTCAGACTCGAGACTGCGAAATGTTACAACACTAACACATATTGAAACAAAACCCACAGCTTGCAGAAAAACCTCAAGGTCTTATTAAATCATGTTATTAACCTGAAAAATTAACAGAAGGTCTTTGTCTAAAATCAGACCATACTTAGGTCGGCTTATGAGTGGACAAAGGGAAAGAGGGATCAAAAGGGATAGGCTGGAGTAGGATGTCACTCTAGCCCTATCTTGTTATCTTTTGCCGAAAATGTTTAACCATCGTCCCTTTACAATGTAACGTCACTTTGTCCGTAGGAAGTGAGTGCGTTCCATCAGAGTTGCATTCCTTCTGTCTGATAAGTCCCCAATCGGGATTTGCTTTTTAAATAAAAGCTTGCTTTGTTTAAAGCACAAACGGTATTCGTTTCAGTAATGTTGCTGAACCAGATTGAGAGAAAAGAATCTATATTTACATTTGGTGTCAAAAGTGGGATCTCAACGGACAACTGCCGAAAACTTGCGAATTAAGAGCCAGACTGGCCTTGGACGAGACGAGGGGAAAGTGGCCACTGGAGTGAGTATGATTTCAATACTGTTCCAGATTCCCCCGGTTTCAAAAGTCTGAGATAAGTTTAGCCACCCGCTGGTTCTCAGGTAGTGTCTGAACAAGATCCAGGACAATCTGGTGAATACTTTTCAAACTTAGAATAGGTAAGTATTGCGCGGTGAGGCAAACCAAGCGGCGACTTGGAAAGATAGGTTCCAATAGGTAAGTCTTGCGCGGTGACGCAAACCAAGCGGCGACTTGGAAAGCTGCCTGGGTTCGAGGCCCAGAGCCTGCCTGGGTTCGAGGCCCAGTGTCTGTGTGGGTTCAAGGCCCAAGTAGATCCGTGCGGCGACACGGAAAGTAGGGATAGTTAGAGCTAGATAGGGATAGATGATCAATCATGGATCCAAAAATTAATAAGAAAGAAAAGAGACTCTTGTGAACGTTTGTTTTAAATGAGAAATGCTTGTGTGATTTTTACTGTAAAACAAAAAGCCGGGGAGTTGTGGTTTGTTTTAGCTCCACCCACTTTTTCAAATCGAATGAAAGTTTTTTTTAACCCATCGTAGTGTTGTCCTGTATGTGGAAAGTTTAAGAGTGTGAAGCTTATTGAATTACAAAGTTTGAATCGGGATTTTCAGATATTCAGAGAAGGCACAGAAAATACTGAAATGGATTCAAAAGGATTCAAAAAATAAAATAACACGACCTTGAGGCTGGAACAATTGAGATAACGAAAAGCAGTCCACAGCCTACGTGCCAGACTTCCCTCTAGTTATGGAAAAGACAAAATAAAAAGTAACGTACTAAATAGGTGCTGAAAGAAAAAAAAATGTTCTGAGATTTTAAATTATGAGAAAAATTCCACTGCAGTCTAAAAAAAATCACTCCTGTGGAGTTGGCAGAAAAACTCCATTAAATTAGGACTTTTATTGACAGAAGGAGGACATATTAAAAACCGTAGACGTCTTAAAGAAAGATTGCACGCACGAGAAACGTACTCAGAGTTCCACTGGGACCTCTGAGAAATGTATCGATACACTACTTAGTTAAAATGGTTGGCTTTGCATTGACCGAGGCTGATGACAAAATTGAATTTCAGTAAACAAATGTATGGTCTCGTTTTAAATCAATTAAAAAAAATATCTTTGGCAAGTACTTGAATTGGAGTTTAATCAAATGCTGCCTTTCCTGATGAAAAGATTTTTTTTTTCTCAGATGGTTACGTGAAGTCACATAATGACATCAGGTCTTCTTACAAACCTGTAAAGGAGTTAACCCTTTCCATTGACAGCCGTTTCACACTGAACATTATCAATTTGGATTTCTTAATAGAAAAAAGACTCACCAAACAGAGGAATGGTGCGATAGTCAGAATAAAAATAAAAACAGAACTAGCTTATGTAATAATACTTGCCTGATACAATAAAGAAATAGATACTCAAACAAAACAAATTGAAGAGTTAAAAGGCTAAGATAAATAAGCTGAAAGGGATCCACAAACCCAACTTAACCCTGACCTCCGATTTCACGGAGTGACCTCGACATGCATGGATATAATGCAGAATCAAGGGTCCTGTGAGCCCTGGTAAAGCAAACCCTGAGCCCAACTGAGCATGCCCGATTTCTAACTCACCTAGGACGTGCTACTCATGATGCATTGGTGGTTGCTCACCCGAACGATGTCCAGGATCGCCTAAACGCTATCTTTAATGCTCTCACCACGACCCTTCAGAAGCCCATCATTATGGCCGCAGTATTAGAAACTAAACCCAAACGAGAAGAAACTGCCGATGAATTCATGGAAAGATTTATTTGAAATATATGGAAGTCAATCAGGAGAAAATGCCTTCAGGGCAGGAGAGGATTCTCCTCAATTCGGCGCTATCCTACTTCAGTGCCTGCCCTATTCGGTTGCTCACGCTATCCGGACAAATAATTGGACAGCTAACAGTAAAGCCCAGATGGAAAGGGCGGTTAAATATTACTGGCAGGAAAAGAAAGGAGAGGGGGGAGGTGCGCCCCCAACCCGGGTCAAGACTGAATAAGTGACTAGAAAAGAAGAGCCGCCTCGGGTGGAAGGACCAAAACCCAACCCAAGGGGATACCAGATGGAACCGCAGTAATGCACGCAGGATTGGGTGGATAAACAGGGATACGGTTATACTAAACACCCAAACGGCCCGGGCCCTGCTAATTACGGACCGCCCTACTGTTCCCAGCCTGGTATGGGAAGAGGTCGGGGCTGGGAAAGACGAGATGGATGCGTTATTTGTGGGCAAGAAGGACATTGGAATAGAAATTGTCCCTCCCGTCAGCACGAAAAAGGAAGAGGAGGAAGAGGAGGGGGGAAAGTGGGGAGAGGACAGCGATCTTACACTAACTTCTCCCAGAACAACCCCTTTGGCCAACCGTCCCGCGATTTGAATTGACTACGCAGCTTGATTGTGCAGGGACCCTCCCTGGATGACGAACCGATGATATTGTTAAAAATTCGGAATGAGTGGCAACCCTTCTTGATAGATACGGGAGCCTTCATGTCTTCTGTACAATCAAAGCTTCAACTCCCCGCCTTCACTGAAACACAGGGACTGTCAGGATTCCTGGGACAAGTCTCTATATTCCCAGTGTCAGAACCGGTTAAAATGATTTACCAGGAAGAATCGGTGGAACATTGATGTGTTTTCATAACCAATCTGGACTGTAACTTGATGGCTAGAGACCTCCTCTGCAAATTCCAGTTGCATTTGCAGTGTGGAGATGATTGGATCATTGTAAAACAGGGAACGCTTAAGCGGCAGTATTATACCACTAGAACCCCTCAGTGGTGGTCTCTGGACCTGTCGCAGGCACCCTATCACGTGACCCTAGCATAAGATCCCAGTGGAAAGAATCAGGACCTGCAGAACTTTTATCACGATCACGAAGGGGAAGTGAAGGAAATTCTATTAAGGGCTAGAGTGACTGGACCGGAAGGGAAGGCAGATTTTGTGGAAATGGACAGCCCCCAACGGTGGCAACACATATTACTCGTGAAGTATTACCTCCCCACCACGCTAAAGATTTGGGAGTTATGGTGCGCCAGGCTATAGACGAGGCTGACCCTACCAGCCGGGATGTGCAAATTGTAAAACATGGCCAAACAGGCCAATTCCACGGGGACCCAGAGAAATGTCTTAACGACTCTGCAGCATCATACTGTCTCTGACATACCTGACTATGTGGATCCTCATGTGTGGGCAGAGGACCCCTCCCAAGTGGGTTATACTCGCATTGATCCGACTGAGATCCCAGTGCAGGGCAATGTGGACTGGCCCTTATCCGACAGTACCCACTGAAATCACAGGCAATACCGAGTATCCACCGAGCTTTGGAGGCTAGCCGAGTCGAACCAATTTGCCAGTTTCCAGTCCCTAGCACGGCTAAACAAATGCGACAGTGGTTGGGGATGATCAATTACTGCAGATCCTGGATCTCTAATGTTGCCCTGATGACTAAGCACCTCACCCCGTATACAAATAAGTAAGGCAGTTTTGAAATAGAAACCGCAGACGTCCAAGCCTTTAAGGAACTAAAAACAGCCCTGCTGCAAGCTCCGGCTTTGGGTCGGCCCCTCTATGACCGGCTCTTTCAACTGTATTGTACAATTCCAAAAGACTGTGCTACCGTTGTCTTAACACCTCTCACTCCGTAGCTGCCCTCCTGGGCCAACTGCAGACTCAACACCTTACCATGGCCAGGCAAAGCAGATATGAGATCTACTTACTAAACAATCCTAACTGACCTTTCGGCACTGTACTGCCATTAATCCGGCCTGTTTTCTTACTGAGCCACCCCAAGATGAGGAAGAACCCAGTCTTGATTGTTTATCTTTAATTCAAGAGGCCACATCAGTCAGGGAAGATTTAGTTGATGTACCAATGGAAAATCCAGACTGTATTATGTATGTTGACGGAAGTTCTTCTATTAATCCAGAATGTACACAAATCTCAGGATACGCCATAGTAAACCAGGAGAATCAGGTCTTGGAATCTGCCGCTTTTGAAACCGCCTATTCTGCCCAACAAGCTGAACTATTCGCCCTCACCCGAGCCAGTATCTTGGCCAAAGACATCAAAGTCAATATCTATACCGACTCTAGGTATGCCTTTGGTGTGGCCCATGATTTCGGACAATTATGGAAAAATAGAGGATTCCTAACCTCACAGGGGAATGAGATATCCCATAAGCAACTAGTATCTGATTTGTTGCAAGCCCTCATGCTCCCCAAGCTCATTGCCGTTGTTAAATGTACCACCCACACCACCGGAAAATCCCCGGTTGATATAGGGAACCACTGTGCTGACAAAGAGGCTAAACAGGCCTCTCGTGACCAACAGATGGTGGTGCCCAAAATGATGAGTCAGACTAAAAAAATCCTGCGAAGGATCAGTTAGCCTCGGAAAAACCAATGCCAACCATCCAAGTTGTTATACAAGCACAGGAGGACGCTCCTGAAAAAGATAAACTGTTGTGGAAATATTATGGATGTACTTATGACAATGTTTCTAAACTCTGGACCACTCCCGCGGAACAGACTTGCATGTCTGACGAGTTGGCTCTATGGGTTATTGAATGTATCCATTTTGCTACTCATTGTGGAGCAAGGACCACGAGTGATACACTTTTGTCTACTTGGTGGCAACCTAGACTCCAGACGCTCACCCAGAACATCAGTAGTCGTTGCCTGGTTTGCCAGCAACATAATCCAGGGAAGGCAGTCCCCTGTGATTGGGGTAAAACGCCCCTACCCGAAGGGCCCTTTGAGACATTTCAGTTGGACTACATTGAGTTGCAAAAAGTTCAGTGTTACAAATATCTGTTAGTAATAGCAGATGTGTTTAGCAGATGGATTGAAGCCTACCCTACCCTGGACAATAAGGCTCAAACTGTTGTTAAGGTGTTAATGAGGGAAATTGTTCCTAGATATGGTATCTCAGCTCGACTGATGACCACCTATGTTCTTTCTCTGACTCAGGCTCTGCGATTAGCTCACAACCAGGTGCAAGATGCTCACCCCGACCTCCCAGTTTTGCCCGAATTGTCCCTCCTGGCACCAGGGAAGTATGGATTCGGAAGGGATTAGAGCCACAATGTGGGGGGCCTTTTCAGGTGTTACTCACTACCCCCACTGCAACCAAGGTTGAGGGGGAAAGTGCCTGGGTTCACGTGCACCACTGCAAGCTCACCACCCTCTAACGAACCTATTTTACTGGTTATTCTAACTCCTGTTTCTGTTCCAGACTTCCTCTTCTCCATAGCTGAACAAGGTCCTTGGCATCTTAATTGGAACGTGGACCAGTTTGAACTTTTACCCGTAGTGATAGATAGCCAGCTACACTGACGGTGACCTGAGAAGAGAGACGGGAAAACTGAACTCTTTTAATCAGCAAAATAATTGGACTATTTATCTGAATCCTGAGCCATAAGATGAAACTGTGTCTGTATGCCACAGTCTGTATAATAGTCTTGATATATGACCGTTTCGGCGCATGGGAGGGGAGACAGAGACGAGAGCTCCATGTAAACACCTTTTTGTACATGTCTTATGTTTATGTGCAAAATGGGAACTTTTCTAGATGTTGGGTGTTTTCACATTCCCTATACATTCCCTATACATTCCAAAGGGGGAATTCCTTTGCGCTCCGTTCCACTAACCCTAACTGAGACTGTCAGATGGATTCAGAGCCAAACTATCACGAGAGGAGGGGGGCCAATACAATACTGCTGAAGTTCTGGAGGGCATCATAGCTGAAATGGTAGCAATAAGGACCATAGCATTACAAAACCGAATGGCCCTCGATTACCTGTTAACTGAGAAAGGGGGAACGTGTGCCCTGATAGGGTCTGAATGTTGCACTTACATTCCTGATAGTTCAGAAAACATAACCAATCTCGCTGATCACATAAGAAGGGAGGTGAAGAAGTTATCCACACCAGCAGAAGGATCTAGTTGGTTTGATTGACTATCAGATGGATCTTGGAGATCCTATCTAATTGTTGGTTGTCGTAACCTTTGTTGTAAAGTAATGATGGCAAGGTTAGCAAACCCTCTTGTGGTCAAGGGGACCCGAGTTATGATCCAACGAAGTAAAGAACTACTCGACAATAACAACAATATGGATCAGGAAAGAGAGTGCGAACGGCTGAATGCGATACTCCTGGAATAGTCACCAGGGTTATCATGGAATGATAAAAGGGGGGAATGTGAATGTTTAAAAATTTATAGAGACATTGAAGTTGAGAACGTGGGAATTGTATAGGGACAGTATAAGCTAACAAAGAATTCATGGAGGAATAGCCATGACATCTCAGACTCGAGATTGCGAAATGTTACAACACTAACACATATTGAAACAAAACCCACAGCTTGCAGATAAACCTCAAGGTCTTATTAAATCATGTTATTAACCTGAAAAATTAACAGAAGGTCTTTGTCTAAAATCAGACCACACTTAGGTCGGCTTATGAGTGGACAAAGGGAAAGAGGGATCAAAAGGGATAGGCTGGAGTAGGATGTCACTCTAGCCCTATCTTGTTATCTTTTGCCAAAGATGTATAACCGTCATCCCTTTACAATGTAACGTCACTTTGTCCATAGGAAGTGGGTGCGTTCTATCAGAGTTGCATTCCTTCTGTCTGATAAGTCCCCGATCGGGATTTGCTTTTTAAATAAAAGCTTGCTTTGTTTAAAGCACAAACGGTATTCGCTTCAGTAATGTTGCTGAACCAGATTGAGAGTAAAGAATCTACATTTACATTTGGTGTCAGAAGTGGGATTTCAACGGACGACTGCCGAAAACTTGCGAATTAAGAGCCAGACTAGCCTTGGACGAGACGAGGGGAAAGTGGCCACTGGAGTGAGTATGATTTCAATACTGTTCCAGATACCCCCGGTTTCAAAAGTCTGAGATAAGTTTAGCTGGTTCTCAGGTAGTGTCTGAACGAGATCCAGGACAATCTGGTGAATACCTTTCAAACTTAGAATAGGTAAGTATTGCGCGGTGAGGCAAACCAAGCGGCGACTTGGAAAGATAGGTTCGAATAGGTAAGTCTTGCGCGGTGAGGCAAACCAAGCGGCGACTTGGAAAGCTGCCTGGGTTCGAGGCCCAGTGTCTGTGTGGGTTCGAGGCCCAAGTCGATCTGTGCGGTGACACGGAAAGTAGGGATAGTTAGAGCTAGATAGGGATAGATGATCAATCATGAATCCAAAAATTAATAAGAAAGAAAAGAGACTCTTGTGAACGTTTGTTTTAAATGAGAAATGCTTGTGAGAGTTTTACTGGTAAAAAAAAGCCGGGGAGTTGTGGTTTGTTTTAGCTCCACCCACTTTTTCAAACAGAATGAAAGTTTTTTTTAACCCTTCGTAGTGTTGTCCTGTATGTGGGAAGTTTAAGAGTGTGAACCTTATTGAATTACAAAGTTTGAATCGGGATTTTCAGATATTCAGAGAAGGCACAGAAAATACTGAGATGGATTCAAAAGGATTCAAAAAATAAAATAACACGACCTTGAGGCTGGAACAATTGAGATAACGAAAAGAAGTCCACAGCCTACGTGACAGACTTCCCTCTAGTTATGGAAAAGACAAAAAAAAAAGTAACGTACTAAATAGGTGCTGAAAGAAAAAAAAATGTTCTGAGATTTTAAATGATGAGAAAAATTCCACTGCAGTCTAAAAAAAATCACTCCTGTGGAGTTGGCAGAAAAACTCCTTTAAATTAGGGCTTTCATTGACAGAAGGAGGACATATTAAAAACCGTAGACGTCTAAAAGAAAGATTGCACGCACGAGAAACGTACTCAGAGTTTCACTGGGACTTCTGAGAAATGTATCGATACACTACTTAGTTAAAATGGTTGGCTTTGCATTGACCGAGGCTGATGACAAAATTGAATTTCAGTAAACAAATGTGTGGTCTCGTTTTAAATCAATTAAAAAATATATCTTTGGCAAGTACTTGAATTGGAGTTTAATCAAATGCTGCCTTTCCTGATGAAAAGATTTTTTTTTTCTCAGATGGTTACGTGAAGTCACATAATGACATCAGGTCTTCTTACAAACCTGTAAAGGAGTTAACCCTTTCCATTGACAGCCGTTTCACACTGAACATTATCAATTTGGATTTCTTAATAGAAAAAAGACTCACCTAACAGAGGAATGGTGCGATAGTCAGAATAAATATAAAAACAGAACTAGCTTATGTAATAATACTTGCCTGATACAATAAAGAAATAGATACTCAAACAAAACAAATTGAAGAGGTAAAAGGCTAAGATAAATAAGCAGAAAGGGATCCACAAACCCATCACGCCTGTGCTCGCTGACCTACGTTTGCTTCTGATTAAGTAGTCAATGGGTGGGCCTGAGTCAGTGGGTGAGGGTCTTGCTGCGGGCCTCGGTTAGGTTGTGTTTGGGAGGGGTCATGGTTAGGTTGTGTGTATGGGGGTCTTGGTTAGGTTGTGTTGTAGGGTCTCGATTAGGTTGTGCATGTGGAGGGTTCGCGGCTAGATTGTGTGTGAGGGGGGTCTCGGTGAGGTTGTGTGTGGGGAGGTCTCTGTTAGGTTGTGTGGGGGATCTCAGTTAGGTTGTGTGTGGGGGGTGGTCTCTTTACTTTTTGTGGCTTTTAGGGATCGAGTAGTCAGGTCAATTCATTGTTATTTTTGGGCCTAGTGCCAATTAAAACCTCGGCCTGGATTTAACATGCGGCTGAGGGGGCAGGTTGGAGCGGAGATCTTGTTGTTCCCAGGAAAGGGATTATTAGATTCAGGAAGAATGTTCCCAATGTTGGGGAAGTCCGGAACCAGGGCTTACAGTCTAAGGATAAGGAGTAAGCCATTTAGTACCGAGATGAGGAGAAACTTCTTCACCCAGAGAGTGGTGAATCTGTGGAATTCACTACCACAGGAAGTTGTTGAGGCCAATTCACTAAATATATTCAAAAAGGAATTAGATGCGAGAAAGCAGGAATGGGGTACTGAAATTGCATGTTCAGCCATGAACTCATTGAATGGCGGTGCAGGCTCGAAGGGCCGAATGGCCTCCTCATGCACCTATTTTCGATGTTTCTATGTTTCTATGTCTCCGGATTTTTAAAGTGGTTATTTTAAGTTGCTGTTACCTTCTTTTTGGAAGATGAATTTATGTACTTTGATGTGCTGATTTTTATTTTTAAGATTTTAAATGTTATTTGTTGTTTTATGTTATTTATTTTAGCAATGACTGTTTTTGGATGAGGGTTGTTTTAATGAGTAATTCAGTTGTAGGATGGGGAAGGAGGGATTATGTCCTTTTAATTGTTAATGGTCTTAGCGGGTTGATCAGGGTACTTTCCGCGTTGGAGGACCGCGTGGGGGGAAGGGACAGGGATAATTTAGGAAGCACTTTTTCCTTTGATTGTTTTAAAATTTATTTTCTTAAATCTTGTGTGTGTCATCGTCACAGGCGGTCCCTGGGAATCGAGGAAGACTTGCTTCCACTCTAAAAGTGAGTCCTCAGGTGACTGAACAATCGAGGATCGGAGAGATCCTACAAATCCACTGGGAGGACAGATGCACCAACGTTAGCGTCCTCGACCAGGCCAACATCCCCAGCATTGAAGCACTGACCACACTTGATCAGCTCCGCTGGGTAGGCCACATTGGCGTGTGCCAGACACGAGACTCCCTAAGCAAGCGCTCCACTTGGATCTCCTTCACGGCAAACAAGCCAAAGGTCAGCAGAGGAAATGTTACAAGGACATCCTCAAAGCTTCCCTGATAAAGTGCAACATCCCCACCGAAACCTGGGAATCCTGGCCAAAGACTGCTCTAAGTGGGAGAAGTGCATCCGGAGGGCGCTGTGCACCTCGAGTCTCATCGCCGACAGCATGCAGAAATCAAGTGCAGGCAGCAGAAAGAACGTGCGGCAAACCTGTCCCACCCATCCTTTCCTGCAATGACGCACTGTCCCACCTGTGACAGAGACTGTGGTTCTCGTATTGGACTGTTCAGCCACAGAAGAACTCGTTTTACGAGTGGAAGCAAGTCTTCCTCAATTCCGAGGGACTGCCGATGATGAGCAGTCCAATATGAGAATTACAGTCTCTGTCACAGGTGGGACAAGCAGTCATTGAAGGTAAGGGAGGGTGGGACTGGTTTGCCACATGCTCCTTCCGCTGTCTGCGCTTGATTTCTGCATGCTCTCGGCGATGAGACTCGAGGTGACACTCGAGGTGTGGGTGTACGTAGCGGTTCGATGGCAATAGTTTTCTGTTGGGTAGGGTGGGGGTGGGAAGGGGGGGAGCAGAGAAATCACAGTCCCGCAGCAAACACTTATCCTACTAGCTCTAAATGGCAGTACAATTCGAGCTGATACGGAGAACATGTTTTGTTGAGAACGAAGGGAAATGAGAGATCGGCTTTTTTTTTTTAAAAGAAAAAGACCGGCACGGTGGGTTGGAAGTGTGAAGAGAGTGAGGAAGAAGTCTCCCAAGGGTGGGGGGAGAAAAGTAAGGTGGGGTTTTTGGGGCAGGGGGATTTATACTCACTTCACGATCGGTCATCTAGGTGGCTGATTATAGTCCATAGGCCTAATGTTTCACCCTTAATGGGGCTTCACCAGAGGCCAGGAAAAGCAAAGGTGTGTGTGTGGGGGGGGGGGGGGGGCCGGGGGGGGGGGTGGCTCAAGGGTCAGAGGGTATCAGTGAAAAACTTACAGGGAGAGTTTATGGAGGGTTTAGAGCTCCCTATCTTCCACCAGGTCAGTCAAAACAAGAAGGGCTAGGAGATGGGAAAGAAACGATTTAAACCTCCTCCTTCTCAGTGATGAGGTGATAATTGTGTGATTTGTCTGGTGTTATGGTTCTTGTTTATACTCCTGGTGTGTTGTCTCTGTGTGCTCATTGGTCCTCCCTGTTTGTTAGGTACAAATGTGGAGCTCCCCCCTCTTTTTGTTAGTGTTTGTGGGTAGTGTGTGATGCCTCCCCTGGTTCAATGTCCGTGGTTTGGGGTTGGGATTTTTTTGTGGGGGTCGAATGTTTTGGTTTACTGACAGTTTGTTTGTTTCTTTTAACTCTTTTATCCCACTTTCCCCTTCCTTCTGGTAAATTTTTGTTGTTTTCATTTTAATAAATTAAAAAAAAAATTAAATTTGTGGATTTTTTTTTGGTTTTGTTGTAGCTTGGGGGTTAGTTTTGTTATGTTTTTGTTATTACCATTTTCATTCAATCCAGTGCTTTGTTTTATTGCCGGTTTGGTTCCCTGCACCGTCTGTTGTCCCCGATTGTTTTGCATCCTTCTGGTTCCTGGTCTGCTCGGGGGAGGGCAGCTTAGGCCTCTTTTTACACACATTTCTATTTTGTTCCTGTTTCCTTGAGGAGGAGGGAAGGGCTAGGGGTTGATTTTGGGTCATTTAGAGTTAGGTCTTGGGGTTAGGGTCTGCATTAATATGTTTTAGGTTAGGGTTCAGTTTTGGGGGTCTAGGGTCTGGGGTTAGGATTGGGTTTGGGAGCTGTGGTGGGGGCTGTGCAGTTTTCTGTTAGGGTTCAGTTTCCAGGGTTTAGGATCCAGAGTTAGGGTTGGGGCTTTGGCTGTTATGTTTCATGTTCGGGTTAGATTTTAGGTGGGTTAGGATCCTGGATTAGGGTTTGGTTTTGGGGCTGGGGTCTGTGTTTACAAATTTTGGGTTTAGGTTTATGAGGGTTAGGGTCTGGAGTTCGGATTAGTTATTTTCATTGTTTTAAATTATTTTAATTAAGAGTATGATTCTTTCTATTCTGGTTTCTTCTTTTTGGTAAAGTGCATTCTCTGTTAAGGTTTGCGACTAATTTTAGGGTTTCTTGTTAAAGTCTGGGAACTAGGATTGGGTTTCGGGTTTATGGCTGAGGCCCAGGTGTTAGGCTATTCTGTCACAGGGCCGCCCGTCACTGCGCACAATTTGCACACAGCAAGCACCCGCACACAGCAACGTGGTTGAGGGATAAATATTGGCCAGGACACCATGGATAACTCCCCTGCTCTTGATGGAATTAATGTCATGAGATCTTTTACAGCCACCAGAGAGAGCAGATGGAGCCTCGGTTTAACCTCTCATCAACAGTGCAGCACTCCCTCAGCACTGCACTGCACTGTCAGCCTACAGCTTTTGTGCTCAAGTCCCTGGAGTTGGATTTGAACCCACAACCTTCTGACTCCGAGGTGAGAGTGCTACCCACTGAGTCACAGCTGACCCCACTGCTAAGGGAAATAGGTCCTTGCTCTCCACTCTATCTCGGCCCGTCATCATTTTATACATCTCAATAAGGTCTCTCCTCTAAATCTTCTTCCAATTACATTAAATCTATGCCCCCCAGTTATTGACCGCTCGGCTAAGGGAAATAGGTCCTTCCTATCCACACTATCCAGGCCGCTCATCATTTTATACATCTCAATGCGGTCTCAACTCAGCGTCCTCTTTTCCTTAGAAAACAACCTCAGCCTATTCAAACTTTCCTCAGAGCTAAAATTCTCCAGTCCAGGCAACACTCTCGTGGTTAATGCTGGGTAGTTGCCCCGCCATTGTAAGGCCATAGTAGTGAATAGAACAGGACTTACTGTGATTGCACTGGGCACTGAACCATGTTCATTCTGGCAGTTATTCTTTGTTTCTGATTATCTCAATACCCCCTGTACCTGAGCTGGAGACTAATATCCTGTATACATATTGAATAAATCAGCTTTGTTTCAAACACAGTGTCAAATGTTTGAATTCTCCATGATCAGAGGAGATTAATTGATGTTGTTACCCCACTGCTGGCAAAGAACGGGGAAACACTCATCAAGGACACCGAGGCAGTCAGGGCCCGCTGGAAGGAGCACTTCGAAGATCTACTCAATTGAGACTCTGTCTTTGAGTCAAGTGTTCTCGACTCCATCCTGCAGCAGCTACCCTAATAAAACGCCAACACTGCACAATGTAGAAAAAGCCATAAGACAGCTTCAGAACAACAAGACTACGGGAGCAGAAGGAATCCTGGCTGAGGCACTGAAGTATGGCGGAGAGGTACTACTGATGCGAATACAGGACCTCATCTCTCTCATCTGGAGGGAGGAGAGCAAGCTGGGAGATCTCAGAGATGCAATGATCGTGACCATCTTCAGCAAAGGAGACACGTCCGACTGGTAACTACAGAGATATCTCCCTGCTATTAGCCATTGGTAAAGTCGTCGCTCGAGTCCTTTTCAAACTGTCTTCACCCTGTGGTTAAGGAGCTCCGCCCAGAGTCACAGTGCGGATTTCGTCCTGTATGGGGCATAACAGACATGATTTTTGCAGCGGGCCAGCTGCAGGAAAAATGCAGGGCACAGCACCAGGTATTATACATGGCCTTCCTCGACCTTTGACACTATTAACCGCGAGGGTCTATGGATCGTCATCCTTCATTTTGGATGCCCCCAAAAGTTCGTCACCATCTTCCGCCTGCTCCATGACGACATGCAGACCATGATCCTTACCAACGGATCCAGCACAGACCCAATCCAAGTTCGGACCCGGGTCAAACAGGGCTGCGTCATCAACCCAACCCTCTTCTCAATCTTCCTCGCTGCCATGCTCTACCTCACAGTCAACAAGCTCCCCGCTGGAGTAGAACTGAACTACAGAACCAGTGTGAACCTGTTCAACCTTCGCCATTTCCAGGCCAGGTCCAAGTTCACCCCAACCTCTGTCGTCGAGCTACAGTACGCGGATGACGCCTGCGTCTGCGCGCATACAGAGGCTGAACTCCATGACATAATCGACGTATTTACTGAGGCGTACGAAAGCATCGGCCTTACACTAAACATCCGTCAGACAAAAGGTCTCCCACCAGCCTTTTCCCGCTACACAGCACTGCCCCCCAGTTATCAAGATCCACGGCGCGGCCCTGGACAATGTGGACCATTTCCCAAAGCTCGGGAGACTCTTATCAACAAGAGCAGACATTGGCGACGAGATTCAACACCGCCTCCAGTGCGCCAGTACAGCCTTCGGCTGCCTGAGGAAAAGTGTTCGAAGACCAGGCCCTCAAAACTGCCACCAAGCTCATGGTCGACAGGGTTGTAGTAATATCTGCCCTTCTGTATGGCTCAGAGACGTGGACCATGTACAGTCGACACCTCAAGTCACTGGAGAAATACCATCAATGATGCCTCCGCAAGATCTAACAAATCCCCTGGGAGGACAGACGCACCAACATCAGCGTCCTCGACCAGGCTAACATACCCAGCATTGAAGCACTACCCATACTCGACCAGCTCCGCTGGGCGGGCCACATCATTTGCATGCCAGACATGAGACTCCCAAAGCGCTCTACTTGGAACTCCTTCACGGCAAACGAGCCAAAGGTGGGCAGAGGAAACGGTACAGGGACACGCTCAAAGCCTCCCTGAAAAAGTGCAACATCCCCACTGACAGCTGGGAGTCCCTGGGCAAAGACCACCCTCAGTGAAGGAAGTGCATCCGGGAGGGCGCTGAGCACCTCGCGTCTCATCGCCGAGAGCATGCAGAAATCAAGTGCAGGCAGCAGAAAGAGCAGAGGGCAAACCTGTCCCACCCACCCTTTCCCGCAACGACTATCTGTCCTACCTGTGACAGGGACTGTGGTTCTCGTATTGGACTGTTCAACCACCTAAGGACTCATTATAAGAGTGGAAGCAAGTTTTCCTCGATTCCAAGGGACTGCCTTTGATGATGACTGACTGTTCCATTTTAGAGTTTTTTCTTACTCTAACTGATATCACTTCTCACCAAGTTCGCCTTGTAACATATAAAACCCTAAACTTGCTCCGTTTGAGTACATGACTTGTGGTTGTAGTAGACTTAACTGCAGTGTCTCACTCTAAACTCAGCTGAAATCCTTTGAACCTCCCCTTTATTGAACTGTCTTGCATAAGATTTGAAAATCTGTTGTTGCTGTATTAGTTAACCCGTTTTTGGAACTGATTTAATTTAAAAACTCATGCGCACATTTTGCATGTGATAGCCTGTGAAATATTCAGATATTTGTAATTGTCATTGTCACAAACTCCGTTCCCGAGCCACCGACTCCATCCCTCTCTCCAACTTCTGTCTGAGACTGAACCAGACTATTCGCAACCTTGGTGTCATATTTGACTCTGAAATGAGTTTTTGACCAAGATCTGCAGCATAACTAAGACTGCCTATTTCCACCTCTAACATCGTTCGTCTCCGCTCTTGCCTCAGCTCATCCACTGCTGAAGCCCACATCCATGCCTTTGTTACCTCTGGACTTGACTATTCCAATGCACTTCTCCCACATTCTACCCTACATAAACTAGTGTTGATCCAAAACTCGGCGGACTATGTCCTAACTCGCACCAAGTCTCGCTCACCCATCACCCCTGTGCTCGCTGACCTACATTTGCTTCTGGTTAAGCAACGCCATGAATTCACAATTCTCATCTTTATTTTCAAATCCCTCCATGACCTCGCCCCTCCCGAGCTCTGTAATTTCCTCCAGCCCCATAACAGCCCACCCCCGCCCCCAAGATATCCGTGCTCATCTAATTCTGTCTGCCTGAGCATCACTGATTATAATTGTTCAACCACTGATGGCTGTGCCTTCTGTTGCCTGAACCACAAGTTCTGGAACTCCTAGCCTAAATCTTTCTGTCTAACCCGTGCTGTATCTTCCCTCGGAGTGTTTGATGGGACAGTGTAGAGTGAGCTTTACTCTGTATCTAACCCGTACTGTGCCGGTTGTGGGAATGTTAAAAACATAAGAACATAAGAAATAGGAGCAGGAGTAGGCCATTTGGCCCCTCGAGCCTGCTCCGCCATTCAATAAGTTCATGGCTGAACTCATCATAGATTCAGCCCCACTTCCCTGCACGTTCCCCATAACCCTTTACTTCCTTATCGCTCAAAAATCTGTCTATCTCCACCTTAAGTATATTCAATGACCCAGCCTCCAGAGCTCCCTGGGGCAGAGAATTCCACAGATTTATGAACCCCTGAGAGAAAACATTTCTCCTCATCTCAGTTTTAAATGGCGGTCCCTGAGGTAAGACAGAAAGGAGATGAGGAAAAGTGGAGGGCAGAGAAACCCAAGGCAAAGAACAAAAAGGACCATTGTACAGCAAAATTCTAAAAGGACAGAGGGTGTTAAAAAAACAAGCCTAAAGGCTTTGTGTCTTAATGCAAGGAGTATCCGCAATAAGATGGACGAATTAACTGTGCAAATAGATGTTAACAAATATGATGTGATTGGGATTACGGAGACGTTGCTCCAGGATGATCAGGGCTGGGAACTCAACATCCAGGGGTATTCAACATTCAGGAAGGATAGAATAAAAGGAAAAGGAGGTGGGGTAGCATTGCTGGTTAAGGAGGAGATTAAGGCAATAGTTAGGAAGGACATTAGCTTGGATGATGTGGAATCTATATGGGTAGAGCTACAGAACACCAAAGGGCAAAAAACGTTAGTGGGAGTTGTGTACAGACCTCCAAACAGTAGTAGTGATGTTCGGGAGGGCATCCAACAGGAAATTAGGGGTGCATGCAATAAAGGTGCAGCAGATATAATGGGTGACTTTAATATGCACATAGATTGGGCTAACCAAACTGGAAGCAATACGGTGGAGGAGGATTTCCTGGAGTGCATAAGGGATGGTTTTTTAGACCAATATGTCGAGGAACCAACTAGGGGGGAGGCCATCTTAGACTGGGTGTTATGTAATGAGAGAGGATTAATTAGCAATCTCGTTGTGCGAGGCCCCTTGGGGAAGAATGACCATAATATGGTGGAATTCTGCATTAGGATGGAGAATGAAACAGTTAATTCTGAGATCATGGTCCAGAACTTAAAGAAGGGTAACTTTGAAGGTATGAGGCGTGAATTGGCTGGGATGGATTGGCGAATGATACTGAAGGGGTTGACTGTGGATGGGCAATGGCAGACATTTAGAGACCGCATGGATGAAGTACAACAATTGTACATTCCTGTCTGGCATAAAAATAAAAAAGAGAAGTTGGCTCAACCGTGGCTATCTAGGGAAATCAGGGATAGTATTAAAGCCAAGGAAGTGGCATACAAATTGGCCAGAAATAGCAGCGAACCTGGGGACTGGGAGAAATTTAGAACTCAGCAGAGGAGGACAAAGGTTTTGATTAGGGCAGGGAAAATGGAGTATGAGAAGAAGCTTGCAGGGAACATTCAGACGGATTGCAAAACTTTCTTTAGATATGTAAATAGAAAAAGGTTAGTAAAGACAAATATAGGTCCCCTGCAGTCAGAATCAGGGGAAGTCATAACGGGGAACAAAGAAATGGCGGACCAATTGAACAAGTACTTTGGTTCGGTATTCACGAAGGAGGACACAAACAACCTTCCGGTTATAAAAGGGGTCGGGCGGTCTAGTAAGGAGGAGGAACTGAGGGAAATCCTTATTAGCCGGGAAATTGTGTTGGGGAAATTGATGGGATTGAAGGCCGATAAATCCCCAGGGCCTGATGGACTGCATCCCAGAGTACTTAAGGAGGTGGCCTTCGAAATAGTGGATGCATTGACAGTCATTTTCCAACATTCCATTGACTCTGGATCAGTTCCTACAGAGTGGAGGGTAGCCAAAGTAAGCTCACTTTTTAAAAAAGGAGGGAGAGAGAAAACAGGGAATTATAGACCGGTCAGCCTGACATCGGTAGTGGGTAAAATGATGGAATCAATTATTAAGGATGTCATAGCAGTGCATTTGGAAAGAGGTGACATGATAGGTCCAAGTCAGCATAGATTTGTGAAAGGGAAATCATGCTTGACAAATCTTCTGGAATTTTTTGAGGATGTTTCCAGTAGAGTGGATAAGGGAGAACCTGTTGATGTGGTATATTTGGACTTTCAGAAGGCGTTCGACAAGGTCTCACACAAGAGATTGATGTGCAAAGTTAGAGCACATGGGATTGGGGGTAGTGTACTGACATGAATTGAGAACTGGTTGTCAGACAGGAAGCAAAGAGTAGGAGTAAATGGGTACTTTTCAGAATGGCAGGCAGTGACTAGTGGGGTACCGCAAGGTTCTGTGCTGGAGCCCCAGCTGTTTACACTGTACATTAATGATTTAGATGAGGGGATTAAATGTAGTATCTCCAAATTTGCGGATGACACTAAGTTGGGTGGCAGTGTGAGCTGCGAGGAGGATGCTGTGAGGCTGCAGAGCGACTTGGATAGGTTAGGTGAGTGGGCAAATGCATGGCAGATGAAGTATAATGTGGATAAATGTGAGGTTATCCACTTCGGTGGTAAAAACAGAGAGACAGACTATTATCTGAATGGTGACAGATTAGGAAAAGGGGAGGTGCAAAGAGACCTGGGTGTCATGGTACATCAGTCATTGAAGGTTGGCATGCAGGTGCAGCAGGCGGTTCAGAAAGCAAATGGCATGTTGGCCTTCATAGCAAGGGGATTTGAGTACAGGGGCAGGGAAGTGTTGCTACAGTTGTACAGGGCATTGGTGAGGCCACACCTGGAGTATTGTGTACAGTTTTGGTCTCCTAACTTGAGGAAGGACATTCTTGCTATTGAGCGAGTGCAGCGAAGGTTCACCAGACTGATTCCCGGGATGGCGGGACTGACCTATCAAGAAAGACTGGATCAACTGGGCTTGTATTCAATGGAGTTCAGAAGAATGAGAGGGGACCTCATAGAAACATTTAAAATTCTGACGGGGTTGGACAGGTTAGATGCAGGAAGAATGTTCCCAATGTTGGGGAAGTCCAGAACCAGGGGTCACAGTCTAAGGATAAGGGGTAAGCCATTTAGAACCGAGATGCGGAGGAACTTCTTCACCCAAAGAGAGGTGAACCTGTGGAATTCTCTACCACAGTAAGTTGTTGAGGCCAATTCACTAACAGGCTAGAAGGGCCGAATGGCCTACTCCTGCACCTATTTTCTGTGTTTCTATGTTTCTATGTTTCTCTGCAGCCACTTTTAAGACCCCAGGATGCAGGCCATCATGTCCAGGGGACGTCCACCTTTAGTCCCAGTAGTTTGTCTAGTACTTTTTCTCCAGTGATAGTGATTGTTTTAAGTTCCTCGCTCCCTGTGACCCCTTGATTATCTATTATTATTGGGATGTTTTTAGTGTCTTCCACCGTGAAGACCACACAAAATATTTGTTTAAAGTCTCTGCCATTTCCCTGTTTAATCCTCTCAGGGACCAACGTTTATTTTAGCTATCTCTTCCTTTTTATATATCTGTAGAAGCTCTGACTGTATTTATATTTCTTGCCAGTTTACTCTCAGTCTATCTTCTCCCTCTTTATTATTTTTTTAAGACAATACTTAAAACCACACAGCAGAAGGAAAGAATGTTCCAGAGAAACTAGAATTGTCTCTTCTGAATTTCAATCCTGTACTTACAGTGATGACTTTTGTAAACTACTTTTGCAGGGTGTTAGAAGGGGAGGATTTGAAGAAGGGAAACTCAAATTAAACGTCACGTCGTGATCAGATAGAGTCACTCGATGCACCAGAACTTGAATATCATCGGCCTTTGAATGTGGAAGGAGAAATGTTTGTTTATTCTGTCTGTGGGGACAGATGACAAACATCAGTGTGACTGAAAAATCAGAGACACACACACGCGAGTGAGAGTGTTTCAGTGCACTGATTGTGGAAAGAGCTTTAACCAGTTACACAGCCTGAAAAACCCTCGAACCATTCACAGCGGGGGAAAACTGTAAACGTGTTGTGTGTGGAGGAGGCTTCAACTGATCATCCAACCTGGAGAGACGGAAGCACACCCGAACCACGGAGAAACCGTGGAAATGTGGGGACTGTGGGAAGGGATTCAGCTACGCATCTGCGCTGGAAATTCATCAACACATTCACACTGGGGAGAGGCCGTTCACCTGCCCCGTGTGTGGGAAGCGATTCACTCAGTCATCCAGCCTGGTGAAACACCAGCTTGTTCACACTGGGGAGAGGCCGTTCACCTGCTCTGAATGTGGGAAAGGATTCACTCAGTCATCCGACCTGGTGGCACACCAGCGAGTTTACACTGGGGAGAGGCCGTTCACCTGCCCCGTGTGTGGGAAGCGATTCATTCAGTCATCCTACCTACTGAAACACCAGCGAGTTCACACCGGGGAGAAGCCATTCACCTGCTCAGAGTGTGGGAAGCAATTCACTCAGTCATCCAGCCTGGTGAAACACCAGCTTGTTCACACTGGAGAGAGGCCGTTCACCTGCTCTGAATGTGGGAAAGGATTCACGCAGTCATCCGACCTGCTGGCACACCAGCGAGTTCACACTGGGGAGAGGCCGTTCACCTGCTCGGAGTTTGGGAAAGGATTCATTGTGTCATCCCGCCTGCTGATACACCAGCGAGTTCACACTGGGGCGATGCCGTTCACCTGCTCTGAGTGTGGGAAAGGATTCACTGTGTCATCCAGCCTGCTGAGGCACAAGCGAGTTCACACTGGGGAGAGGCCATTCTCCTGCTCTGAGTGTGGGAAGGGATTCACTCGGTCATCCCACCTGCTGAGACACCAGCAAGTTCACAAGTGACTGCAGTGGTTGGATTCTGCTATCATTGTTGCTGTTAATCACATCCTGACTGAATCGTGTCCATTCCGACAGTTGAAGTTTGTTTCTGATGATAATAACCCTATAACTGGGCTGGAATATAATATTTTGATGTTTCAATAACAGAGTGTGTCGGTATTTAATGTTCCAAGATAAGAGGAGACTAATTGATGTCCTGTTACAGCCTGCACCATTTTGGGGTCTTTTCTCCTTTCTAACTCTGGATTATTTCAGTTCTCATACCTTTGGTTACTCTCGTGGACTAGTTCAAGTTCCCTATATCTTCCAGAGTGCCTCTCCTAGCCTTGGTATTGTGGGAAGGTGTCGGTAACACACCCGGGATAACTAAACACTAAACCCAGTCTGTGAATCACTTTCAGATACTGGACTTAGCGTGTGCCCCACAGCATCTCTCTCACCTTCGATGTGTGAATGGAGCATTACGCCTGCAAACCTGGGTTCAATTTAAATTTGAATCCCTTCAGGAAATGGATTTAAGAAAATACAGGTCACGTCAAATAATTGGCAACGGTTTAGAGTCAACAAGATGAACAAGTAAATACATCCCGGCCCAATATTCCAGCTCTACATTCACAGGAGAAAGTCTGTTATCAAACTCCTCGAGTAGACAGAATATAGAACAATGCTAACTCTAAGAATATCGAGCATCTGTTGTAAATATCTTTCAAATTCCGACTGATGCAATCTGGTGTTTTCCTTTCAGTTGAAGTTAAAGGAAGATGTGAGGGGTGTTGGTATAGGGAACTCGGTTAATTCAGCTTCTGAAAGGTGTTCATGTTTAGTTCATTCCATATCGGGGAAAATGTGGTTGTTATCATGAGAGAAAGATTTCACTGAGCAACAGTTGGTGTTTGCAACCAACTGGCCATGGATATTTTCATCATCGAATGTTTAGATTAGAAATATTATGTTAGAATAAGAAAAGTTCAGAGACTAGTGGTTTGTGCTTGCCACAGGAAGACCAGTGTTTTACGTGCTTCTAACATTGTTGATGTATGTTGAAGAAAATGCAGACTTGTGTCTCTGGACCATACCATAGCCAAAGACTACCATATCAGGCAATGCCAGTTCCAGTTGGATGAGAGGTTGATGGCATAGCAAAAGATCCAGCAGTTAAAACAAAATTATCTCCAGTTATCTGCAGACACCGAATGTCGCAGCATGCTGACAAAGTTGGACTTAAGAATTTAAAGTATTGTGTTAAATTATTGTAATCGATTGTTTTAGAATTGAATTGTTATCGAATGGAAAAGTGGTGAAGTTATGCTAAACTTGTATCGAACCTTGGTTAGACTTTGTGTGTGCAATTCTCGTCACCATATTATAAAAAGGGTATGGAGGCACTGGAGAGGGTGCAGAGAAGATTTACAAGGATGATACCAGAAAGGCGAGCGGATACCTATCGGGAAAGGATGGACAGGCCAGGTCTCTTTTCTCCTGAAAAAAGAAGGCTGAGGGGTGACATAATGTCTCTAAAATGATGAAAGGTTGTGATTGAGTAGATACAGTGTTTCCACTTGTGGGGACCAGCAAAATTAGAGGCCATCAACATAAGATAGTCACCAAGAAATCAAATAGAGAATTCAGAAGAAACCTCGACCCAGAGAGTGGTGAGAATGTGGAACTCGCTGCCACAAGGAGTGGTTGAAGAGAATAGTATCGATGCATTTAAGGGGAGGCTAGAGAAATATATGAGGGAGAAGGGAATCGAGGTTTATGTGGATATAGTTAGATGAGGAAAGAAGGGAGGAGGCTCGAGTGGAGCATAAACGCTGGCATGGACTGGTTGGGCCGAATGGCCTGTTCCTGTGCCGTATATCCGATGTTATCCTATTGTCCAAGTCACACTGCTCGAAGGGGAAGATAAATGACTTGCATCCAAACGCAATTGTTACTTTTGTCTTCTTCGTAAAATGACAAAGTCTGGGCATAATTTGTTTGTGAAATTAAAACTGATTTTATATATATATATATATATATATATATATATATTGCAAAGCGTCGCTGGTCAAATAGCATGGGAAGGAAAATTTAGCTGAAAATTGAGATAATTATGTTTTATTTTTGAACAAGTCCCGTCCCTATGGTTCTGTCCAAACTATGTATTCAGAAATAAGTTTTTGGGGGCGACTGTTATGCTAAAGGTAACTAACATCCTTCGTCTTGGAGACTGAATTGCTCTCTGGCATATTTTGGAGAATAAAAGGTCCAAGAAGAGGTTCGGTTAAATTAAATTAAACAAAGAAACTGGGTCAAAACTTGGAGCAAGTGGGAATGTTTGATCGATGTTTAAAGACAGTATGATAATATTGTATCAGACAGTAAAGTTCCTCCGTGCTCATGAATGAAAAGGTGAACACTGTATAAAATGTAATGAGATGAATTGAGTGAGGATATAAGAGGATAACAGGAAAGTTACACCTCCAAATAGAAATATTTCTTCACTCATTGTTCCTGGGCGAATTGTCATAAATCACCTGGGTACAATCTGGTGTTAATGTAAATTCTTGTTAAAGTCAGGGAAGTGTAGGAAATTGCTAATATTTCTCTCTCAGATGTTTGTGTCATTGCCTACACTGAACAATAAGAAAACTGAATTTGATCGCCTGGCCACTACCCGAGACATCGGGACCGTGCAGAGGGAGATGAGCAAAGATCTTCAGACACCCCACGATCTTTTGATAAGATCACCTCAAATGGCTTGGATCAGATGTCACATGTGGCATGATATTGGGATACCACTGCGTGTGTGTGTGAACGAGTCTCAGGCATGCTCAGTTATGGACAACAGCACAACATGAAATGGCTAATGTGGCTCAGGAGAGTGAGAGAACTTTTTAAACCATCGAGGCCGTGACACATTCTCCATAGAGAAAGCGACTTTGAAATAATCAGGATAGAGTTAAACACACTGCTCCCTGTCAGAGGCATTAGAATTTACAGTGGCGAGAATGCTGATCAAATTAGGATTTCCTTACAGCTAGAATGGTCATCAGTTTCAAGGCCTCCACTAAGTACTGAACAAAGAAAGCTTGTAGAGAGGCTAAAAACAAAAAAAGTCAGCCTGTCTCTGTCTGGACAAGGTGGCCATGGCTGTGTACAGATCAGCTACAAGCTGAAGGTGGGCGATAACGAGGCCAGACCTCTCAGGCTCCATAACAAAACATGGATCCAAGTGAGAGGCGATCTCCAGGAGGAAACAGAGGACCTCAAAAGGGTTAGTTTTGGAATCCTTGATAAACTGAGAAAAGACCCTCAAAAGCATAATTTTGGTGGTAATAGAGAAAGAACCCTAAAGCCTGCTCCTTGGGAAGATTGGGAGACCAGGAAGACTCCCCTGAACCAGGTGGGTTGGGACACACCCTGACCCCAAACACTAAATTAATAGAGTTCACTTAATGAGTTAGTATCACATCAGGACAATAAGTAATTCAAGACCATTATAAAATACTTCAATACAAACTTAAAAGGTAATGATGGCAGGTTATTTTAAAGTAAGACATGTCGTATGTTGATCAGTAATGTTAACTATTGGTTTGCCAAGAACAAACGCTGATAGTGATCATCATATGTGGGACTTAAATAAAATGACATCCCACCTCACAAAAATAACTCTACCTGTCCGATCCAGTAAAAGAGCCCACATTTTAATGGACTAGAAGTAACTGAATCAGGAAATGTATTATATGACAATGTGTGTTTTTAAATTATTAATTGAAATCAAAAGTTTTAAACATGAGCTTGAATCTATCAACTAGATTATGTGAAGGGAGATATTCACAATTAATAGACAAAATGGGAAGAGAATTTGTAAAAGGATGTGTTAGGAAAGAATAGAAAACAAGAACCAAGGGATGAGGAAGATGGGTAACACAAGGAGAATCAGTTTAAATCGCAAGGAAAGTGAGAGCTGACTGGGTAGCTCAGAATAGGAGCCACAGTAAGGTTAACAGGAGTAAACAAAATAGATATAGAAAGCGAATGGGAACACGATGTGGCTCACTGGTGGTATTGTATGTAGCCTCTGTGACATTTATGATGAATGTGGTACAGAAGGGACTGGACAAGAGAGAGTAAGCAAATCCCTTTGTTTATTCATGAAGGACAACTGAGAAAATGGTTTAGGGGAATCAAGTCAGAGGCTTTGATGTGATGCAGCCAATAGGAATGGGGATTTTGGCCCCGAGGGAAGGAGAAAGAAGTGAAGATATTAGACCAGTGGGATTGATCTTGCCTTTGCTAAGGAAAAATGGAAATGAAACGAAACCTTGGACGGTGTATAGGGTAGAATCGTTTGCAAGGGTGGAAGACTGAGTTAGGTCCGATCCATAAACAGTATGAGGAATATCCAAGATATCTGATTATGAGGGGAGGAACTTGGATAGCACCAGATATACAGTGTTGTACTCTGAAAGGGACAACATGGGTTTGTAGATGTTCCAGCTTGTGGGTTCACCCTCGACAAATAAATCTCCAGAATGCCAGATTGAAATAAATAAATGGGGCGAAGGCCAAAATAATACCGTGTATAAAGGAAAAGGACAGTATTGTGTGACTACTACTGTCACGTATATGACTGTGGGTTCAACCCGATGCCCCATACTAGAACATCACTTTAGCTTGATTCCACCGAGGAACACATGCATCGGTGCTAAACATTGGTTCTGGTACATCATCACAACGCAACTTATCTGCAGACAAGACTGCCTCTGGAGGATGAAGCCAGTCGAGTCATTCCACACATAGGACACTATATGCTCCCTGTTTCTGGCTTTAAAGCTCATAATTCTGCGAATTAGGACATCCCAGAAACACACAGTGCAAATCATATAGAGGAATAGAGAGACAGAACAGGCAATCCCGAGACTTGCCAATCAGGAATGGTGGAAAGTCGGATCTAGTTAGATTGTTCCAGCTGGGATTGGTGATAGCACGGATAATAGCTTCAGGGATTCTGGTCATTGCATTATGCTGTAAGGAAGTCAATAAGGGACATTGAAAATATAAGGAAAGGGAAGGACGCTGAGAGGAAACCAGGATTAGTAAAGACAAAGAAAGATATAAAACACTTTGTCAACAGGTAATATAACCCATAAAAAAAACCTGTGGGACTGGTTGACATGTGGACCCTGGTTAATTCAGCTTCTGAAAAGGGTTTATGTTTCATTCATTCGATAGAGGAAAAAATGTAGTTCGTATTATTAGGGAGAGAGAGACAGATTTCACTGAGCAACAGCTGGTGTTTTGCGACCAACCAGGCTTCGATATTAATAATAAAATTGATTAGAAATATTGTTTGGATAAGAAAAGTCAAGAACTGGTGGATTATAATCACCATAGCCAGGCCGCAATGCTTCTAAATGTGTTGCTGATGTAAACTTGTGTCTCTGGATTATGCAGTAGCCAGAGACTACCATATTAGGCCATGCCGGCTCCAGTTTGATAAGAAAAAAGTCAATAAATGTAAGCTTTTTCCTTTGTTTGTTAGCGTGGAGATACCCGTGCCTGGTTACACGTGCTCCATCTGTGACTATACTCCACTTGTAAATTGTTTATAAACAGAAGACTGAATTCGTTGCTTCTCAAGTGAACAAACAGAAGTTTGTTTTAAATCAACACTTGGTTCTTTTTTTTAAGTTTGGAACTTCAAAACTTCCTTCGGAATTAAAAATTCGTTAAAACAGCAGAAATCATTCGTAAAGCTATCATTATTGACCTTGAATAAAACATAGCTTAGTTAATTTCAATAACTCCAATTTAATTCAGATTAATATTTTATGAACTAAACACAATACAGTGCAGAAAAAATCAAAAAAAATAGCACATGCTTACAGAACACAGTAAATTACATCATTGTTACCTTCAGGTGCTTTTAAGGAAAGATAAACTTGCTATAGAGGGAGTGCAATGAAGATTCACCAGATCGATTCCTGGGATGGGGGATTGTCCTATGAGAGATTGAGTAGACCAGGCCTATATTCTCCAGCGTTTAGAAGAATGAGAGGTGAGAGGCGACACCCACATCCCATGAACGAATGTTTAAAAAGAGATGAGGTATTTAAATTTGATCAAGGACACCAGCCAAATTAATAGAGACACTCCTGTCCTTCAGGACCTGTGTCCAGGGGAGAAGCTGATGGGTTTATCTGATCATCTTTGAGTTAAATGTTGTGTTCATCGAGCTGAGCAGCCCATGTCAGCATGAAACACTCTCCAGTCAGGCACAGCACGGGTCAGATACACAGTGAACCCATCGGTCGCTCCCTGACACAGATACTGAGGGACAGGGAGTGTCCGGGACACTGACATTTCTCACTCAATAAGGTATAAATTGATCCTGTACCTTTCCCCATTAATCCTGGGCTCCACACGGCTCGAATCCTGCTCCTGTTTCCGTTCCTGCAACAGCACTAAGCTCAACCCATCCCATAATGAGCAGGGCTCAGGGAGGGTGGTTGCTCGGCACTGCAGTGATGTCATAAAGTAGAGCCATTCAGCCCAGCTGGTCCTCTCCTTGTCCATTTCAAGGTGGAGAGCTGGGACATTCTGTCTCAACACACATCCTCCTGTTCATACTGAGAGTCCCCGGGGAAGGCCCAAGGCCCAGAGTGTGGAACACAACCAAGTGGGAAAGAGGAGGAGAGTAGGGGAGGTAAATCAAGGAGTGGGGACTGAGGGCCACCAAGCTTCAGTTTTAGAGCCTGTAGAATTCAGGAGGGATCAGCGAGTTCTGTAGTTTCAGGATCCAGGGAGAGAACAAGGAGCAGATGGGGAGACTGGTGTGGATTCCAGCACAGTGAGGGTGTTGGGGAGGGAGATTGTGTCGGGCCGTGTATTAGGGGTGTAGGAGGGACAAGAGAGGAAAGGTCAGAGGAGCAATTACTGCAGCAGTGTCCATCAATAGTGAGAATGAGAAGGTGGGGGTCAGAGTGGGCCCTGGACAGGCCGGTAAACTGTTTGTTTGCTTTGACCAGCTTTCCTTCTCACAAATAGCCTCCTGTCGCCCAGTGACACAAACAGCCCATTAAACACCACCAATGTCCTTTGGTCTGGTGAGGTCTCCCTTTGTGAAACATCGGCTGTTGTTAAAGCTTCTCATTCTGACTCGCTCACAGTGAGACAGTATCCACTGTCCCTTTTATTCCATGGGCTTCATCTTTGCTGGTATTGGTAACACGCCCGGGATCACTAAACACAAAACCCAGTCTGTTAATCACTTTCAGCTACAGGACTTAGCGTGTGCCCCACAGCATCTCTCTCACCTTCAATGTGTGAATAGGGCATCACGCCTGCAAAGCTGGTTAAGTTTATATCCAGGCAGCAAATCTATTTAAGAAAAGCCTGTAGGCCAATGAAACACTGTTCAGGTGCCAGTGTGCTGCTGGTTTGTCCGGAATTTTGCCTGTAATGGAAAATAACTGATCATTTCTCCCAGTGTAACCTTTGCTGTAATGAAATATGTATTGTAATAAGCCTCAGGGCCTTGCTCATGTCTGCTGCAATTGTGTAGCAAGGTGATGTGTGAAGAGATGGTGTTTGTATGGAGATGTGAAACAAGGAAACGGTATCTGTGTGTGGCAGTGACACAGCCTTGTGGTCACAGGCAGAACCATGCGCCGATATCCTTATGCTGATGGTTTGAGCAGGGTCAGTTCATGAATGCTCAAGCTAAGAGGTGCCAGGGATTGGGAGCAGCGGCAGTAAATAAAATCTAAATGTAAATTCCGATGTAGTTTATCTTCAATTATTCCTATTTTAATAGCTTTTGCTGAATGTGTCCCATGCCAAGTGCCAGGATATTGGATCAGGCCCACCCGAGAAAATGAGTTTGACACCTTGAGGTAGACAATGTCAACCAGATTCCCCCATCCACCAACCTAACAACTTCTTTACAAACTCAAGCTAGTTTGTAAGACGTGACATGGTTTTCCGGAATCCATGTTCAGTATCTCTAATGGCCCCTTCACTTTCCCCATGATGGAAAACAGCATCTCTCTGGATCCCTTCAAGCACCTTCCCAGTGATCAAGGTCACGTTGATGGGCCTTCAGTTTCCGAGCTCTGGCTTGTGCACAATTGAAAAATGGGAACTACATGTGCTACCTTCCAATCTCAGGGAACAACCCATGAATCTACTGATCTGTTGGCGATATGAGCAAGAGGCTGGCAGAGCTCCCATCCTATCTCTTTTAGCACCCTTGGGTGGATATCATCCGCACCTTACACTGTCAAGATTAACCCGCACGGGTTGCTGTCAGTGAAGAGAGATGAGAAAGAACAAAGTGCCATTTTCCCCTCTCAGTATGACCCTGAAGGACTGTGTCCATGCTGAAGTTCTTCACCCATATGATCCTCCCCCCAGATTGTCCTCTCTGAGCTCCAGCCAGGTGATGCTAAACACTCGGGTGGGAAAGAGAAAAGCCTGCAGCAATGTGTTGAAAGCAACATGAATTTATTTGTCTATATCCCGAATATTACAGGAGTTTTCATCAGCGGAAACAAACCCCAATTGTCAGAATGAACATGGTTCAGTCGGGTTGTGATTAACAGCAGCAATAACAGCATAATCCAACCCCTATAATCATTTGTGAACTCGCTGGTGCCTCAACAGGTGCGATGACTGAATGAATCCCTTCCCGCACTCATAGCAGTTGAACGGCCTCTCCCCGGTGTGAATTCTCTGGTGTGCCAGCAGGTTGGATGACTCATTGAATCCCTTCCCACACTCAGAACAGGTGAATGGCCTCTCCCCAGTGTGAATTCGCTCGTGCCTCAACTGGTGCGATGACTGAATGAATCCCTTCCCGCACTCATAGCAGGTGAACGGCCTCTCCCCAGTGTGAACTCGCTCGTGTGTTTCCAGCTGGGACGGGTAGTTGACACGTTTCCCACAGTCCCCACATTTACACAGTTTCTCCCCAGTGTGACTGCGCTTGTGTCTCTCCAGGTTGGATGATCGGCTGAAGCCTTGTCCACACGCAGAGCATGTGTACACTTTCTCCCCACAAAGAACAGTGCTTTTTGCATCCATAGCTGCTGGATGATATTCCATTCCCGATGAATCGAGTGACTTCGTCAGATGTTAATGTGATGTTTGAGCCTCCGGTCGATAATTCCTTCCCTTTTAATACCCTTTAAAGTGAATTTCATTCATGAAAAGGGTGGATGAGAGAGAACCCACAAAAATACAAAGGCACTTTGAGAAATTGAGCTTAATGAACTTGGTAATTTCTGGCACCAGCACTATAAATAGTAGCCATGAAAGCTGCCAGTTTGTGGTAAAACCTAACTGATTCATTAATGTCCTTCAGGAAAGGGAACCCACCTGCATTGAGAGCCCCACATGGAGAATTGTTGGTCCCACTGGGCGCAGAATTACTGGGGTTGAAACCCAGCAGCTTCTCCTCCATCTCCACTCCAGCTCAAACAGATGCAACAAACAGACCCACACAGGAGGCCAGGTATCCAAAGCGTCTTTCTAACGTTTGCAGCATAGTTGTGAGGCGATTTATTCTAAATTGCCCTAGATTTGTAGACTTGAGATTCTAGATTTTGCTTTGTACCGGAATCCAGGTCAGCGATTGGAGCATGGACAGAATCATCAGAACGGCTCAGGTACAGCAGGTGGTGCGGCAAGCAGCAGAGGAGTGGTGAGGTCCAGGTGGAGTAGCGCCGGGAGATCGGGGCTGAGAGATTGTGGCCCACAAGCAGCGAGAGTTCTGGACGGTGAGATTGGGACCCACGAGAGGCGAGAGTTCAGTGGGGGAAGAGATTGAGGCCCACGAAAGGCGAGAGTTCGGGGCGGAGAGATTGGGCCCCACAAGAGACAGGAGTTTGGGGTGAAGAGATTGGGGTCACAAGAGGCGCGAGTTCGGGGCCCGGGATAGGCAAGGGCCCAGGGACAGCATGGGCCAGACCACACTGCGATCTATGGGCAGTAGGAGTGTGTGCACCAGGTCTGCGCAGCAGAACTTGGTCTCCAGTCATCTTGGTTAACCCTTCCCACTGGACCAAGACCTCGCTCTGTTCAGCCCGTGTGGTGGCTGGTATGCAACGGACACACGCGTTAAAAAAATCCATGCACAGACATCTCCCACCCTTCAATATGTAGTTCGGGACCTGGAATATCAGGTCTCATATTGAAACATCTGTGAACTCATCACGTTTTGGTGTGGAAGTGGGTCATCCTCGATTCAAGGGACTGCCTAATATTTTACTGTACAGGAGACCAGGGAGTGACTTCCGCATCCAGCACCCACCCTGATACAGAGCGGCTGGGAATTGCTGGGCATGCTGTATTTCATGGTGTGGGGGAGCACTGCCCCTGGGATTTGCTGGTGTCGGGCCCGGAGGCTTTGACACGCAGGCTGAGAGCCGCAATCGGTGTTGCCCAACGCCTGAGAGCCACTCTCGGTGTTGCCCGGGGCCTGAGAGCCACACTCGGTGTTGCCCGGGGCCTGAGAGCTGCACTCAATAATGCATGCGACCTGGTGCATGAGGCGTGGGAGCCACAATCGGTGCTGCCCGGGACTGAGAGTCACACTTGGTGTTGCCTGGTGCCTGAGAGCCACACTTGGTGATGCTGATGCCATGCTCGCTCCAATCAGTCCACGGGAGCCTCTCCGCACAGGGGCATACTCTCCAGGGATCAGGCCTACCCACGTTGCCCCCTGCTGATGGAGATAGGGCGTATTCGGAGCACTCTGGGTAAGATCATCCACCATTGTCACCGAGAGTACGGCACAGGACGCCATGCAGCCCATCCTGTCTGTGCCGGCTCTTTGGTGGAGCTGTTCAATGAGTCTCACTCCTCTGCTCTTTACCCATTGCTAGATATATTTTTCCCAGCAAGTATTTATCCAATTCCCTTTTAAAAGTTACAATTCAATCCACCACCCTTTAAGACCATGCAATCTGGATTAGAACAATTTGCTGAGTAACAAATGATCCCACATCTCACCTCTCGTTATTTTGCCAATCGTCGGAAGTCTGCCTCCTCTGGTTACCTTCCCTAATGCCACTAGAAACACTTTCTCCACATTTACTCTACCTAAATCGTTCATAAATTTGTACCTCTCCATCAAATCTCCTTTTATCCTTTCCTGCTCTCTGGAGAAAACTTCAGCAGGCTCTCCACATCATGGAACTCCCATTTCCCTGGCACCATTCCTTCTGCACCTTCTCTAAAAGCGTGCCATCATTATGAAAGTTTGGAGCCCAAACTTGAACACAATTCTCCAGCTGAGGCCTAACCAGTGTTTTATAAAGGTTTAGCAAATTAAACATCAAATGCTGATATTTCTCTGATGGGGTTTAAAGGGCGAGGTCCATCTAGTCAGTTGGATGTATCAATGAGACTGTGAACCTAAAGAAGTGCATTTAGAGTGCAGAGCCAGGGACATGCTGTGCAACTGGGCGCAAACACTCCTGCACAGCCCACACATCACTTGTTTCCCATTTGGCATGAAAGTAATGTGTTAATTGCAACAATTCATTTGATTTGATTTCAAATAGTTTAGGATAGAAATTGAATCATGTTTCTATGATTTTTCCCCAACTCAGATTCAAGGCCTCAATTTTTCTCTTCATCTGTGTGCAGTCACAGGATTCCAAACCTGAGACTGTACATTGGGATTCCAATTCTGGGACTGCACATGAGGATTCGAACCCTGGGAGAGTACTGGGGCATTCTGACACTGGGAGAGTACATGGGGATTCTAACCCTGGGACCATACATGGGGGTTCTAACCCAGGCACTGTAAATGGGGATTCTAACCCTGGGACTGGAAATGGGGATTTTATCCCTGGGCGAGTATGTGGGCATTCTAACCCTAGGAGAGTACATGGGGAATCTAACCCTGGGACTGTACATGGGGATTCTAACACTGGGAATGTACATGGCGTCCAGGCATTCGGGCCCCCTTCAGAGATGACTGAGCCTCTACTTCCCCGCAGTGCTCCAGGTGTGGTCTAGCCAGGGCTTTGTGCAGCTGCAGTGGGATGGCAGCACCCATAGAACAGTATGAAGGCAGGTAGCTTACTACTGACTTTCATTTTAAACTTTTAATCAACTTGGGAAAACTTTTAAAACTTCAAGAGAAACTTTTAAACAACTTGGGGAAACTTTTAAAACCTCTGGAAAAAATGTTAAATAACTTGGGAAACCTTTTTTAAAACTCCGGGAGAAACTTTTAAAACTTCTGAAGAAACTTTTAAACAATGTGGAGGAACCTTTAAGAATTTTATTTTAAAAATGTTTTATTAAGCAATTGAATACTGTACCCCAATCTAAATAGAAAATAGTTTGGTGTGCTTTATTAGCATCATTTTCAGCCATTTGAAACCAGGTTACTCACGACGACGCCCAGCAAGCAGGTGTGCCTCCGACCCGGCGACCGCGACATCACCCAGCCCCTCCTGTGGCGGGCCTACATCCCTCCAGCGGCGGGTTTTCATCCCTCCAGCAGCGGGCCTACATCCCTCTCCTCATCGACGGCTGGACCTCCCCTTCCCCACTGGTGGCCTGGCTATGATTCATTCACCCTCCTACTCCTTGCTGACCTCCCACTTGGAACTCCAACAGACAACTGACTTCCTAATGCCTGCCCCCAACCAAGCCTCGGACCACTTACCAACAAGGGTGCTACTCAGCACCGAGCTTGCAGCCAACATTTTGCCTTTGGCAATTAGGCTCATACAGAAGTGCCTGGTCTCCAGTCGTCTTGGATCCCTTGCCACTGTACCAAGACCTTGCTCAGCTATGCCACCCCACGATAAAAGAACTCACACACAGGCATCTTCCACTCCGTTAACATGAAGTTCGGGACCTGAAACGACAGGACTCCCATTGGACAGGCCTGAATGCCGCACCACCATAGTTGCCCGGGAACTTAGAAGCTTTGACATCGACATCGCCACCCTAAGCGAGATCCGGCAGGCAGGGGAAGGCCAGCTCAAGGAACAAGATGGAGGTTACAGCTTTTTCTGGAAAAGAATACCAGAGGAAGAACGCCACCTTCGCCATCAAAATGAGCTGGTCGACAGCCGCAAAGACACACCCTGTGGGGTAAACGAACGCCTCTTGATGCTTCAACTCACCCTATCCCGTAACCAATGCACCACAGTCATCGGTGCGTATGCCCCAACACTGGATGCAATGGATGAGACAAAAGAGGATTTTTATTCCAACCTCGAAACATCCCTGTCCTGTGTCCCCGCAGGTGACAAACTGATCCTCCTCGGTGACTTCAATGCCAGGGTCGGCAAAGATACAGCCCTCTGGGGAGGCGTGATTGGCAGTGAGGGGGTAGGGAAAGCCAACTCCAGCAGTATCCTACTCCTGACAAAATATCTAGAACATGAACATCTCTTCACCAACACCTTGTTCCGCCAGAGGGGAAAATACAAGGCATCGTGGCAATACCCTTGCTCCAAACGCTGGCACCTGCTCGACTATGTCATCGTCCGAGCCAGGGATCGCAAGGGTGTGCGCATCACCCACATCATGACAGGAGCTGACGACTGTTGGCCGGACGACAGCCTGACCCATCATCGACATTAACCCCAAAGTGGAGGGGACAGCAGAAGCAGTGTCACAAGAACGTCAATGCCGGGGCACTTAAAGTCCCAGCTAAGAGAGTCCTATACAGCCAACGCTTCACAGCTAACCTGACGTGCCTTGATGACACTGAGATGCTGAATGCCCACAGTGCTTTGTCTGCCCTCCAGGCCTCATAACCAGTGCCTGTGAAGAGACACTTGGTCATTCAACCAGAACACACGAGGACTGGTTTGATGAGAATGATCCGAGAGCCAAGAATTTATATTTCTGAGGCTCAAGCAACAACCCAACTCAGGAGCAGTGAGGCAACACTACAGGCGGCTCAAAGCTGAGGTCCAACAAAAAACCTGGCACCTAAAGAACAGGTAGTGGATGGAGAAAGCACAGGAGATACAATAACTGGCCAACAGCCATGATGTGCGAGGATTCTTCATATCAGTCAAGGCCACCTACGGTCCAAACTCCCAAGGCCCCACCCGACTGCTGGCCAAGAATGGGGAAACACTCATCAAGTACACCGAGGTTGTCAAGGTCCGCTGGAAGGAGCACTTCGAAGATCTCCTCAAACGAGATTCTGAATTTGACTCGAGTGTTCTCGACTCCATCCCACAGCATGCGTCCCGCCCCCACTTCAGTGAAACACCAACGTTGCATGAGTAGGAAAAGCCATAAGACAGCTCAAGAACAACAAGGCTACGGGAGCGGATGGAATCCCTACTGAGGCGCTAAAGCATGGCGGAGATGTATTGTTGGCACGAATACATGACCTCATCGCTCTCATCTGGAGGGAGGAGAGCATGACGGGAGATCACAGAGATGCAGTGATCGTGACCATCTTTAAAAACGGGGGGCAAGTCCAACTGCAGCAACTACAGAGGAATCTCCCTGCTAATCAGCCACTGGGAAAGTTTTTGCTCGAGTCCTCTTCAACCGTCTTCTCCCTGTGGCCGAGGAGCTCCTCCTGAAGTCACAGTGCCCCACGGGGCACATCGGACATGATCTTTACAGCGCGACAGCTGCAGGAAAAATGCAGGGACCAGCGCCAGCCGTGATACAAAGGCTTTTTCAACCTTACAAAGGGATTTGACACTGTGAACCATGAGGTTCCATGGAGCATCCTCCTCCATTTTGGATGCCCTCAAAAATATCTCAACATCCTTCGCCTGCTCCATGATGACATGCAGGTGATAATCCTTACCAACGGATCCTTTACAGACCCAATCCACGTCGGGACCAGGGTCAAACAGGGCTGCGTCATTGCTCCCACCCTCTTCTCAATCTTCCTCGTTGCCATGCTCTACCTCACAGTCAACAAATTCCCTGCTGGAGTGGAACAAAACTACAGAACCAGCAGGAAGCTGTTTAATCTTCGCCGCCTCCGGGACAAAGTCCAAGATAACCCCAACCTCTGTCGTTGAGCTACAGTACGTGGACAACACCTGTGTCTACGCACATTCTGAGGCTGAACTCCAGGATATAGTCGACGTATTTACTGAGGAACACAAAAGCATGGGCCTTACGCTAAATATCCGTAAGACAAAGATCCGCCACCAGCCAGTACTCGACGTACAACACTGCCACCCAGTCATCAAGATCCACGGTGCAGCCCTCGACAACATGGAGCATTTCCCATACTGCGGGAGCGTCTTATCAACAAAAGCAGACATTGATGAGGAGATTCAACACCACCTCCAGTGCTGCAGTGCAGCCTTCAGCCGACGGAGGAAAAGAGTGCTCAAAGACCAGGCCCTCAAAGCTACCACCAAGCTCATGGTCTACAGGGCTGTAGTAATACCCACCATCCTGAATGGCTCAGAGGCACGGACCATGTACAGTAGACACCTCAAGTCGTTGGAGATATATCACCAATGATGTCTCCACAAGATCCTACAAATCCTCTGGAATGACAGGCGCACCAACATCAGTGTGCTCATCTAGGCTAACATCCCCAGCATTGAAGCACTGACCACACTCGATCAGCTCCACTGGGCAGGCCACACAGTTTGCATGCCAGACATGAGACTCCCGAAGCAAGTGCTCTTTTGTGGAGTCCTTCTTGGCAAACGAGCCAAACGTGAGCAGCGGAAACGTTACAAGGACACCCTCAAAGCCTCCCTGATAAAGTGCGACAACCCCACTGACACCTGGGAGTCCCTGGCCAAAGACCGCCCTAAGTGGAGGAAGTGCATCCGGGAGGGCGCTGAGCACCTCGAGTCTCAATGCAGAGAGCATGCAGAAATCAAGTGCAGGCAGCGGAAAGAGCGTGCGGCAAACCAGTCCCTCCCACCCATTCCCAAAACGACTATCTGTCCCACCTGTGACAGAATCTGTGGCTCTCGTATTCGACTGTACAGCCGCCAATAAACTCAGTTCAGGAGTGGAAGCAAGTCTTCCTCGATTCCGAGGGACTGCCTATGATAATGATGAGATGGGGATTCTAACCCTGGGACTGAACATGGGGATTCTAACCCAAGGATTGAATATTTCTGGCCCTTCTCTGTTACAATTATGTAGGACTTAACCCATAAGGTCGGTACTAAGCATCGCCTTTTGGGGAGATGTTGAGAAATTCGAGGTGTGGAGAGTGAGAATAAAATATCTGTTACACTCCTTTACCCACTGGGACCCGGTTGGAAACAGACACTGACATCGCTCACTTTGTTCCTGAACCAAGATGGCCGCGCATGCGCGGTGCGACTCACCGAATCAAGCTGTCCGAGCGCTGAGCCCGCCTTCCTGCACGAAGATAGCCGCCGTTAGCCTGGGCCTGTGACCGGGAGAAAGCCCCAAAACTGCAACCGCCGATATGCCGGTTATTATTCCGGGCTTGCGGCGGGCACCGGTGCTTTATGAAGCCTTCCAAGCGACCCGCTGGTCCATTGCTCCCCTCCACCCGCTCAAGTGGAACGCTTCTGCGGAGGTCATTTTGCTCGTTTCTCCTTCGCCACTACATTCGCCGCGCATGCTCCAAAACCAGCCACGACGCGCGCCTGCGCACTGAACTCCTGTAGTTTGGGTTCGGCACCTTCTCGCCCGTGGTGCATACTGGGTAAATAACCCGCCATTTAATAGCTGTATTGGTGAATAGATCTGGATATAATTTGATTGCATTGGGCATTGAACGATATTAATTCTGGCAGATATTGTTTGTTTCTGCTGATCTTAATAACCCCTATACCTGAGCTGGAGATTATACAAATATTGAATAAATCAGCTTGGTTCAAACACAGTGTGTCGAATGTTTGATTTCTGCATAATAATATCTACTTAATGTTCTGTTACCGACTGTTCCTTTTTGGGTCTTTTCTTACTGTAGGTTATTTCACTTCTCACCCAGTTCATCTTTTATGACATCAAATCCCAAGGTTGTTCTGTTTGAGTATTCGGCTTGTGGGTGTCATAAACTGAACCGGAGTGTCTCACGTTACACTCATATAACGTTCCTTTCAACCAACTATTGATTGAACTATGATGCTTTAGACTTGAAATCTATTATTTTGTACATTGTTTAACGATTTTTGAATGTGGTTACTATATGTAATAGTCTTTGAAATGTGTGATCTTTGTAACTATCTTTGCTGATTTTGAAAGTTTTGTTGATATAATTTCTTGTTACTTACATAGCTTGCAGAATTTCTTGCATCAAGATAATTGTTTAAATATTTCCATTATCGGGTCTTTAGTTCCTCCACTGATCCCTGTGAACAACCTTTGGTTCGGGACTGGGTTTGGGTGCGAGTTTAGGGTTTAGTGGTTGTGGTTATTTGTTAGGATTGGGGTTCGTGGTTGGGATTGTCAGTAGGATATTAGGCACCTTGGAATCCCTGGCCAAAGACCACCGTAAGTGGAGGAAGAGCATCCAGAAGGGCGCTGAACACCTCGAGTCTCAGCGCAGAGAGCATGCTGCAAACAAACGAAGGTAGCGGAAGGAGCATCTGAGAAACCAGACTCCTCACCCAGACTTTCCATCAATGACTCTCTGTCCTACCAGTGACAGTGACTATAATTCCCATATTGCACAGTACAATCACATGAGAACTCACTTTTAGAGTGGAAGCAATTCTTCCTCAATTTCGAGGGATTGCCTATGATGATGATGATGAGGCTTAGGAGATAGTAATTCTCTGAACACCTCGAGTCTCAACGCCGAAAGCATGCAGAAATCAAGTGCAGGCAGCTGAAAGAGCGTGCACAAACCAGTCCCACCTATCCGTTCCCTCAACAACTATCTGTCCCATCTGTGACAAATCAGTGGCTCTCGTATCGGACTGTTCAGCCACCAAAGAACTCAATACAGGAGTGGAAGCAAACCTTCCTTGATTCCGAGGAACTGCCTATGATGATGAGCAATTAACTTAGAAATCATTATTGACAATATAAGTGTCACTGGACGTGTCCTTTTCCATTTCATGCCTTTATCCTCATGCAGACGAGTCACAAAACTGCCTCATAAATTGTTCATTCAAAGAACCTTCTTTCCTGCAAGCCGCATTTCATCCCTTCTTCCGCATCTCTACAAATCTCACCCAACGTTTAATTAGTGACATTCGATTTTGGTATTTTGGAACAAGAGCAGACGGATACATTTGCTGCGCTGGTTACATCAAATTATCAGCATGTCTGAAAAGTTTTTCTGACAATAACCTATTCCAAAATTGAAAAAAATAGAAAAGCAAATTATAATTTAAATGGAGAAAAATTGCAAAGTGCTGCAATACAGAGGGAGTTGGGGGTCCTTGTGCATGAAACACAAAACGTTAGTATGCAGGTACAGCAAGTAAACAGAAAGACAAATGGAATGATGACCTTTATTGAAAGGGGGATGGATTATAAAAGCTGAGAAGTCCTGCTACAACTGCACAAGGTATTGGTGAATCCAAACCAAGAGTACTGCATACAGTTTTCATCTCCGTATTTAGGGAGGAATATGCTTGCATTGGAGGCGGTTCAGAGAAAGTTCACTAGGTTGATTCCAGTGATGAGGTGATTGACTTATGAAGATAGGTTGAGTAGGCTGGGCCTATACTCATTGGAGTTCAGAAGAATGAGAGGTGATCTTATTGAAAAATATAGGATAATGAGGAAGCTCGACAATGTTCTTGCAGAAAGGATATTTCCACTCACAGGGGAAACTAAAACTAGGGGGCAAAGTCTCAGAATAAGGGGCCGCCAATTTAAAACTGAGATGAGGAGGAATTTCTTCTCTCAGAGGGTTGTAAATCTGTGCAATTCTCTGCCCCAGAGAGCTGTGGAGGCTCGGTCATTGAATATATTTAAGGCGGAGATACATTGATATTTCAGCAATAAGGGAATAAAGGGTTATGGGGAACGGGCAGGAAAGTGGAGCTGAGTCCATGATCACATCGGCCATGAGACCGACGCTTGTTGATACTTCTTATGTTCCTGTACCAGTCCCCACCAGTCACCATGTGATTCCACCGTGATATCTTCATCCATTACTCAGCTTTTGCCCTCACTAGAGCTGGTTTCACCATCATGACCATTGCCCACACTAAGACTCTCTAATTCCCGAATGGTGCACAAACGCCAGCATGGACTGGTTATTCTGAATGGCCCATTTGTGTGCCGTATATCCTGTGTAATTTTGTAGTGTCAGTGTAAGTGGTCCCTGGATTTGGTGCCTCAGTGTAACTGGTCCAAGGATCTCGTGTCGCAGTGTAAGTGGTCCCTGGATTTGGTGCCTCAGTGTAACTGGTCCAAGGATCTCGTGTCGCAGTGTAAGTGGTCCCTGGATTTGGTGTCTCAGTGTAAGTGGTCCCTGGATTTGGTGTCACAATGCGAGTAGCTTTTGGATTTGTTGTCGAAAGCACCTCGTCACTGGGACTGAGTGCAAACCCGCAGCCCAGCATTGCATTCAGCACAGAATGATCCCACTCAGTCTATTCCCAATTAACACGGTCCACATTAATTCAACAGAAACAACCCAGTGCCCACAAGTAACTGCTGCCCCACATTTAACTTCAGTGAAACACGAATTCTAAACATTTTAAAATAAAAATGAACCGCATCAAAGCACAACAGAAGTGATTAATTTCAGTAAATCGCCCTCACTCACACACCTCCTTCATCCCGACTCTTCAACTCCCTCGCTAAATACAACTCTTCACCCCAGCTCCTCTTTCACCCATACAATTTCATTTTTACCATCAATTACAACAATGATCCACACTGGAGGTAAATCTCAGGAGCTTCTGTGTGACGGTGCGATGATCACTGGACAATAAAGCGCAGAGACGGCGGGGAGGGGGGGGGTGCGGGGCTGCTCATTATCCTCGATGTGATTTAATCCGCTTTCCCACTGATTACTGCAGACAGACATGGTCACCTTGTAACAGAATGATCAGTGTGACGTCACGTTCTGAACAAGAGCACACAAGACAATGTGTTATCAATAAATGGTAAAGTTATTAAACACCCCGCAATTGCATTGTAAACAGAATGGAAATAAATTGTTGGAAAATAATTGGCGAAGATAATTATTTATCTCTGTGCAATTGACTAGCAAACATTAAGAGTGTCGTGTTTTGTTTACACACACACATAAATATGTATATATATAGCAAAGACTCTATGTGTGCCCTTTTCAATTGTTCTGCTCAACCCGACAAGGATCGATGTGGATTTTAGGATCCTGCGGCAGCCCATCCGGCGGTGCTTGCTGGGTCAGGATACAAAGAGACCGGGCGCTGTTCCTCCTCCCATTGCCTGGGGGAATGGGGCAGATATTTAAAGAGACAGGGACTCCCCTTTCTCTGCAGCTTTATCGTTAAAGGGTCAGTCCAGTTTATCTTGGGGTGTCGGAGGACTTCACTAACCGAGCTCCCATTAACAGTCTCTCCCTTCTGTACTGTGCAGTGATTGTAAAGCTGTCCATTTCAGTGACTTCAGCATTTCTAAAATGATTCACTGATTTTGATGATCCAATTGTATAATTTGGAAATAGTCCAGATTTGTGCAGTGTGACGAAGATTTCATTTAAAGGTGGAGTAAAATTTGTTTCAAAATATTCTTTTCTAACCGTTCCCCAACCCCGCAAATTTTAGAACATTACAATACTGACTGGGAAGGTCCCAAGTTCAATCCTTGATCTGGGCTGTTGGTTGACCTCAGCAAAGGCAGCAGTTCAGGGGTTATAATTGTCCTCAGTACCATTGGGCTAAATAAGAGTAAAAATCAGCCACTGCCCCTGCTCTTCAGACCGATCAAGTGACATCAACTGGGAAGTGTGTGGATGTCATTTGAGGACAGGATTTGAGGCTGTGATGCCTACCACAGTGGGAATCCTGCTGGCACTCACTGTGTCGACTGACGGTGAGGCACGAGAGGTTTTCTAATGTCTGTGGAAATGCACCCAGCCAGATTCAGCACTTTCTGGAGATAATACATCTCAGGCGATGAAAGGAATATTGATTTTAGAGAGTGAGGATGGAGGGGAGAGCCTTGAATAAGGAATTTACAGCTTAGGGGGGACAGGAGAGGACTGGATGTTCTGTAGAATCTGGAATAGTGTGTTCTGAATTTCAATCCTTTACTTAAAGTAACAACGTTTGCAACCACCATTTGCAGGGTATGAGAAGAGGAGGATCTGCAGCTGGGAAACTCAAACCGGACATCACGTCAAGATTTGACAGATTCCCTGGATTGATCAGGATCACCTTATCATCAGCCTTTGTAAAAACACGAATCACAGCGGGGAGAAACAGGACACATGTTCTGTGTGTGGATGTACCTTAAACAATCGTTGAGCCTGTGAGACTCGTGCGGCCACCTGACTCAACACTGTAAATGTGGGGACAGTGGGAATGGATGCTGTTGCACGTGGAAAGTGATTCAGCCGCTCATCTCACCAATTGACATTCGAGGCGTTAGATAACAGACTTTCTCCTGTGAATATAGAGCTAAGTTATTAGGCTGTGATGTGTTTACTTATTCATCTAGTTGATTCTAAACCTTTGCCAATTATTTGATGTGATTGGTTTAGAGAGCGATGCTGTGGGGTGTTTTGGAAAAATATTTCCGAGACTGTATAATATATAAAGAGAGGTTTATTAAATCGGAGACAAAGCTTTGGGAGAAGTGTTAGATACCCCTGTCTCTGCACCAGCTTCTCAATTTGATATCTCCAGTGAGCTTCTTTTATCTTACAAATTACATCACTTTACATCACGTGCTTTAGCACTAGTCCATAAGTCCAATCATCGCATTACAAGGTTTACAAAGCTTTTCATACAATTGCTGTCCAAGGCTGAGCTCTTGATATTAACCAGCCTCGCATTGTGACAGGAATTATATACATCCAAGAGGACTAGTTCCCCTTTTAGCAACAAAAAAACAAGTGGCAGGCTTTTTGGCACTGGTATAGACAAACATACCCCCACTTATCTCTCCCGTCGTTCATTATCTCACTTTCCGATCTTCATAACGCAAGGTCAGCATACCTTGAAGTCTAACTGTGTTTTTTTGTATAAAGCATATTGCATCAGTATTGTCCCTTACAAAATTCATTCAAGGGGAAAATAAAAACAAATGTTTGGTCCCGTATACTAGTCAAGTATATGTCCAAAAATCCGCTCCAACAATATTCCCCCTTTTGGTCCTGGAGGATGTTCGCAAAATCCAGATGACCACAATGATAGTAGCATGGTGTCATATATTCGTCCTTTGGGATATGTTACTTCCCTGATGTTCCATATGTCCACCTTGCCTGTAGCTCCAGGCTACCCTTCAAAGATAGTGGTCGGTGTCAACGTCGTCTGTTTCTTCATCCTTGGTGTTAGAAACATAGAAACATAGAAAATAGGTGCAGGAGTAGGCCATTCGGCCATTCTAGCCTGCACCGTCATTCAATGAGTTCATGGCTGAACATGCAACTTCAGTACCCCATTCCTGCTTTCTCACCATACCCCTTGATTCCCCTAGTAGTAAGGACTTCATCTAACTCCTTTTTGAATATATTTAGTGAATTGGCCTCAACAACTTTCTGTGGTAGAGAATTCCACAGGTTCACCACTCTCTGGGTGAAGAAATTCCTCCTCATCTCGGTCCTAAATGGCTTCCCCCTTATCCTTAGACTGTGTCCCCTGGTTCTGGACTTCCCCAACATTGGGAACATTCTTCCTGCATCTAACCTGTCTAACCCCGTCAGAATTTTAAACGTTTCTATGAGGTCCCCTCTCATTCTTCTGAACTCCAGTGAATACAAGCCCAGTTGATCCAGTCTTTCTTGATAGGTCAGTCCCACCATCCCAGGAATCAGTCTGGTGAACCTTCGCTGCACACCCTCAATAGCAAGAATGTCCTTCCTCAGGTTAGGACACCAAAACTGTACACAATACTCCAGGTGTGGCCTCACCAAGGCCCTGTACAATTGTAGCAACACCTCCCTGCCCTTGTACTCAAATCCCCTCGCTATGAAGGCCAACATGCCATTTGCTTTCTTAACCGCCTGCTGTACCTGCATGCCAACCTTCAATGACTGATGTACCATGACACCCAGGTCTCTTTGCACCTCCCCTTTTCCTAATCTGTCACCATTCAGATAAAAGTCTATCTCTCTGTTTTTACCACCAAAGTGGATAACCTCACATTTATCCACATTATACTTCATCTGCCATGCATTTGCCCACTCACCTAACCTATCCAAGTCGCTCTGCAGCCTCATAGAATCCTCCTTGCAGATCACACTGCCACCCAACTTAGTGTCATCCGCAAATTTGGAGCTACTACATTTAATCCCCTCGTCTAAATCATTTTCAGGTATTTCCATCAGGTGTGCTGCTGCTTCTTCGGCGATTACACTGGCTACTGGCATCAGTCGGGCCATCATAACTTTACAGCAGATATTAAAACACCCGATAATCAGACAGCAAGTAATTATTATTAAAACCAGAATAATTACTTCATGCATAAGATAGGACCCCCAGGATTCCCCTAACAGCCAGTCAAACCAGCCAGATCCTCCTGCTGTCGTGGATAACTTATTTACCTCCCTTCTTATGTGATCAGCGAGGTTGGTTACGTTTCCTGAATTATCGGGAATGTAAGTGGAACATTCAGCTCCAATTAAGGCACATGTGCCCCCACTTTGTGCTAGTATATAGGGCCAAACGGTTCTGGAGTACCACCGTGCGCATGGCTACCATTTCAGCCTTTATGCCCTCCAGTTCTTCAGCAGTGTCGTTAACTATCTCTTCCAGTACCCTATCTCGGTTACGTAATTCATCCATGGTGCGTCCTATCCTGAATGGGAGCATCATGAACCCAAATAACCTCTCTACCGGTGTAAGAGCTCGTCTTATTCGACCTGGTGTCTGTACTTCTGCTAAAGTATGTACCCGTCTGACAAAGGGGACCACATATCCCAAATAACAGGACGCCCTCCAGTCCTGTGGCAACCAGGGGTAGGCCTTGTGCTCGCACACAAAATAAGTGCCATTGTATGCTGTTAGATTCGATCCCAATCTCTCTCTCTCAGCCCCCGTCGCCACCTAATCTTAGGGTCCCAGTCCTGGCTACTTGTCTGATTCTTCAAACCCTCCATTTCAAGGAACCCCTGGTTTATTGTTTCGCTGTCTGTTATGTTCCAACTGGTGAGGTTAAAGTATTGTGTACAATTGCTATATCCTGCTCAAAACCTGTTTCCTCATCAGTCAGGTTTCGAGTGAAACAAATGTCAGCGGTGGGTCTTCCAACTTCTGAGGTGTTGATCAAAACCAGGAACGGGGGTCGTATCGACCTATTGTTTTCTGGCTGGTACCATCCGTCAATGTATCCAAAAGGTAACCCCCTCATCTCCATGTTTCTTTATTACCCACTCCGCTACTTCCGAAATGTTAAGGGAGATTGACCTCAAAGTATATTAATGATTTAGACGAGGGGATTAAATGCAGTATCTCCAAATTTGCGGATGATACTAAGTTGGGTGGCAGTGTGAGCTGCGAGGAGGATGCTATTAGGCTGCAGAGTGACTTGGATAGGTTAGGTGAGTGGGCAAATGCATGGCAGATGAAGTATAATGTGGATAAATGTGAGGTTATCCACTTTGGTGGTAAAAACAGAGAGACAGACTATTATCTGAATGGTGACAGATTAGGAAAAGGGAAGGTGCAACGAGACCTGGGTGTCATGGTACATCAGTCATTGAAGGTTGGCATGCAGGTACAGCAGGCGGTTAAGAAAGCAAATGGCATGTTGGCCTTCATAGCGAGGGGATTTGAATACAGGGGCAGGGAGGTGTTGCTACAGTTGTACAGCGCCTTGGTGAGGCCACACCTGGAGTATTGTGTACAGTTTTGGTCTCCTAACTTGAGGAAGGACATTCTTGCTATTGAGGGAGTGCAGCGAAGGTTCACCAGACTGATTCCCGGGATGGCGGGACTGACCTATCAAGAAAGATTGGATCAATTGGGATTGTATTCACTGGAGTTCAGAAGAATGAGAGGGGACCTCATAGAAACGTTTAAAATTCTGACGGGTTTAGACAGGTTAGATGCAGAAAGAATGTTCCCAATGTTGGGGAAGTCCAGAACCAGGGGTCACAGTCTGAGGATAAGGGGTAAGCCATTTAGGACCGAGATGAGGAGAAACTTCTTCACCCAGAGAGTGGTGAACCTGTGGAATTCTCTACCACAGAAAGTAGTTGAGGCCAATTCACTAAATATATTCAAAAGGGAGTTAGATGAAGTCCTTACTACTCGGGGGATCAAGGGTTATGGCGAGAAAGCAGGAAGGGGGTACTGAAGTTTCATGTTCAGCCATGAACTCATTGAATGGCGGTGCAGGCTAGAAGGGCTGAATGGCCTGCTCCTGCACCTATTTTCTATGTTTCTATGTTTCTAAAGGGATGCCTCCTTTGCTATGTATGGGGATGTGCGAACATACCCAGCAAATGGAAAAGTTCCCATTTTGCGCATAAACATAAGACATGTACAAAAAGGTATTCACATGTAACTCTCGTTTCGGTCTAGCTAGCAGGCCGGACCAAACACGAACTATGATAATCGCACCAATCGCAATATATAGTTTCATCTTATTACTCTATAATTAACAAATAGTCAAAATGGCCGTATGGCTTGCTTGAAGAATCTCTCGCTGTCAATCTGTAAATAGACAAACAACAACAACTAATACGTGTGCTAAACGGCTGGTTCAAAAACCTTAAGCTGGGTCCGATGCTTCCATTGTCCGTTCCCTTTAACATCGATGCAGGCACAAGTGTCCCCGCTGATTATAACCTCATATAGTCCTATCCATTTTGGGGCAAACCCCAGTTTTCCCGGGAGGACCCTTACCATAACGTGACTTCCCGCCAACGGGACTTCAGGGAGCTTTGTAAGCTCTGCTTCCGCGTCTCTTTCTTCCTGATTGTCCCTAACTAATTTACGCATCCCCTTTAATTGAGTACTTAGTTCCAAAACATACCGTTTTATTTCGTCTTTTAATGGGCCGACATCGGCCCCACCTGTTATGATGTTCTCTGGTAATTGCATCGCCCTTCCTGTCATTAGTTCATAAGGGGTTAATCCGGTTGTCCGGTTTGTCGTGGCTCTTAACTTCATCAAAATAATGGGTAATACTTCCGTCCACGTTTTTCCTGACGTTTGCATGGCCTTTGACAGGGCGTTCTTAAGGGTATGGTTCATGCGCTCTACCATCCCAGAACTCTGCGGGTGGTAGGGGATGTGGAATTTTTGTTTTATGCCCATCAGCTGGCATATTGTTTTTACAATCTTCCTGGTAAAGTGGGTGCCTTGGTCAGAATATCCTTACCACTGTTGAGGCAGTGCAATCACGTGTGGGGAAAGCTTCTACCCAGCGGGTAAGTTGATCTATAATCACTAGGCAATATCTTTTTTCCATGGGATGGGGGCAAAGGACCTGAGAAATCAATTTGTATGTGTTCCCATGGCCCCCGTGGACAGGGCTGGTGTCCCATTTTAATATTAATGGGCCGGCCTGGATTATATTGTGCGCACGTAACGCATCGATGTCAATGTTTGGTGATATCTCTCCCCATCACTTTCCACCACCAATCTCTCCCAAGACTCCCAGTCATGGCCTCTCATCCTGAATGAGACAGGCCATGATGCAACTCCAATAAGGTATTCTGTATGCATTCAGGCGCCATTACCTTGTCGTTTCGTCTCCAAATGTTATCCTTCCCTTGTGTTGCGCCCTGCTTTGTACACATACCTATTTCCTCCTCAGAAGTGTCCTGGTATAGTTTCTCAATACTTGTCTGTTCGTCTCGGGCCCCAGCGGCACTGACTTAATTTTAATAATTTAAAATCATTATCAATGGAGAGTGTTTTTTACCTCTTCAAATTCTTTTTTTTTTCCAATTAAACCAATATCTTTTTCACAGCTGATATCAACTGGTATTTATTAAGTTATGTCTTTATCCATCGCAAACAACCCTTTTTTTTCCAGATCCTAATTAGTGCATTCCGTCTTTTTTTTTAGATCACCTTTCTTCAAATTAGGTTTTGTATTTAAAATCATCAGACAATCGAAGACACTTTTTCTTTCCAATCGTTCAATTTGTTTATTTTCAAAGTTGCGTCTTTATCTTTTTCTTTTCTAAACTGCTAAAGCTTACTGTTTTAGCCTTTTGCAAAAGTCCATTTTACACCTTCACAGATAGCTCACCACTCGCCCAGGATTTTGACCTGATCCCTGAAAGGATTTCTAGATTTAAAGCTTTTTTTAAAAACTGAGCTAGAAGCTTTTGTGTCAAGGTTTTACACAAAAGAAAATGCGAGCGTTTTAAAAGGCATTCTTTATCTCATTCCTCGACTAACTTTATGTCTTTCAACCCAATTGCATGTTTTCTTTCGACAAGTAAGTGAGCGTGACGAATAAATTCTTTATTTTTTTACTACCAGGACCATGAATTTTTATCTTTTATTCAACAAACCTATCCTTTGTGCATTTCCTAGCTCTGTAACTTATTATCCGTATATATCCACACCTGCGTTTCTAACTTAAAATGTAATACCAGAAGGTTCACACTTTCTTAAACTTCCCATATGCAGGACAACACTACGAAATGTTAAAAAAACTTTCACTCTGTTTGGAAAAGGTGGGTGGAGCTAAAACAGTCAGCCACTCGATACCTTCCCAAACAGGCTTTTCATTCATTCCGCTGTCAAAATCACTCAAGTATTCTCATTCAAAATAGACATCACAAAAGTCTCTCTTCATTCAACAAAGCTTAAGTCTGGCCAGTTCTATTTTTGGATCCATAAGTTACTTAAGATAGTCACCATCAGCTTTTTTATGGCATTACGTAATTACGCAAGTTACAATTAATGATAGGAATTAATTAATGACCCGGGCAGCCCGCGTTTTACATTCCCTTCCTTACCTTCCATGTTCGCCAGTCTCGGACGTTTCCCTTTGTTTCTGTAATACTCACGGCCATGACTACTCTGTGGAGACCCTTTGTCTTCGCAACAAAGCTAGCGTGTTTCCTTACCACCGGAGTTTCGCCTCTAGGTTGGAGTGATCAGCTCCCTTCTGCACCAACCTTATTTACTAAAGGGACAACTCAAACTGGTTAGTCAGCCTCCTCCTGCTATCTATTTACTCGTATCTTATACACTATCCCGTCGTGCTCATACACGTCTCTCTCAGTCTCTAACACCAGATTCCAGATACTGTCTTAAGTGATCACGTCTGATCGGACAGTATCCTGTTTGTGACGCCATTTTGTTGTGGAAAAATATTTCCGAGACTGTATAATATATAAAGAGAGATTTATTAAATTGGAGACAAAGCTTTGGGAGAAGTGTTAGAGACTCCTGTCTCTGAACCAGCTTCTCAATTTGATATCTCCAGTGAGGTTTTTTATCTTACAAATTACGTCACTTTACATCACATGCTTTAGCACTAGTCCTTAAGTCCATTCATCGCATTACAAGGTTTACAAAGCTTTTCATACAATTACTGTCCAAGGCTGAGCTCTTGACATAAACCAGCATCGCATTGTGACAGGAATTATATACATCCAAGCGGACTAGTTCCCCTTTTATCAACAAAAAAACAAGTGGCAGGCTTTTTGGCATCGGTAAAGACAAACATACCCCCACTTATCTCTCCAGTCGTTCATTATCTCACTTTCCTATCTCCATAACTCAAGGCCAGCATACCTTGAAGTCTAACTGTGTTTTTTTGTATAAAGCACAATGCATCAGTATTGTCCCTTACAAAATACATTCAAGGGGAAAATAAAAACAAATGTTTGGTCCCGTATACTAGTCAAGTATATGTCCAAAAATCCGCTCCAACAGAGTCACACATTCAGTCCAGTATCTGAAAGTGATTATAAGAGTGCGTTTTGTGTTTAGTGATCCCGGGCGTGTTTCTGACACCTTTGCTCAATACCAAGGCAAGGAGATGTACTCTGGAAGGTAAGAGGAACTGGGACTTGTCCCTGAGAGTAACCAAAGATATGAGACTGAAATAATGTAGAGTTAGAAAGTAGAAAATGCACAAAATGGTGCAGTCGGTAACAGGATATAACTTAGTCCCCTCTTATCTTGGAGACATCAAATATCGCCACACTATGTTATTTAAAATATCAAATTATTAAACTCCAGCCCAATTATAGGGATTATTCACATCAGCAGAAACAAATTCCAACCAATACAAGAAACAAGATTCAGTCAGGAAGCCATTAACACCAGCAATAACAGCAGAATCTAACCCCTGCAGTCACTTGTGAACTCGCTGGTGTGTCAGCAGGTTGGATGACTGAGTGAATCACTTCCCACACTCAGGGCAGGTGAACGTCCTCTCCCCAATGTGACTGTGATGATGCATTTCCAGTTTACAAGGTTGGGTTCAGTTCTGCACCCGCTGTGCGCAGAGTGAGAATAAAATCAATGAGCTGCTGATTCTCTCTGCTGGACACTGCATCTTTTGTGCTGGTCCAATAGGGTGAGCCCATGCTGCCCCAATAAGGTGAGCCCGGGATGGCCAATAGGGTGAGCCCAGGCTGGCCCAATGGGGTGAGCCCAGGCTGGCCCAATAAGGTGAGTCGGGCTGGCCTAGAGTCATCAGGCAACAATCAGCACAAGAAGACTCCCTTTCAGGGGCCACTGACCTGGTCACAAACATGTGGTCCAATCAAACTGACAGACAACCTGAAGCCCCGCCCACCCATTGTCCCTGCTGAAAAAGCCACGCATGTGCCGCGAGACCCGCCCAGACCAAGAATGCGGCCGCTGAGCCTGCTCGCCCGCCCTGACCAAATGATGGCCGCTGAGCCCACTCCCCCGGACGCTCATTGACCGTGTCTGTAACCGGTGGGTAAACACCGGGTCTGCAGGCTGTGATTCGGGGCCTGGGTCGAGCCCGGGTGTGTGTGAAGCGGATGGTGCGGAGTGTTGTCTCTCGGGCCTGGGCCCACACATGGGCTGTGTGACCCCTCTCACTCCCCGGGTTTATTAACCCAGGGAACTATTGGTTCTGCACTTTGTGATTGCCAAGCGGCAAGCCCCGCCCCCTCCTGGCCCGAATCATTCCATGCAGGTGGTGCAGGGAAATAGGACTTGTGTCAGGCTCTTCAAAAGGAAAAAAAGGGTCTTGAAAATGTCTGGTGTGTCACCCAGGTCGGGTGGCACAGTTTAATGTTTATGTTTTGCAGGTAGACTCTAAAAGAGTTTTGGGTAAGGCACTTCGGCTGGGGGAGGGATACATTGGGACTGGGGGAAGGCACTTCGGCTGGGGAGGGATACACTTAGACTGGGGTAAGACACTTCAACTGGGGGAGGGATACAGTGGGACTGGGGAAACGCACTTCAACTGTGGGAGGGATACACTGGGACTGGAACAATGCACTTCAACTGGGCGAGGGATACACTTGGACTGGTGTAAGACACTTCGGCTGGGGAGGGATACACTGGGACTGGGGTAAGGCACTTCAAATGTTGGAGGGATACATTGGGACAGGAACAAGGTACTTCAACTGGGGGAGGCATGCACTGGGACTGGGGGTAGGCACTTCAACTGGGCGAGGGATACACCTGGACTGGGGTAAGGCACTTCAGCTGGGGAGGGATACACTGGGACTGGGGTAAGGCACTTCAAATGTTGGAGGGATACATTGGGACAGGAACAAGGTACTTCAACTGGGGGAGGCATACACTGGGACTGGGGTAAGGCACTTCAACAGAGGGAGGGTTACAGTGGGACTGAGGTAAGGCACTACAGCTGGGGATGGCATATACTGGGATTGGGGTAGGGCACTTTGGCTGAGGAGGCATGCACTGGGACTGGGGTAAGGCACTACGGCTGGGGGAAGCATATACTGGGACTGGGGTAAGGCACTTCAACTGGGGGAGGGATAAACTGGCACTGGGGTAATGCACTTCAACTGGGGGAGGCATACATTGGGACTGGAGTAAGGCACTTCGGCTGGAGAGCGATGCACTGTAACTGGAGGAAAGGCACTTCAACTGTGGGAGGGATACACTGGGTCTGGAATAAGGCACTTCAACTGCGGGAGGCTTACACCGGGACTGGGCTAAGGCACTTCAACTGGGGGAGGGATACCCTGGGACTGCGGTAAGGCACTAAGGCTGGGGGCGCATATACTGGGACTGAGGTCAGGCACTTCAACTGGGGCAGGGATACACTGGACCGGGGTAAGGCACTTCAACTAAGGGAGTGTTACACTGGCACTGGGGTAAGGCACTTCAACTGGGGGAGGGATTCCCTGGGACTGGAGGAAAGGTACTTCAACTGTGGGAGGGCTACACTGGGTCTGGAATAAGACACTTCAAATGGGGGAGGCATAAACTGGGACTGGGCCAAGGCACTTCAACTGGGGGAGGCATGCACTGGGAATAGGGTAAGGCACTTCGGCTAGTGGAGAATATACTGGCACTGGGGTAGGATACTTCGGTTGGGGGAGGTGTGCACTGGGACTGGGGTAAGGCACTTTGGCTGGGATAGGTATAAACTTTGACTGGTTTAAGGCACTTTGGTTGGTGGAGGCATATGCTGGGACTGGGACAAGGCATTTTGGCTGCGAGAGGCATGCACTGGCACAGGTGTAAGGGACTTCGGCTGGCAGTGGTGTGCACTCGGACTGGAGTAAGGCACTTTAACTGGTGGAGGCATACACTGGGACTGTGGTTAGGCATTTCAACTGGTGGAGGGATACAGTGGGACTGGGGTAACACAATTCAACTGTGGGAGGGTTACACTGGGACTGGAACAATGCACTTCAACTGGGGGAGGCACTTCAACTGGGGGAGGGATACACTTGGACTGGGGTAAGGCACTTCTGCTGGGGAGGGATACACTGGGACTGAGGTAAGGCACTTCAAATGTGGGAGGGATACATTGGGACAGGAACAAGGTACTTCAACTGGGGGAGGCACACACTCGGACTGGGGTAAGGCACTTCAACAGAGGGAGCGTTACACTAGGACTGAGGTAAGGCACTACAGCTGGGGGAGGCATATACTGGGATTGGGGTAGGGCACTTTGGCTGAGGAGGAATGCACTGGGACTGGGGTTAGGCACTACGTCTGGGGGAGGCATATACTGGGACTGGGGTAAGGCACTTCGGCTGGGGGAGGGATACACTGGGACTAGGGTAACGCACTTCAACGGGGGGAGGGATACCTGGAACTTGTGTAAGGTACTTCAACTGGGGGAGGCATGCACTGGGACTGCGGTAAGGCACTTCAACTGCTGGAGGGATACACTGGGACTGGTTTAAGGCACTTTGGCTGGGGGAGGCATTCACTGGGACTGGGGTAGGGTACTTTGGCTGACGGAGGCATGCATTTGCACTGAGAAACGCTACTTCGGCTGGGGCAGGCATATATTGTGACTTGGGTAAGGCACTTCAACTGGGGAGGGATACAGTGGGACTGGGGTAAGGCACATCGGCTCGGGGAGGGATACATTGCGACTGGGGTAATGCACTTCAACGGGTGGAGGGATACACTGGGACTGTGGTAAGGCACTTCAACTGGGGGACGCTAACACTGGGACTGGGGTAAGGCACTTCAACTGGGGGAGGGATACACTGGGACTGTGATGAAGCACTTCAACTGGGGGACGCTAACACTGGGACTGGGGTAAGGCACTTCAACTGATGGAGGGAGACACTGGGACTGGGCTAAGGCACTTCAACTGGGGGAGGCATGCACTGGGACTGGGGTAGGGCACTTCAACTGAGGGAAGGATAAACTGGGACTGGGGTAAGATACGTCGGCTGGGGGAGGCATTCACTGGGACTGCGTTAAGGCACTTCGGCTGGGGGAGGCATGCACTGTGACTGGGATCAGGCACTTTGGCTGGGGGAGGCATATGTTGTGACTGGGGTAAGACACTTCGGCTGGGGGAGGCATGCACTCTAACTAGGGTAAGGCACTTCGGCTGGGGGACGCATGCAATGGGACTGGGGTAAGGCACTTCGGCTGGGGGAGGCACATACTGTGACTGGGGTAAGGCACCACAGCTGGGGGAGGCATGCACTTGAACTTTGGTAAGGCGTTTCGGCTGGGGGACGCATGTGCTGGGACTGGGGTAAGGTGCTTCAACTGGGGGATGCTAACACTGGGACTGGAGTAAGACACTTCAACTGGGGGAGGCATAAACTGTGACTGGGCTAAGGCACTTCAACTGGGGGAGGGATACACTGGGATTAGGGTAAGGCACTTCGGCTGGGCAAGGCATGCACTGCGACTGGGGTAAAATACTTTGGCTGGGGGAGGCATGCACTCACACTGTGGCAAGGCACTTAAGCTGGGGGAGGTGTGCACTGGGACTGGGGTAAGGCACTTCGGCTGGGATAGGCATAAACTGCGACTGGTTTAAGGCACTTTGGTTGGTGGAGGCATATACTCATACTGGGACTGGGACAAGGTACTTTGGCTGGGAGAGGCATGCAATGGCACTGGTGTAAGGGACTTCGGCTGGCAGAGGTGTGCACTCGAACTGGAGTAAGGCACTTCAACTGGTGGAGGCATACACTGGGACTGCGGTTAGGCATTTCAACTGGGAGAGGCATGCACTGGGACTGGGGTAAGGCACTTCATCTGGGGAGGGACACAGTGGGACTGGGGTAAGGCACTTCGGCTGTGGGAGGGATACACTGCAACTCGGGTAACGCACTTCAACTGGGGGAGGGATACCTGGGACTTGTGTAAGGTACTTCAACTGGGGGATGCTAACACTGGGACTGCGGTAAGGCACTTCAACTGAGGGAGGGATAAACTGGGACTGGGGTAAGGCAATTCGGCTGGGGTGGCATTCACTGGGACTGGTGTAACGCACTTCAGCTGGGGGAGGCATATACTGGGACTGCGGTAAGACAATTCGGATGAGCGAGAATGCAATGGGACTGGATTAAGCCACTTCGAGTGGGGGAAGCCTGCACTGGGACTGGGGTAAGGCACTTCGGCTGGGGGAGGCATATACTGTGACTGGGGTAAGGCACTTTGGCTGGGGGAGGCATATACTGGGACTGGGGTAAGGCACTTTGCCTGGGGGAGGCATGCACTCTGACTGGGGTAAGGCACTTTGGCTGGGGGAGGCATGCTCTGTGACTGGGGTAAGGCACTTCGGCTGGGGGAGGCATGCACTTGAACTTTGGTAAGGCCCTTCGGCTGGGGGAGGCAAATACTGGGACTGGGGTAAGGCACTTTGGCTGGGGGAGGCATGCACTGTGACTGGGGTAAGGCACTTCGGCTGGGGGAGGCATGCACTTGAACTTTGGTAAGGCACTTCAGCTGGGGGAGTGATACACTGGGACTGGGGTAAGGCACTTCAGCAGTGGGAGGCATATATTGGGACGGTGTTAAGACACTTCGGATGAGGGAGAAATGCAATAGGACTAGGGTAAGGCACTTTGGCTGGGGGAGGCCTGCACTGGGACTGGGGTAAGGTATTTTGGCTGGGGGAGGCATGCACTCTGACTGGGGTAAGGCACTTTGGCTGGGGGAGGCATGCACTGTGACTGGGGTAAGGCACTTCGGCTGGGGTAGGCATGCACTTGAACTTTGGTAAGGTCCTTCGGCTGGAGGAGGCATATACTGGGACTGGGGTAAGGCACTTTGCCTGGGGGAGGCATCGACTAGGACTGGGGTAAGGCACTTCAACTGGGGGAGGCTTATACTGGTACTGGGGTAAGGCACTTTGGCTGTGGGAGGCATATACTTGGACGGTGGTAAGATACTTCGGCGGGAGGAGAAATGCAATGGGACTAGAGTCGGGCACTACTGCTGGGTTAGGCATGCACTGGTACTGGGTAAGACATTCAGCTGGGGGAGGCATATCTTGGGACTGGGGTAAAGCCCTTCTGCTGGGGGAGGCATGTATTGGGACTGGGGTAAAGTACTTCGGCTGGGGGAGGCATGCACTGGGATGTGGGTAATGCATTTTGACTGGGGGAGGCATGTATTTGACTGGGGTAACGCACTTCGGCTGGGGGAGGCATGTATTGGGATGGGGGCAAGGTACTTTGGCTGGCCCTTGCTATCTTATGGGGAGCTCTGTCCTCTGTCGCTTCAGGAAGTCAAAGTGGATCAAGTTACAATTTGCAAAGTCAGTGAGACCTTGGGATGGGCGGTTCCAGTTATACATTCCAGTGAAATCTCAGGGTGTGGCTTATCCTCCAAGGGACCAATCATAGACAAATGGTGCGGCGTGGCGGCCATTTTGGCAGTACAAATAAGCGCGTTCTTTATTAACTCGCTCCCTCCCTCCGCCCATCTCTCACCTGCTGACTTACCCACTGTGCACACTCAGCTCACACTGCCCGGCTGATTGACGGCAGCTCCCGACCAATAGGGAGAGTGGGGGCAGGGCTGGAGGACCAGGCAGGCGGTTGATCCTCCAACCAATCACAGTGTACGAGAGGTGGGGCTTGCAGCCCCCCAGTGGGCGGGGCTGGGTCTGGATCTCGCTCATTGGCTGAAACTCTGCCCCATTGTTAAAGCTGATGTCCCTCAAACTCCAGGAGGAAATGGGACATTTCTGTCGTGGCTTTAAACAGACGGAACTCTGTGGGGTGGAGGATACATTGCAGCATTTGGTAGTGACATGGATTCATTCAGGCCAGACAGTGGGGATTATTTCTGGAAATAACACAGTGTAGTTGTTTCTGTTGAAACAGACGAAACCCTGTCGTTGTGGAGCAACCACACTTCTCGTGTCCTGGTCAATCACGTGTGCAACAAGTGTCGTCATGGAAGTAAAGGATGGTATCAAATTGGAAAAAATGGCAGATAATGTTGTGAAGGACAGTGGAAGGCCAGAGGATTGGGAATTTTTAAAAACCTGCAAAGGACGACTAAAAAATGAAAAAGACAGATAAGATAGCAGATGAGAGCAAACTAGCAAGAAATATAAAAACAGACAGCAAGAGCTTCTACAGGGATATAAAAAGGAAACGAGTATCTAAAGTAAACATTGCTCGCTTAGAGATTGACATTGGAGATTTACTAATGGGAAACACGGAAATGGCAGAGATTTTGAACGAATATTTTGTATTAGGCTTCACGGTAGAGGACACTAAAAACATACCAACAGTTGATAACCAAGGAGCTATTGCGGAGGGGGAGTTGGGGGGATGACTTAAAACAATCACTATCACTACAGATAAAGTGCTAATCAAACTAATGTGACTAAAGGTGGACAAGTCCTCTGGACCTGATGGCATGCATCCTCAGGTCTTAAAATAATTAGTTGCAGAGATAGTGCATGCATTGGTTGTAATCCACCAAAATTCCCTGAATTCTGGAGAGGTCCCAGTGGACTGGAAAACTGCAAATGTAACATGCCTATTCAAGTAAGGAGCGAGACAGAGAGCAGGAAACTATACATCAGTTAGCCTACCATCTGTCAGTGGGAAAACACTCGAGTTCATCATTAAGGAAGTACGAGCAGAACATTTAGAAAACCATACTGCAGTTAGGCAGAATTAGCATGATTTTATGAAAGGAAAATCATGTTTGACAAATTTTCTGTAGTTGTTTAAGGATGTAACGAGCAGAGTGGATAAGGGAGAATCACTTGATGTTGTATATTTTGATTTCCAGAAAGCATTCAATAAGGTGCCACACAAAATATTACTGCACATGCTAAGAGCTCACGGGGTTGGGTGTAATATATCAGCATGGATAGAGGATTGCTGACCTAACAGAAAACAGAGAGTCCGGATAAATGGGTCATTTTCAGGTTGGCAAACAATAACTAGTGGGGTGCCACAGTGATAAGTACTGGGGCCTCAACTAATTACAATTTATATTAATGACTTGGATGAAGGGACCGATTGTAACATAGCCAAATTTGCCGATGGTACAAAGATAGGTGGGAAAGCAAGTTGTGAGGAGGTCGCAAAGAATCTACAAAGGAATATAGATAGGTTCAATGAGTGGGCAAAAATCTGGCAGATGGGTTAAATTTTACAGGTGCTTTACTTTGGTAGGAAAAAAAAAGCAAATTATTATTTAGATGTGGACGATTATAAAATGCTGTTATACAGAGAGATCTGGGGATTCTTGTACATGAAACTCAAAATGTTTGCATGCAGGTACAGCAATAATCAGGAAGGCAAACTGAATGCTGGCCTTTATTGCAAAGGGGATGGAGTCTAAAAGTAGGGAAGTCCTGCTACAACTGTAAGACCACACCTGGGCTACTGTGCACAGTTTTGGTCTGGACTTGTCTCCATTCTCGTGCCGAGAGGATTGACACACCCAGATGGGAAGGACAACATTTGGGTACACTGATTCCCCAATTCCTATTCCCCTTCTTTCTGGTGGATATGGAGGGGCCACTGTGTGTAATGAGCAAGTCATTAAGAATTGTCAGCAAGCTCTTTCCAATTGGAGATTTTATTCAGTGGAAACTTTCACACACTATTGTAGATTTTGTACCAAAGATCAAGTTAGGGTTAAAGTAAAAGTTCATAAATTTATTGCAAAGTAAATTTCTGTTGAGAATTGCTGAATTAAGGGGAAAGATAACCCACAGTGTTTCTTAAATGGACACTGCAGCCCTGAGAACACAATCAGCAATATATCCAGAATATTAAAGTCCAGCCCAATTATCGGGTTATTAACATCAACAGAGACAAGCCCCAACTGTCAGAATGAACATGGTTCAGTCGGGATGTGATTAACAGCCTCAATAACAGCAGAATCCAACTCCTGCAGTCACTTGTGAACTCGCTGGTGTTTCAGCAGGTGGGATGCCTGAGTGAATCCCTTCCCGCACTCCGAGCAGGTGAACGGCCTCTCCCCAGTGTGTACTCGCTGGTGTCTCAGCAGGTTGGATGAACAAGTGAATCCCTTCCCACACTCATAGCAGGTGAACGGCCTCTCCTCAGTGTGAACTCGCTGGTGTGCCAGCAGGTTGGATGAACAAGTAAATCCCTTCCCACACTCAGAGCAGGTGAACGGCCTCTCCTCAGTTTGTACTCGCAGGTGTGACTGCAGGTGGGATGACTGAGTGAATCCCTTCCCACACTCCGAGCAAGTGAACGGCCTCTCCCCAGTGTGAACTCGCTGGTGTTTCAGCAGGTCGGATGACTGAGTGAATCGCTTCCCACACTCAGGGCAGGTGAACGGCCTCTCCCCAGTGTGACTGTGTTGATGAATTTCCAGGACAGATGGTGATCTGAATCCCTTCCCACAGTCCCCACATTGCCACGGTTTCTCCATGGTGCGGGTATCCTTGTGACTCTCCAGGTTGGACGATCAGTTGAAGCCTCGCCCACACACACAACACGTTTACAGTTTCTCCTCGCTGTGAATGGTGCGATGTTTCTTCAGGCTGTGTAACTGGTTAAAGCTCTTTCCACAGGCAGTGCACTGGAACACTCACTCGGGTTTGTGTGTCTCGGTGCTTTTCCAGTCACACAGATATTTGAAATCTTTTCGCAACGACAGAACAGACAAACATTTCTCCTTCCTCTTTCAAAGCCGATTATATTCGATGAATCGATGAATCGATTGGCTCCATCAGATCTTGACATGATGTTTGGTTTGTGTTTCCTGTCTGAAAATCTCCCCTTCTAATATGCTGTAAAAGGAGATAACAAAACTCATCACTGTCAGTACAAGACACAAATTCAGGATATACACATCTAGCTTCCATTGAACATTCTTTCCTCTCTTTTTTTTTCCAAAGCTGTACATCCCTGTCGCACACATTGTCCCTCCTGCAGCACTGAAATCCAAATCAACACACATTTCTAGCCTGTTTCTCCTCCACTCCCAGTTTTCACCACCAATTCTGGTTGGGTTCAGTTCTACACTCACTGGTTCCCGTCCCTCTCCTCCCCTGAACGTTCTGACTGTGGCTGGGTTCAGGTCGACATTCACTGGTTCCCCACTTCCGCTGAAGATGCTGAGTCTGGCTGTGTTCAGTTCCGCACTCACTGGTTCCCGTACCTCTTCTCCCCTGATGGGGCGGTCTCTGGCTGGTGTCATTTCTGCAATCACTGGGTCCTCTCCGTCCCTCCCCTCTTTCCCCACCGCTGAAGATGCTGACTCTGGCTAGGTTTAGTTCCACTGTCACTGGTTCCTCTCCCTTGAAGGTACTGACTATGGATGGGTTTAGTTCGACAGTCACTGGTTCCCCTCCGCTGAAGGTACTGACTCTGGCTGGGTTCAGTTCTAGACTCACTGGTTCCCCTCACCTGAAGGTGCTGACTCTGGCTGGGTTCAGTTCTACACTCACTGGTTCCCCTCCGCTGAAGGTACTGACTCTGGCTGGGTTCAGTTCTAGACTCACTGGTTCCCCTCACCTGAAGGTGCTGACTCTGGCTGGGTTCAGTTCTACACTCACTGCTTCCCCTCCCCTGAAGGTACTGACTCTGGCTGGGTTCAGTTCTACACTCACTGGTTCCCCTCACCTGAAGGTACTGACTCTGGCTGGGTTCAGTTCTACACTCACTGGTTCCCCTCCCCTGAAGGTGCTGACTCTGGCTGGGTTCAGTTCCAGACACTGACATCATTCACTTTCTTCCTGCACCAAGATGGCCGCGCATGCGCTGTGCTGCTCAGTGAATCAAATTGGCGGCGTGATCGGGGCAGAGGCGTGATGAGGGAGCATGCCTGAGATTTGGTGGGTGATCGTGATGGAGGTTCAGTGAATGTTTGGTGCAGAGATGGGGCAGGAGATTGTGGCGGAGGTGTGGCGAGTGTTTTTTGGAGGGGAAGCGGAGAGGGATCGTGGCGGAGGTGAAGCGAATGTTTGTGGTGGAGGAGTGGCGAGAGATCGTGGCTGAGGTGCGGCGAATGAGGGTACCGGGCGTAAAAGAGGCGAGAGCCCAGGGGCAGCACGGACCAGCCCACACTGTTATATTTGTGCACACTAGCTCCGTACAGCAAAACAGGTCTCCAGTAATCCGGATTAACCCTTGCCACTGGACCAATCCTAGCTCTGTCATGCCCGTGTAGTGGCTGGTGTGCAACGGTCACCACACGTTAAAAATAATTCACCCATAGGCATCTTCCACCTCCTCAATTGGAGGTCAGGACTGGAACATTGGGTCCTTCATTGAAACATCTGTGAACTCATGTCGAAACAAATAATCCTCGTTCGAGGGACCGGCTATGATCATCTAACCCGTGCTTTACCTGCCCTGGGATTGTTCAGAACAGTGTAGAAGGAGCTTTATTCTCTATCTATCCCATGCTGTAGTTTCCTCTGGCACTGACTCTCACTGGGGTACAGTTCCTTTGGCACGGATTTACTGTATATTTAATTCGTGCTGTACCTATCCTGGGAATGTTTGATAGGATCGTGTAGAGTGAGCTTTATTCATTATCTAACCAATGCAGTATCCACTCTGGAATGCATGGGACAGGTTGAGGGAGATATACTCCATATCTCACCTTGGAATGTCTCGTGGGATAGTGTTGAGGAAGCTTTACTCTGTATCTAAGTAAGGCAAGGATATCCTTCCTGAGAGAAGGAGACCAAAACAGTGCACAGGACTCCAGGTGTGGTAAGGGAGTGAAGGGTTCTGGGGAGTGGGCAGGGAAGTGGAGCTGAGTCTATGATCAGACCAGCCATCACCCTATTGAATGGGGAGCAGGCTCAGGGGTCCGGGTGGCCCACTCCTGCTCCCATTTCTCATGGTCTTATGTACCCAGCATGCCCTGGATGGGAGAATGTGCTGCACCCAGACTACAGGAGCTCAGTGCGCAGGCGCGGGTCCTGGCTGTGTTTGGAGCATGCGCGGTGCGTGTAATGACGTAATCGACACGTTTTGGATAGGCTCCTCAGAAGTGTCCTTTTCAGCAGGACAGAGCGGAGTAATGGATCAGCGGGGAGCCAGGGAGGCTTCATAACAACCGATGCCCGCTGTAAGCCCGGAATAATAACCGGAATATCGGTGGTTGCAGCTTCGAGGCTTTCTCCCGGTCACAGGCCCAGGCTAACGGCGGCCATCTTCGTGCAGGAAGGCAGGCTCAGCGCTCCGCTATTTTGATTCAGTGAGTAGCAGAGCGCATGCACCATCTTGGTGCAGGAACAAAGTGAATGATGTCAATGTCTGGAACTGAACCCAGCCAGAGTCAGTACCTTCAGGGGAGGGGAACCAGTGAGTGTAGAACTGAACTCAGACAGAGTCAGTACCTTCAGGAGAGGGGAACCAGTGAGTGTAGAACTGAACCCAGCCAGAGTCAGCACCTTCAGGGGAGGGGAACCTATGAGTGTTGAACTGAACCCAGCCAGAGTCAGTACCTTCAGGGGAGGGGAACCAGTGAGTGTAGAACTGAACCCAGCCAGAGTCAGCACCTTCAGGAGGCGGGGGAAACCAGTGAGTGTCGAACTGAACCCAGCCAGAGTCAGTACCTTCAGGGGGTGGGGGGGACAGGGAGGAGATAACAGTTCACGGGGTTGGGGGTAATATATTAGCATGGGTGGAGGATTGGCTGACTGACAGAAAACAGAGAGTCAGGATAAATGGTTGTTTCTCGAGTTGACAATCAGTAATTAGTGGGGTGTCGCAGGGATCAGTGCTGAGACTCCAGCTATTTACAATCCATATTAATGACTTGGAAGAAGGGACCGAGTGTAATGAAGCCAAGTTTGCTGATGATACAATGATGGGAGGAAAAGCAAGGTGTGAGGCAGGGACACAAATTCTGCAAAAGGACACAGGCAGGCTGAGTGAGTGAGCATAAATTTGGCAGACAGAGTATAATGTTGGAAAGTGTGAGGTCATGCACTTCAGCAGAAAAAAATTAAACAGCAAGTTATTATTTAAATGTTGAAAGGTTGCAAAGTGCTGCAGTACAGCGAGACCTGGAGGTACTTGTGCATGAAACATAAAAGGATATGCTGGTACAGCAAGTGATCAGGAAGGCCAATGGAATCGTGGCCTTTATTGCAAAGGGGATGGAGTATAAAAGCAGGGAAGTCTTGCTACTGTTGTACAGGGTATTGATGAGGCCACACCTGAAATATTGCGTGCAGTTTTGGTTTCCATATTTCGGAAAGGATCTACTTGCTTTGGAGGCAGTTCAGAGAATTTTCACAAGGTTGATTGCAGGGATGAGGGGGTTGACTTTTGAGAAAATGTTGAGGTTGGGCCTCTACTCATTGGAATTCAGAAGAATGAGCGGTGGTCTTAATGAAACGTGTAAGATTATGGGCCCAAGTTTCCACAGGATAAAAGACGGGCGCCCCTCCGAGCTGGGCGCCCGTTTTTCGCACCCAAAACGGTGCCAGAAAAAAAACGCGCTATTCTCGAGCGCTTTGCAGCTCCTTGTCTGTTTGGCGCGGCGCCAAGGGGGCGGAGCCTACACTCGCTCCGATTTTGTAAGTGGGAGGGGACGGGTACTATTTAAATTAGTTTTTACCTGCCGTTGCGCATGCGCGTTGGAGCGTTCGCGCATGCTCAGTGTGAAAACAAACATTGGCACTCGGCCATTTTTGTAGTTCTTTGTAGCTGTTTAATTTTTCAACATTTTTTAATTGAACCAAATTGCCATCAGCACATCAGCACTGAGGCTATCCTTCTCACTGTCTCCTCCCCCCGTCCCCTCCACGGCAACAAACGGCGGTTTCCTCCCCCTCCCTTCCCTCCGCGGCAACAAACCGGTCTCCTTCCCCTCCCTCCATGGCAACAAACTGGTCTCCTTCCCCTCCCTCCCCTGCGTGGCAACAAGCCGCTGTCTCCTTCCCCTCCCTCCCCTGCGTGGCAACAAGCCACTGTCTCCTTCCCCTCCCTCCCCTGCGCGTCAACAAGCCACTGTCTCCTTCCCCTCCCTCCCCTGCGCGGCAACAAGCCGCTGTCTCCTTCCCCTCCCTCCCCTGCGCAGCAACAAACGGCGGTTTCCTTCGAACAATGGCTGAAGCACTTTCACACAGGTAGGAAGATGGTTTATTTAATCTTTTCTTTGCTTATAAATGTTTATTCAGTTTGGATTTATTTGTATAATATTTGTAAAAGTTTTAATGAGGACTGATTGTAGAATTTAATGAGTTCCCTTCCCCCCTGACCTCGTTCTGGATGCCTAATTTGTAACCTGCATCTGATTTTTTAATGTGTAGAACAGGTTTTTTCAGTTCTACAAAAATCTTCACTTGCTCCATTCTACTTTAGTTTGGAGTACATTTTCACTGTGGAAACTTTGAAATCAGGCGTCAGTGGCCGGATACGCCCCATTTTGAAGAAAAAATTCTGTTCTAAAGTAGAACTGTTCTACCTCACTAGAACTGAAGAAAAAAAAGTGGAGAATTGCGATTTCTAAGATAGTCCGTTCTCCACCAGTTGCTCCTAAAAATCAGGTGCCAATCATGTGGAAACTTGGGCCCTATGAGGGGGGTTTGACAAGGTGGATGATGAGAGGAATTTCCACTGATAATGGGGAGACTAGAACTACGGGGCATAATCTTAGAATAAGGGGCCGCCCACTTAAAAGAAGACATTTCTTCTCGCAGAGGGTTGTGGATCTGTGGAATTCACTGCCTCAGAGAGCTGTGCAAGCCGGGACATTGAATAAATTTAAGACAGAAACAGAGATTCATAAACGCTAAGGGAATAAGTGGTTATGGGGAGCGGACAGGGGAGTGGACCCGAGTCCATGATCGGATCAGCCATGATCGTATTAAATAGAGGAGCAGGCTCGAGGAGCTGTATGGGCTATGCCTGCTCCTATTTCTTATGTTCTTATGTTAACTAGTGAGTGCAGAACTGAAACCAGACAGAGTCAGTACCTTCAGGGGAGGAGAGGGAGGGGAAACAGATTGTAGAACTGAACGCAGCAAGAGTCAGCACCTTCAGGGGAGGGGAACCAGTGAGTGTAGAACTGAACCCAGCCATAGTCAGTACCTTCAGGGGAGGGGAACCAGTGAGTGTAGAACTCAACCCAGTCAGAGTCAGCACATTCAGGGGAGGGGAACCAGTGAGTGTAGAACTGAACCCAGCCAGAGTCAGTACTTTCAGGGGAGGGGAACCAGTGAGTGTAGAACTGAACCCAGCCAGAGTCAGCACATTCAGGGGAGGGGAACCAGTGAGTGTAGAACTGAACCCAGCCAGAGTCAGTAACTTCAGGGGAGGGGAACCAGTGAGTGTAGAACTCAACCCAGCCAGAGTCAGCACATTCAGAGGAGGAATGCGAAGGGAACCGAGTGTCGAACTGAACCCAGCCAGAGTCTACACCTACAGGAGACGAGAGGGAGGGGAACCAGTGAGTGTAGACTTGACCCCAGCCAGAGTCAGCACATTCAGGGGAGGGGAAACCAGTGATTGCCGAACTGAACCCAGCCAGAGTAAGCACCTTCAGGGGAGGAGAGGGATGGGAACAAGTGAGTTTAGAAGTGAAACCAGACAGAGTCAGCATCTTCAGTGGAGGAGAGGAGGCAGTTCAGAGAAGGTTCACAATGTTGATTCCGTAAATGAGGGGGTTGACTTATGAGGAAATATTGAGGAGGTTGGGAGCAATATATTAGCATGTACAAAGGATTGGCTAACTAACAGAAAACAGAGTATTGGGATAAATGGTTCATTCTCAGGTTGGCAACCAGTAACTAGTGGGGTGCTGCAGGGATCAGTGCTGGGACCCCAACTATTTACAATCTATATTAACAACTTGGAAGAACGGGCCGAGTGTAATGCAGCCAAGTTTGCTGATGAAACAAAGATCATGGAAAAGCAATGTGTAAGGAGGACACAAAAAATCTGCAAAAGGGCATAGACAGGCTAAGTGAGTGGGCAAAAATTTGGCAGATAGTATATAATGTTGGAAAGTGTGAGGTCATGCACTTTGGCAGAAAAAAATGAAAGAGCAAGTTATTATTTAATGGAAAAAAATTGCAAACTGCTGCAGTATACGGGACCTGGGGGAACTTGTGCCTGACATGCTAAATGTTAGTACGCAGGTATAGCAAGTGATCAGGAAGGCCAATGGACTCTTGGCCTTTATTACAAAGGGGATGGAGTATAAAAGCAGGGAAGTCTTGCTACAGTTAGACAGGGTATTGGTGAGGCCACACCTGGAATACTGCATGCAGTTTTGGGTTCCATATTTACGAAAGGATATACTTGCTTTGGAGGCAGTTGAGAGAAGGTTCAGTAGGTTGATCCGGAGATGAGGGGGTTGGCTTATGAGGAAAGGTTGAGGAGGTTGGAGTTCAGAAGAATGAGAGGTGATCACATCGAAACGTATAAGATTATGAGGGGGCTTGACAAGGTGGATGCAGAGAGAATGTTTCCACTGATGGGGGAGACTAGAACTAGAGGGCATAATCTTAGAATAAAGGAGCGCCCATTTAAAACTGAGATGAGGAGGAATTTCTTCTCAAAGTTGTAAATCTGTGGAATTCACTGCCTCAGAGAGCTGTGGAAGCTGGGTCATTTAATAAATTTGAGACAGAAATAGACAGTTTATCAACCGATAAGGGAATAAGGGGTGATGGAGAGCGGGCAGGAAAGTGGAACTGAGTCCATGGTCAGATCAGCCATGATCGTATTTAATGGCGCAGTCGGCTCGAGGGACTGTATGGCCTACTCCTACTCCTATTTATGTTCTTATGAGTTTGGAACTGAACCCAGCCACAGTCAGCACCTTCAGGGGAGGGGAACCAGTGAGTGTAGAAATGAACCCAGCCACAGTCAGCACCTTCAGGGGAGGGGAACCAGTGAGTGTAGAACTGAACCCAGCCACAGTCAGCACCTTCAGGGGAGGGGAACCAGTGAGTGCATAACTGAACCCAGCCACAGTCAGCACCTTCAGGGGAGGGGAACCAGTGAGTGCATCACTGAACCCAGCCACGGTCAGCACCTTCAGGGGAGGGGAACCAGTGAGTGTCGAAATGAACCCAGCCACAGTCAACACCTTCAGGGGAGGGGAACCAGTGAGTGTAGAACTGAACCCAGCCACGGTCAGCACCTTCAGGGGAGGGGAACCAGTGAGTGTCGAAATGAACCCAGCCACAGTCAGCACCTTCAGTGGAGGGGAACCAGTGAGTGTAGAACTGAACCCAGCCACGGTCAGCACCTTCAGGGGAGGGGACAGAGGGCAACCAGTGATTGTCGATTAAATTGGATTTTAGAATCTCACTGTCGAAAGACCCTGGCAATAGGCAAAGTCGGACAGCAGCAAACCCGGTTGCCCGAGCAACAGGAGGATGGAGCTGTAATAATAAAGTACATCACAGACAATGTTCCAAGAAATCGCATGGGACAGGATGTTCGGCTGCTAGAATGTAAACCAGTCAGCTGAGACCGCGAGGTGTGCACTTCTCTGGAAATGTCACACACATTGTGGTTGAGATGTACAAACCACACAATTCGAGCAAAATTGTATTAATGCACTGTCAACACCATGTTTTAGAAGCATTGTTAAATGTCATGAAACCTTGCGTCGGGCCGAGCAGGTGTGTCTCTGACCAAAATAGGTCAATGTCGCTGTAAAACTGAACCCAGCGAGAGTCAGCACCTTCAGGGGAGGGGAGAGATGTGAAGGAGGGGAAGCATGGAGTACAGAACTGAACCCAGCCACAGAAGGTACCTTCAGGTTCACTGCCTGGTTGCCCTCCCGTCTGGTGTAGCAATCCCCTCAGCACGGGAATGGAGACAAGTCCAGACCAAAACTGTACGCAGTACTCCAGGTGTGGTCTTACCAATACCCTGTCCAGTTGTAGCAGGACTCCCCGACTTTTATACTCCGTCCCCCTTGCAATAAAGGCCAGCATTCCATTTGCCTTCCCGATTACTTGCTGAACCTGCATACTAACTTTTTGAGTTCCATGTACAAGAAACCCCAGATCCCTCTGTATAACAGTATTTTGTAATCGTCCATTTAAATAATAATTTGCTTTTTTATTTTTCCTACCAAAGGAGATAACCTGACATTTACCACATTATAGTCCATCTGCCAGATTTTTCCCCACTCACTGAGCCTGTTTATATCACTTTGTAGATTTGTTGCGTCCTCCTCACAACTTGCTTTCCCACCTATCTTTGTATCAGCAGCAAATTTGACTGCGTTACACTGGGTCCCTTCATCCAAGTCATTGATATAAATTATAAATAGTTGAGGTCCCAGCGGCACCCCACCAGTTACAGTTTGCCAACCTGAAAATGACCCATTTATCCCGACTCTGTGTTTTGTGTGTTACCCAATCCTCGATCCATGCTGAAATAGTATCGACAACCCCGTGAGCTCTTAGCTTGTGCAGTAACCTTTTGTGTGGCACCTTATCGAATACTTTCTGGAAATCCAAATATGCAACATCAACGGGTTGTCCTTTATCCACTCTGCTCGTTACATCTTCAAACAACTCCAGCAAATTTGTCCAACATAATTTCCCTTTCATAAAACTATGCTGACTCTGCTTGACTGCAATATGATTTTCTAAATGTCCTGCTACTACTTCCTTAATGATGGACTCCAGTATTTTCCCATTGACAGATGGTAGGCTAACTGGTCTATAGTTTACTGCTTTCTGTCTCCCTCCTTTCTTCAACAAGGATGTTACGTTTCCAGTTTCCAGTCCACTGGGACTGCTCCAGAATTCAGGGAATTTTGGTAGATTACAACCAGTGCATCCACTATCTCTGCAGCCATTTCTCTTAAGACCCTGGGATGCATGCCATCATGTCCAGGGGACTTGTCCACCTTTAATCCCATAAGTTTGCTGAGTACTTTATCTCCAGTGACAGTGAGAGTGATTCTTTTAAGGTCCTTGCCCCCAGCAATAACTCTTATCAACTATTGGGATGTTTTTAGTGTCCTCTATCGTGAAGACCGATAGAAAATATTTGTTCAAAGTCTCTGCCATTTCTGTGTTTCCCATTACTAATTCTCCAGTCCCATCCTCAAAAGGATCAACGTTTACTTTAGCTACTCTCTGCAGAAGCTCTTACTGCCTGTTTTTATATTTCTTGCTAGTTTGATCTCGTATGCTATCATCTCTGTCTTTATCATTATTTTTAGTCGTCCTTTGCTGGTTTCTAAACATTTCCCAATCCTCTGGCTTTCCACTGTCCTTGGCAACATTGTATGTGTTTTTTTTCAATTTGATACCATCCTTTGCATCCTTCGTTAGCCAGGGATGGTTCATCCTTCTCTTAGTATCTTTATTTCTCTGCTGAGATTAAGAAATATCTCCTTAAATGTTTGCCACTGAATTTCTACAGTCTTACCCTTTTACATATTTTCCCAGTCCACTTGGTGTCAGTGACAAGGATTGGTTTATATCACATGGGAGGAGATTGGTGTCAGTGACTGTGGGGTTAATTCAACCTTCTTTGACCTGACCAAGGCCTTTGACACTGTCAACCGTGAGGGATTATGGGGTGTACTTTTCAAATTCGGCTGTCCTCAAAATTTGTCACCATCCTCCACTTGCTTGGTGATAACATGCAAGCTGTGATCCTGAGCAATGGATCCACCACAGACCCAATTCATGTACGGACCGGGGTGAAGCAAGGCTGTGTCACTACACCCACGCTCTTCTCCATCTTCCTTGCTGCATTGCTACATCTCACCGTCAGTAAGCTTCCTGCTGGAGTGGAGATAATCTACAGAATAAATGGGAAACTGTTCAACCTCCATCGCCTTCAGACCAGATCCAAGGTCGTGCCATCCTCTGTCATCGAATTACAATATGCAGATGATGCTTGTGTCTGCGCTCACTCAGAGGACGAGCTCCAAACCATCGTCAACACATTCACCGTAGTGTCTGAGAGCATAGGCCTTACACTAAACATCTCTGTAAAAGAAAGGTGCTCTATCAACCTATCCCCACCACACAGCACTGCCCTTCACCCCCACCCCACCCCGGATGATCAAAATCCATGATGAGGCCTTTGGCAAAATGGTCCATTTTTCATACCTCGAGAGCCTGCTGTCAACAAGGGCACATATCAATGACTAGGGCCAACACCACCTTCTGTGTGTCAGCACAGCCTTCGGTCGCCTAAGTCATAAGTCAAGGACACCCTCAAGGCCTCCTTGAAGAAGTTTAACATCCCCACCGACACCTGGGAATCCCTGGCACAAGATCGCTCAGAGTGGAAGAGAATAATCCGTGAGGGCGTCGAACACTTCGAGTCTCTCCACCTGGAGCAAGTGGAGACCAAGTGCTGATGGCGGAAGGAGCACACGACAACCCAAGCACTTCAACAAACCGGCAGTTCAACCAACGGACTTTCAACCACCGTCTGTCCAACCTGCGACAGAGACTGTAGCTCCCGCATTGGACCTAACAGACATCTGAGACCTCATTTGTAATATGGAAGCAAGTCATCCTCGACTCCAAGGGACTGCCTATGATGATGGTTGGTTTATATCAGACAGGAGGGGATTGGTGTCAGTGACTGTGGGGTGGGTTTATATCAGACAGGAGGGGATTGGTGTCCGTGACTGTGGAGTGGGTTTATATCAGACAGGAGGGGATTGGTGACATGGAATCATAGCAGTTTACAACACAGAAGGAAGCCATTTGGTCCACTGTGTCTGTGGCTGAAAAAGAGCTATCCAGCCTAATCCCACTTTCCAGCTCTTGGTTCAGAGCCCTGTAGGTTACGGCACTTCCAGTGCGTATCCAAGTACTTCGGTAAATGCGATGAGGGTTTCCGCCTCTACTGTTCTTTCAGGCAGCAAGTTCCAGACTCTGGAGGTTATGCTAGGACTGTGTAAAACACTAGTTAGACCACAGCTAGAGTATTCGCACAGTTCTGATTACCACAGTGCAGGAAATATGTCTTTGCACTGGAGAGGGTACAGATGAGATTTACAAGGATGTTGCCTGGACTAAAGAATTTTAGCTGAAGAATTTTAGATGGGCTGTTGTTAATTTCTTTGGAATAGAGGAGACTGAGGATAGAACTGCATACAAAATTATGGAGGGTCCCAGATGGAGTGGATAGGAAGGGCACAAGAACATGAGGACAAATAAATAGGAGTAGGCCATCGGACCCCTCGAGCCCACTCCGCCATTCAATAAGATCATGGCTGATCTGATCTTGGTCCCAACTCCACTTCCCTGCCCATTCGCATAAACTGTCGACTTCTTTATCTATCAAAAATCTGTCGATCTCCACCTTAAATATGTTCAATGACCCAGTCTCCAGAGTTCTCTGGGACAGAGAATTCCAAAGATTCACGACCCTCTGGGAGAGAAATTCTTCCTCATTTCCATTTTAAATGGACAACCTCTTATTCTGAAACTATGCATCCTAGTTCTAGTTTCCCTCACGAGGGGAAACATCCTCTCTGCATCGACCCTGTCAAGCCCCCTCAGCATCTTATACATTTCAATATCACCTCTCAGTCTTCTAAACTCCAATGAGTACAGGCTCAACCGATCTTCATATGACAACCCCTTCATCTCAGGAATCAACCTCGTGAACCTTCTCTGAACTGACCTATTTCCCTTCGGAGACAGGTCAATAACCAGGGGGCACAGATTTAAAGTAATTGGTAGAAGGATTAGAGGGGAGTTGAGCAGAAACTTTTCACCCAGAGGTTGGTGGGGGTCTGTAACTCACTGCCTGAAAGGGTGGTAGAGGCAGAAACCCTCACCACATTTGAAACATACTTGGATATGCACTGGAAGTGTCATAACCCACAAGGCTGTGGAGCAAGAGCTGGAAAGTGGGATTAGGCTGGATAGCTCTTTTTCGACCGGTACAGACACAGTGGGCCGAATGGCCTCATTCTGTGCTGTAAATGTCGATGATTCTGTGGTCGTTGTAATCCCCGACTATTGCTGCCCTATTGGTTTTGGCCTTCTCAGAAACCTTCCTCCATATTTGCTTTTCTATCTCCCTGACTGTTTATAGTACACTCCCAACATTGTGATTGCCCCGCTTTTGGTCATCAGTTCAACACATATGGCCTCATTTGATGAGCCTTCCAACATCTCATCCCTCCTCACTGCTGTAACAACACCTCAGCTTATCTGCCTTATCCCCTAGACTTCTTGCATTGAAGTATATACCATTAAGCGCAGCCAAACTCCTTTGTTGTCGATTTTCTAGCCTTTGTTTCCTCTGCCTTCCAAACTCATATACGAATATTCTGCTCCCATTTCCAAGCTTTGCTTCTCTCCCTTCTGAATCTACGCTCAGGTTCCCATCCCCCTGCCAAGCAAGTTTAAACCTTCCCCAACAGCATTAGCAAACCCCCGGGAGAATAATGGTCGGGGCCCTGTTGAGGTGTGACCTTATCCGGCTTGTAAGTCCCCAGTCCCTCAGGAATCTGTCTGTTCACCCTCGCCCCTCAGAATGTCCTGCAGCCTCTAAATGATATCCTTGACCCTGGCACCAGGAAGACAACCGACCATCCTGGATTTATGTCGGTGGCCGCAGAAAGGTCAGTCTGTTCCTGGAACTATTGAAAGCCCTTTCACTATTGCCTACCTGACCTTGCCCTTACCCCCGTTCCGTACAGTTGAGCCACCCATGATGCCTTGGATTTGGCTCTGGCTGTACTCCCTGAGGAACCACCAGTACAGAGAGTGAGATGCACTGAGAGGTGTTCTGCACTTCCTGCCTGGTCCTCCATGTCTGTCTGGGCAGTCACCTTTTCCCTCTCTGCCTGCACACTCTTATGCTGCGAGGTGACGACCCCCTGAAAGGTGCTATCCACGTAGCTCTCAGTCTCGCGGATGCAGCGACACTCGCTGCTGCCCAAGCTCTGAAACCCGGAGATCGAGCTCCTCCAGATGACGACACTTATTGCACATGTACTTGTCCAGGACACGAGAAGCGTGGTTGTTCCACAATGACAGGGTTTCATCTGATTAAACAAAAAACAACTCCACTGTTATTCCCTGAAATAATCCCCGCTGCCCGGCCTGAATGAATCCATGTCATTCCCAAACGCTGCAATGTTTGTTCCACCTCACAGGGTTCCATCTCTTGAAATGCACTCCCCCAGCCAAAGTGCCTTGCCCCAGTCCCAGTGCATGCCTCCCGCAGCTGAAGTGCCTTACCCCAGTCCTGTTTCTCAGCACCACCTGCATGGAATGATTCAGTGGGAGCGGGGGCTAGACAGTGCGAGGGGCTTGTCGCCTGTCGGTCACAAAGTGCAGAACAAATAGTTCCCTTGGGTTAAATAAACCCCGGGGAGGGAGGGGGTGGTCACACAGCCCGAGTGCGGGCCCAGGCCAGAGTGACGACACTCCGCACCATCCGCTTCACACACACCCGGGCTCGGGCCCAGGCCACGACTCACAGCCCGCAGGCCCCGTATTCACCCCCCGGTTCCAGGCGCGGCACACACTTTTGGGCCAGCCTGGACTCACCTATTGGGCCAGCACAAAAGACCCAGTATAAACCGAGACAGGGTCTAGTGTAATATAAACAGACAGGGTGAAGTGTAATATAAAGATAGACAGGGTCTACTGTAATATAAACAGAGACAGGGTCTAGTGTAATATAAACCGGGACAGGGTCTAGTGTAATATAAACAGGGACAGGGTCTAGTGTAATATAAACAGAGACAGGGCTCAGTGTAATATAAACCGAGACAGGGTATAGTGTAATATAAACCGAGACAGGGTCTAGTGTAATATAAACCGGGACAGGGTCTAGTGTAATATAAACAGTGTCAGGGCCCAGTGCAATATAAACAGTGTCATGGCCCAGTGCAATATAAACAGAGACAGGGCCCAGTGTAATATAAACAGAGACAGGGTCCAGTGTAATATAAACAGTGTCCGGGCCCAGTGTAATATAAAGAGAGACAGGGCCCAGTGTAATATAAACAGAGACAGGGTGTAGTGTAATATAAACAGTGTCAGGGCCCAGTGTAATATAAACAGTGTCCGGGCCCAGTGTAATATAAACAGTGTCCGGGCCCAGTGTAATATAAACAGAGACAGGGCCCAGTGTAATATAAACAGTGTCAGGGTGTAGTGTAATATAAACAGTGTCAGGGCTCAGTGTAATATAAACAGAGACAGGGTATGGTGCATTAATAACTGACACAAAGCCTAGTTTTACACTAGAAACAAGTCTTTAATATTGAAATAATTTTTGGGCAATAATAATTGAAAGAGGTGATAGTGTCACACTAACAGAAGCCTTTAACACTTTAACAATACCAGAAACATACTCGAAAGAATATACCAGAGACAAGATCTACAGTTATAATAATAGAGGTGTGCACTAGAACTGGAACTACAGGGGTAGGTTATTTTCAGGTCAAGTGGAACAATTCCAGAGACAGGGTCCGGAGTAATAACAGCAAATGCATGGCGCACTGAAAGTAACAAAGACAGTGCTTGATCCAATAATAACAGAGGCAGACTCTAGTGTAATACTGAACACAATGCTGGATCTAGTGTGATGGTCACACAGGTAGTGTCGAGTGCAACAAAACAAGGATTGGGTCTCCTCTAATAGTGTCAGGGCCTATTGCTATAACCTCATTCACCAATCCCCCTGTGCTCACTGACCTACATTGGCTCCTGGTTAAGCAACGCCTCGATTTTAAAATTCTAATCTTTGGTTTCAAAATTCTCCATGGCCTCGCCGCTCCCTATCTCTGTAAACTCTTACAGCCCCACCACCCTCCGAGTTTCTGCACTTCTCCAAATCTGTCCTTGCCCATCCCTGATTTTAATCGCCCCACCATTGGTGGCCGTGTCTTCAGCTGCCGAAGCTCTGAGCTCTGGAATTCCCCCTAAACCTCCACCTCCGCTTTCAAGGTTCTTTTTAAAAACTACCTCTTCAAATCAACCTTTTGGGAATCTGTCCTGATATCTTTCTCTGTGGCTCTGTGTCAAAAATGTTTTCTTATTGATATCGATCGTGTTAAGCGCCGTGAGATGTTTCATTGCATTAAAGGCGCTATATTAATGTAAGTTCTGGTTGTTTTCTTGTTGTAACAAATGCTTTGCCGAATGTCTGATAACAGAGTCAAGGCCCACTGCAGTATGAATGTGTGGGTCAGTGTAATAACACCGGCACGGTCTAGTGTAACAGGAACAGGGAACAGACCCTGTCAGCCTTGGCTCAGTGGTAGCACTCTCGGCCGAGTGAGGGTTCAATTCCCAATCCAGAGCCCGAGCACATCATCTAGGCCCAGACTCCAGGTGTCAGTACAGAGGGAGTGCTGCACTGTCAGAGGTGCCGTCGTTCAGGTGAGATATTAAACCGATGCCCTGTCTAGATTTTAAGTTGGATGTAAATGATCACACGGCCACGATTCAGAGGAAGAACCGGCGGAGTTCACCCCGGTGTCCTGGGTAATGTGTATCCCTCAACTTACATCACTGAGAATGGATTGTCTTGTCATCATTACATGGCTGTTTGTGGGATCTTGCTGTGCACAAATTGGCTGCGGCATTTCCTACATTACATCTCAACAAAAAAAAACCGCACCCCAACCGCTCCTTCACCCCTACTCTTCAACCATCCTCACCCCAACCCCTCCTTCACCCCTACTCTCCAACCCCCCTCACCCCAACCCCTCCTTCACCCCTACTTCCAACACCCCTCACCCCAACCCCTCCTTCACCCCTACTCTCCAACCACCTCACCCCAACCCCTCCTTCACCCCTACTCCCCAACCCTCCTCACCCCAACCCCTCCAACACCCCTCACCACAATCCTCCTCACCCCAACCCCTCCTTCCCCCCTACTCCCCAACTCCTCACCCCAGCCCCTCCTTCACCCCTACTCCCAGCACCTCTTGTGCCTTGAATTGCCTTCACTGTAATGGAAACTGACAATTGGAACCAGTCAGGATTTGAACTATATTTACAACAGATTCGAGATGTTCTGAGAGTCAGTATCTTTCTCTATTCTGCCCACTCGAGGAGTTAGATGACCAAATTTCTCCTGTGAATATAGAGCTGGAGTATTGGGTCGTGATGTATTCACTAGTTCATCCTGTGGTCTCTAAATATTGAGTCTTGTGGTTTCAGACACCAGATAATCAAGCTCAGAACACCAGACTGACTTTTACTGACGTTATTAACAGCACTGCAAACATACAGACAGTATAGTTACCGGATCCGGAGAACAGGGATAATGGAGTGGGTTCCCAGGGCTCCTCTCCCCAGGTGTGTCTAACAAGCTGCGGATACACTGGCGATATTTATACTGAACTGGTTTGCTACATTCCAGATCTGATCCTGCTCAAACCATAACCACAAGGATATCGGTGCATGGTTCTGACTGTGACCACAGGCTGTGTCACTGTCACACACAGATACCGTTTCCTTGTTTCACATCTCCATACAAACACCATCACTTCACACATCCCCTTTCTACACAATTACAGCCGACATGAGCAATGACATGAGCCACATTAAACTACACAAACATTTCCTAATAGCAAAGGTTAAACTGGGATAAATGTTCAGTTATTTTCTGTTCAGGCAAAATGCAGAACAATCCAGCAGCTCACCAGCACCTTTACAGCGTCTCATCGGCCGACAGGCTTTCATGAAGCACATTTGCTGAGTGTATTTAAATTTAAAACCAGGTTTGCAGGCGTGCTGCTCCATTCACACATCGAAGGTGAGAGAGATGCTGTGGGGCACACGCTAAGTCCACTATCTGAAAGTGATTAACAGACTGGGTTTTGTGTTTATTGATCCCGGGTGTGTTTTAGGCACCTTCCCTTGATACCAAAGCTAAAAGAGGGACTCTGGAAGATATGGGGAACTGGCACTTGTCCCTGAGAGTAACCGAAGGTATGAGAACTGAAATAATCCAGAGTTAGAAAGGAGAAAAGGTCCCAAAATTGAACAGTCGGTAACAGGACATCAATTAGAAACAAATACTCAACTGTGCGTTTGAAACAAAGCTGATCTGTTTTTTTATTTGTTCATGGGACATGGGATATGGGTGTCACTGGCAAGGCCAGCTCTGGGCCAATAGGAAGAGCGAGCGGCGGGGCTGGAGGACCGAGCGTGCAGTTGGTCCTCCAACCAATCGGAGTGAGCGAGGGGCGGGGCTTGCGGGCCCCCACAGTGGGCGGGGCTGGGCCCGGATCTCCCACACTGAGATTGCATGAGCTGCGGCGGCCACAGTTGGTGGAACCCGGATGATGTCGGACAGGAGACAGTTGACTGTCGGTGCGGGGCAGGAATTAGAGCCACGAGTGGGCGGGTGAACGTCAAACACCTGCTGTAGGCCCCAGGCCCCAATCACAGCCCAGAGACCCCGGGTTTGCCCCATGGTGATAGGCCCGGGTCAGCGGGGTCACTGGCCGCCATCTTGGATGGTTAGAACATCAGAAATAGGTGCAACAGTGGGCCATTCGGCCCCTCGAGCCTGCTCCGCCATTTAACACCATCATGGCCGATCCAATCATGAACTCAGTTCCACTTCCCTGCCGCTCCCCATAATCCCTTATCCCCTTATCATTTAAGAAACTGTCTAATTCGGTCTTAAATGTATTCAATGTCCCAGCTTCCACAGCTCTCTCAGGCAGTGAATTCCACAGATTTACAACCCTCAGAGAGATTCCTTCTCATCTCAGTTTTAAATGGGTGGCCCCTTATTCTAAGATCATGCCCTCTAGTTGTAATCTCCCCCATCAGTGGAAACATCCTCTCTGCATCCACCTTGTCAAGCCCCCTCATAATCTTATACATTTCAATAAGATCATCTCTCATTCTTCGGAATTCAAATGAGTAGAGGCCCAACCTACTCAATCTTTCCTCATAAGTCAACCCCCTCGTCCCTGGAATCAACCGAGTGAACCTTCTCTGAACTGCCCCAAAGCAAGTATATCCTTTCGTAAATATGGAAACCAAAACTGCACGCAGTGTTCCAGGTGTGGCCTCACCGATTCCTTATATAGCTGCAGCAAGACTTCCCTGCTTTTATACTCCATCCCCTTTGCAATAAATGCCAAGATACCATTGGCCTTCCTGATCACTTGCTGTACCTGCATACTCTCCTTTTTGCATGCACAAGTACCCCCAGATCCCGTTGTACTGTGGCACTTTGCAATCTTTCTCCATTTAAATAATAACTTGCTCTTCGATTGTTTCCTGCCAAAGTCCAGGACCTCACACTTTCCAACATTATACACCATCTGACAAATGTTTGCTCACTCACTTAGCCTGTCTATGTCCTTTTGCAGATTTTGTGTGTCCTCCTCACACATTGCTTTTCCTCCGATCTTTGTATCATCAGCAAACTTGGCAACGTTACACTCGGTCCCTTCTTCCAAGTCGTTAATAGATTGCAAATAGTTGGGGTCCCATCACTAATCCCTGCGGCACCCCATTAGTTACTGGTTGCCAACCAGAGATTGAACCATTTATCCCGACTCTCGGTTTTCTGTTCCTTAGCCAATCCTCTATCCATGCTAAATTATTACCCCCAACCCCGTGAACTTTTATCTTGTGCAGTAACCGTTTAAGTGGCACATTGTCAAATGCCTTCTGGAAATTCAAATACACCACATCCACTGGTTCCCCTTTATCCATCCTGTTTGTTACATCCCCAAATAACTCCAGCAAATTTGTCAAACATGACTTCCCTTCATAAATCCATGCTGACTCTGCCTGACTGAATTTTGCTTTTCCAAATGTCCTACAACTGCTATTTTAATAATGGACTCCAACATTTTCCCAACCACAGATGTTAGACTAACTGGTCTGTAGTTTCCTGCTTTTTGTCTGCCTTCTTTTTTAAAAAGTGGCATTACATATGCAATTTTCCAATTTGCTGGGACCTCCCCAGAATCCAGGGAATTTTGGTAAATTACAACCAATGCATCCACAATCCCCGCCGCTACTTCTCTTAAGACCCTAGGATGTAATTCATCAGGTCCAAGGGATTTATCTGCCTTCAGTCCCATTATCTTGCTGAGTACCACCTCCTTAGTGATTGTAATTGTGTTAAGTTCCTCCCCCGCCCTATAGCCCCTTGACTATCCACTATCGGAATATTGTTAGTTTCCTCTACCCATGTCATTGGTCCCGATGTGGACCACAACCTCCGGCTGTTCACCCTCTCCCCCCAGAATGCCCTGCAGCTGCTCAGTGACATCCTTGACTCTGGCACCAGGGAGGCAACATACCATCCTGGAGTCACGTCTGTGGCCGCAGAAACACCTGTCTGCTCCCCGACTATTGAATCTCCTGCCACTATAGATCTTCCATTCTTCTTCCTCCCCCCTACCCCTCGGGCAGCTGAGACACCCGTGGTGCCGTGGATTTGGCTCTGGCTCACTCCCCAGAGCCACCATCGCCCTCACCGGTACTAAGAACAGAGAACCAGTTGTAGAGCGAGATGGACTCGGGGGACTCCTGCACTACCTGCCTAGTCCTCCTCTTCTGTCCAGGGGTCACCCAATCCCTATCTGCCTGCACATTCTTAAGCTGCGGGGTGACCACCTCTAGAAACGTGAGATCCCCGTAGCTCTCAGTCTCATGGGTGCACCGCAGTGACTCCAGCCGCCGCTCAAGCTCCAAAACGCGGAGCTGGAGTTGGTGCAGCTGGAGACACCTCCAGCACATGTGGTCGTCCCGGCTGTGCGAAGCTTCCAGGATTTCCCACATGCCACAGGATGTGTAATCCACGGGACTGAGCTGTCCTGTCATCCCTCTAGTTACACTCGCAACTATCACGTAGAACTAAACTCTACACCTTAGAGAAATACACCCAGCAACTACTCAGCAATCCGCTGATTTAATTAACTGGCTCTCCTTCGATAATAAAGTTCTCATATATTTACTGGCAGATCCGACTTACAACAATGCGAAAGGTTTCCTACTGAAAAGCAAAAGAAAAAGATTTACCAATCCACCAGCCAATCACTGACCCGCTGGGCTGTGACCCTGCACCAGCTGGTTCCTCCCGGACCGCCCCTCCCACAGCCCCTCCCCCCTCCAGACAGCCCATTCCACCGCCCCCCCCACAGATGGCCCCTTCCCCCCTCCCCACCCATCCCCCACAGACGGCCCAATCCCCCTCTTTCTCCCCCCCCCGACGGCCCATCTCCCCCCCCTCCCCACCCCCAACGGCCCTGCCCCCTCTCACCCCCCAGACGGCCCCGATTTAATGAAAGCCTGTCGGCCGATGAGACGCTGTTAAGGTGCTGGTGAGCTGCTGGATTGTTCTGCATTTTGCCTGAACAGAAAATAACTGAACATTTATCCCAGTTTAACCTTTGCTATTATGAAATGTTTGTGTAGTTTAATGTGGCTCATGTCCTTGCTCATGTCGGCTGTAATTGTGTATAAAGGGGATGTGTGAAGTGATGATGCTTGTATGGAGATGTGAAACAAGGAAACTGTGTGTGACAGTGACACAGCCTGTGGTCACAGGCAGAACCATGCACCGATATCCTTGAGGTTATGGTTTGAGCAGGGTCAGATCTGGAATGTAGCAAACCAGTTCAGTATAAATATGGCCAGTGTAACCGCAGCTTGTTAGACACACCTGGGGAGAGGAGCCCTGGGAACCCACTCCATTATCCCTGTTCTCCGGATCCGGTAACTATACTGTCTGTATGTTTGCAGTGCTGTTAATAACGTCAGTAAAAGTCAATCTGTTGTTCTGAGCTTGATTATCTGGTGTCTGAAACCACAAGACTCAATATTTAGAGTCAACAGGATGAACTAGTGAATACATCACGACCCAATACTCCAGCTCTATATTCACAGGAAAAAGTTGGTCATCTAACTCCTCAAGTTGGCAGAATAGAGAAAGATACCAACTCTCAGAACATCTCGAATCTGTTGTAAATATCATTCAAATCCTGACCGGTTCCAATTGTCAGTTTACATTACAGTGAAGGCAATTCAGACACAAGAGGGGCTGGGAGTAGGGGTGAAGGAGGGGTTGGTGTGAGGGGTGTTCGAGAGTAGGGGTGAATGAGTGGTTGGGTTGAGGAGGTTTGGAGAGTAGTGGTGAAGGAGGGGTTGGGGTGAGGGGGGTTGGAGAGTAGGGGTGAATGAGTGGTTGGGTTGAGGAGGGTTGGAGAGTAGGGGTGAAGGAGGGGTTGGGGTGAAGAGGGTTGGAGAGTAGGGGTGAAGGAGAGGTTGGGGTGAGGAGGGTTGGAGAGTAGGGGTGAAGGAGGGGTTGGGGTGAGGGGGGTTGGAGAGTAGGGGTGAAGGAGGGGTTGTGGTGAGGGGGGTGGGAGAGTAGGGGTGAAGGAGGGGGTTGGGGTGAAGGAGGAGTTGGGGTGAGGGGGGTTGGGGAGTAGGGGTGAAGGAGGGGTTGGGGTGAGGAGGGTTGGGGAGTAGGGGTGAAGGAGGGGTTGGGGTGAAGGTGGTTGAAGTTTAGGGGTGAAGGAGGGGTTGGGGTGAGGGGGGTTGGAGAGTAGGGGTGAAGGAGGGGTTGGGGTGAGGGGGGTTGGAGAGTAGGGGTGAAGGAGGGGTTGGGCTGAGGGGGGTTGGAGAGTAGGGGTGAAGGAGGGGTTGGGGTGTGGGGGTTTTGGGGAGGAGATGTAATGTAGGAAATGCCACAGCCAATTTGTGCACAGCAGGATCCCACAAACAGCCATGTAATGATGACAAGACAATCCATTCTCAGTGACGTAAGTTGAGGGATACACATTACCCAGGACACTGGGGTGAACTCTGCCTGTTATTCCTCTGAATCGTGGCCGTGGGATCTTTTACATCCAACTTAAAATCTAGACAGGGCATCGGTTTAATGTCTCATCTGAAAGACGGCACCTCTGACAGTGCAGCACTCCCTCTGTACTGACACCTGGAGTCTGGGCCTAGATGATGTGCTCGGCCTCTGGATTGGGAATTGAACCCTCACTCGGCCGAGAGTGCTACCACTGAGCAAAGGCTGACAGGGTCTGTTCCCTGTTCCCGTTACACTAGACCGTGCCGGTGTTATTTCACTGACCCACACATTCATACTGCAGTGGGCCTTGACTCTGTTATCAGACATTCGGCAAAGCATTTGTTACAACAAGGAAACAACCAGAACTTACATTAATATAGCGCCTTTAATGCAATGAAACATCTCACTGTGCTTAACACGATCGATATCAATAAGAAAACATTTTTGACACAGAGCCACAGAGAAAGATATCAGGACAGATTCCCAAAAGGTTAATTGAAGAGGTAGTTTTTAAAAAGAACCTTGAAAGAGGAGGTGGAGGTTTCGGGGGGATTTCCAGAGCTGAGAGCTTCAGCAGCTGAAGACACGGCCACCAATGGTGGGGCGATTAAAATCAGGGATGGGCAAGGACAGATTTGGAGGAGTGCAGAAACTCAGAGGGTGGTGGGGCTGTAAGAGTTTACAGAGATAGGGAGGGGCGAGGCCATGGAGAGTTTTGAAACCAAAGATTAGAATTTTAAAATCGAGGCGTTGCTTAACCAGGAGCCAATGTAGGTCAGTGAGCACAGAGGGATGGGTGAATGAGGTTATAGCAATAGGCCCCGACTTGCACACACTATTAGAGGAGACCCAATCTTTATTTTGTTGCACTAGACACTGCCTGTGTGACCATCACACTAGATCCAGCATTGTGTTCAGTATTACACTAGAGTCTGCCTCTGTTATTATTGGATCAAACACTGTCTTTGTTACTCTCAGTGGGCCATGCATTTGCTGTTATTACTCTGGACCCTGTCTCTGGAATTGTTACACGAGACCTGAAAATAACCTGTCCCTGTAGTTCCAGTTCTAGTGCACACTTCTATTATTAGAACTGTAGATTGTGTCTCTGTTATATTCTATAGAGTATGTTTCTGGTATTGTTAAAGTGTTAAAGGCTTCTGTTAGTGTGACACTATCACCTCTTTCAATTATTATTGCCAAAAAAATTATTTCAATATTAAAGACTTGTTTTTAGTGTAAAACTAGGCTTTGTGCCAGTTATTAATGCACCATACCCTGTCTCTGTTTATATTACACTGGACCCTGTCTCTGTTTATATTACACTACACCCTGTCCCTGTTTATATTACACTTGTCCGTGACACTGTTTATATTACACTGGGCCCTGTCTCTGTTTATATTACACTACGCCCTGACACTGTTTATATTACACTGGGCACTGACACTGTTTATATTACACTGGGCCCTGTCTCTGTTTATATTACACTGGGCCCTGTCACTGTTTATATTTCACTAGACCCTGTCTCTGTTTATATTACACTAGACCCTGTCTCTGTATATATTACACTAGACCCGGTCTCTCTTTATATTACACGAGACCCGGTCTCTCTTTATATTACACTAGACCCGGTCTCTCTTTATATTACACTAGACCCGGTCCCTGTTTATATTACACTACACCCTGTCCCTGTTTATATTACTCTAGACCCGGTCTCTGTTTATATTACACTAGACCCGGTCTCTGTTTATATTACACTGGTCCGTGACACTGTTTATATTACACTGGGCCCTGTCTCTGTTTATATTACACTACGCCCTGACACTGTTTATATTACACTGGGCACTGACACTGTTTATATTACACTGGGCACTGACACTGTTTATATTACACTGGGCCCTGTCTCTGTTTATATTACACTGGGCCCTGTCACTGTTTATATTTCACTAGACCCTGTCTCTGTTTATATTACACTAGACCCTGTCTCTGTTTATATTACACTAGACCCGGTCTCACTTTATATTACACTAGACCCGGTCTCTCTTTATATTACACTAGACCCGGTCTCTGTTTATATTACACTAGACCCGGTCCCTGTTTATATTACACTACACCCTGTCCCTTTTATATTACACTGGACCCGGTCTCTCTTTATATTACACTAGACCCGGTCTCTCTTTATATTACACTAGACCCGGTCTCTGTTTATATTACACTGGACCCGGTCTCTGTTTATATTACACTGGACCCGGTCTCTGTTTATATTACACTGGACCCGGTCTCTGTTTATATTACACTAGACCCGGTCTCTGTTTATATTACACTAGTCCCGGTCTCTGTTTATATTGGGTCTTTTGTGCTGGCCCAAGGATGGTAGGTTGCCTTTCTGGTGCCAGGGTCAAGGATATCATTGAGAGACTGCAGGTCATTCTGAGGGGTGAGGGTGAACAGACAGATTCCTGAGGGGCTGGGGACTGTACAAGCCGGATAAGGTCACACTTCAACAGGGCCCCGACCATTATCCTCCCGGGGATTTGCTAATGCTGTTGGGGAGGGTTTAAACATGCTTGGCAGGGGGATGGGAACCTGAGCGTAGATTCAGAAGGGAGAGAAGCAAAGCTTGGAAATGGGAGCAGAAAATTCGTAAATGAGTTTGGAAGGCAGAGGAAACAAAGGCTGGAAAATCGACGACAAAGGAGTTTGGCCGTGCTTAATGGTTTATACTTCAATGCAAGAAGTCTAGGGAATAAGGCAGATAAGCTGAGGTGTTGTTACAGCAGTGAGGAGGGATGAGATGTTGGAAGGATCATCAAATGAGACCATATGTGTTGAACTGATGAACAAAAGCGGGGCAATCACAATGTTGGGAGTGTACTATAAACATTCAGAGGGAGATAGAAAAGCAAATATGGAGGAATGTTTCTGAGAAGTCCAAAACCAATAGGGCAGCAATAGTCGGGGATTTCAACGACCACAGAATAAGAGACATTTACAGCACAGAAGGAGGCCATTCGCCCCACTGTGTCTGTACCGGTCGAAAAAGAGCTATCCAGCCTAATCCCACTTTCCAGCTCTAGCTCCACAGCCTTGTGGGTTATGACACTTCCAGTGCATATCCAAGTATGTTTCAAATGTGGTGAGGGTTTCTGCCTCTACCACCCTTTCAGGCAGTGAGTTCTAGACCCCCACCACCCTCTGGGTGAAAAGTTTCTGCTCAACTCCCCTCTAATCCTTCTACCAATTACTTTAAATCTGTGCCCCCTGGTTATTGACCTGTCTGCGAAGGGAAATAGGTCAGTTCAGAGAAGGTTCACAAGGCAGTTCAGAGAAGGTTCACAAGGTTGATTCCTGAGGTGAAGGGGTTGTCATATGAAGATAGGTTGAGCCTGTACTCATTGGAGTTTAGAAGACTGAGAGGTGATATTGAAATGTATAAGATGCTGAGGGGGCTTGACAGGGTCGATGCAGAGAGGATGTTTCCCCTCGTGAGGGAAACTAGAACTAGGGTGCATAGTTTCAGAATAAGGGGTTGTCCATTTAAAATGGAAATGGGGAAGAATTTCTCTCCCAGAGGGTCGTGAATCTTTGGAATTCTTTGTCCCAGAGAACTGTGGAGGCTGGTCATTGAACATATTTAAGGTGGAGATAGACAGATTTTTGATAGACAAAGAAGTCACCGGTTTATGCGAGAGGGCAGGGAAGTGGAGTTGGGACCAAGATCAGATCAGATATGCCATGATCTTATTTAATGGCGGAGTGGGCTCGAGGGGTCCGATGGCCTACTCCTATTTATTTGTCCTCATGTTCTTGTGCCCTTCCTATCCACTCCATCTGGGACCCTCCATAATTTTGTATGCAATTCTATCCTCAGCCTTCTCTATTCCAAAGAAAATAACACCAGCCCATCTAAAATTATTCAGCTAAAATTCTTCAGTCCAGGCAACATCCTTGTAAATCTCATCTGTACCCTCTCCAGTGCAAAGACATATTTCCTGCACTGTGGTAACCAGAACTGTGCGAATACTCTAGCTGTGGTCTAACTAGTGTTTTACACAGTCCTAGCATAACCTCCAGAGTCTGGAACTTACTGCCTGAAAGAACAGTAGAGGCAGAAACTCTCATCGCATTTACCGAAGTACTTGGATACGCACTGGAAGTGCCATAACCTACAGGGCTCTGAACCAAGAGCTGGAAAGTTGGATTTGGCTGGATAGCTCTTTTTCAGCCACACAGACACAGTGGACCAAATGGCTTCCTTCTGTGTTGTAAACTGCTATGATTCCATGTCACCAATCCCCTCCTGTCTGATATAAACCCACCCCACAGTCAGTGACACCAATCTTCTCCTGTCTGATAATAAACCCACCCCACAGTCACTGACACCAATCCTCTCCTGTCTGATATAAACCAACCCCACAGTCACTGACACCAATCCCCTCCTGTCTGATATAAACCAACCCCACAGTCACTGACACCAATCCCCTCCTGTCTGATATAAACCAACCCCACAGTCACTGACACCAATCCCCTTCTGTCTGATATAAACCAACCATCATCATAGACACTCCCTTGGAGTTGAGGATGACTTGCTTCCACATTACAAATGAGGTCTCAGATGTCTGTTCGGTCCAATGCGGGAGCTACAGTCTCTGTCGCAGGTTGGACAGACGGTGGTTGAAAGTACGTTGGTTAAAGTGCCGGTTTGTTGAAGTGCTTGGGTTGTCGTGTGCTCCTTCCGCCGTCAGCACTTGGTCTCCGCTTGCTCCAGGTGGAGAGACTCGAAGTGTTCGACGCCCTCACGGATTATTCTCTTCCATTTTGAGCGATCTTGTGCCAGGGATTCCCAGGTGTCGGCGGAGATGTTGAACTTCAAGGAGGCCTTGAAGGTGTCCTTGAAGCGTTTCCTCTGCCCCCGGGGCTCGCTTGCCATGTTGAAGCTCCAAGTAGAGACTTTGCTTTGGGAGTCTCGTATCGGGCATGTGGACGATGTGTCCCATCCATCGTAGCTGATCGAGCGAGGTCAATGCTTCAATGCTGAGGATGTTGGTCTGTGAGAGAACAGACGTTGGTTTGTCTATCCTGCCAATGGATTTGCAGGATCTTCCGGAGGCAGTGATGATGTTATTTCTCCAGTGCTTCGATGTGCCTGCTGTACATAGTCCATGTCTGAGAAGCGTGTCTGAGGGCAGGTATCACTACTGCTCGGTAGACCATGAGCTTTGTGCTGGTTTTACGGTTCTGGTCTTCAAACACTCTGTGACTTAGGCGACCAAAGGCTGTGCTGACACACAGAAGGTGGTGTTGGACCTAGTCATTGATATGTGCCCTTGTTGACAGTAGGCTCCCGAGTTATGAAAAATGGACCATTTTGCCAAAGGCCTCATCATGGATTTTGATCACCGGGGTGGGGTGGGTGTGAAGGGCAGTGCTGTGTGGTGGGGATAGGTTGATGGAGCACCTTTCTTTTACGGAGATGTTTAGTGTAAGGCCTATGCTCTCAGACACTACGGTGAACGTGTTGACGATGGTTTGGAGCTCGTCCTCTGAGCGAGTGCAGACACAAGCATCATCTGCATATTGTAATTCGATGACAGAGGATGGCACGACCTTGGATCTGGTCTGAAGGTGATGGAGGTTGAACAGTTTCCCATTTATTCTGTAGATTATCTCCACTCCAGCGGGAAGATTACTGACGGTGAGATGTAGCAATGCAGCAAGGAAGATGGAGAAGAGCGTGGGTGCAGTGACACAGCCTTGCTTCACCCCGGTCCGTACATGAATTGGGTCTGTGGTGGATCCATTGCTCAGGATCACAGCTTGCATGTTATCACCAAACAAGTGGAGGATGGTGACAAATTTGCGGACAGCCGAATTTGAAAAGTACACCCCATAATCCCTCACGGTTGACAGTGTCAAAGGCCTTGGTCAGGTCAAAGAAGGTTGAATTAACCCCACAGTCACTGACACCAATCTCCTCCCATGTGATATAAACCAATCCTTGTCACTGACACCAAGTGGACTGGGAAAATATGTTCAAGGGTAAGACTGTAGAAATGCTTTGTGAAACATTTAAGGAGATATTTCATAATCTCAGCAGAGAAATAAAGATACTAAGAGAAGGATGAACCATCCCTGGCTAACGAAGGATGCAAAGGATGGTATCAAATTGGAAAAAAAAAAGGCATACAATGTTGCCAAGGACAATGGAAAGCCAGAGGATTGGGAAATGTTTAAAAACCAGCAAAGGACGACTAAAAATAATGATAAAGACAGAGATGATAGCATACGAGATCAAACTAACAAGAAATATAAAAACAGGCAGTAAGAGCTTCTGCAGAGAGTAGCTAAAGTAAACGTTGGTCCTTTAGAGGATGGGACTGGAAAATTAATTATGGGAAACACGGAAATGGCAGAGACTTTGAACAAATATTTTCTATCGGTCCTCACGATAGAGGACACTAAAAACATCCCAATAGTTGATAAGAGTTATTGCTGGGGTGGGGACCTTAGAAGAATCACTATCACTGTCACTGGAGATAAAGTACTCAGCAAACTAATGGGACTAAAGGTGGACAAGTCCCCTGGACCTGATGGCATGCATCCCAGGGTCTTAAGAGAAGCGGCTGCAGAGACAGTGGATGCACTGGTTGTAATCTACCAAAATTCCCTGAATTCTGGAGCGGTCCCAGTGGACTGGAAACTGGAAATGTAACATCCTTGTTGAAGAAAGGAGGGAGACAGAAAGCAGTAAACTATAGACCAGTTAGCCTACCATCTGTCAATGGGAAAATACTGGAGTCCATCATTAAGGAAGTAGTAGCAGGACATTCAGAAAATCATATTACAGTCAATCAGAGTCAGCATGGTTTTATGAAAGGGAAATTATGTTTGACAAATTTGCTGGAGTTGTTTGAAGATGTAACGAGCAGAGTGGATAAAGTACAACCCGTTGATGTTGTATATTTGGATTTCCAGAAAGTATTCAATAAGGTGCCACAGAAAAGGTTACTGCACAGTCGAAGAGCTCACGGTGTTGTCGATACTATTTCAGCATGGATCGAGGATTGGGTAACACACAAAACACAGAGTCGGGATAAATGGGTCATTTTCAGGTTGGCAAACTAACTAGTGGGGTGCCGCTGGGACTTCAACTATTTATAATTTATATCAATGACTTGGATGAAGGGACCCAGTGTAATGCAGTCAAATTTGTTGCTGATACAAAGATAGGTGGGAAAGCAAGTTGTGAGGAGGACGCAACAAATCTACAAAGGGATATAGACAGGCTCTGAGTGGGGAAAAATCTGGCAGATGGACTATAATGTGGTAAATGTCAGGTTATCCCCTTTGGTAGGAAAAATAAAAAAGCAAATTATTATTTAAATGGACGCTTACAAAATACTGTTATACAGAGGGATCTGGGGTTTCTTGTACATGGAACTCAAAAAGTTAGTATGCAGGTTCAGCAAGTAATCAGGAAGGCAAATGGAATGCTGGCCTTTATTGCAAAGGGGACGGAGCATAAAAGTCGGGAAGTCCTGCTACAACTGGACAGGGCGTTGGTAAGAGCACACCTGGAATACTGCGTACAGTTTTGGTCTGGACTTGTCTCCATTCCCGTGCTGAGGGGATTGCTACACCAGACGGGAGGTCAACCAGGGAGTGAACCTGAAGGTACCTTCTGTGGCTGGGTTCAGTTCTATACTCCATGCTTCCCCTCCCTCCCATCTCTCCCCCTCCCTCCCATCTCTCTCCCTCCCTCCCATCTCTCCCCTCCCCTGAAGGTGCTGACTCTGGCTGGGTTCAGTTTTACAGCGACATTGACATATTTTGGTCAGACACACCTGCTCGGCCTAACGCAAGCTTTCATGACATTTAACATTGCTTCTAAAACATGGTGTTGATAGTGCATTAATAAAACTTTGCTCGAATTGTGTGGTTTGTGCATCTCAACCACAATGTCTGTGACATTTACAGAGACGTGCACACCTCGCGGTCTCAGCTGACTGGTTTATATTCTCGCAGCCGAACATCCTGTCCCATGCGATTTCTTGGAACATTGTCTGTGATGTACTTTATTATTACAGCTCCATCCTCCTGTTGCTCAGGCAACCGGGTTTGCTGCTGTCCTACTTTGACTATTGCCAGGGTCTTTCGACAGTGAGATTCTAAAATCCAATTTCATCGACAATCACTGGTTGCCCTCTGTCCCCTCCCCTGAAGGTGCTGACTCTGGCTGGGTTCATTTCGACACTCACTGGTTCCCCTCCCCTGAAGGTGCTGACTCTGGCTGGGTTCATTTCTACACTCACTGGTTCCCCTCCCCTGAAGGTGCTGACCCTGGCTGGGTTCATTTCGACACTCACTGGTTCCCCTCCCCTGAAAGTGCTGACTCTGGCCGGGTTCAGTTCCAAACTCAGAAGAACATAAATAGGAGTAGGAGTAGGCCATACGGTCCCTCGAGCCCACTGCGTCATTTAATACGATCATGGCTGATCTGATCATGGACTCGGGTCCACTTTCCTGCCCGCTCTCCATAACACCTTATTCCCTTATCGGTTGATAAACTGTCTATTTCTGTCTTAAATTTATTCAATGACCCAGCTTCCACAGCTCTCTGAGGCAGTGAATTCCACAGATTTACAACTGAGAAGAAATTCCTCCTCATCTCAGTTTTAAATGGGCGGCCCTTTATTCTAAGATTATTCCCTCTCGTTCTAGTCTCCCCCATCAGTGGAAACATTCTCTCTGATTCCACCTTGTCAAGCCCCCTCATAATCTTATAGAAACATAGAAAATAGGTGCAGGAGTAGGCCATTCGGCCCTTCTAGCCTGCACCGCCATTCAATGAGTTCATGGCTGAACATGCAACTTCAGTACCCCATTCCTGCATTCTCACCATACCCCTTGATTCCCCTAGTAGTAAGGACTTCATCTAACTCCTTTTTGAATATATTTAGTGAATTGGCCTCAACAACTTTCTGTGGTAGAGAATTCCACAGGTTCACCACTCTCTGGGTGAAGAAATTCCTCCTCATCTCGGTCCTAAATGGCTTCCCCCTTATCCTTAGACTGTGTCCCCTGGTTCTGGACTTGCCCAACATTGGGAACATTCTTCCTGCATCTAACCTGTCTAACCCCGTCAGAATTTTAAACGTTTCTATGAGGTCCCCTCTCATTCTTCTGAACTCCAGTGAATACAAGCCCAGTTGATCCAGTCTTTCTTGATAGGTCAGTCCCGCCATCCCGGGAATCAGTCTGGTGAACCTTCGCTGCACTCCCTCAATAGCAAGAATGTCCTTCCTCAGGTTAGGAGACCAAAACTGTACACAATACTCCAGGTGTAGCCTCACCAATGCCCTGTACAACTGTAGCAACACCTCCCTGCCCTTGTACACAAATCCCCTTGCTATGAAGGCCAACATGCCATTTGCTTTCTTAACCGCCTGCTGCACCTGCATGCCAACCTTCAATGACTGATGTACCATGACACCCAGGTCTCTTTGCACCTCCCCTTTTCCTAATCTGTCACCATTCAGATAATAGTCTGTCTCTCTGTTTTTACCACCAAAGTGGATAACCTCACATTTATCCACATTATACTTCATCTGCCATGCATTTGCCCACTCACCTAACCTATCCAAGTCGCTCTGCAGCCTCACAGCCTCCTCCTCGCAGCTCACACTGCCACCCAACTTAGTGTCATCCGCAAATTTGGAGTTATTACATTTAATCCCCTCATCTAAATCATTAATGTACAGTGTAAACAGCTGGGGCCCCAGCACAGAACCTTGCGGTACCCCACTAGTCACTGCCTGCCATTCTGAAAAGTCCCCATTTACTCCTACTCTTTGCTTCCTGTCTGACAACCAGTTCTCAATCCATGTCAGTACACTACCCCCAATCCCATGTGCTCTAACTTTGCACATCAATCTCTTGTGTGGGACCTTGTCGAACGCCTTCTGAAAGTCCAAATATACCACATCAACTGGTTCTCCCTTATCCACTCTACTGGAAACATCCTCAAAAAATTCCAGAAGATTTGTCAAGCATGATTTCCCTTTCACAAATCCATGCTGACTTGGACCTATCATGTCACCTCTTTCCAAATGCACTGCTATGACATCCTTAATAATTGATTCCATCATTTTACCCACTACCGATGTCAGGCTGACCGGTCTATAATTCCCTGTTTTCTCTCTCCCTACTTTTTAAAAAAGTGGGGTTACATTGGCTACCCTCCACTCCATAGGAACTGATCCAGAGTCAATGGAATGTTGGAAAATGACTGTCAACGCATCCACTATTTCCAAGGCCACCTCCTTAAGTACTCTGGGATGCAGTCCATCAGGCCCTGGGGATTTATCGGCCTTCAATCCCATCAATTTCCGCAACACAATTTCCCGGCTAATAAGGATTTCCCTCAGTTCCTCCTCCTTACTAGACCCCCCGACCCCTTTTATAACCGGAAGGTTGTTCGTGTCCTCCTTCGTGAATACCGAACCAAAGTACTTGTTCAATTGGTCCGCCATTTCTTTGTTCCCCGTTATGACTTCCCCTGATTCTGACTGCAGAGGACCTACGTTTGTCTTTACTAACCTTTTTCTCTTTACATATCTATAGAAACTTTTGCAATCCGTCTTAATGCATCCCGGGAATCAGTCTGGTGAACCTTCGCTGCACTCCCTCAATAGCAAGAATGTCCTTCCTCAGGTTAGGAGACCAAAACTGTACACAATACTCCAGGTGTGGCCTCACCAAGGCCCTGTACAATTGTAGCAACACCTCCCTGCCCTTGTACTCAAATCCCCTCGCTATGAAGGCCAACATGCCATTTGCTTTCTTAACCGCCTGCTGTACCTGCATGCCAACCTTCAATGACTGATGTACCATGACACCCAGGTCTCTTTGCACCTCCCCTTTTCCTAATCTGTCACCATTGAGATAATAGTCTATCTCTCTGTTTTTACCACCAAAGTGGATAACCTCACATTTATCCACATTATACTGCCATGCATTTGCCCACTCACCTAACCTATCCAAGTCGCTCTGCAGCCTCATAGAATCCTCCTTGCAGCTCACACTGCCACCCAACTTAGTGTCATCCGCAAATTTGGAGATACTACATTTAATCCCCTCGTCTAAATCATTAATGTACAATGTAAACAGCTGGGGCCCCAGCACAGAACCTTGCGGTATCCCACTAGTCACTGCCTGCCATTCTGAAAAGTCCCCATTTACTCCTACTCTTTGCTTCCTGTCTGACAACCAGTTCTCAATCCATGTCAGCACACTACCCCCAATCCCATGTGCTTTAACGTTTCGATGTGATCACCTCTCATTCTTCTGAACCCCAACCTCCTCAACCTTTCCTCATAAGCCAACCCCCTCATCTCCAGATCAACCTACTGAACCTTCTTTCAACTGCCTCCAAAGCAAGTATATCCTTTCGTAAATATGGAACCCAAAACTGCATGCAGTATTCCAGGTGTGGCCTCACCAATACCCTGTATAGCTTTAGCAAGACTTTCCTGCTTTTATACTCCATCCCCTTTGTAATAAAGGCCAAGAGTCCATTGGCCTTCCTGATCACTTGCTATACCTGCGTACTAACATTTAGCGTGTCAGGCACAAGTTCCCCCAGGTCCCGTGTACTGCAGCAGTTTGCAATTTTTTTCCATTAAATAATAACTTGCTCTTTCATTTTTTCTGCCAAAGTGCATGACCTCACACTTTCCAACATTATATACCATCTGCCAAATTTTTGCCCACTCACTTATCCTGTCTATGCCCTTTTGCAGATTTTTTGTGTCCTCCTCACACATTGCTTTTCCTCCAATCTTTGTATCATCAGCAAACTTGGCTGCGTTACACTCGGCCCCTTCTTCCAAGTTGTTAATATAGATTGTAAATAGTTGGGGTCCCAGCACTGATCCCTGCAGCACCCCACTAGTTACTGGTTGCCAACCTGAGAATGAACCATGTATCCCAATACTCTGTTTTCTGTTAGTTAGCCAATCCTTTGTACCTGCTAATATATTGCCCCCAACCTCCTCAACATTTCCTCATAAGTCAACCCCCTCATTTACGGAATGAACCTTGTGAACCTTCTCTGAACTGCCTCCTCACTCCTCCACTGAAGATGCTGACTCTGTCTGGCTTCAGTTCGAAACTCACTGGTTCCCATCCCTCTCCTCACCTGAAGGTGCTTACTCAGGCTGGGTTGAGTTCTACACTCACTGGTTCCCCTCCCCTGAAGGTACTGACTCTGGCTGCGTTCAGTTCTACAATCTCCTTCCCCTCCCTCTCCTCCCCTGAAGGTACTGACTCTGGCTGGGTTCAGTTCTGCATTCACTCGTTCCTCCCCTGTAGGTACTGACTTTGTCTGGGTTTAGTTCCACACTCACTGGTTCCCCTCCCTCTCCTCCCCTAGAGGTGTCAGCTCTGGCTGGATCAAGTTCTACAATCACCGGTCCCCTCCCCTTAAGGTGCTGACTTTGGCTGGAATCTGTTCCAAACTAACTGGCTCCCCTCTCATCCAATGCAGATGCTGAATCTGTCTGGTTTCAGTTCTGCACTCACGAGTTAACATAAGAACATAAGAAATAGGAGCAGGCATAGCCCATACGGCTCCTCGAGCCTGCTCCTCTATTTAATACGATCATGGCTGATCCGATCATGGACTAGAGTCCACTCCCCTGTCCGCTCCCCATAACCACTTATTCCCTAAGCGTTTATGAATCTTTGTTTCTGTCTTAAATTTATTCAATGTCCCGGCTTGCACAGCTCTCTGAGGCAGTGAATTCCACAGATCTACAAGCCTCTGCGAGAAGAAATTTCTTCTTTTAAGTGGGCGGCTCCTTATTCTAAGATTATGCCCCGTAGTTCTAGTCTCCCCATTATCAGTGGAAATTCCTCTCTTCATCCACCTTGTCAAACCCTCCTCATAATCTTACACATTTCGTTAAGACCACCGCTCATTCTTCTGAATTCCAATGAGTAGAGGCCCAACCTCAACCTTTTCTCATAAGTCAACCCCCTCATCCCTGGAATCAACCTTGTGAAATTTCTCTGAACTGCCTCCAAAACAAGTATATCCTTTTGGAAATATGGAAACCAAAACTTCACGCAATATTCCAGGTGTGGCCTCACCAATACCCTGTACAACTGTAGCAAGACTTCCCTGCTTTTATACTCCATCCCCTTTGTAATAAAGGCCACGATTCCATTGGCCTTCCTGATCACTTGCTGTACCTGCATACTATCCTTTTATGTTTCATGCACAAGTACCTCCAGGTCTCGCTGTACTGCAGCACTTTGCAACCTTTCAACATTTAAATAATAACTTGCTGTTTAATTTTTTTTCTGCCGAAGTGCATGACCTCACACTTTCCAACATTATACTCCATCTGCCAAATTTATGCTCACTCACTCAGCCTGCCTATGTCCTTTTGCAGAATTCGTGTCCCCGCCTCACACATTGCTTTTCCTTCCATCATTGTATCATCAGCAAACTTGGCTTCGTTACGTTAGTTACTGATTGTCAACCCGAGAAGCAACCATTTATCCTGACTCTCTGTTTTCTGTTAGTCAGCCAATCCTCCATCCATGCTAATATATTACCCCCAACCCCATGAACTATTATCCCCTCCCTGTCCTGTCCCCGCTGAAGGTACTGATTCTGGCTGGGTTCAGTTCTACACTCACTGGTTTTCCTCGCCTGAAGATACTGACTCTGGCTGGGTTCAGTTCTACACTCACTGGTTCCCCTCCCCTGAAGGTACTGACTCTGGCTGGGTTCAGTTCTACACTCACTGGTTCCCCTCCCCTGAAGGTACTGACTCTGGCTGGGTTCAGTTCTACACTCACTGGTTCCCCTCCCCTGAAGGTACTGATTCTGGCTGGGTTCAGTTCTACACTCACTGGTTCCCCTCCCCTGAAGGTACTGACTCTGGCTGGGTTCAGTTCTGCACTCACTGGTTCCCCTTCCCTGAAGGTACTGACTCTGGCTGGGTTCAGTTCCAGACATTGACATCATTCACTTTGTTCCTGCACCAAGATGGCCACACATGCGCTCTGCTAATCACTGAATCAAAATAGCGGAGCGCTGAACCTACCTTCCTGCACGAAGATGGCCGCCGTTAGCCTGGGCCTGTGACCGGGAGAACGCCTCGAAGCTGCAACCACCGATATTCCGGATATTATTCCAGGCTTGCAGCGGGCATCGGTTGTTTATGAAGCCTCCCCGGCTCCCCGCTGGTCCATTACTCCGCTCTTTCCCACTGAAAAGGACACTTCTGAGGAGGCTGTACAAAACGTGTTGCCGCCACCATTACACGCACCGCGCATGCTCCAAACACAGCCAGGGCCCGCGCCTGCGCACTGAGCTCCTGTAGTCTGGGTGCGGCACATTCTCCCCTGCGGGGCATGCTGGGTACATAAGACCATGAGAAATAGGAACAGGCGTGGGCCACCCCGACCCTCGAGCATGCTCCCCATTCAATAAGGTCATGGCTGGTCTGATCATCGGCTCAGCTCCACTTCCCTGCCCGCTCCCCAGAACCCTTCACTCCCTTACCACACCTGGAGACCTGTGCACTGTTTTGGTCTCCTTCTCTCAGGAAGGATATCCTTGCCTTGCTTAGATACAGAGTAAAGCTTCCTCAACACTATCCCACGAGACATTCCAAGGGGAGATATGGAGTATATCTCCCTCAACCTGTCCCATGCTTTCCAGAGTGGATACTGCATTGGTTAGATAATGAATAAAGCTCACTCTACACTATCCTATCAAACACTCCCAGGATAGGTACAGCACGAATTAAATATACAGTAAATCTGTGCCAAAGGAACTGTACCCCAGTGAGAGTCAGTGCCAGAGGAAACTACAGCATGGGATAGATACAGAATAAAGCTCGCTCTACACTGTTCTGAACAATCCCAGGGCAGGTAAAGCACGGGTTAGATGATCATAGCTGGCCCCTCGAACGAGGATGATTTGCTTCCACATGAGTTCACAGATGTTTCAATGAAGGACCCAATGTTCCAGTCCTGACCTCCAATTGAGGAGGTGGAAGATGCCGATGGGTGGATTGTTTTTAACGTGTGGTGACCGTTGCACACCAGCCACGACACGGGCATGACAGAGCTAGGATTGGTCCAGTGGCAAAGGTTAATCAGGATTACTGGAGACCAGTTTTGCTGTACGGAGCTAGTGTGCACAAATATAACAGTGTGGGCTGGTCCGTGCTGCCCCTGGGCTCTCGCCTCTTTTGCACCCGGTACCCTCATTCGCCGCAGCTCCGCCACGATCTCTCGCCACTCCTCCACCACAAACATTCACTGCACCTCCGCCACGATCCCTCTCCGCTCTCCCTCCAAAAAAACACTCGCCGCACCTCCGCCACGATCTCCTGCCCCATCTCTGCACCAAACATTCACTGAACCTCCATCACGATCACCCACCAAATCTCAGGCATGCTCCCTCATCACTTCTCTGCCCCGATCACTCGTCGCAAGTCCAGCACAACCTTCCATGTTCCTCTGCTGTACCAGGGCCCTGCCGATGCTCCTGCCCACGCTCCAAGTGGCAATCTGGGCCCTGATGATGTCACCCAGTCGTCTACCTCGAAGCCGTCACACATTTGTGTCTGCTCACACTGAAGCTGCAGTGGCTCGCTCCTGCTCTTTTTTATAGCCCCAACCTGTGGAGATGTTCTCTCGCAGGTTGGGGTGGCCCACGATATCCTAGAGCCCATTGGTCGATCTCTTTTTATAGCCCAACCTGTGGAGATGTTCTCTCGCAGGTTGAGGTGGCCCACGATATCCTAGAGCCCATTGGTCGATCTCTTTTTATAGCCCCAACCTGTGGAGATGTTCTCTCGCAGGTTGGGGTGGCCCATGATGTGATACATGGGTTAGATACAGTGTGTAGAGCTCCGGCTACTCTACTTTGCCACATTAAATACTCTCAGGTGAAGTACAGCACGGTTTAAACAGAGAGTAAATCTCTCTACACAGTCCCATTAAACAGTCCCAGGGCAGGTACAGCATGGGTTATATCCAGAATAAAGCTCCCTCAACATTGTCGCAACAAACAGACGAGGGCTGGTACAGCACATATGGAGTACATGTCCCACAAACACTCCAGGCAGGAACAGCACGGGATAATTACTCCCTCTGCACTGTTCCAATAAAAAAATCCCAAGGCAGGTAAAGCACAACTATTTTGTTGTTGATCTGTAAATCAAGTGCCCCCTGATTGAAGCTGGGGCGGGAGGGTGGGAGGGTGGGGGGGTGGGGGGGCACTATAACCAACAAAATAAACCAATTAAACTTTGGACAGTAAACTTAAATCAAATTAAAATTTGGTTGCTGGGGGTGATGATGCACTCCAGTCACTCCGGCTGAGGAGCTCCTCCCGGAGTCACAGTGCACATTTCGTCCTCCAAGGGGTATAACGGATATGAGTAGATACATAGTAAGGATCCCAATACACTGTCCCATCAAACTCTCTCAGGGCAGGTACAACATGGATTAAATACAGACCAAAGCTTCCGCTATACAGTTCCCAGGGCAAGTACAGTACAGGTTAGACACAGAGTACATCTCCCTCTAACGTCCCAGGCATTCCAGGGCAGATACAGCATTTATTAGATATTGAGGAGATCTCCCTCTATAATGTTCAACCAGACATTCCCAGGGCAGGTACAACACAGGTTAGATACAGAGTAAAGTTCCCTCTACACTGATCTATCAAACACTCCCATCACAGGTACAGCACGGGTTAGATACAGAGTAAAACTCCCTCTACACTGTCCATCAAACACTCCTTGGGCACGTACAGCACTGGGTACAAACAGAGTAACATTCCCTCTACACTGTCCCAGAAAACATTCCCAGGGCAAGTACACAAATGATAGATACAGAGAAAATTCCCTATACACTGTCCTATCAGCCACTCCACGGCAGGTGCAGAAAGGGTTATAATGCAAAGTAAATATCCCTCTACATTGTCCCATTAACCATTCCCAGGGTAGATAAAGCACAGGTTAGATACAGAGTAAATCTCCCTCTACACTTTCCCATCAAACACACCCAGGGCAGGAACAACACGGGTTACATATTGAGTAAAAATCACTCTACACTGTCCCATCAAACACTCTGAGCGAAGATACAGCACAGAGTAGATACAGAGAAAAATGTGCTCTACACTATCCCATTAAAAACTGCCAGGGCAGGTACAGCAGGGGTTAGACAGAAATGTTTAGGCTGGATGTTCCAGAATTGAGGGCTGGGCAACAGAAGGCACAGCCACAAAAGCCACCAATGGTTGAACAATTATAATCAGGGATACTCAGTAAGACTGATATCTCATGGGCGGGAGCGGCGGGCGTGGGCGTGTTGTGGAGGCAGTGTGAGCGGGAATTTTGAAATCAAGGCGTTGCTTCACTGGAAGCCAATGTAGGTGAGCGAGCACAGGGGTGATGGGTGAGCTGGACTTGGTGCGAGTTAGGACATGGGCAGCCGAGTTTTGGATCAACACTAGTTTATGTAGGTCAGAATGTGGGAGGAGTGCATTGGAATAGTCAAGTCCAGAAGTAAAAAAGGCATGGATGAGGGCTTCAGCAGTGGATGAGTTGAGGCATGAGCGGTGATGGGCGATTTTACAGAGGTGGAAATAGGCATTGTTAGTTATTTTGTGGATATGTGGTCAAAAACTTATTTCAGGGTTAAGTATGTCACCAAGGTTGCGAACAGTCTGGTTCAGGCTCAGACAGAAGTTGGGGAGAGGGATGGAGTCGGTCACTCGGGAACGGAGCTTGTGGTAATGATGATTACAAATATCAGAATATTTCACAGGCTATCACGTGCAAAATGTGTGGATGAGTTTTTAATATTCAATTGGTTTCAAAAACAGGTTAACTGATCTAGAAATTAACGGATTTCAAATCTTATGCAAGACATTTCAATAAAGGGGTGGTTCAAAAGATTTCAGCTGAGTTTAAAGTGAGACACTGCAGTTAAGTCTACTACAACCACAACTCATGTATGCAAATGGAACAAGTTTTGGGGTTTGATATACTAGAAAGCGAACTAGGTGAGAAGTGATATAAGTTAGATTAAGAAAAAGCCCTAAAAAGGAACAGTCCATAACAGAACATCAATTAATCTCCTCTGATCATGGAGGAATCAAATATTCAACAAACTCTATTTGAAACAAAGATAATTTATTCAACATTTATAGAGGGTATTAATCTCCAGCTTTACAATCTATATTAACGACTTGGAAAAAGGGACTGAGTGTAACATAGCCAAGTTTGCTGATGATACAAAGATCGAAGGAAAAGCAATGTGTGAGGAGGACTGAACAAATCTGAAAAAGGACATAGACAGGCTAAGTGAGTGAGCAAAAATTTGGCAGATGGACTCTAATGTGGGAAAGTGTGAGGTCATGCACTTTGGCAGAAAAAAATGGCGAAAGATTGCAAAGTACTGCAGTACAGCAGGACCTGGGGATACCTGTGCATGAAATGCAACAGGATAGTATGCAGGTACAGCAAGTGATCAGGAAGGCCAATGGTATCTTGGCCTTTATTGCAAAAGGAATAGGGTATAAAAGCAGGAAAATCTTGCTACAGCTATATGTGAGGCCACACCTGGAATACTGCGTGTAGTTTTGGTTTCCATATTTATGAAAGGATATACTTGCTTTGGAGGCAGCTCAGAGAAGGTTCACTCGGTTGATTCTGGGCATGAGGGGTTTGACTTATGAGGAACGATTAAGTAGTTTGGGCCTCTACTGACTGGAATTCAGAAGAATGAAAGGTGATCTTATCAAAACGTATAAGATTATGAGGGGGCTTGATAAGGTGGATGCAGAGAGGATGTTTCCACTAATAATGGGGAGTCTAGAATTAGATTGCATGATCTTAGAATAAGGGGCCGCCATTTAAAAGAGAGATGAGGAGCAATTTCTTCTCAGAGGGTTGTAAATCTATGGACTTCACTGCCTCAGAGAGCTGTGGAAGTTGGGCCATTGAATAAATTTAAGACAGAAATAGACAGTTTCTTAAAAGATATGGGAATATGGGGGCATGGGGAGCGGGCGGGGAAGTGGAGCTGAGTCCATGATCAGATCAGCCATGATCTTATTGAATGGCGGAGCAGGCTCGAGGGGCCGTATGGCCTACTCCTGTTGCTATTTCTTATGTTCTTATGTTCAGGTATAGAGGTTATTAAGATAACCAGAAACAAACAAGAGCTGCCAGAATGAACTTGGTTCAGTGCCCAATGCAATCACAGTACATCGTGTTCTAGTCACAAATGCAATCTTTCTCCTCAACCTATTTAAAACTGAGATGAGGAGGAATTTCTTCTCTCAGAGGGTTGTAAATCTCTGGAATTCTCTGCACCAGAGAGCAGTGGAGTCTGGATCATCGTATATATTTAAGGTGGAGATAGCCAGATTTTTGAGCGATAAGGGAGTAAAGGGTTCTGGGGAGTGGGCAGGGAATGGAGCTGAGCCTATGATCAGACCAGCCATGACCTTATTGAATGGGGAGCAGGCTCGGGGGTCTGGGTGGCCCACTCCTGCTCCTATTTCTCATGGTCATATGTACCCAGCATGCCCCGGGGGGAGAATGTGCTGCACCCAGACTACAGGAGCTCAGTGCGCAGGCGCGGGCCCTGGCTGTGTTTGGAGCATGCACGGTGCGTGTAATGGCGGAGGAGACACGTTTTGTACAGGCTCCGAAGAAGTGTCTTTGTCAGTGGGACGGAGCGGAGTAATGGACCAGCGGGGAGCTGGGGAGGCTTCATAAACAACCGGTGCCTGCTGCAAGCCCGGAATAATAACCGGAATATCGGCCGTTGCAGCTTTGGGGCTTTCTCCCGGTCACAGGCCCAGGCTAACGGCGGCCATCTTGGTGCAGGAAGGCATGTTCACGCCGCCAATTTAATTTACTGAGCAGTACAGCGCATGCGTGGCCATCTTGGTGCAGGAACAAAGTTAATGATGTCAGTGTCTGGAACTGAACTCAGCCAGAGTCAGTACCTTCAGGGGAGGGGAACGAGTGAGTGTAGAACTGAACCCAGCCAGAGTCAGTACCTTCAAGGGAGGGGAACGAGTGACTGTAGAACTAAACCCAGCCAGAGTCAGTACCTTCAAGGGAGAGGAACCAGTGAGTGTAGAACTAAACCCAGCCAGAGTCAGTACCTTCAAGGGAGAGGAACCAGTGAGTGTAGAACTGAACCCAGCCAGAGTCAGCATCTTCAGTGGTGGAGGGACGGAGAGGACCCAGTGATTATAGAAATGACCCCAGCCAGAGACCGCCCCATCAGGGGAGCAGATGTAGGGGAACCAGTGAGTGCGGAACTGAGCACAGCCAGACTCAGCATCTTCAGGGGAAGTGGGGAACCAGTGAGTGTCGACCTGAACCCAGCCACAGTCAGAACATTCAGGGGAGGAGCGGGACGGGAACCAGTGACTACAGAAGTGAACCCAACCAGAATTGGTGGTGAAAACTGGGAGTGGAGGAGAAACATGCTAGAAATGTGTGTTTATTTGGATTTCAGCGCTGCAGGAGGGACAATGTGTGGAACAGGGATTTACAGCTTTGGAAGAACAAGAGAGGAAAGAATGTTCAATGGAAACTAGATGTGTCTATCCTGAATTTGTGTCTTGTACTGACAATGATGAGTTTTGTTATCTCCTTTTACAGCGTATTAGAAGGGGAGATTTTCAGACAGGAAACACAAATCAAACATCGTGTCAAGATCTGATGGAGTCAATCGATTCATCAGGACCTGAATATCATCGGCCTTTGAAAGTGGAAGGAGAAATGTTTGTCTGTTCTGTCTGTGCGAAAAGATTTCAAATATCTGTGGAAAGAGCTTTAACCAGTTACACAGCCTGAAGAAACATCGCACCATTCACAGCGGGGAGAAACTGTAAACGTGTTGTGTGTGTGGGCGAGGCTTCAACTGATCGTCCAACCTGGAGAGTCACAAGGATACCCGCACCATGGAGAAACCGTGGAAATGTGTGGACTGTGGGAAGGGATTCAGATCACCATCTGTCCTGGAAATTCATCAACACAGTCACACTGGGGTGAGGCCGTTCACCTGCCCTGAGTGTGGGAAGCGATTCACTCAGTCATCCGACCTGCTGAAACACCAGCGAGTTCACACTGGGGAGAGGCCATTCACCTGCTCGGAGTGTGGGAAGGGATTCACTGCATCATCTGACCTGCTGAAACACCAGCGAGTTCACACTGGGGAGAGGCCGTTCACCTGCTCAGAGTGTGGGAAGGGATTCACTTGTTCATCCAACCTGCTGAAACACCAGCGAGTTCACACTGGGGAGAGGCCGTTCACCTGCTCAGAGTGTGGGAAGGGATTCACTTGTTCATCCAACCTGCTGACACACCAGCGAGTTCACACTGGGGTGAGGCCGTTCACCTGCTCGGAGTGTGGGAAGGGATTCACTCAGCCATCCATCCTGCTGACACACCAGCGAATTCACACTGGGGAGAGGCCGTTCACTTGCTCTGAGTGTGGGAAGGGATTCACTCAGTCATCCCACCTGCAGTCACACCAGCGAGTGCACACTGAGGAGAGGCCGTTCACCTGCTCGGAGTGTGGGAAGGGATTCATTTGTTCATCCAACCTGCTGGCACACCAGCGAGTTCACACTGGGGAGAGGCCGTTCACCTGCTATGAGTGTGGGAAGGGATTCACTTGTTCATCCCACCTGCTGACACACCAGGGAGTTCACACTGGGGAGAGGCCATTCACATGCTCTGAATGTGGGAAGGGATTCACACAGTCATCCAACATGCTGACACACCAGCGAGTACACACTGGAGAGAGGCCGTTCACCTGCTCGGAGTGTGGGAAGGGATTCACTCAATCATCCACCCTGCTGAAACACCAGCGAGTTCACAAGTGACTGCAGGAGTTGGATTCTGCTGTTATTGAGGCTGTTAATCACATCCTGACTGAACCATGTTCATTCTGACAGTTGTGGTTTGTCTCTGTTGATGTTAATAACCCTGTAACTGGGCTGGACTTTAATATTCTGGATATATTGCTGATTGTGTTCTCGGGGCTGCAGTGTCCATTTAAGAAACACTGTTGGTTATCTTTCCCCTTAATTCAGCAATTCTCAACAGAAATTTAGTTTGCAATAAAATTATGAACTTTTACTTTAATCCTAAATTGATCTTTGGTACAAAATCTAGAATAGTGTGTGAAAGTTTCCAGTGAATAAAATCTCCAATTGGAATGAGCTTGCTGACAATTCTTAATGACTTGCTCATTACACACAGTGGCCCCTCCATATCCACCAGAAAGAAGGGGAATAGGAATTGGTGGGGAATCAGTGTACCCAAATGTTGTCCTTCCCATCTGGGTGTGTCAATCCTCTCGGCACGAGAATGGAGACAAGTCCAGACCAAAACTGTGCGCAGTAGCCCAGGTGTGGTCTTACAGTTGTAGCAGGACTTCCTTACTTTTAGACTCCATTCCCTTTGCAATAAAGGCCAGCTGTACCTGCATGCAAACATTTTGAGTTTCATGTACAAGAATCCCCAGATCGCTCTGTATAACAGCATTTTATAATCGTCCACATCTAAATAATAATTTGCTTTTTTTTTCCTACCAAATGAAATCACCTGATATTTTACCACATTATAGTCCATCTGCCAGATTTTTGCCCACTCATTGAACCTATCTATATCCCTTTGTAGATTCTTTGCGTCCTCCTCACAACTTGCTTTCCCACCTATCTTTGTACCATCGGCAAATTTGGCTATGTTACACTCGGTCCCTTCATCCAAGTCATTAATATAAATTGTAATTAGTTGAGACCCCAGTACTTATCACTGCGGCACCCCACAAGTTACTGTTTGCCAACCTGAAAATGACCCATTTATCCGGACTCTCTGTTTTCTGTTAGTTCAACAATCCTCTATCCATGCTGATATATTATCCCCAACCCCGTGAGCTCTTAGCATGTGCAGTAATATTTTGTGTGGCACCTTATTGAATGCTTTCTGGAAATCAAAATATACAACATCAAGTGGTTCTCCCTTATCCACTCTGCTAGTTACATCCTCAAACAACTACAGCAAATTTGTCAAACATGATTTCCCTTTCATAAAACCATGCTAACTCTGCCTAACTGCAGTATGGTTTTCTAAATGTCCTGCTAGTACTTCCTTAATGATGAACTCGAGTATTTCCCACTGACAGATGGTAAGCTAACTGATGTATAGTTTCCTGCTCTCTGTCTCCCTCCTTACTTGAATAAGCGTGTTACATTTGCAGTTTTCCAGTCCACTGGGACCTCTCCAGAATTCAGGGAATTTTGGTGGATTACAACCAATGCATGCACTATCTCTGCAGCTAATTATTTTAAGACCCGAGGATGCATGCCATCAGGTCCAGAGGACTTGTACACCTTTAGTCACATTAGTTTGATTAGCACTTTATCTGTCGTGATAGTGATTGTTTTAAGTCATCCCCCCCAACTCCCCCTCCGCAATAGCTCCTTGGTTAGCAACTGTTGGTATGTTTTTAGTGTCCTCTACCGTGAAGCCTAATACAAAATATTCGTTCAAAATCTCTGCCGTTTCCGTGTTTCCCATTAGTAATTCTCCAATGTCATCCTCTAAGCGAGCAATGTTTACTTTAGATACTCGTTTCCTTTTTATATCCCTGTAGAAGCTCTTACTGTCTGTTTTTATATTTCTTGCTAGTTTGCTCTCATCTGCTATCTTCTCTGTCTTTTTCATTTTTTAGTTGTCCTTTGCAGGTTTCTAAAAATTCCCAATCCTCTGGCCTTCCACTGTCCTTCACAACATTATCTGCCATTTTTTCCAATTTGATACCATCCTTTACTTCCATGACGACACTTGTTGCACACGTGATTGACCAGGACACGAGAAGTGTGGTTGCTCCACAACGACAGGGTTTCATCTGTTTCAACAGAAACAACTACACTGTGTTACTTCCTGAAATAATCCCCGCTGTCTGGCCTGAATGAATCCATGTCACTACCAAATGCTGCAATGTTTCCTCCACCCCACAGAGTTCCATCTGTTTAAAGCCACGACAGAAATGTCCCATTTCCTCCTGGAGTTTGAGGGACATCAGCTTTAACAATGGGGCAGAGTTTCAGCCAATGAGCGAGATCCAGACCCAGCCCCGCCCACTGCGGGGCTGCAAGCCCCACCTCTCGTACACTGTGATTGGTTGGAGGATCAACCGCCTGCCTGGTCCTCCAGCCCCGCCCCCACTCTCCCTATTGGTCGGGAGCTGCTGTCAATCAGCCAGGCAGTGTGAGCTGAGCATGCACAGTGGGTGAGTCGGCAGGTGAGAGATGGGCAGAGGGAGGGAGCGGGTTAATAAAGAACGCGATTATTTGTACTTCCAAAATGGCCGCCACGCTGCACTATTTGTCTATGATTGGTCCCTTGGAGGATAAGCCACACCCTGAGATTTCACTGGAATGTGTAACTGGAACCGCCCATCCCAAGGTCTCACTGACTTTGCAAATTGTAACTTGATCCACTTTGAATTCCTGAAGTGACAGAGGACAGAGCTCCCCATAAGATAGCAAGGGCCAGCCAAAGTACCTTGCCCCATCCCAATGCATGCCTCCCCCAGCCGAAGTACATTACTCCAGTCCCAAGATCTGTCTCCCCCAGCTGAAGAGCTTTACCCCAGTCCCAATACATGCCTCCCCCAGCCGAAGTGCTTTACCCCAGTCCCAAGATAAGCCTCCCCTAGCAGAAGGGCTTTACCCCAGTCCCAGTGCATGCCTCCCCCAGCCGAAGTACATTACCCCAGTCCCAGTGCATGGCGCCCCCAGTCAAAATGCATTACCGCCATCCCAGTGCATGCCTCCCCCAGCCGAAGTACTTTACCCCAGTCCCAATACATGCCTCCCCCAGCAGAAGGGCTTTACCCCAGTCCCAAGATATGCCTCCCCCAGCTGAATGTCTTACCCCAGTACCAGTGCATGCCTCACCCAGCAGTAGTGCCCGACTCTAGTCCCATTGCATTTCTCCTCCCGCCAAAGTATCTTACCACCGTCCAAGTATATGCCTCCCACAGCCAAAGTGCCTTACCCCAGTACCAGTATAAGCCTCCCCCAGTTGAAGTGCCTTACCCCAGTCCTAGTCAATGCCTCCCCCAGGCAAAGTGCCTTACCCCAGTCCCAGTATATGCCTCCCCCAGCCGAAGGGCCTTACCAAAGTTCAAGTGCATGCCTCCCCCAGCCGAAGTGCCTTACCCCAGTCAGAGTGCATGCCTCCCCCAGCCAAAATACCTCACCCCAGTCCCAGTGCAGGCCTCCCCCAGCCAAAGTGCCTTACCCTAGTCCTATTGCATTTCTCCCTCATCCGAAGTGTCTTACCACCATCCCAATATATGCCTCCCACTGCTGAAGTGCCTTACCCCAGTCACAATGTATCACTCCCCCAGCTGAAGTGCCTTACCAAAGTTCAAGTGCATGCCTCCCCAGCCTAAGTGCCTTACCCCAGTCACAGTGCATGCCTCCCCCAGCCAAAGTGTCTTACCCCAGTCCCAGTATTTGCCTCCCCCAGCCGAAGGGCCTTACCAAAGTTCAAGTGCATGCCTCCTCCAGCTGAAGTGCCTTACCCCAGTCCCAGTGCAACCCTCCCCCAGCTGAAGTGCCTTATCCCAGTCCCAGTGCATGCCTCCCCCCAGTCCCAGTGCAACCCTCCCCCAGCTGAAGTGCCTTACCCCAGTCCCAGTGCATGCCTCCCCCAGCTGAAGTGCCTTCGCCCAGTCCTAGTGCACCTGCCCCCAGCCAACGTGCCTTGCCCAAGTCCGAGTGCAGGCCTCCCCCAGCCAAAGTGCCCTACCCTCGTCCCATTGCATTTCTCTCCCTGCCGAAGTGTCTTACCACTGTCCCAGTATATGCCTCCCCCAGGCAAAGTGCCTTACCCCAGTCCCAGTATATGCCTCCCCCAGCCAAAGTGCCTTACCCCAGTCACAGTATATGCCTTCCCCAGCCAAAGTGCCTTACCCCAGTCCCAGTGCAGGCCTCCCCAACTCGAAGTGGCTTAATCCAGTCCCATTGCATTTCTCGCTCATCCGAATTGTCTGACCCCAGTCCCAGTATATGCCTCCCCCAGCTGAAGTGCCTTACCCCAGTCCCAGTTTATCCCTCCCTCAGTTGAAGTGCCTTACCGCAGTCCCAGTGTTAGCATCCCCCAGTTGAAGTACCTTACACAAGTCCCAGGTATCCCTCCTTCAGTTGAAGTGCCTTACCCCAGTCCCACTGTGTCCCTCCCCAGATGAAGTGCTTTACCCCAGTCCCAGTGCATGCCTCTCCCAGTTGAAATGCCTAACCGCAGTCCCAGTGTATGCCTCCACCAGTTGAAGTGCCTTACTCCAGTTCGAGTGCACACCTCTGCCAGCCGAAGTCCCTTACACCAGTGCCAGTGCATGCCTCTCCCAGCCAAAGTACCTTGTCCCAGTCCCAGTACCAGTATATGCCTCCACCAACCGAAGTGCCTTAAACCAGTCGCAGTTTATGCCTATCTCAGCCTAAGTGCCTTACCCCAGTCCCAGTGCACACCTCCCCCAGCCGAAGTGCCTTGCCACAGTGTGAGTGCATGCCTCCCCCAGCCAAAGTATTTTACCCCAGTCGCAGTGCATGCCTTGCCCAGCCGAAGTGCCTCACCCTAATCCCAGTATATGCATCCCCCAGCTGAAGTGCCTTATCCCAGTCCCAGTGTATCCCTCCCCCAGTTGAAGTGCCTTAGCCCAGTCACAGTTTATGCCTCCCCCAGTTGAAGTGTCTTACTCCAGTCCCAGTGTTAGCATCCCCCAGTTGAAGCACCTTATCCCAGTCCCAGCACATGCGCCCCCCCAGCCGAAGCGCCTTACCAAAGTTCAAGTGCATGCCACCCCCAGCTGTGGTGCCTTACCCCAGTCACAGTATGTGCCTCCCCCAGCCAAAGTGCCTTACCCCAGTCCCATTGCATGCGTCCCCCAACCGAAGTGCCTTACCCTAGTTAGAGTGCATGCCTCCCCCAGCCGAAGTGTCTTACCCCAGTCACAACATATGCCTCCCGCAGCCGAAGAGCCTGATCCCAGTCACAGTGCATGCCTCCCCCAGCCGAAGTGCCTTAATGCAGTCCAAGTGAATGCCTCCCCCAGCCGACGTATCTTACCCCAGTCCCAGTTTATCCTTCCCTCAGTTGAAGTGCCTTACCCCAGTCCCAGTGCATGCCTCCCCCAGGTGAAGTGCCTTAGCCCAGTCCCAGTATCTCCTTCCCCCAGTTGAAGTGCCTTACCCCAGTCCCAGTGTTAGCGTCCCCCAGTTGTAGTGCTTCATCACAGTCCCAGTGTATCCCTCCCCCAGTTGAAGTGCCTTACCCCAGTCCCAGTGTTGGCGTCCCCCAGTTGAAGTGCCTTACCACAGTCCCAGTGTATCCCTCCACCCGTTGAAGTGCATTACCCCTGTCGCAATGTATCCCTCCCCGAGCCGATGTGCCTTACCCCAGTCCCACTGTATCCCTCCCCAGTTGAAGTGCCTTACCCAATTCACAATATATGCCTCCCCCAGCCGAAGTAGCGTTTTTCAGTGCAAATGCATGCCTCCGTCAACCAAAGTACCCTACCCCAGTCCCAGTGAATGCCTCCCCCAGCCAAAGTGCCTTAAACCAGTCCCAGTGTATCCCTCCACCAGTTGAAGTGCCTTACCGCAGTCCCAGTGCATGCCTCCCCCAGTTGAAGTACCTTACACAAGTTCCAGGTATCCCTCCCCCCGTTGAAGTGCGTTACCCTAATCCCAGTGTATCCCTCCCCCAGCCGAAGTGCCTTACCCCAGTCCCAGTATATGCCTCCCCCAGCCGTAGTGCCTAACCCCAGTCCCAGTGCATTCCTCCTCAGCCAAAGTGCCCTACCCCAATCCCAGTATATGCCTCCCCCAGCTGTAGTGCCTTACCTCAGTCGTAGTGTAACCCTCCCTCTGTTGAAGTGCCTTACCCCAGTCTGAGTGTGTGCCTCCCCCAGTTGAAGTACCTTGTTTCTGTCCCAATGTATCCCTCCCACATTTGAAGTGCCTTACCTCAGTCCCAGTGTATCCCTCCCCAGCAGAAGTGCCTTACCCCAGTCCAAGTGTATCCCTCCCCCAGTTGAAGTGCCTTCCCCCAGTCCCAGTGCATGCCTCCCCCAGTTAAAGTGCCTTACTCCAGTCCGAGTGCACACCTCTGCCAGTCGAAGTCCCTTACACCCGTGCCAGTGCTTGCCTCTCGCAGCCAAAATGCCTTGTCCCAGTCCCAGTATATTCCTCCACCAACCAAAGTGCCTTAAACCAGCCAAAGTGCCTTACCCCAGTCCCAGTGCACACCTCCCCCAACCAAAGTACCCTACCCCAGTGCCAGTATATTCTCCACTAGCCGAAGTGCCTTACCCTATTCCCAGTGCATGCCTCCCCCAGTTGAAGTGCCTTAGCCCAGTCCCAGTTTATGCCTCCCCCATTTGAAGTATCTTATTCCAGACCCAGTGTAGCCCTCCCACAGTTGAAGTGCCTTTCCTCCAGTCCCAGGGAATCCCTCCCCCAGTTGAAGTGCCTTACCCCAGTGCCAGTGTAACCCTCCCTTAGTTGAAGTGCCTTACCCTGGTCCAGTGTATCCCTGCCCCAGTTGAAGTGCCTTACCCCAGTCCCAGTATATGCGCCCCCAGCCTTAGTGCCTTACCGCAGTCCCAGGGTATCCCTCCCCAGCTGAAGTGACTTAGCCCAGTCCCGGTGTAAGCCTCCCGCAGTTGAAGTGCCTTATTCCAGACCCAGTGTATCCCTCCCACAGTTGAAGTGCCTTTCCTTCAGTTACAGTGTATCGCTCCCCAGCCAAAGTGTCTTACTCCAGTCCCAATGTATGCCTCCCCCAGTTGAAGTGCCTTACCCCAGTGCCAGTTTATCCCTCCCCCAGCTGTAGTGCCTTACCTCAGTCCCACTGTAACCCTCCCTCTGTTGAAGTGCCTTACCCCAGTCCCAGTGTATGCCTCCCCCAGTTGAAGTAACTTGTTCCTGTCCCAATGTATCCCTCCAACATTTGAAGTGCCTTACCCCAGTCCCAGTGTATCCCTCCCCAGCCGAAGTGCCTTACCCCAGTCCAAGTGTATCCCTCGCCCAGTTGAAGTGCCTACCCCCAGTCCCAGTGCATGCCTCCCCCAGTTGAAGTGCATTGTTCCAGTCCCAGTGTATCCCTCCCCAGCCGAAGTGCCTTACACCAGTCCAAGTGTATCCCTCGCCCAGTTGAAGTGCATTGTTCCAGTCCCACTGTATCCCTCCCCCAGTTGAAGTGCCTTACCCCAGTCCCAATGTATCCCTCCCCCAGTACCAGTACATGTCTCCCCTAGCCGAAGTGCCTTCTCCAAGTCCTATTTCCCTGCACCACCTGCATGGAATGATTCGGGCCAGGAGGGGGCGGGGCTTGCCGCTTGTCAATCACAAAGTGCAGAACCAATAGTTTCCTGGGTTAATAAACCTGGGGAGTGAGAGGGGTCACACAGCCCGAGTGTGGGCCCAGGCCCGAGAGACAACACTCCGCACCATCCGCTTCACACACACCCGGGCTCGTCCCCAGGCCCCGAATCACAGCCTGCAGACCCCGTGTTTACCCACCGGTTACAGACACGGTCAATGAGCGTCCGGGGGAGTGGGCTCAGCGGCCGCCATCTTGGTCAGGGCGGGGCGCGCAGGCTCAGCGGCCGCCATACTGGTCAGGTGGCGGGAGCGGGCTCAGCGTTCGCCATCTTGGTCAGGGTGGGGCGTGGGAGATCGTGCTGAGCGGCCGCCATCTTGGTCTGGGCGGATCTCGTGGCGCATGCGTGACTTTTTCAGCAGGGACAATGGATGGGCGGGGCTTCAGGTTGTCTGTCAGTTTGATTGGACCACATGTTTGTGACCAGGTCAGTGGCCCCTGAAAGGGAGTCTTCTTGTGCTGATTGTTGCCTGGTGACTCTGGGCCAGCCGGACTCACGCCATTGGGCCAGCCTGGGCTCACCCTATTGGTCCAGCCCAGGATCTCACTATTGGGCCAGCATGGGCTCATCCAATTGGGCAAGCATGGGCTGACCCTATTGGGCAAGCACGGGCTCACCCTATTGGGCCACTCAATTGCACTCTTTTGGGCCAGCCCAGGCTCAGCCTGCTGGCCAGCCCGGGCTCACCTTATTGGGGCAGCATGGGCTCACCCTATTGGACCAGCACAAAAGATGCAGTGTCCAGCAGAGAGAATCAGCAGCTCATTGATTTTATTCTCACTCTGTGCACAGCGGGTGCAGAACTGAACCCAATGTTGTAAACTGGAAATGCATCATCACAGTCACATTGGGGAGAGGACGTTCACTAGCTCTGAGTGTGGGAAGTGATTCACTCAGTAATCCAACCTGCTGACACACCAGCGAGTTCACAAGTGACTGCAGGGGTTAGATTCTGCTGTTATTGCTGGTGTTAATGGCTTCCTGACTGAATCTTGTTTCTTGTGTTGGTTGGAATTTGTTTCTGCTGATGAGAATAATCCCTATAACTGGGCTGGATTTTAATAATTTGATATTTTAAATAACAGAGTGTGTCGATATTTGATGTCTCCAAGATAAGAGAGGACTAAGTTATTTCCTGTTACCGACTGCACCATTTTGTGCATTTTCTACTTTCTAATTCTACATTATTTTAGTCTCATATCTTTGGTTACTCTCAGGGACAAGTCCCAGTTCCTCTTACCTTCCAGAGTACCTCTCCTTGCCTTGGTATCGAGCAAAGGTGTCAGAAACATGCCTGGGATCACTAAACACAAAACCCAGTCTCTTAATCACTTTCAGATACTGGACTGAATGTGTGCCCCTGTTGGAGCGGATTTTTGGACATATACTTGACTAGTATACGGGACCAAACATTTGTTTTTATTTTCCCCTTGAATGTATTTTGTAAGGGACAATACTGATGCATTGTGCTTTATACAAAAAAACACAGTTAGACTTCAAGGTATGCTGGCCTTGAGTTATGGAGATAGGAAAGTGAGATAATGAACGACTGGAGAGATAAGCAGGGGTATGTTTGTCTTTACCGATGCCAAAAAGACTGCCACTTGTTTTTTTTGTTGATAAAAGGGGAACTAATCCTCTTGGATGTATATAATTCCTGTCACAATGCGATGCTGGTTTATATCAAGAGCTCAGTCTTGGACAGTAATTGTATGAAAAGCTTTGTAAACCTTGTAATGCGATGAATGGACTTAAGGACGAGTGCTAAAGCACGTGATGTAAAGTGACGTAATTTGTAAGATGAAAAACCTCACTGGAGATATCAAATTGAGAAGCTGGTTCAGGGGTCTCTAACACTTCTCCCAAAGCTTTGTCTCCGATTTAATAAACCTCTCTTTATATATTATACAGTCTCGGAAATATTTTTCCACAACAAAATGGCGTCACAAACAGGATACTGTCCGATCAGAAGTGATCACTTAAGACAGTATCTGGAATCTGGTGTTAGAGACTGAGAGAGAGGTGTATGAGCACGACGGGATAGTGCATAAGATACGAGTAAGTAGATAGCAGGAGGAGGCTGACTAACCAGTTTGAGTTGTCCCTTTAGTAAATAAGGTCGGTGCAGAAGGGAGCTGATCACTCCAACCATGAGGCGAAACTCCGGTGGTAAGGAAACACGCTAGCTTTGTTGCGAAGACAAAGGGTCTCCACAGAGTAGTCGTGGCCGCGAGTATTACAGAAACAAAGGGAAGCGTCCGAGACTGACGAACATGGAAGGTAAAGAAGGGAATGTAAAACGCGGGCTGCCTGGGTCATTAATTAATTCCTAACATTAATTGCAACTTGCGTAATTACATAATGCCATAAGAAAGCTGATAGTGACTATCTTAAGTGACATATGGATCCAAAAATAGAACTGGCCATACTTAAGCTTTGTTGAATGAAGAGAGACTTTTGTGATGCCTATTTTGAATGAGAATACTTGTGTGATTTTGGCAGCGGAATGAATGAAAAGCCTGTTTGGTAAGGTATGGAGTGGCTGCCTGTTTTAGCTCCACCCACTTTTTCCAAACAGAGTGAAAGTTTATTTAACTCTTCGTAGTGTTGTCCTGTATGTGGGAAGTTTAAGAAAGTGTGAACCTTCTGGTATTACATTTTAAGTTAGAAACGCAGGTGTGGATATATACGGATAATAAGTTACAGAGCTAGGAAATGCACAAAGGATAGGTTTGTTGAATAAAATATAAAAATTCATGGTCCTGGTAGTAAAAAAATAAAGAATTTATTTGTCACGCTCACTTACTTGTCGAAAGAAAACATGCAATTGGGTTGAAAGACATAAATTTAGTCGAGGAATGAGATAAAGAATGCCTTTTAAAACGCTCGCATTTTCCTTTGTGTAAACCCTTGACACAAAAGCTTCTAGATCAGTAAAAAAAAAAAAGTTTTCAATCTAGAAATACCTTCAGGGATCAGGTCAAACTCCTGGGCGAGTGGTGAGCTATCTGTGAAGGTGTAAAATGGACTTTGCAAAAGACTAAAACAGTAAACTTTAGCAGTTTAGAAAAGAAAAAGATAAAGACGCAACTTTGAAAATAAACAAATTGAACAATTGGAAAGAACAAGTGTCTTCGATTGTCTGATGATTTTAAATACAAAACCTAAATTGAAGAAAGGTGATCTAAAAATAAAAGACGTAATGCACTAAATAGGTGCTGGAAAAATAAAGTTGTTTGCGATGGATAAAGACATAACTTACTAAATACCAGTTGATATCAGCTGTGAAAAAGATATTGGTTTAATTGGGGAAAAAAAAGAATTTGAAGAGGTAAAAAACACTCTCCATTGATAATGATTTTAAATTATTAAAATTAAGTCAGTGTTGCTGGGGCCCGAGACGAACAGATAAGTATTGAGAAACTATACCAGGACACTTCTGAAGAGGAAATAGGTATGTGGACAAAGCAGGGCGCAACGCAAGGGAAGGATAACGTTTGGAGACGAAACGACAAGGTAATGGCGCCTGAATGCATACAGAATACCTTATTGGAGTTGCATCATGGCCTGTCTCATTCAGGATGAGAGGCCATGACCGGGAGTCTTGTGAGAGATTGGTGGTGGAAAGGGATGGGGAGAGATATCACCAAACATTGCCATCGATGCATTACGTGCGCACAATATTATCCAGGCCGGCCCATTAAAATTAAAATGGGACACCGGCCCCGTCCACGGGGGCCATGGGAACATGTACACATTGATTTCACAGGTCCTTTGTCCCCATCCCATGTAAAAACGATATTGCCTAGTGATTATAGATCAACTTACCCGGTGGGTGGAAGCTGTCCCCACACGTGATTGCACTGCCTCAACAGTGGTAAGGATATTCTGACCAAGGCACCCACTTCACCAGGAAGATTGTAAAAACAATATGCCAGCTGATGGGCATAAAACAAAAATTCCACATCCCCTACCACCCGCAGAGTTCTGGGATGGTAGAGCGCATGAACCATACCCTTAAGAACGCCCTGGAAAAGGCCATGCAAACGTCAGGTAAAACGTGGACGGAAGTATTACCCATTATTTTGATGAAGTTAAGAACCACGACAAACCGGACAACCGGATTAACCCCTTATGAACTAATGACAGGAAGGGCGATGCAATTACCAGAGAACATCATAACAGGTGGGGCCGATGTCGGCCCATTAAAAGACAAAATAAAACGGTATGTTTTGGAACTAAGTACTCAATTAAAAGGGATGCATAAATTAGTTAGGGACAATCAGGAAGAAAGAGACGCAGAAGCAGAGCTTACAAAGCTCCCTGAAGTCCCGTTGGCGGGAAGTCACGTTATGGTAAGGGTCCTCCTGGGAAAACTGGGGTTTGCCCCAAAATGGATAGGACTATATGAGGTTACAATCAGCAGGGACACTTGTGCCTGCATCGATGTTAAAGGGAACGGACAATGGAAGCATTGGACCCAGCTTAAGGTTTTTGAACCAGCCGTTTAGCACACGTATTAGTTGTTGTTGTTTGTCTATTTACAGATTGACAGCAAAAGATTCTTCAAGCAAGCCATATGGCCATTTTGACTATTTATTAATTATAGAGTAATAAGATGAAACTATATATTGCGATCGGTGCGATTATCATAGTTCGTTTTTGGTCCGGCCTGCTAGCTAGACCGAAACGAGAGTTACATGTGAATACCTTTTTGTACATGTCTTATGTTTATGCGCAAAATGGGAACTTTTCCACTTGCTGGGTATGTTCGCACATCCCCATACATAACAAAGGAGGCATCCCTTTGAGGTTAATCTCCCTTAACATTTCGGAAGTAGCGGAGTGGGTAATAAAGAAACATGGAGATGGGGGGGGGGGGGGGTTACCTTTTGGATACATTGACGGATGGTACCAGCCAGAATACAATAGTTCGGCACGACCCCCGTTCCTGGTTTTGATCAACACCTCAGAAGTTGGAAGACCCACCGCTGACATTTGTTTCACTCGAAACCTGACTGATGAGGAAACAGGTTTTGAGCAGGATATAGCAATTGTACGCAATACTTTAACCTCACCAGTTGGAACATAACAGACAGCGAAACAATAAACCAGGGGTTCCTTGAAATGGAGGTTTTGAAGAATCAGACAAGTAGCCAGGTATGGGACCTAAGATTAGGTGGCGACGGGAGCTGAGAGAGAGAGATTGGGATCGAATCTAACAGCATACAATGGCACTTATTTTGTGTGCGAGCACAAGGCCTATCCCTGGTTGCCACAGGACTGGAGGGGGTCCTGTTATTTGGGATATGTGGTCCCCTTTGTCAGACGGGTACATACTTTAGCAGAAGTACAGACACCAGGTCGAATAAGACGAGCTCTAACCCCGGTAGAGAGGTTACTTGGGGTCATGATGCTCCCATTCAGGATAGGACGTACCATGAATTACGTAACCGAGATAGGGTACTGGAAGAGATAGTTAAAGACACTGCTGAAGCAATGGAGGGCATAACGGCTGAAATGGTAGCCATACGCACAATGGTACTCCAGAACCGTTTGGCCCTAGATACTAGCACAAAGTGGGGGCACATGTGCCTTAATTGGAGCTGAATGTTGCACTTACATTCCCGATAATTCAGAAAACAACCAATCTCGCTGATCACATAAGAAGGGAGGTAAAGAAGTTATCCACGACAGCAGGAGGATCTGGCTGGTTTGACTGGCTGTTAGGGGAATCCTGGGGGTCCTATCTTATGCATGGAGTAATTATTCTGGTTGTAATAATAATTACTTGCTGTCTGATTATCGGGTGTTTTAATAAATGCTGTAAAGTTATGATGGCCCGACTGATCCAGTAGCCAGTCTAATCGCCGAAGATACAGCAGCACACCTGATGGAAATACATGAAAACACCAAGGATGAAGAAACAGACGACGTTGACACCGACCACTATCTTTGAAGGGTAGCCTGGAGCTACAGGCAAGGTGGACATACGGAACATCAGGGAAGTAACATATCCCAAAGGACGAATATATGACACCATGCTACTATCATTGTGATCATCTGGATTTTGTGAACATCCTCCAGGACCAAAAGGGGGAATATTGTTGGAGCGGATTTTTGGACATATACTTGACTAGTATACGGGACCAAACATTTGTTTTTATTTTCCCCTTGAATGAATTTTGTAAGGGACAATACTGATGCAATATGCTTTATACAAAAACACACAGTTAGACTTCAAGATATGCTGACCTTGCGTTATGAAGATCGGAAAGTGAGATAATGAACGACTGGAGAGATAAGTGGGGGTATGTTTGTCTATACCGGTGCCAAAAAGCCTGCCACTTGTTTTTTTGTTGCTAAAAGGGGAACTAATCCTCTTGGATGTATATAATTCCTGTCACAATGCGAGGCTGGTTTATATCAAGAGCTCAGCCTTGGACAGCAATTGTATGAAAAGCTTTGTAAACCTTGTAATGCGATGATTGGACTTAAGGACTAGTGCTAAAGCACGTGATGTAAAGTGACGTAATTTGTAAGATAAAAGAACCTCACTGGAGATATCAAATTGAGAAGCTGGTTCAGAGACAGGGGTATCTAACACTTCTCCCAAAGCTTTGTCTCCGATTTAATAAACCTCTCTTTATATATTATACAATCTCGGAAATATTTTTCCAAAACACCTCACAGCATCTCTCTCTAAACCAATCACATCAAATAATTGGCAAAGGTTTAGAATCAACTAGATGAATAAGTAAACACATCACAGCCTAATAACCTAGCTCTATATTCACAGGAGAAAGTCTGTTATCTAATGCCTCGAATGTCAATTGGTGAGATGAGCGACTGAATCACTGTCCACGTGCAACAGCATCCATTCCCACTGTCCCCACATTTGCAGTGTTGAGTCAGGTGGGCGCACGAGTCTCACAGGCTGAACGATTGTTTCAGGTACATCCACACACACAACATGTGTCCTGTTCTCCCCGCTGTGATTGGTGTTTTTACAAAGGCTGATGATAAGGTGATCCTGATTAATCCAGGGAATCTGTCAAATCTTGACGTGATGTCTGGTTTGAGTTTCCCAGCTGCTAATACCCTGCAAATGGTGATTACAAACGTTGTTACTTTAAGTAAAGGATTGAAATTCAGAACACACTATTCCAGATTCTACAGAACATCCTGTCCTCTCCTGTCCCCGCTAAGCTGTAAATTCCTTATTCAAGGCTCTCCCCTCCATCCTCACTCTCTAAAATCAACATTCCTTTCATCGCCTGAATTGTATTATCTCCAGAAATGCTGAATCTGGCTGGGTGCAATTCCACAGACATTAGAAAACCTCTCGTGCCTCACCGTCAGTCGACACAGTGAGTGCCAGCAGGATTCCCACTGTGGTAGGCATCACAGCCTCAAATCCTGTCCTCAAATGACATCCACACACTTTCCAGTTGATGTCACTTGATCGGTCTGAAGAGCAGGGGCAGTGTCTGATTTTTACTCTTATTTAGCCAATGGTACTGAGGACAATTATAACCCCTGAACTGCTGCCTTGGCTGAGGTCAACCAACAGCCCAGATCAAGGATTGAACTTGGGACCTTCCCAGTCAGTATTGTAATGTTCTAAAATTTTTTGGGGTTGGGGAACGGTTAGAAAAGAATATTTTGAAACAAATTTTACTCCACCTTTAAATGAAATCTTCGTCACACTGCACAAATCTGGACTCTTTCCAAATTATACAATTGGATCATCAAAATCAGTGAGACATTTTAGAAATGCTCAAGTCACTGAAATGGACAGCTTTCCATTCACTGCACAGTACAGAAGGGAGAGACTGTTAATGGGAGCTCGGTTAGTGAAGTCCTCCGACAACCCAAGATAAACTGGACTGTCCCTTTAACTATAAAGTAGCAGAGAAAGGGGAGTCCCTGTCCCTTTAAATATCTGCCCCATTCCTCCAGGCAGTGGGAGGAGGAACAGCGCACGGTCTCTTTGTATCCTGACCCAGCAAGCACCGCCGGATGGGCTGCCGCAGGGTCCTAAATTCCACATCGATTATTGTAGGGTTGAGCAGAACAATTGAAAAGGGCACACACAGAGTCTTTGCTATATATATAAATATTTATGTGTGTTTGTAAACAAAACACGACACTCTTAATGTTTGCTGGTCAATTGCACAGAGATAAATAATTATCTTCGCCAATTATTTTCCAACAATTTATTTCCATTTTGTTTACAATGCAATTGCGGGGTGTTTAATAACTTTACCATTTATTGATGACACATTGTCTTGTGTGCTCTTGTTCAGAACGTGACGTCACACTGACCATTCTGTTACACGGTGACCATGTCTGTCTGCAGTAATCATTGGGAAAGCGGATTAAATCACATCGAGGATAATGAGCAGCCCCCCCCCCCGCCCCGCTCCTCCCCGCCGTCTCTGCGCTTTATTGTCCAGTGATCATCGCACCGTCACACAGAAGCTCCTGAGATTTACCTCCAGTGTGGATCATTGCTGTAACTGATGGTAAAAATGAAATTGTATGGGTGAAAGAGGAGCTGGGGAGAGGAGTTGTATTTAGAGAGGGAGTTGAAGAGTCGGGGTGAAGGAGGTGTATGAGTGAGGGCGATTTACTGAAATTAATCACTTCTGTTGTGCTTTGATGCGGTTCATTTTTATTTTAAAATGTTTAGAATTGCGTGTTTCACTGAAGTTAAATGTGGGGCAGCAGGTACTTGTGGGCACTGGGTTGTTTCTGTTGAATTAATGTGGACCGTGTTAATTGGGAATAGACTGAGTGGGATCATTCTGTGCTGAATACAATGCTGGGCTGCGGGTTTGCACTCAGTCCCAGTGACGAGGTGCTTTCGACAACAACTCCAAAAGCTACTCGTATTGTGACACCAAATCCAGGGACCAATTACACTGAGACACCAAATCCAGGGACCACTTACACTGCGACACGAGATCCTTGGACCAGTTACACTGAGGCACCAAATCCAGGGACCACTTACACTGAGACTACAAAATTACATAGGATATACGGTACACAAATGGGCCATTCGGAATAACCAGTCCATGCTGGCGTTTGTGCACCATTCGGGAATTAGAGAGTCTTAGTGTGGGCAATGGTCATGATGGTGAAACCACCTCTAGTGAGGGCAAAAGCTGAGTAATGGATGAAGATATGACGGTGGAATCACGTGGTGACTCGTGGGGCCTGGTACAGGAACATAAGAAGTAGGAACAGGCATCGGGCTCATGGCCGATGTGATCATGGACTCAGCTCCACTTTCCTGCCCGTTCCCCATAACCCTTTATTACCTTATTGCTGAAAAATCAATGTATCTCCGCCTTAAATTTATTCAATGACCTAGCCTCCACAGCTCTCTGGGGCAGAGAATTCCACAGATTTACAACCATCTGAGAGAAGAAATACCTCCTCATCTCAGTTTTAAATTGGCGGCCCCTTATTCTGAGACTTTGTCCCCTAGTTTTAGTTTCCCCTGTGAGTGGAAATATCCTTTCTGCAAGAACATTGTCGAGCTTCCTCATGATCCTATATTTTTCAATAAGATCACCTCTCATTCTTCTGAACTCCAATGAGTATAGGCCCAACCTACTCAACCTATCTTCATAAGTCAATCACCTCATCACTGGAAGCAACCTAGTGAACTTTCTCTGAACCGCCTCCAATGCAAGCATATTCCTCCCTAAATACGGAGATGAAAACTGTATGCGGTACTCTTGATTTGGATTCACCAATACCTTGTGCAGTTGTAGCAGGACTTCGCAGCTTTTATAATCCATCCCCCTTTCAATAAAGGTCATCATTCCATTTGCCTTTCTGTTTACTTGCTGTATCTGCATAGAACGTTTTGTGTTTCATGCACAAGGACCCCCAACTCCCTCTGTATTGCAGCACTTTGCAATTTTTCTCCATTTAAATTATAATTTGCTTTTCTATTTTTTTCAATTTTGTAATAGGTTATTGTCAGAAGAACTTTTCAGACATGCTGATAATTTGATGTAACCAGCGCAGCAAATGTATCCGTCTGTTCTTGTTCCAAAATACCAAAATCGAATGTCACTAATTAAACGTTGGTTGAGATTTGTAGAGATGCGGAAGAAGGGATGAAATGAGGCTTGCAGGGAAGAAGATTCTTTGAATGAACAATTTGTGAGGCAGTTTTGTGACTCGTCTGCATGAGGTTAAAGGCATGAAATGGAAAAGGACACGTCCAGTGTCACTTATATTGTCAATAATGATTTCTAAGTTAATTGCTCATCATCATAGGCAGTTCCTCGGAATCAAGGAAGACTTGCTTCCACTCCTGTAGTGAGTTCTTTGGTGGCTGAACAGTCCGATACGAGAGCCACTGATTTGTCACAAATGGGACAGATAGTTGTTGAGGGAACGTGTGGGTGGCACTGGTTTGTATACGCTCTTTCTGCTGCCTGCACTTGATTTCTGCATGCTTTCGGTGTTGAGACTCGAGGTGTTCAGAGAATTACTATCTCCAAAGCCCCATCATCATCATCATAGGCAATCCCTCGAAATTGAGGAAGAATTGCTTCCACTCTAAAAGTGAGTTCTCAGGTGATTGTACAGTGCAATATGGGAATTATAGTCACTGTCACTGGTAGAACAGACAGTCATTGATGGAATGTCTGGGTGAGGAGTCTGGTTTCTCAGATGCTCCTTCCGCTACCTTCGCTTGTTTGCAGCATGCTCTCAGCGATGAGACTCGAGGTGTTCAGCGCCCTCCTGGATGCTCTTCCTCCACTTACGGTGGTCTTTGGTCAGGGATTACAAGGTGCCTAATATCCTACTGACGATCCCAACCACTAACCCCAATCCTAACAAAAAACCACAACCACTAAATCCTAAACTCGCACCCAAACCCAGTCCCGAACAAAAGGTTATTCACAGGGATCAGTGGAGGAGCTAAAGACCCGATAATGGAAATATTTAAACAATTATCTTGATGCAAGAAATTCTGCAAGCTATGTAAGTAACAAGAATATATATGAACAAAACTTTCAAAATCAACAAAGACAGTTACAAAGATCACACATTTCAAAGACTATTACATATAGTAACCACATTCAAAAATCGTTAAACAATGTATAAAATAATAGATTTCAAGTCTAAAGCATCATAGTTCAATCAATAGTTGGTTGAAAGGAACGTCATATGAGTGTAACGTGAGACACTCCGGTTCAATTTATGACACCCACAAGCCGTATACTCAAACAGAACATCATTGGAATTTTATGTCATAAAAGATGAACTGGGTGAGAAGTGAAATAATCTACAGTAAGCAAAGGCCCAAAATGGAACAGTCGGTAACAGAACATTAAGTAGATATTATTATGGAGAAATCAAACATTCGACACACTGTGTTTGAACCAAGCTGATTTATTCAATATTTATATAGAACATTAATCTCCAGCTCAGGTATAGGGGTTATTAAGATCAGCAGAAACAAACAATATCTGCCAGAATGAATATCGTTCAATGCCCAATGCAATTAAATTATATCCTGTTCTATTCACCAATGCAGCTTTTAAATGGCGGGTTATTTACCCAGTATGCACCACGGGCGAGAAGGTGCCGAACCCAAACTACAGGAGTTCAGTGCGCAGGCGCGCGTCGTGGCTGGTTTTGGAGCATGCGCGGCGAATGTAGTGGCGAAGGAGAAACGGGCAACATGACCTCCGCAGAAGGGCTCCATTTGAGCAGGTGGAGGGGAGCAATGGACCAGCGGGTCGCGTCGGAGGCTTCATAAAGCACCGGTGCCCGCCGCAAGCCCGGAATAATAACCGGCATATCGGCGGTTGCAGTTTTGGGACTTTCTCCCGGTCACAGGCCCAGGCTAACGGCGGCCATCTTCGTGCAGGAAGGCGGGTTCAGCGCTCGGCCAGCTTGATTCGGTGAGTCGCACCGCGCACATGCGCGACCATCTTGGTTCAGGAACAAAGTGAGCGATGACTGTGTTTCCAACCGGGTCCCAGTGGGTAAAGGAATTGTTCAGATATTTTATTCTCACTCTCGACACCTCGAATTTCTCACCATCTCCTCTCAAGGCGATGCTTAGTACCGACCTTATGGGTTAAATCCTACATAATTGTAACAGAGAAGGGCCAGAAATATTGAATCCATGGGTTAGAATCCCCATGTTCAGTCCCAGGGTTAGAATCTCCATCTCATCATTAGCATAGGCAGTCCCTCGGAATCGAGGAAGACTTGCTTCCACTCCTGACGTGAGTTTATTGGCGGCTGTACAGTCGAATATGAGAGCCACAGATTCTGTCACAGGTTGGACAGATAGTCGTTGAGGGAAGGGGTGGGCGGGATTGGTTTGCCGCACGCTCTTTCCGCTGCCTGCACTTGATTTCTGCATGCTCTCTGCATTGAGACTCAAGGTGCTCAGCGCCTTCCCGGATGCACTTCCTCCACTTAGGGTGGTCTTTGGCCATGGACTCCCAGGTGTCAGTGGGGATGTCGCACTTTATCAGGGAGGCTTTGAGGGTGTCCTTGTAACGTTTCTGCTGCCCACGTTTGGCTCGTTTGCCAAGAAGGACCCCCATAAAGAGCACTTGCTTCGGGAGTCTCATGTCTGGCATGCAAACTGTGTGGCCTGCCCAGCGGAGCTGATCGAGTGTGGTCAGTGCTTCAATGCTGGGGATGTTAGCCTAGACGAGCACACTGATGTTGGTGCGCCTGTCATTCCAGGGGATTTGTCGGATCTTGTGGAGACATCATTGGTGATATATCTCCAACGACTTGAGGTGTCTACTGTACATGGTCCGTGCCTTTGAGCCATTCAGGATGGTGGGTATTACTACAGCCCTGTAGACCATGAGCTTGATGGTAGCTTTGAGGGCCTGGTCTTTGAGCACTCTTTTCCTCCGCCGGCTGAAGGCTGCATTGCCGCACTGGAGGTGGTGTTGAATCTCCTCATGAATGTCTGCTTTTGTTGATAAGATGCTCCCGCCGTATGGGAAATGGTCCATGTTGTCGAGGGCTGCGCCGTGGATCTTGATTACTGGGTGGCAGTGTTGTACGTCGAGTACTGGCTGGTGGAGGATCTTTGTCTTACGGATATTTAGCGTAAGGCCCATGTTTTCGTGTTCCTCAGTAAATACGTCAACTATATCCTGGAGTTCAGTCTCAGAATGTGCGCAGACACAGGCGTTGTCCACGTACTGTAGCTCAACGACAGAGGTTGGGGTTATCTTGGACTTTGTCCCGGAGGCGGCGAAGATTAAACAGCTTCCTGCAGTTTCTGTAGTTTTGTTCCACTCCAGCAGGGAATTTGTTGACTGTGAGGTAGAGCATGGCAACGAGGAAGATTGAGAAGAGGGTGGGAGCAATGATGCAGCCCTGTTTGACCCTGGTCCGGACGTGGATTGGGTCTGTAATGGATCCGTTGGTAAGGATTATCACCTGCATATCATCATGGAGCAGGCGAAGGATGTTGACACATTTTTGAGGGCATCCATATTGGAGAAAGACGCTCCATAGAGCCTCATGGTTCACAGTGTCAAATCCCTTTGTAAGGTTGAAAAAGCCCATGTATTACGGCTGGCGCTGGTCCCTGCATTTTTCCTGCAGCTGTCGCGCTGCAAAGATCATGTCCGAAGTGCCCCGTGGGGCACTGTGATTCCAGGAAGAGCTCCTCGGTCACAGGGAGAAGACGGTTGAAGAGGGCTCGAGCAAAAACTTTCTCAGTGCCTGATTAGCAGTGAGATCCCTCTGTAGTTGCTGCAGTTGGAATTGCCCCCCTTTTTTTAAAGATGGTCACGATCACTGCATCTCTGTGATCTCCCGTCATGCTTTCCTCCCTCCAGATGAGAGCGATGAGGTCATGTATCCATGCCAACAGCACATCTCCGCCATGCTTTAGCGCCTCAGTAGGGATTCCATCCGCTCCCGATGCCTTGTTGTTCTTGAGCTGTCTTATGGCTTTTCCTACCTCATGCAACGTTGGTGTTTCACTGAAGTGGGGGTGGGACGCATGCTGTGGGATGGAGTCGAGAACACTCAAGTCAAAGTCAGAATGTCGATTGAGGAGATCTTCGAAGTGCTCCTTCCAGCGGGCCTTGACAACCTCGGTGTCCTTGATGAGTGTTTCCCCATTCTTGGCCAGCAGTCGGGTGGGGCCTTGGGCGTTTCGACCGTAGGTGGCCTTGACTGATATGAAGAATCCTCGCACATCAGGGCTGTTGGCTAGTTATTGTATCTCCTGTGCTTTCTCCATCCACTACCTGTTCTTTAGGTGCCAGATTTTTTGTTGGACCTCAGCATTGAGCCGCCTGAAGTGTTGCTTTGCTGCTCCTGAGTTGGGTTTTTGCTTGAGCCTCAGAAATAAAAATTCTTGGATCTCTGATCATTCTCATCAAACCAGTTCTCGTGTGTTCTGGTTGACTGACCAAGTGTCTCTTCACAGGCACTGGTTATGAGGCCTTGAGTGCAGACCAAGAACTGTGGGCATTCAGCATCTCAGCGTCATCAAGTCACGTCAGGTTAGCTCTGAAGCATTGGCTGTATAGGGCTGTCTTAGCTGGGTCTTTAAGTGCCCCGGCATTGACTTTCTTGTGGCACTGCTTCTGCTGTCCCCTCCACTTTGGGGTTAATGTCGATGATGAGTCAGGCGGTCGTCCGGCCAACAGTCGTCAGCTCCTGTCATTACGCGGGTGATGCGCACACCCTTGCGATCCCTGGCTCGGACGATGACATAGTCGAGCAGGTGCCAGCATTTGGAGCAAGGGTGTTGCCACGATGCCTTGTATTTTTCCTTCTGGCGGAACAAAGTGTTGGTGATGAGAAGTTCATGTTCTAGATATTTTGTCAGGAGTAGGATACTGCTGGAGTTGGCTTTCCCTACCCCCTCACTGCCAATCACGCATCCCCAGAGGGCTGTATCTTTGCCGACCCTGGCATTGAAGTCACCGAGGAGGATCAGTTTGTCACCTGCGGGGACACAGGACAGGGATGTTTCGAGGTTGGAATAAAAACCCTCTTTGGTCTCATCCATTTCATCCAGTGTTGGGGCATATGCACCGATGACTGTGGCGCATTGGTTCCGGGATAGGGTGAGTTGAAGCATCAAGAGGCGTTCGTTAACCACAAAGGGGTGTCTTTGCGGCTGTCGACCAGCTCATTTTGATGGCGAAGCCGACTTTATGAAGGTGGCGTTCTTCCTCTGGTTTTCTTTTCCAGAAAAAGTTGTAACCTCCATCTTGTTCCTTGAGCTAGCCTTCCCCTGCCTGCCGGATCTCGCTTTGGGTGGCGATGTCGATGTCAAAGCTTCTAAGTTCCCGGGCAACTATGGTGGTGCTGCATTCTGGCCTGTCCAATGCGAGTCCTGTCGTTTCAGGTCCCGAACTTCATGTTAACGGAGTGGAAGATGCCTGTGTGTGAGTTCTTTTAACGTGGGGCGGCATAGCTGAGCAAGGTCTTGGTCCAGTGGCAAGGGATCCAAGACGACTGGAGACCAGGCACTTCTGTATGAGCCGAATTGCCTAAGGCGAAATGTTAGCTGCAATCTCGGCGTTGAGGAGCACCCTTGTTGGTAAGTGGTCCGAGGCTTAGTTGGGGGCAGGCATTAGGAAGTCAGTTATCTGCTGGAGTTCCAAGTGGGAGGTCAGCAAGGAGTAGGAGGGTTAAAGAATCATAGCCAGGCCACTAGTGGGGAAGGGGAGGTCCAGCCATCGACGAGGAGAGACATATAGGCCCGCTGCTGGAGGGACGAAAACCCGCCGCTCGAGGGATGTAGGCCCACCGCAGGAAGGGCCGGGTGATGTCGCGGTTGCCGGGTCGGAGGCACACCTGCTTGCTGGGCGTCGTCGTGAGTAACCTGCTTTCAAACGGCTGAAAATGATGCTAATAAAACACATCAAACTATTTTCTATTTAGATTGGGGTACAGTATTCAATTGCTTAATAAAACATTTTTAAAAGAAAATTATTCTTAAAAGTTCCTCCATGTTGTTTAAAAGTTTCTTCAGAAGTTTTAAAAGTTTCTCCAGGAGTTTTAAAAATGGTTTTCCAAATTATTTAAAATTTTCTCCAGAGTTTTTAAAAGTTTCCCCAAGTTGTTTAAAAGTTTCTCTTGAAGTTTTAAAAGTTTTCCCAAGTTGATTAAAAGTTTAAAATGAAAGTCAGTAGTAACCTACCTGCCTTCGTACTGTTCCATGGGTGCTGCCATCCCACTGCAGCTGCACAAAGCCCTGGCTAGACTACACCTGGAGCACTGCGGGGAAGTAGAGGCTCAGTCATCTCTGAAGGGGGCTCGAATGCCTGGACGCCATGTACATTCCCAGGGTCAGAATCCCCATGTACAATCCAAGGGTTAGAATCCCTCTCTACATTCGCAGTGTCAGAATCCGCATGTACAATGCCAGTGCTAGAATCCCCATGTACAGTCCCAGGTTTAGATTCCCCATGTACTCTCCCAGGGTTAGAATGCCCACATACTCACCCAGGGATAAAATCCCCATGTACAGTCCCAGGGTTAGAATCCCCATTTACAGTGCCTAGGTTAGAACCCCCATGTATGGTCCCGGGGTTAGAATCCCCATGTACTCTCCCAGTGTTAGAATGCCCAAGTACTCTCCCAGGGTTAGAATCCCCATGTTCAGTCCCAGGATTGGAATCCCAATGTACAGTCTCAGGTTTTGAGATTGAGGCCTTGAATCTGATTTGGGGAAAAATCATAGACACATGATTCAATTTCTATCCTAAACTATTTGAAATCAAATTAAATTAATTGTTGCAATTAACACATTACTTTCATGCCAAATGGGAAACAAGTGATGTGTGGGCTGTGCAGGAGTGTTTGCGCCCGGTTACACAGCATGTCCTGGCTCTCCACTCTAAATGCACTTCTTTAGGTTCACAGTCTCATTGACACATCCAAGTGACGAGATGGACCTCGCCCTTTAAACCCCATCAGAGAAATATCAGCATTTGATGTTTAATTTGCTAAATCTTTATAAAACACTGGTTAAGCCTCAGCTGCAGAATTGTGTTCAAGTTTGGGCTCCAAACTTTCGTAATGATGGCAAGCTTTTAGAGAAGGTGCAGAAGGAATGGTGCCAGGGAGATGAGACTTCCGTGATGTGGAGAGCCTGGTGACGTTTTCTCCAGAGAGCAGGAAATGGTAAAAGGAGATTTGATGGAGATGTACAAAATTATGAACGATTTAGATAGAGTAAATATGGAGAAGGTGTTTCCAGTGGCATTAAGGTAGGTAACCAAAGGAGTCAGACTTCCGATGATTGGCAAAATAACGAGAGGTGAGATGTGGGATCATTTGTTACTCAGCGAATTGTTATGATCCAGATTGCACTGTCTGAAATGGTGGTGGAAGCAGATTGAATTGTAACTTTTAAAAGGGAATTGTATAAATACTTGCTGGGAAAAATATATCTAGCAATGGGTAAAGAGCAGAGGAGTGAGACTCATTGAACAGCCTACCAAAGAGCCGGTACAACAGGATGGGCTGCATGGCCTCCTGTGCCGTCCTCTCGGGGACAATGGCGGATGATCTTACCCAGAATGCTCCGCCCGTCGGAATACGCCCTATCTCCATCAGCAGGGGGGCAACTTGGGTAGAGCTGGTCCCTGGAGAGCACGCCCCTGTGCGGAGAGGCTCCCGGGAACTGATTGTAGCGAGCATGGCATTAGCATCACCAAGTGTGGCTCTTAGGCGCCAGGCAACACCGAGTGTGACTCTTAGTCCAGGGCAGCACCGAGTGTGGCTCCCAGGCCCCATGCACCAGGCCCCATGCATCACTGAGTGCGGCTCTCAGGCCCCGGTCAACACCGAGAGTGGCTCTCAGGCCCCGGGCAACACCGAGTGTGGCTCCCAGGCCCCATGCACCAGGCCCCATGCATCACTGAGTGCGGCTCTCAGGCCCCGGTCAACACCGAGAGTGGCTCTCAGGCCCCGGGCAAAACCGAGTGCGGCTCTCAGGCCCCGGGCAACACCGAGTGTGGCTCTCAGGTCCCGGGCAACACCGAATGCGGCTCTCAGCCTGCGTGTCAAAGCCTCCGGCCTGGCACCAGCAAACCCCGGGGGCAGTGCCTCCCCCACACCACGAAAACAAATACTTGCGTTTATACAGCATGTCCAGCAATTCCCAGCTGCTCCGTATCAGGGTGGGCACTGAATGCGGAAGTCACTCCCTGGCCTCCTGTACAGTATAGAATTAGGCAGTCCCTTGCATCGATGATGACCCACTTCCACACCAAAACGCATGAGTTCACAGATGTTTCACGATGAGACCTGATATTCCAGGTCCCGAACTACATATTAAAGTGTGAAAGAAGCTTGTGTGTGGATTATTTTAACGTGGGTAACCGTTGCACACCAGCCACCACACGGGCTGAACAAAGTGAGGTCTTGGTCCAGCGGCAAAGGTTAACCAAGACGACTGGTGACCAAGCTCTGCTGCACAGACCTGGTGCACATATTTGCAATGCCCATAGATCGCAGTGCGGTCTGGCCCATGCTGTCCCTGGACCCTTGCCGATTCCGGGCCCCGAACTCACACCTCTTGTGCCCCAATCTCTCCACCCCAAACTCTCATCTCTCGTGGGGCCCAATCTCTCCGCCCCGAACTCTCGTCTTTCGAGGGCCCCAATCTCTCCGCCCGAAGTCTCGCCTCTCATGGGGCCCAATGTCGCCACCCAGAACTCTCGCCGCTTGTGGGCCCCAATCTCTATGGCCTGAACTCTAGCCTCTCCTTGGCCCCAATCTCTCCTCCCCGAACTGTCGCCTCTCCTTGGCTCCAATCTCTCCTCCCCAAATTCTCGCCTCTCCTTGGCCCCAATCTCTCCATTCCAAACTCTTGCCTCTCCTTGGCCCCAAACTCTCAGCCCCGAACTCTCGCCTCTTGTAGGCCGCAATCTCTCAGGCCCGATCTCCCGGCGCTACTCCACCCCGACTTCACCACTCCTCTGCTGCTTGCCGCATCGCCTGCTGCACCTGGGCCGTTCCGATGGTCCTGCCCATGCTCCAATCGCTGACCTGGATTCCAGTACAAAGCAAAATCATTGAGGAAGAAATAAGCGGGATATCTGGACAGGAATAGTGCAATCAAGCAGACGCAGCATGGATTCATGAAGGGGAAATCATGTTTAACTAATTTACTGGAATTCTTTGAGGATATAACGAGCATGGTGGATAGAGGTGTACCGATGGATGTGGTGTATTTAGATTTCCAAATGGCATTCGATAAGGTGCCACACAAAAGGTTACTGCACAAGATAGAGGTATGTGGCGTCAAAGGAAATGTATTAGCATGAATAGAGAATTGGCTGGCGAACAGAACGCAGAGAGTCGGGATAAATGGGTCCTTTTCGGGTTGGAAATCGGTGGTTAGTGGTGTGCCACAGGGATCGGTGCTGGGACCACAACTGTTTACAATATACATAGATGACCTGGAAGAGGGGACAGAGTGTAGTGTAACAAAATTTGCAGATGACACTAAGATTAGTGGGAAAGCGGGTTTTGTAGAGGACTCAGAGAGGCTGCAAAGAAATTTGGATAGGTTAAGCAAATGGGCTAAGGTTTGGCAGATGGAATACAATGTCGGAACGTGTGAGGTCATCCACCTTGGGAAAAAAAACAGCAAAGGGGAATATTATTTGAATGGGGAGAAATAACAACATGCTGAGGTGCAGAGGGTCCTGGGGGTCCTTGTGCATGAATCCCAAAAAGTTAGTTTGCAGGTGCAGCAGGTAATCAGGAAGGCGAATGGAATGTTGGCCTTCATTGCGAGAGGGATGGAGTACAAAAGCTGGGAGGTCCTGCTGCAACTGTATAGGGTATTGGTAAGGCTGCACCTGGAGTACTGCTTGCAGTTTTGGTCACCTTACTTAAGGAAGGATATACTGGCTTTGAAGGGGGTACAGAGACGATTCACTCGGCTGATTCCGGAGAAGAGGAGGTTACCTTGTGATGATAGATTGAGTAGACTGGGTCTTTACTCGTTGGAGTTCAGAATGATGAGGGGTGATCTTATAGAAACATTTAAAATCAAGGAAGGGATAGACAACAGAGAGGCAGATGGGTTGTTTCCACTGGTAGGGGAGACTAGAACTCGGGGGCAAGGCCTCAAAATACGTGGGAGCCAATTTAAAACCGAGTTGAGAAGTAATTTCTTCTCCCAGAGGGTTGTGAATCTATGGAATTCTCTGCCCAAGGAAGCAGTTGAGGCTAGCTCATTGAATGTATTCAAGTCACAGATAGATAGATTTTTAACCAATAAGGGAATTAAGGGTTACGGTGAGAGGGTGGGTAAGTGGAGCTGAGTCCACGGCCGGATCAGCCATGATCTTATTGAATGGCGGAGCAGGCTCGAGGGGCTAGATAGCCTACTCCTGTTCCTAATTCTTCTGTTCTTATGTTCTTATGTAAAATCTAGAATCTGAAGTCTACAAATCTCGGACAAATTAGAATAAATCGCCTCTCAACTATGCTGCATATGTTAGAAAGACGCTTTGGATACCTGGCCTCCTGTGTGGGTCTGTTTGTTGCATCTGTTTGAGCTGGAGTGGAGATGGAGGAGAAGCTGCTGGGTTTCACCCCCAATATTTCTGGGCCCAGTGGGACCAACAATTCCCCATGTGGGGCAGTCAATGAAGGTGGGTTCCATTTCCTGAAGGACATTGATAAACCAGTTGGGTTTTACCACAAATTGGCAATTTTCATGGTTACTATTTCGAGTGCTGGCCCCACAAATTACCAAGTTCATTAAGCTGAATTTCTCAAAGTGCCTTTGTGTTTTTGTGGATTCTCTCTCATCCACCCTTTTTCTTGACTGAAATTCACCTTTCAGGGTATTAAAATGGGAGGATTTATCGACCAGAGGCTCAAACCAAACATCAGATTAACATCTGACGAAATCACTCGATTCATCGGGAATGGATTATCATCCAGCAACGATGGATACAAAAAGCACTGTTCATAGCGGGGAGAAAGTGTACACGTGCTCTGTGTGTGGACAAGGCTTCAGCCGATCATCCAACCTGGAGAGACACAAGCGCAGTCACACTGCGGAGAAACTGTGTAAATGTGGGGACTGTGGGAAACGTTTCAACTACCCGTCCCAGCTGGAAACACACCAGCGAGATCACAGTGGGGAGAGACCGTTCACCCGCTCCGAGTGTCAGGAGGGATTCACTCAGTCATCCAACCCGCTGATACATCAGCAAATTCACACTGGGGAGAGGCCGTTCACCTGTTCCGTGTGTGGGAAGCGATTCACTCAGTCATCCACCCTGCTGACACACCAGCGAATTCACACAGGGGAGAGGCCGTTCACTTGCTCTGATTGCGGGAAGGGATTCATTCAGTCATCCCACCTGTTGAGGCACGAGCGAGCTCACACTGGGGAGAGGCCATTCACCTGCTCTGAGTGTGGGAAGGGATTCACTCGGTCATCCCATGTGTTGAGGCTCCAGCGAATTCACAAATGATTGTCGGGGTTGGATTATGCTGTTATTGCTGCTGTTAATCACAATCCGACTGAACCGTGTTCATTCTTACAGTTGGGGTTTGTTTCCGCTGATGAAAACTCCTGTAACTGGACTGCAGTTTAATATTAGGGATGGAGACAAATAAATTCGTGTTGCTTTCAACACATTGCTGTAGATTTTTCTCTTTCCTACCCGAGTGTTTAGCATCACCTGTCTGGAGCTCAGAGAGGACAAGCTGGGGGGAGGATCATATGGGGGAAGAACTTCAGCATGGACACAGCTCTTCAGGGTCATACTGAGAGGGGCAAATGGCACTTTGGTCTTTCTCATCTCTCTTCACTGACAGCAACCCGTGCGGGTTAATCTTGACAGTGTAAGGTGTGGATGATATCCACGCAAGGGTGCTAAAAGAGATGGGATGGGTGCTCTGCCAGCCACTTGCCCATATCGCCAACAGCTCAGTAGATTCATGGGTTGTTGCCTGAGATTGGAAGGCAGCCAATGTAGATCCCATTTTTCAATTGTGCACAAGTCAGAGCTCGGGAACTGAAGGCGCATCAACGTGACCTCCATCACTGGGAAGGTGCTTGAACGGATCCTGAGAGATGCTGTTTTCCATCATGGGGAAAGTGAAGGGGCCATTAGAGATACTGAACATGGATTCCGGAAAACAAGGTCATGTCTTACAAACTAGCTTGAGTTTGTAAAGAGGTTGTCAGGATGTGGATGGGGGAATCCGGTTGACATTGTCTACCTCAGGATGTCAAACTCATTTTCTCGGGTGGGCCTGATCCAATATCCTGGCACTTGGCATGGGACACATTCAGCAAAAGCCATTAAAATAGGAATAAATGAAGATAAACTACATCGGAATTTGCATTTAGATTTTATTGACTGCCGCTGCTCCCAATGCCTGGCACCTCTTAGCTTGAGAATTCATGAACTAACCCTGCTCAAACCATAAGCACAAGGATATCGGCGCATGGTTCTGCGTCTGACCACAAGGCTGTGTCACTGCCACACACAGATACCGTTTCCTTGTTTCACATCTCAATACAAAGATTATCTGTTCACACATCCCCTTTCTGCACAATTGCAGCAGACATGAGCAAGGACATGAGGCTGATTAAAAGACACATTTCATTACAGCAATGGTTACACTGGGAGAAATGTTCAGTTATTTTCCATTACAGGCCAAATGCCGGACAAACCAGCAGCACACTGGCACCTGAACAGTGTCTCATCGGCCGACAGGCTTTTCTTAAATAGATTTGCTGCGTGGAAATAAACTTAAACCAGCTTTGCGGGCGTGATGCTGTATTCACACATTGAAGGTGAGAGAGATGCTGTGGAGCACACAATAAGTCAAGTAGCTGAAAGTGATTAACAGACTGCGTTTTGTGTTTAGTGATCCCGGGCGTGTTACCAATACCGGCAAAGATGAAGTCCATGTAATAAAAGGGACAGCGGATACTGTGTCACTAGTGAGTCAGAATGAAAAGCTTTAACAACAACCCATGTTTCACAAAGGGAGACCTCACCAGACCAAAGGACATTGGGCGTTTAATGGGCTGTTTTTGTCAGTGGGCTACAGGAGGCTATTTGTGACAGAAGGAAAGCTGGTCACAGCAAACAAACAGTTTACCGGCCTGTCCAGGGCCCACACTGACCCCTACCTTCTCTCTCTCACTATTGATGGACACTGCTGCAGTAATTGCTCCTCTAACCTTTCCTCTCTTGTCCCTCCTACATCCCTAATACACGGCCCGACACAATCACTCTCGCCCTGCATCCTCACTGTGCTGGAATCCACACCAGTCTCCCCATCTGCTCCTTGTTCTCTCCCTGGATCCTGAAACTACAGAACTCGCTGAACCCTCCTGAAGTCTACAGGCTCTAAAACTGAAGCTTGGTGGCCCTCAGTCCCCACTCCTTGATTTACGTCCCCTTTTCTCCTCCTCTTTCCCCCTTGGTTGTGTTCCACACTCTGGGCCTTGGGCCTTCCCCGGTGATTCGCAGTATGAACAGGGGGATGTGTGGTGAGACAGGATATCCCAGCTCTGCTCCTCTTTCCCCCTTGGTTGTGTTCCACACTATGGGCCTTGGGCCTTTCCCGGGGATTCTCAGTATGAACAGAGGGATGTGTGTTGAGACAGGATGTCCCAGTTCTCCTCCTTTAAAGGAACATGGAGAGGAGTAGCTGGGCTGATGGCCCTGCTTTATGACATCACTAAAGTGCCTAGCAACCAACCTCCCTGAGCCCTGATCATTTTGGTCTGTGTTGAGCTCAGTGTTGTTACAGAAAGGGAAGCAGGAGCAGTATTTGACCCGTGTGAAGCTCAGGATTAATGGGGAGAGGTACAGGATCAATTTATACCTTATTGAGTGCGAAATGTCATTGTCCCAGACACTACCTGTCCCTCAGTATCTGTGTCGGGGAGCGACCGATGGGTTCACTCTGTATCTAACCCGCGCTGTGCCCGACTGGAGAGTGTTTGATGCTAGCACGAGGTGCTCAGCTCAATGATCACAATATTTAATCCAAAGATGATCAGATAAACCCATCAGCTTCACCCCTGGACACAGGTCCTGAAGGACAGGGAGTGTCTCTAATAATTTGGCTGGTATCCTTGATCAAATTTCAACACCTCACAGCTCTTTTTAAAAATTCGTTCATGGGATGTGGGCCTCGCCTCTCATCTCTCATTCTTCTGTACGAGAGCGAATATAGGCCGAGTCTACTCAATCTCTCATAGGACAATCCCCCCATCCCAGAAATCAGTCTGGCGAACCTTCATTGCACTCCCTCTATAGCAAGTTTATCTTTCCTTACGTAAGGAGACCAAAACTGCACACAATACTCCAGGTGTGGTCTCACCAGAGCCCTTTATAATTGCAGTAAGATGTCTTTACTCTTATACTCAAATCTTTTTTGTAATAAAGGCCAATATACCATTTGATTTCTTAATTGCTTGCATATAATCTTTTAGCGATTTGTATACAAGAACACCCAGGTCCCTCTGAACACCAACATTTCCCAATCACTCACCATTTAAAATAAATACTCTGCCTTTCTATTTTTACTGTCAGTATCTAACTTAACATTTCTTCACATTATATTCCATTTATCATGTTCTTGCCCACTCACTGAGCCTGTTTCTATCCCTTTGAAACCTCTTTTCATCCTCCTCACACTTACATTCCCAACTAGCTTTGTAGCCTCAGCAAACTTCGATATATTACATTTGGTCCCCTCATCCAAATTATTGATATAGATTGTGAATAGCTGGGGCCCAAGCACCGATCCTTGCAGCACCCCACCAGTTACAGCCTGCCAACCCGAAAATTACCCGTTTATTCCTACTCTCTGTTTTCTGACCGTTAACCAATCCTTGTTCATATATTACCCCTAATCTCACGAGCGATAATTTTGTTTAATAATCCCTTTTGTGGCACCTCATTGAATGCCTTTTGTAAATCTAAATAAACCACATCAAGTGGTTCGCCCTTGTCTATCCTGCGAGTGACAAACTCAAGAAATGCTAACAGATTTGTCAAGTACAATTTCCCTCTCAAAAATCCGTGTTCATTCTGCCCAATCGTGTTATTACTTACTACGTGCTTAATAATAGATTTCAGCATTTTCACTGCTACTGATATCAGAACTACCAGTATTGCACGGGTTAGATACAGAGTAAATCTCACTCCATCCTGTCCCAAACACTATCAGGATTGATACATAGTAAATCTCAGACTACAATATCCCAAATACTCCCAAGGCACGTACAACATGGTTTAGATACAGCGTAAAGCTTCCTCTACACTTTGCCATTAACCAGTCCCAGGGCAGGTGCAGTATAGGTTAGACATGGAGTATATTTTCCTCAACCCTGCCACAAAACATTCTCAGGGCAGGTACAGCACGGGTGAGAGACAGAGTAAAGCTCCCTCTGCCCTGTCCCATCAAATACTCCCAGGGCAGGTACAGCACGTGGTTAGATGCAGAGTAAAGCTCCCTCAACACTGTCCCATCAAACACTCCCAGTGCAGGTACAGCACGTGTTTAGATACAGAGTAAAGTTCCCTCTACACTGTCCCATCAAACACTCGCAGGGCAGGTACAGCAGCGTCAGATACGGAGTAGAACTCACTCTACTCTGCCCCATTAAACACTCCCAGGACAGGTACAGCACAGGTTACACGGAGTACATCTCCTTCCACCCTGGCCCAGCCATTCCGTTGCAGATACAGCATTTGTTACATATAAAGTAAATCTCCCTCTACACTGTTCGATCAAACAGTCCCAGAGCAGGTACTGCATTGGTTATACACTAAGTAAAGCTCCCTCTACACTGTCGAAATAAACACTCCAAGGACAGCTACAGCACAATGTAGATACAGTGTAATTCTCTCTCTTATCTCTCTAGAATTGTGCACAGTTTTGGTCGCCTTATCTAAGGAAGGATATATTTGCATTGCTTATTAACAGAGTAAAGCTCCCTCAACACTCTCCCACCAGACATTGCAAGGGCAGGTACAAAGCAGGTTAGATACAGAGTATATCTTCCTCAACCCTGCCCCAAGCATTCCAGAGCAGATATTGCATTGGTTAGATACAGATTAGAGCTTCTTCTACACTGTCCCATCAAACACTTCCAGGGCAGGTACAGCACGGGTTACATACAGAGTAAAGCTCCCTCGATAATGTCGCGTCAAATACTCCCACAGCAAGTACAGCACGGGTTCGATATGGATAAAGCCCCCCCTAGACTGTCCCGTCCAATGTTATTGAATAGGTAGCAGGCTCCGGGGGCCGGGTGGCCCCCTCCTGCTCTTATTTCTCATGGTCTTATGTACCGAGCATGCTCCGTGGGGGAGAATGTGCCGCCCGCAGAGTCCAGGAGCTCAGTGCGCCCGTGCTGGTCTTGGCTGTGTTTGGAGTATGCGCGGTTCGTGCAATAGTGGAGGAGACACATTTCGGGCAGGCTCCATAGAATTATCCTTTTCAGTGGGACGAAAGGGAATAATGGACCACCAGGGAGTAAGGGAGACTTCATTAACAACCGGTACCCGCCGCAAGCCCGGAATAGTAACCAGAATATCGGCGATTGCAGCTTCGGGTCTTTTTCCCAATCACAGGCCCAGGCTAACAGCGGGCATCTTGGTGCAGGAAGGCAGGTTCAGCGCTCCGCCATCTTGATTCAGTTAGTCGCACAGTGCAATGTGCGGCCATCTTGGTGCAGATACAAAGTGAATGATATCAGTGTCTGGAACTGAACCCAGCTCGAGTCAGCAACTTCAGGGGAGGGGAACCAGTGATTGTAGAACTGAACCCAGCCACATTCAACACATTCAGGGGAGGGGAACCAGTGAGTGTAGAACTGAACCCAGCCAGAGTCAGCACCTTTAGGAGAAGGAAGTGTACCTGTGAGTGTAGAACTGAACCCAGCCAGTGTCAGCACATTCTGGGAAGGAGAAGGAGGGGAACCAGTGAGTGTAAACCTGAACCCAACCAAAATTGGTAGTGAAAACTGGGAGCGGAGGAGAAACTGTCTCGAAATTTGTGTTGATTTGGATTTCAGCACAGCAGGTGGGCCAACGTGTGGGAGAGGGATTTATAGCTTTGGAAGGACAAGGGAGATAAGCATGTTCCATGGAAACTAGATGAGTATATCCTGAATTTCTGTCCTGTACTGACAGCGATGAGTTTTGTTATCCCATTTTACAGCGTATTAGAAGGGGAGATTTTCAGACAGGAAACACAAACCAAACATCATGTCAAGATCTGACAGAGTCACTCGATGCATCAGGACCTGAATATCATCGGCTTTTGAAAGTGAAAGGAGAAATGTTTGTCTGTCTTGCCTGTGGGAAAAGATTTCAAACATCAGTTTGACTGGAAAGGCACCGAGACACACACTCCAGAGTGAGTGTTCCAGTGCACGGACTGTGGAAAGAGCTTTAACCAGTTATACAGCCTGAAGAAAATATCGCAGCATACAAAGCACCGAGAAACTGTAAACGTTTTGTGCACATGGGTTAGGCTTCAACTGATCGACCAACCGTGGAGATTCACAAGGACACCCACACCACGGAGAAACCGTGGAAATGTGGTGACTGTGGGAATGGACTCAGATCGCCGTCAGAACTGGAAATTCATCGACGTAGTCACATTGGGGAGAGGCCATTCACTTGCTCTCTGTGTGGAAAGGGATTCACTGCATCATCCCCCAGCTGAAATACCAGCGAGTTCACACATGGGAGAACAAGTTCACCTGCTCTGAGTGTGGGAAGCGATTCACTCGGTCATCCCACCTGCTGACACACCAGTGAGATCACACTGGGGAGAGGTTGTTCACCTACTCTGAGTGTGGGAAGGGATTCACTCAGTCACCCGACTTGCTGCCACACCAGCGAGTTCACAAGTAACACAAGGGGTTAGAATCTGCGGTTATTGCTGCTGTTAATCACATCCCGACTGAACCATGTTCATTCTCACAGTTGGGGTTTGTTTCTGATGATAATAACCCTGAAACTGGGCTGGACCTTAATATTCTGGATATATTGCTGATTGTGTTCTCGGGGCTGCAGTGTCCATTTAAAAACTCTGTGTGTTATCTTTCCCCTTAATTCAGCAACTCTCAAAAATAAAATTATGAACTTTTACTTTAATCCTACCTTGATCTTTGGTACACAATCTACAATAATGCAAACGTTTGTACTGAATATAATCTCCAATTAGATAGAGCTGGCTGACAATTCTTACTGACTTGCACATTACACACAGCGGCCCCTCCATTATCCACCAGAAAGAAGGGGAATGGGAATTGGTGGGGAATCAGTATCCCCAAATGGTGTGCCCCATCTGGTGTAGCAAAACCCCTGGCACGGCAATGGAGTCAAGTCCAAACCAAAACAGTGTGCAGTGCTCCAGGTGTGGTGTTACCAACGCCCTGTACATTTATAGCAGGACTTCCCTACTTTTATACTCCATCTCCCTTGCAATAATGGCCAGCATACCATTTTCTTTCCTGATTATTGCTGTACCTGCATGCTAAATATTTGCATTTCATGTACAAGACCGCCAGATCCCTCCGTGCTGCAGCATTTTGTAATCGTCCCCATTTAAAGAATAATTAGCTTTTTTATTTGTACTACCAAAGGGGATATGATGACATTTTAACACATTACAGTCCATCTGCCAGATTTTGCCCACTCACTGAGCCTTGCTATATCCTTTCGTAGATTATTTGCGTCCTCCTCACAGCTTGTTTTCCCAACTATCTTTGTATCATCAGCAAATTTGATTATGTTACACTGGGTCCTTTCATCCAAGTCATTAATATAAATGGTAAATAGTTGAGGCCCCACCACTGATCCCTGTGGCACTCCACTAGTTACAGTTTGCCAACCTGAAAGTGATCCATTTATCCCGACTCTCTGTTTTCTGTTAGTTATCCACGGTGATACATTAACCCCAACCCCATGAGCTCTTAGCTTGTGCATTAGCCTTTTGTGTAGCACCATATGGAATGCTTTATGGAAATCCAAATATACAGCATCAACTGGATCTCCTGTATCCACTTCGCTCGTTACATCCTCGAACAACTCCAGGAAATTTGTCAACATGATTTCTCTTTCATAAAATCATGCTGACTCTGCTTGACTGCAATATGATTTTCTAAGTGTCTTGCTACTTTTCCTTAATGATGGACTCCAGTATTTTCCCACTGACAGATGGTAGGCTAACTGGTCTATAGGTTCCTGCTCTCTGTCTCACTCCTTTTTTAATTAGGGGTGTTACATTTGCGGTATTCCTGTCCACTGGTACCTCGCCAGAATTTAGGGAATTATGTTAGATTACAACCGATGCACCCTCTATCTCTGCAGCCACTTTTTTCAGAACCTAGAATGCATGTAAACAAGTCCAGGGGACATGTCCGTCTTTAGTCCCATTAGTTTGATTAGTACTTGATCTCTACTGACAGTGATTGCTCCCCCGCTCCCCCGCCCCCGGCAATAGCTCCTTGGTTATCAACTATTAGGACGTTTTTAGGTGCCCTCTACCATGAAGACCGATTCAAAATTATTTTTTAAAGTCTCTGCCATTTCTGTGTTTCCCATTATTAATTCTCCAGTTTCACCTTCTAAACCGTTTCATATCCCTGTAGAAGCTCTTATTTTCTGTTTCCATATTCCTTGCTAATTTGCTTCCATCTGCTATCTTCACTGTCTTTATCATTTTTTCGTCGTCCTTTGCTGGTTTCTAAAAATTTCCCAATCCTCAGGCCTTCCACTGTCGTTCGCAACATTATATGCCTTTTTTCAATTTGATACCATCCTTTACTTCCTTAGTTAGGCAGGGATGGTTCATCCTTCTCTTAGCATCTTTATTTCTCACTTGAATAAACCTTTGTTGAGAGTTATGAAATATCTCCTTAAATGTTTGCCATTGCAATTCTACAGTCTTATCCTCTAACATATTTTCCCAGTCCACTAGTTGTCAGTGACAAGGGTTGGTTTATATCACATGGGAGGAACTTGGTGTCAGTGACTGAGGCTTTGGTTCAACATTCTTTGACATGACGAAGGCCTTTGACAAGGTCAAGCATGAGGCGTTATGGAGTGTACTCTACAATTTCTGCTGTCCATATTCCCAATACAAGCCTCCTAAAGCAAGTGCTCCATTCGGAGTATCGACACGGCAGGGACATTGGGTGGGCGGGGCTTCAGGGTGTCTGTCAGTTTTATTGGACATCATGTTTGTGCCCAGATCAGTGGCCCCTGAAAGGGAACCTTGTTGTTCTGGTGATTGTTGTCTGGTGACTCTGGGCCAAACTGGCTCACCATATTGGGCCAGCCTGTGATCACCCTATTGGGCTAGCCCAGGCTCACCTGGCCCAGGCCAACCCAGGCTCACCTCATTGTGCCAGCCCGGGCTCACCTATTGGGCCAGCCTGGCCACGCCCTACTAGGCCAGCCCGGCTCACACTATATTGGCCCGCCCGGCTCACACTATTGGGCCAGCCTGGACTCACCTATTGGGCCAGCCTGGGCTCACCCTATTCGGCCAGCCCGTCTCACCCTATTGGGCCAGCACAAAAGACCCATTGTCCAGCGGAGAGAATCGGCAGCTCATTGATTTTATTCTCACTCTGCACACAGCGGTTGCAGAACTGAACCCAACCTTGTAAGCTGAAAATGCATAGTCACAGTCACACTGGGGAGAGCCCGTTCAGCTGCTCTGAGTGTGGGAATGGATTCACTCAGTCATCCCACCTGCTGACACACCATCGAATTCCCACTGGGGAGAGGCCGTTCTCCTGTTCTGAGTGTGGGAAGGGATTCACTCAGTCATCCCACCTGCTGAGACACCAGCGAGTTCACAAGTGACTGCAGGGGTTGGATTCTATTGTTTTTGCTGCTGTTAATCGCATCCTGATTGAATCATGTTTGTTGTATCACTTGGGGTTTGTTTCTGTTGAAGTGAATAACCTATAACTGGGCTAGAGCTTAATATTTTCATGTTTCAAATAACACAGTGTGTCGATATTTGATATCTCCAAGATCAGAGGGGACTAACTGATTTCCTGTTACTGACTGCACCAATTTGGGCCTTTTCTCCTTTCTAATTCTGGATTATTACAGTTCTCATACCATCAGTTACTCTCCGGGACAAGTTCCCAGTCTGGTAATCACTTTCAGATACTGGACTTAGCGTGTGCCCCACAGCATCTCTCTCACCTTCGATGTGTGAATGGAGCACCCCGCCTGCAAACCTGGGTTCAATTTAAATTTGAATCCACTCAGCAAATGCATTTTTAAAAATATGTACATGTAAACTGATCACGTGAAATAATTGGCAAAGGTTTAGAGTCACCAAGATGAATAAGTGAACACATCACGGACTAATAACCCAGCTCTATATTCACAGGAGAATGTTTGTTATCTATCTGCTCGAATGTCAGTTGGTGAGATGAGCGACTGAATCTCTTTCCATGCACAACAGCATCCATTCCCGCTGTCCCCACATTTACAGTGTTGAGTCAGGTGGGTGCACGAGTCTCACAGGCTGAACGATTGGTTGGAGGAGCATCCACACACAGAACATGTGTCCTGTTTCTCCCCGCTGTGATTGGTGTTTTTACAAAGGCTGATGATAAGATGATCCTGATCAATCTGGGGAATCTGTCAAATCTTGACACGATGTCTGGATTGCGTTTCCCAGTTGCAGATCCTCCCCTTCTAATACCCTGCAAATAAATGGTGGTTACAAACGTTGTTACTTTAAGTACAGGATATAAATTATGAATAGACAATTCTAGATACTATGGAACATTCTGTCCCCTCCTGTCCCTCCTAAATTCCTTATTCTAGACATTTACTGTCTAAAATCAACGTTAATTTCATCGCCTGAGATTTATTATCTCCAGAAAGTGCTGAATCTGGTTCGGTGCAATTTCACAGACATTAGTTAACCTCTAGTGCCTCACGGTCAGTCGATTCAGTGAGTGCCAGCAGGATTTCCACTGTGGTAGGCATCACAGCCTCAACTCCTGTCCTCAAATGACATCCACACACTTCCCAGTTGTACTGAGGACAATTATAACCTGTGAACTGCTGCCTTGGCTGAGCTCAACTAACAGCCCAGATCAAGGATCGAACTTGTGACCGTTCCAGTCAGTACTGCAGTGTTCTAAAAATTTGGGGTTGGGGGTGCGGGGAAGGGTTGGGGAAGGGTGGGAGCAGAATATTTTGAAACAAATTTGACTCCACCTGCAAAGGAAAACTTCGTCACAATGCACAATTCTGAACTCTTTCCAAATTAGACAAGCAAGTGAAATGCATCATCAAAAACAGTGAGACATTTTAGAATGGCTCAAGTCATTGAATTAGCTTTACAATCATTGCACATTACAGAAGGGAGCGACTGGTAATGGTAGCTCGGTTCGTAAAGTCCCCCAACACAAGATAAACTGGACTGTCCCTTTAATTATAAAGAGGCAGAGAAAGTGGAGTCCCTGACGCTTATTATATATATATATATATGTGTGTCTATGTATATATGCGTGTCTATGTATATATGCGTGTATGTATATGTGTGTGTGTGTGTATATAAAGCACATCATTCTTAATATTTGCCAATCAATTGCAAAGAGATAAATTATTACGCACACAGGCATCTTCCACCCTTCAACATGTAGTTCAGCATCCGGAATATTAGGTCCTTCATTGAAAGACCTGCGAACTCATTCCTTTTTGGATTGGAAGCAAGTCATCCTCGTTTCGAGGGACTGCCTATGAAGATGATGATGATTGTGCAAGATTACCAAGAGGGTTGTTTAAAATGGAAATAACTTCAAGGTGTTACCGACCTTGAACTTTGCTGGAACAAAAGAGAAGAACTCCAGTAATGTTCAACTTCTTATATGCAGTAATGAATCTTGAATGCCACAGCATGGTAACAAAATTGAACTTAAGACTTTAAAAACAAATGCTTGGAATGAAGGATTTGGAGTCATGTGTTATCTTCCACGACAGACTGCTCGAGGGGGAAGATAACGGACTTGCTGTAAACGCATTGCAGATATCTTTTGTATTGTTAAACCACAAAGGCTGGACACAAGTTTTTGTGAAAATAAAATTGATGAGCTAAACAGATAGGAGTTCCTGCTCAAGCATTCTGGACGGGGAATCTAATTCAGATAAGCTAAGTTTTACCTATGGAGTGAAGACCTCTCACAGAGCGGTGATGTTTTTCCTTTTGTTTTTTTTCTTGCAGAAGCAAGTGGAAGCGAGGGCGCAGGATGCAATATCGCAACCAGCAAGGGCCAGGTGAACGAGGGAAGGTGTGTGTGTGCCTAGAATGCTGGGGAAGCATCGCTGACCTACATACTTCCCAGTTAAGCAATGCCTCAATTTCAACAATTTCATGCTTGTTATCAGATCCCTGCATGGCCTCGCTCCTCCCTATCTCTGTAATCTACTCCACAGCCACACAACCCCTGAGATAATTGCTCTCCTCTAATCCTGCCTTCTTGAGCATCCCTGATAATCATCGCCCAACCTTCTGTTGCCTTAGCCCCAAGCTATAAAACTTGTTCCCTAAACATCTCCGCCTCACATTCCTCCTATAAGATGCTCCTTAAAACCTATGTATTTGATGAAGCTTTTGGTCACCTGTCCTAATATCTGTTTATGTTGCTTGGTGTCAAGCTTTTGTCTCATAATACTCTGTGAAATTCCTTGGGACGTTTTACACATTAAAGGCGTTTTATAAATAAAAGTTTTGTTTTTATTGTTGCGGATACCCTTGATTTGACCTTTCACGGTATTTTGTAGAACGTGCAGCTCAGAAACAAGCCATTTGGCCCAACTGGTCCACGTCGGGGTGTAAATGCCACACGACCCTCCTCCCACCCTATCAAAATACCGACCTATTCCTCTACAGTGAGGAGTTCCACAGTCACTGGTTGCCTTCCAGTACCCATCCAAAGGGCCAATGTGTGAGGGTATGCAGTGATTGTTGGCAGCCTATTCAACCTCGGGGGCATCATAGACCCTTTGCAGACTTGGCCTTTGCTGCTGTGGTGAGTGTACAGTGACCAGTGGAAGGAGTCCAGGGTGGTGAGGTTAACTGCAGTCTGCCCACCAGCAGCCCAGCCTGGGTCAGCTGACAAACCCCACAGTGAGCACCTGGAATGTGCAACCTCTCCTGGTCTGCACTGGGGAGCAAGGGAGGTCAAGGGTCAGCACAGAATGTCATCAACCTTGACCTCCAGCCTCTCTCCCTCAGGAGAATCAAGTTGCATTAACGTCATGATGTGAGCACGTTCCAGCGCGTATCACACTCGGCCCCCACTGTTCCGGCGATCTCGGTCCCCATTGGCTGGAAGCTCCTCTCAATTAGGCCGTAGGCCCTGGGCAAATGCCCCTGGACCGTGGGCTGCCCAACGGCTGGAGGCGGAGAGAATATTCTGGAATGTGGATGCGGCAGGCGGTTCAGGGGAGCCCTGGCCCTGGCGGGGGGGCTTTCTAAACACCCGGGTTAGGCCTCAGGCCCCAAGCAAGAACCTGCAGCTCCGGCGATTGCTCCGAGCTCGAGTGTGTCAGATGCTTCACAGAGGCGGTCGGAGATTGTGGGGGCAGGGTAGGATGTGGCTCCGCGGCTCACACACATCCGTTGTAGGCCTCAGGCCCCAATCAGGGCCCACAGGCCCTGGGTGTGCCCAGCGGTGACAAGCCCAGGTCAGCGGGGTCATTGGCCACCATCATGCACAGGGTGGGGTCACGGCGCATGCGCGACCACCTTGCCCAGGAACAATAAGTTGGCGGGGCTTCAAGGTCCTAGTGCCCGCGAGATAGATAACTGGGCAACAGGCTCTTCAACACCTCACAACAGTAACCTGGGCAACAGGCTCTTCATCACCTCAGAACAGTAACCTAGGCAACAGGCTCTTCATCACCGCACAACAGTAACCTAGGCAACAGGCTCTTCATCACCTCAGAACAGTAACCTAGGCAACAGGCTCTTCATCACCGCACAACAGTAACCTGGGCAACAGGCTCTTCAGCCCCTCACAACTCCATCCTGGGCAACAGTTACAACATTAGCCTCTATTTATATAGTGCCTTCAACGTAGTAAATCGTCCAAAGGCACTTCATAGGAACGTTATTAGAAAATAATTTGACACCAAAGCGTAGAAACATAGAAAGTAGGTGCAGGAGTGTGCCATTCGCCTCTTCAAGCCTGCAACTCAATTCAATATGATCATGGCTGATCATGCAACTTCAGTACCCCATTCCTGCATTCTCTCCATATCTCTTGATCCCTTTAGCCATAAGGGCCACATCTAACTCCATTTTCAATATGTCCAACGAATCGCACTCAAAACTTTCTGTGTTGGATAATTCCACAGGTTCACAACTCTTTGGGGGAAAAGGTTCTCCTCATCTCGGTCCTATACGGCTTACCACTTATCCTTAGACTGTGCCCCCTGGTTCTGGACTTCCCCAACATTGGGAACATTCTTCCTGCATCTAAGCTGTCCAGTCCGGTCAGATTTTTATATGTTTCTATGCGATCCCCTCTCATTCTTCTAAATTCCAGTGTGTATAAGCCTAGCCGATCCAGTCTTTCCTCTTATGTCAATCCTGCCATCCCGGCAATCAGTCTGCTGAACCTTCGCTGCACTCCGTCAATAGCAACAACGTTTTTCCTCAGATTAGGAGACCAGAACTGCACACAATAGTCAAGATATGGTCTCACCAAGTCCCTGTACAACTGCAGTAAGACCTCCCTGCTCCTATACTCAAATCCCCTCGCTATGAAGGCCAGCATGCCATTTGCTTTCTTTATTGCCTGCTGTACCTGCATGCCTTTTTTCAATGACTGATGAACCATGACAACCAGGCCTTTTTACACCTCCCCTTTTACTGATCTGTCACCATTCAGATAATAATCTGCCTTCCTGTTTTTGCTACCAAAGTGGATAATCTTAAATTTATCCCCATTATACTTCATCTGACATGCATTTTCCCATTCACCTAACCTGTCCCTGTCCCCCTCCAGCCTCTTAGCTTCCTTCTCGCAGCTCGCACTGACACCCGGCTTAGTGTCATCTGCAAACTTGGAGATATTACATTCAATTCCTTCGTCTAAATCATTTATGTATATTGTAAGTAGCTGGAGTAGCAGCACTGAACCCTGTGACACCCCACTAGTCACTGCTTGCCATTTTGAAAATGACCCGTTTATTCCTACTCTTTGCTTCCTGTCTGCCAATTAGTTTTCTATCCACGTCAATGCATTACCCCCAATACCGTGTGCCTTAATTTTGGACACTAATCTCTTGTGTGGGACCTTGTCAAACGCCTTTTGTAAGTCCAAATACATCACATCTACTGGTTCTCCCTTACCCACTCTACGAGTTACATCTTCAAAAAACTCTAGAGGATTTGTCAAGCATGATTTCCCTTTTATAAATCCATGCTGACTTGGATTCATCCTGTCACTGCTTTCCAAATGCGCTGCTATTCGATCTTTAATAATTGATTCCAGCATTTTCCCCACCAACGATGTCAGGCTAACCGATCTATAATTCCCTGTTTTCTCGCTCCTTCCTTTTTTAAAAAGTGAGGTTACATTAGCTACCCTCCAATCCATAGGAACTGAACCAGAGTCAATGGAATCTTGGAAAATGACCACCAATGCATCAACATTTTCTAGGGCCACTTCCTTAAGTACTCTGGGATGCAGACTATCAGGCCGTGGGGATTTATCGGCCTTCAGTCTCTTCAATTTCGCTAACACCATTTCCTGATATTAAGGATTTCCCTCAGTTCCCCCTCCTCGCTAGACCCTCGTTTCCCTAGTATTTTCATGAGGTTTTTCGTGTCTTCCTTCGTACAGACAGAACCAAAGTATTTGTTCAGTTCGTCTGCCATTTCCTTGTTCCACATTATGAAGTCACCTGATTCTGACTGCAAGGGACCTACATTAGTCTACACTAATCTTTTTCTCTTCACAAATCTATAGAAGCTTTTGCAGTCAGTTTTTATGTTCTCTGCAAGCTTACTCTCACACTCTATTTCTCCCCTCCTAATTAATCCTTTGGTCCTCCTCTGCGGAATTCTAAATTTCTCCCAGTCATCAGGTTTGCTGTTTTTTCTGGCCAAGTTGTATGCATCTTCCTTGGATTTAACATTATCCTTAATTTCCCTTGCTAGCCACGGTAGAGCCACCTTTCCTGTTTTATTTTTACTCCAGACAGGGATGTACAATTGTTGAAGTTAATCTATGTGATAGTTAAATGTCTGCCATTGCCTATCCACCGTCAAATCTTTAAGTATCATTTTCCAGTCTATCCTAGCAAGTTCACGTCTCATACCGTCGAAGTTTCCTTTCATTAAGTTCAGGACCCTCGTCTCTGAATTAACTGTGTCATTCTCCATCTTAATAAAGAATTCTACTGTATTATGGTCACTCTTCCCCAAGGGGCCCGGCACGACCATATTGCTAATTAATCCTCTCTCGCTACACATCACCCAGTCTAGGATTGCCTGCTCTCCAGTTGGTTCCTCGACATGTTGGTCTCGAAAACTATCCCTTATACACTCTAGAGGATTTACTGTGATTGAAAGGCTGCATTAGAGGGAGCAGGGTGCGGCGGCGCGGTCCCGGCCTGCAATACTATCAGCAGGCCGGGGCCATCAGAGGTAACTGCGTGCGGCAGTGGCATACCACTGCAGGAGGTCGACAGCTGTGAAGCCAGGTCGCTCATTGCAGTGCGAGCAGGCACAGCACGAGGGGCCAAGGAGCTGCAAGAGATTGTAGAGGGAAGTGACCCGGGCCCAGGAGAGGCGTGAGTCTGGGGCCCAGAAGAGGCGAGAGCCCAGAGGCAGCATGGACCTGCCCACACTGCTATATGCGTGCATGCTAGGTCCGTGCAGCAGAGTTGGTCTCCAGTCGTCTGAGGTAATCATAGCCACTGGACCAAGACCTAGCTCTATCAAGCCTGTGTGGTGGCTGGGGTGTAACGGCCATCACACGTTAAAAACATCCAAGCACAGGCATCGTCCACCCTCCAAAGTGTAGTTCGGGATCTGGAATATTAGGTCCTTCATTGAAACACCTGTGAACTCAACCCTTTTTGGCGCATAAGCAAGTCATCCTCGCTTCGAGGGATTGCCTATGGTGATGATACACTCCAGGAAATCCTCCTCCACAGTATTGCTACCAGTTTGGTTAGCCCAATCAAATTATAGCTTAATGTCACCCATGATAACTTCTGTACCCTTATTGCACGTGTCCCTAATTTCCTGTTTGGTGCCATCCCCAAACTACCTACTACTGTTTGATTGTCTGCACACAACTCCCACTAATGTTTTCTGCCCTTTGGTGTTTCGTAGCTGTAGCAATATAGATAACACATCATCCACGCTAATGTCCTTCCTTACTATTGCATTAATCTCCTCTTTAACGAGTAACGCTATCCCACCTCCTTTTACTTCCTGTCTTTCCTTCCTGAATATTGATTACCGCTGGATGTTGAGTTCCCAGCCTTGGTTACCCTGGAGCCATGTCTCCGTAATCCCAATTACATCATATCCGTAAACAGCTATCTGCGCAGTCAATTTATTCACCTTATTATGAATGCTTCTCGCACTGAGAATCCGAGCATTCAGGCTTGTTTTTTTAACAGTCTTTGTCCTTTTAGAATTATGTTGTAGTGTGCCCTTTTGTAGGCCCTTTTTGATTTTTGCCCTTGATTTGTCTGCCCTCCACTCTTGCTTTTCTCCTTCCTACCATTTGCTTCTGCCCCCTTTTTACTTCCCTCTGCCTCCCTGCACAGATTCCCATTCCCCTGCCATTGTAGTTTAAACCCTGCCCAATTAGAATCATAGATTTGAATCATAGAATCATCGAAATTTATAGCACGGAAGGAAGCCATTTCAGCCCACTGTGTCCGTGCCGGCCGACACAGAGCTATGCAGCCTAATTCCACTCTCCAGCACTTGGTCCCTTGCCGTGTAGCTTGCGGCACTTCAAGTGCACATCCAAGTACTTTTTAAATGTGCTGAGTGTTTCTGCTTCTACCATCCTTTCAGGCAGTGAGTTCCAGACCCCCAGCCATTGGGTGAAGAACTTTCTCCTCAAATCCCCTCTAAACCTCCTACCTACAGAGGGAAGGAGTTATAGAGCTTTGGTCCTAGGCAGCAGAAGTCAGGACCACCCATAGTTACACGATTATAATTACGGATCCTCAAGAGGGCAGAATTTGAGAAGCACCGATATATGGGGAGGGGGATGGGCTTGTGAATCTGAAGGATATTACTGAGATAGGGAGGGACGAGGCCACAGAGGGATTTGTAAATAAGATGAGAATTTTGAAATTGATATGTTGCATACCAGGGAGCCAATGTAGGTCACATGGATGATGGGTGAACAGGATTTGGTGCGAGTTAGAACACGGGCTGCAGAATTTTGGATGAGCTCGGGTTTACTTCGTGTAGAACATGGGAGGCCAGCCAGGAGTGTGTTGGAATAGTCAAGTCGAGAGGAAACAAAGGCATGGTTGAGGGCTTCTGCAGCAGATGAGCTGTGGTAGGGGCGGAGACGGGCAATGTTATGGGGGTGGAAATATGCGATTTTGGTTAAGGTGCGGATACGTGCTCGGAAGCTCATTTCAGGGTGAAAGTTTGCGAACAGTCTCGTTCAGCCTCGGTCAGATGCTCGAGAGAGGGATGTAGTCGGTCACTAGGGAACGGAGTTTGTGATGGGGACAAAAGACAATGGCTTCAGTCTTCCCAATATTTAATTGAGGAAAATTTCTGCTCACCTGGTACTGGATGCTGTACAAGCAGTCTGACAATTTAGAGACTGTTGAGCGATCGAGAGAAGTTGTAGTGAGATGGAGCTGGGCCTCGTTGGAATCATAGAATGGTTACAGCACAGAAGGAGGCCATTCTGCCTGTCGAACCCATGCCGGCTCTCTGCAAGAGCTTTTCAGCTAGTCCCACTCACCTACCTTTTCCCTGTAGCCCGAAAAATGTCTCTCCTTCAGATACATATCCAACTCCCTTTTGAAACCAGTGACTGAGTCAGCCTCCACCATCCCTTTAGGCAGTGCATTCCAGTTCCTAACCACTCGCTGTGTAAAAATATTTTTTCTCATGTTGCCTGTGGTTGTTTTGCTAATCACCTTAAATCTGTGTCCTCTGGTTCTCTAACCTTCCACCAATGGGAACAGTTTCCCTCTAACTACTCTGTCCAGATCCCTCATGATTTTGAACACCTCTATTAAATCTTCTCTGCTCTGAGGAGAAAGCCCCAGCTTCTCCAGTGTATCCACGTTACTGAAGGCCCTCATCCCTGGAATCATTATCGTACATCTTTTCTACACCCTCTCTCAGCCCTTCACATCCTTCCTGAAGTGCGGTGCCCAGAATTGGACACACTACTCCAGTTGAGGCCGAATGAATGTTTATACATGTTCATCTTAATTTCCACACTTTTGTACTCTATACCTCTATTCATGAAGCCCAAGATCCCGTAAGTTTTTTTTAACTGCTTTCATAACCTGCCCTGCCACCTTCAACGATCTGTGCACATAAACCGTTCGATCTCTCAGATGTATTCTCGACCTGACATCTGTCATACGCACTCTTTTTCGGCTTTACCTTACTGCCTGGCCACCTGTGATGTTCGCGGCCTCGAGGAGTCCATGGGCCATGTGTCTATTCAGTGTGAGAGGTTGCAGACCCTGAATAGTTACCTGAAGGGGCTGCTCCTCAACTTTTGGTTATACTTTAGCCCCGTGCTCCTAATCTTTGGCCGCCTGGTACAGAGGCGGGTGGGTAAGACGGAGGATCTTCTCCTGGACCTGCTCTTGGGCCAGGCTCAAACAGCAACTTGTAGGTCCGGGGTGGGCGGGGCCCAGAGGTGGGTCACTCTAGCTGCTTGCCTCTCTTCCACGGTCAAGAAAGGAGGGAGAGAGAAAACGGGAAACTACAGGCCAGTTAACCTGACATCAGTCCTTGGGAAAATCCTGGAATCCATTACTACAGAAGTGGTAACAGAGCTTTTAGAAAATCATGGTATGATTAGGCAGAGTCACCATGAATTTCTGAAAGGTAATCGTGTTTAATACAGTTATTAATTTTTTTGAGGATGTAACTAGCAGGGTGGATGAAGGGGAACCAGTGGATGTAATATTTTAGAATTTCCAAAAAGCATTTGATGTGCCACATGAAATGCAACTTAAGAGCTCATGGAGTTGGGGGTAATATATTAATATGGATAGAGGATTGGTTAACGGATGGAAAACAGAGAGTAGGGATAAACGGGTCATTTTCCGGTTGGCAGGCTGTGACTAGTGGAGTGCTAACGCTTTACTTGAACTATTTACAGTCTATATTAATGACCAAGTGCATTGTATACAGGATTGCTGACGATTCAAAGCCAGATGGGAAAGTACGTTGTGAGGAGGATGCAAAGAGCTGCAGAGGGATATGGACAGGTTAAGTGAGTGGGCAGTAAGGTGGCAGTTGGAGTAAAATGTGGGGAAATGTGAGCTTATTCACTTTGTTAGCAAGAATAGAAAAACATAATATTTTGTTAATGGTGAAAAACTGATAAATCTTAGTGTTCAGAGAAATTTAGGTGTCCTCGCACAGGAAAATCAGAGAGCTGGCAGGCAGGCCCAGCAAGCAATTAGGAAGACCGATTGGCCTTTATTGCCAGGTAGTTGGAGTACAAGAATTACAAAGTCTTGCTGCAATTGTAAAAGGTCTTGGTAAGACGACACCTACAGTACTATGCACAGTTTTGGTCTCCTTAATCTGAGGGAGTGCAACGAAGGTTTGTCAGACTGATTAACGGGATGGGGGATTCTCTTATGAGGAGAGATTGAGCAGAATGGGCCTATACTCTCTGGTGTTTATATGAATGGGAGGTGATTTCATTGAAACATATACAATTCTGAGAGGGATTGAAAAGGTGGATGCTGAGAGGTTGTTTCCTCCGGCTAGAAACGCGAGAACTAGGAAGCATAGTCTCATGATAAGGCTGCGATGAGGAGGAATGACCTCACTCAGAGGGTTGAAAATATTTGGAATTCTCTACCCCAAAGGACTGTGGGCGCTGAGGTGTTGAATATAGTCAAGAATGAGACAATAGAATTTTGGAATTTCGAGAAATCAAAAGATAGAGAGAGGGCAAGAAAGTGGAGTTATGGTCAATGATCAGCCATGATCTTATTAATGGCGGAGCAGGCTCGAGGGACCGTATGGCCTATTCCTGTGCCAAAACATTAGTGGGAGTTGTGTACAGACCTCCAAACAGTAGCAGTGATCTTGGTGAGGGCATCAAACAGGAAATTAGGGGTGCATGCAATAAAGGTGCAGCAGTTATAATGGGTGACTTTAATATGCATATAGATTGGGTTAACCAAATTGGAAGCAATACCGTGGAGGAGGTTTTCCTGGAGTGCATAAGGGATAGTTTTCGAGACCAATGTATCGAGGAACCAACTAGGGGGGAGGCCATCTTAGACTGGGTGTTGTGCAACGAGAGAGGATTAATTAGCAATTTCAATGTGCGAGGCCCTTTGGGGAAGAGTGACCATAATATGGTGGAGTTCTACATTAGGATGAAGAATGAAACAGTCAATTCAGAGACCATGGTCCAGAACGTAAAGAAGGGTAACTTTGAAGGTATGAGGCGTGAATTGTCTAGGATAGATTGGCGAAAGATACTTAAGGGGTTGACTGTGGATGGGCAATGGCAGACATTTAGAGACTGCATGGATGAACTACAACAATTGTACATTCCTGTCTGACGTAAAAATAAAAAAGGAAAGGTGGCGCAACCGTGGCTATCAAGGGAAATCAGGGATAGTATTAAAGCCAAGGAAGTGGCATACAGATTGGCCAGAAATAGCAGCGAACCCTGGGACTGGGAGAAATTTAGAATGCAGCAGAAGAGGACAAAGGGTTTGGTTAGGGCAGGGAAAATAGAGTACGAGAGGAAGCTTGCAGGGAGAATTAAGATGGACTGCAAAAGCTTCTGTCGATAAGTAAAGAGAAAAAGGTTAGTAAAGACAAACGTAGGTCCCCTGCAGTCAGAATCAGGAAAGTCATAATGGGGAACAAAGAAATGGCAGACCAACTGAACAAGTACTTTGGTTCGGTATTCACTAAGGAGGACACAAACAACTTTCCGGATATAAAAGGCGTCAGAGGGTCTAGTAAGAAGGAGGAACTGAGGGAAATCCTTATTAGTCGGCAAATTGTGTTGGGGAAATTGATGGGATTGAAGGCCGATAAATCCCCAGGGCCTGATGGACTGCATCCCAGAATACTTAAGGAGGTGGCCTTAGAAATAGCGGGTGCATTGACAGTCATTTTCCAACATTCCATAGACTCTGTATGGAGTGAAGGTTAGCCAATGTAACCCCACTTTTTAAAAACGGAGGGAGTGAGAAAAGAAGGGAATTATAGACCGGTTAGCCTGACATCGGTAGTGGGTAAATTGATGGAATCAATTATTAAGGATGCCATAGCAGCGCAATTGGAAAGAGGTGACATGATAGGTGCAAGTCAGCATGGATTTGTGAAAGGGAAATCATGCTTGACAAATCTTCTGGACTTTTTTGAGGATGTTTCCAGTAGAGTGGACAAAGGAGAACTAGTTGACTTTGTGTATTTGGACTTTCAGAAGGCTTTCAACAAGGTCCCACACAAGAGCTTAATGTGCAAAATTAAAGCACATGGGATTGGGGGCAGTGTGCTGACGTGAATTGAGAACTGGTTGGCAGACAGGAAGCAAAGAGTAGGAGTAAATGGGTACTTTTCAGAATGGCAGGCAGTGACTAGTGGGGTACCGCAAGGTTTTGTGCTGGTGCCCCATCTGTTTACATTGTATAGTAATGATTTAGACGAGGGGAGTAAATGTAGTATCTCCAAATTTGCGGATGACACTAAGTTGGGTGGCAGCGTGAGCTGCGAGGAGGATCCTATGAAGCTGCAGAGTGACTTGGATAGGTTAGGTGAGTGGGCAAATGCATGGCAGATGAAGTATAATGTGGATAAATGGGATGTTATCCACTTTGGTGGTAAACACAGAGAGACAGACTATCTGAATGGTGACAGATTAAAAAAAGGGGAGGTGCAACGAGTCTTGGGTATCATGGTACATCAGTCATTGAAGGTTGGCATGCAGGTACAGCAGGCGGATAAGAAAGCAAATGGGACGTTGGCCTTCATAGCGAGGGGATTTGAGTACAGGGGCAGGGAGGTGTTGCTACAGTTCTACAGGGCTTTGGTGAGGCCACACCTGGAGTATTGTGTACAGTTTTGGTCTCCGAACTTGAGGAAGGACATTCTTGCTGTTGAGGAAGTGCAGCGAAGGTTCACCAGACTGATTCCCGGGATGGCAGGACTGACATATCAAGAAAATTTGGATCAACTGGGCTTGTATTCACTGGAGTTCAGAGGAATGAGAGGGGATCTCATAGAAACGTTTAAAATTGTGACGGGTTTCGACAGGTTAGATGCAGGAAGAATGTTCCCAATGTTGGGGAAGTCCAGAACCAGGGGTCACAGTCGAAGGATAAGGGGTAAGCCATTTAGGACTGAGATGAGGAGAAACTTCTTCACCCAGAGAGTGGTGACCCTGTTAAATTCTCTACCACAGAAAGTTGTTGAGGCCAATTCACTAAATATATTCAAAAAGGAGTTGGATGAAGTCCTTACTACTAAGGGGATCAAAGGGTATTGCGAGAAAGCAGGAATGGGGTACTTAAGTTGCATGTTCAGCCATGAACTCATTGAATTGCAGTGCAGGCTCGAAGGGGCGAATGGCCTACTCCTGCACCTATTTTCTATGATTCTATGTTTCTATTCCCATGCCGAGGAGATTGCTGCACCAGACGGAGGGGCAACATTTGTGACATTGATTCTCCATCAATTCCCATTTCCCTTCTTTCTGGTGGATAATGGAGGGGCCGCTGTGTGTAATGTACAAGTCAGTAAGCATTGTCATCAATGATTAATCAGCACTTTCTAATTGGAGATGTGCATCAGTGAAACCTTTCAGACACTGAATTTTAGATTTTGTACCAAAGATCAATTTAGGATTGAAGGAAAAGTTTATACATTTTATTGTAAACACATTTCTGAAGAGAGTTCTGAGGAACGGTCATCAAACTGAAGCGTTCACTCTGTTTCTCTCCAAAGCGGCTGCCTGACCCGCTGAGATTATCAGCATTTTCTGTTTTTATTTCAGATTCCAGGTCAGAACAGTTCAGGACGTGACATTCCAGGATTCTCACAGACAGAACACACAAATATTTAATCCTTCCACATTCACAGGCCGATTATATTCAGGTCCTGATTAATCGAGTGACTCTGTCAGATTTTGACGCGATGTTTGGTTAGAGTTCCCTGTCTCCAAATCCTCGCCTTCTAATATCCTGTAAAAGGAGTTTACAAAATACATCAGTGTAAGGACAGGATAGAAATTCAGAACAGATAATTCTCGTTTCTATGGAACATTCTTTCCTCTCTTGTTCCCCCAAACCTGCAAATCCCCACCCCACACACTCTCCCTCCTCCCTGAGCAGAAACCCAAACCCATTGCACCATCTCCGACATTTCTTTCCTGCACTCCCAGTTTTCTCCCACCCTCGGCTGTGGATGGGTTCAGTTCTTCAGCCGCTGTGTGCAGAGTGAGAATTCAATCAATGAGTCAATGATTTTATCTCCTGGTCACTGGGACACTAAATCCCCGCCCACTCTTCGTTCCAGTACCAAGATGGCCGCACTGCAAGAAAAACCGTTCGCTTTTTCCTGCACGAAGATGGCTGTCCGTAACGGGCCTGTCACAAATAAAAAGCCACACGGGCGCCGTCGGATGGAACATAGACCGGGCCACTGGTTCACTTTCAGGCCTGGAGGCTGTTCTCCAACATTATAAATCGTGCGATGCGGCCTACCCGCAGTTTATTAATCACACGCTCCCGCCCACCAACACTATTTTGCTTGTGTTTTATTGCCCGTGTTGCTCAAGATCCAAATCTGGAAACAAAGAATGAGCAATTCAGATCTCATTGAAAGCTAAATGATTCTGAGGGGGGTTGACATGTTGGATGCCGAAAGGATCTTTCCCCTGGCTGGAGAGTCTACATCTAGAGGGCATACTTCCAGGATAAGGGACGGGCCATTTAAGACAGAGAAGAGGATGAATTTCATCACTCAGATCGTTGTGAATCTTTGAAATTCTCAATCCAAAGGCCTGTGGATGTTGAGGTGTTGAGTATATTCAAGGCTGAGATAGATAGATGTTTGGGCTGTCGGATAATCAAGGGATATGGGTATAATGCAGCAAAGTGGAGTTGAGGTAGATGATCAACCATGATCTTATTGAATGGCCGAGCAGGCTCGAGGGGCCGTATGGCCTACTCCTATTCCTAATTCTTATGTTCTTATATAACTTCACACCTTCCCATTAAAACCTCCTCAGAATTGAGAACACTAATTGTGTCCTTTGTCGCTTAATTCCCCCTGATCTTTGGCCATCTTGTGGTTTGCTCTGAGAAACTCCTCTGGTTGACCGTCACTGTGAAAATGCAAGTTGTTGTGTGTGGAGTTATATAATCATGTTTAAAAAACTCTGGCGCCTGCAGTAGATGTTTTCATCAGCAGAAGGCGACAATCAGCTTATTAAACAGGAATCATGCAGAGACTGCTGTTGCTGAGCAGATACGTCACTGTCTGCATGGTCAGAACAAGTTATGTAATTGTTATCAATCAACAATTACAAATACTCAGAATTCTGCTCAGTCCAATTTTAAGAGAGCATGCATCCTTATAATTAATCTGACAGAACAATAGAGATTGAATTAATTTCAAACCAGACTTTGGGAAGTATGTCAAGGCCGTGAAGATGGTGCAGCAAAGATTTACTAGCATTCTTCCAGGAATGAGGCATTTCAGTTATGCAGAGACTAGAGAAACTGGAATGGAGTAGAGAAGGGTAAATGATGATTTAATAAAGGTGATTAACATGATGTATGTTTGTGACAGAATCATCGAGGTTTATGACACAGAAGGAGGTCTTTGTGCCCATCATGTCCATGCCGGCCGAAATACAGCCACCCGTCCTAATCACACTTTCCATTGGTCCATAGCTCTGTAGGTTATGGCACCTCAAGTGCATATGCAGGTACTTTTTCAATGAGGTGAGAATTTCTGCCTGTACCTCCCTTTCAGGCAGTGAGTTCCAGACCCCCACCACCCTCTGGATGAAAAGGAATTCGCCTCCATCCCCTCTAATCATTCCAGCAATTACATTACATCTATTTTTCCAGGTTATTGACCACTCTGCTCAGGGAAATAGTTCCTTCCTAGCAACTCTATCCAAGATCCTTATACTAGAAACATAGAAACGTAGAAATTTTAGCGCAGAAGGAGGTCAATTCGGCCCATCGTGTCCACGCCGATCGACAAAGAGCCGCACAGGCCTGGGTCAGCAGCCCTAAAGTTTACATATAAACCTATGAACAATGACAGACAGGCAAAGAGCACCCAGCCCAACCAGTCCGCCCCACACAACTGCGACACCCCTTATATAAAAACATTCCACACTCCACCCCAACCGGAGCCATGTGATCTCAAAACCAGAGCCAAAACCAGATAAAAACCCAGGGCAATTTAGGAAGAAAAGATCTGGGAAAATTACTCTCTAACCCATCCAAGCGATCGAAATTATTCGGAGAGATCATCCTGGCCGAATTCTGTTCCCCGCAGTACTTACCATTATATCTGCTCCGTCCAACAAAAGGTCGTCCAGTGTACTCCCAGCTATCAGCTCTCGGTCCGTAACCCCGCAGATTACAGCACTTTAAATGCCCATCCAACCACCTCTTAAAAGTGAAGAGGTTTTCTGCATCCACCACTGTTCCACGCATAGAGTTCCCGATCCCCAGAACCCTTTCGTAAAGAAGCCACCCTCTCAAATCCTCTCTAAACATTCCACCTACCATCTTAAAAGTATGCCTCCTCGTAATAGATTGCTCCACCAATGGAAATAGGCCCTTATTATCCACTATGTCCAGGCCCCTCAATATTTTGTACACTTCAATGAGGTCTCCACTCAACATCCTCTGTTCCAATGAGAACAAACCCAGCCTATCCAATCTGTCCTCATAACTAAGATTCTCCATTCCAGGCAGCAACCTCGTAAATCTCACCTGCACCCTCTCCAGTGAAATCAGAAATCACATCCTTCCTATAACACAGCTACCAGAACTGCACCTAGTACTACAGCTGTGACCTAACCAAAGTAGTATATACTTTAAGCATAACCTCCCTGCTTTTATATTCTATGCCTTGGCCAATAAAGGCAAGCATTCCGTATGCCTTATTGACCACCTTATCCACTTGGCCTGCTACTTTCAGGGATCTGTGGACAAGCACTCCATAGTCCCTTTGTTCATTTACACTATTAAGTGGACTACCGCTTAATGTTTATATCCTTTCCTTATTAGCTCTCCCAAAGTGCATCAGCTCAGACCTCTCTGAATTAAATTCCATTTGCCACTGCTCTGCCCACCTGACCAGTAGATTGATATCCTCCTGCAGCACATGACTTTCCTATTCATTATCAATCACACAGACAATTTTAGTGTCGTCTACAAAATTCTTAATCATACTCCCTATATTCAAATCTAAATCGTTGATATTGTAGTGTATGGAGTAAGAGTCAGACTGAACACTGTGAGTTCAAAGTAACGTGTGAACTTAGTCTTTTATTGCAGGTCTCCAGTGTGGCTCTCCAACCCGGAAAGCCTTCTTAAATACCTGTGCTCCCAAGGGATTATGGGATCCATTGGGACTCCGGGGAATGAGCCTTCTGGTGGCTGTACAGTGTAAATACAAGTCCACAAATATAACAACACTCCCGCCCAAAGTCAATAGGGTAACTATTTACAATGTGAGTCGATCTGGGTCCCTTCTTAACCTAGTTGATCGTCTCGGTGTGAAAGCTGGTGTTGTTGAATCATTTGTTGGGCCCTCGCTGGGCTCTGTGCAGCTGGCCTTGCTGGGCTGCCTGGTGTGTTGGGCTCTGCAGGGCTGGTGTGGGTGATGGGTTCTGTTTCGTGGTCAACCGTGGTGTCGGTCGTCACTGGTGTGCATGTTGGGGGATCTAAAAAAGTAGGGTCCAAGGTGGGTTGCTCAGGGTAGTCCGTGAATGTGAGCTTGATTTGGTCCAAGTGTTTCCGTTGAATGCGTCCATTTTAAAGTTGGTGCCAAAACACACTGCTGCCTCTTTGGCACCGACAATTCCGGGAAGCCACTTGGGACCCTGTCCATAATTTAATAGAAATACAGGATCATTGACTTCAATCTCGCATGACACATTTGCGCTATCATTGTATGCACTTTGTTGAAAACGCCTGCTCTCTACCTGTTCATGTAGATCAGGGTGAAGAAACGAGAGCCTTGTCTTAAGTGCTCTTTTCATGATCAGTTCAGAAGGTGGGATCCCAGTGAGTGAGTGGGGTCACAAGGAACATTTTAAACAAGAACTGGCCTGCATAGTCGACCTGTACCCTAGACCACGGTTTGGAGCGCCAAGACCATAAACTTAGCGGCGCCTCCCTGGGTACATCGCTTAACTGCGAGCATGTATTACATCTGTGAACGCAGGACTCTAAATCCACATCGATACTGGTCCACCACATGTAGGATCTGGCTGTCGCTTTCATCATTATTATGCCTGGGTGGGTACTGTGAAGTTCATTGATGAAGGTGTCTCTGCCCTTCTTGGGGACCACTACTCGATTGCCCTACAGAAGGCAGTCTGCCTGTATAGACATTTCATCTGTGCTCTGCTGGAACAGATTTATCTCTTCCTGCATTTCCACTGGGACACTGGGACACTGGACCAGCTCCCGTGAAGCACACAACTTTTGACTAGAGATAATAAGGGGTCCTGGCTTGTCCAAGTTTTGATCTGCCGGGCAGTGACGAGTGATTGCTCACTCTCAAATGCTTCCATTACCATCGCTGGATCTGCGGGCTGCAACATTTCCACCCCCGTGGTTAGCAACGGCAGTCTATTGAGAGCATCGGCGCAGTTTTCTGTGCCTGGCCTGTGGCGAATAGCGTAATTATATGCTGACAACGTGAGCGCCCATCTCTGGATGGGGGCCGATGCGTTGGTATTTATCCCATTACTCTCGGAAAACAGGGATATAAGTGGCTTATGGGCAGGTTCCATTTCGAATTTTAGCACAAACAGGTTTTGATGCAATGTTTTACCCCATAGACACACGCTAACGCTTCTTTTTCAATCATGCTGTAGCCTCTCTCGGCCTTAGACAGACGCCTGGATGCATAAGCAACCAGTTGCAGTTTCCCAAAATCATTAGCTTGTTGCAATACACACCCGACGCCATATGACGACGCATCACATGCTCGTACCAAACGCTTACATGGATCATACAACACAAGCAATTTGTTTGAGCATAATAATTCTCTCGCTTTTACAAAGGCATTTTCTTGGCTTTTGCCCCAAACTCATTCGCCCCCTTTTCGTAGGAAGACATGTAGTGGTTTTAACAGGGTGATGAGACCCGGTAAGAAGTTATCAAAGTATTTCAAGAGTCCCAGAAACGTCCGCAGCTCCATCACGTTCTGTGGCCTCGGTGCGTTCTCGATTGCGCTCACTTCAAGCATTTTAACCTGAGCCCCACACGGTTGAGTCGACTAAGAACCTCCTCCAGGTTCTGCAGGTGCTCGACTGTGTTCCGACCGATGATCAAGATTTCGTCCTCAAAGACCACGGTGTGCGGGACTGACTTCAGTAACTTTCCATGTTTCTCTGGAATATCGCCGCCGCTGATCTGTTATAAACAAAAATACATTTGTGCGTGTTGATGCAGGAGAGGGCCTTCGATGATTCCTCCAGTTCCTGCATCATGTAGGCTGAAGTCAGATCCAGCTTCGTGAATGTCTTTCCTCCCGCCAGCGTTGCAAAGAAGTCGTCGGCTTTTGGTAGTGGTATTGGTCCTGCAGGGAGAAACGATTGATAGTTACTTTGTAATCACTATAGATTCTGACGATGCCATCCCCCTTGAGGACTGGGACAATAGGACTGGCCCACTCACTGAACTCGATCGGTGAAATGATGCCTTCTCTTTGTCGCCAGTCTAGCTCGATCTCTCCCATTTCTTTCATCATGTACGGTGCTTCTCTCGACCTGTGATGGATGGGTCGCGCCCCCGGAATTAGGTAGATCTGCATTTTTGCTTCTTGAAATTTCCCGATGCTTGATTCAAACAGCGAAGGAAATTTGTTTTAGAGCTGGGCACAGGAAGTGTCGTCAGCGGGTGATCGCGCTCGGATGTCGTCCCAGTTCCAGCGAATCTTTCCCAGCCAGCTCCTGCCGAGCAGCGTGGGACCATCGCCCGATACCACACAGAGTGGTAGCTTGTGAACCGCTCAATCATAAGAGACCTTTACGGTAGCACTGTCGATTACAGGAATCAGTTCCTTTGTGTAAGTTCTTAGTTTCGTGTGAATTGGAGTTAAGACTGGCCTTGAGGCCTTATTGCACCACAACCTTTCAAAAGTATTTTTGCCCATGATGGACTGGCTTGCACCCGTGTCCAGCTCCATTGACACCGGGAGTCCATTGAGTTCAACATTCAGCGTTATCGGGGGGACAATTCGTGGTGAATGTGTGCACCTCATGTACCTCTGCCTCCTCTATCTGAAGCTCTGTTTTTTCATGATCCTCCTCTGTAACCTGATGGTTTTCAACTTTAGCAGGTTTAGCAGCTCACCTGTACACTCGTTGGAGGTGTCCCATTGTTCCAAAGCCCTTGCAAACGTATCCTTTGAATCAGCATGAATGGAAACGATGATCACCCCCGCAGTGCCAACAAGGTGTTAATTGCCTTGCATTCATCACCCTTGATGGTGGACTCTGAGACATCTGCCGACGTGTAGCTGCTAGTAGGTGTGACCTGTCCTGTACGTTCTGATTCGAAAACAACATCACTTTGTTCATAGTACTTTTAGCAGCACTTGTGTGCTGAGCGATTTGCTTAGTTTTGTCACTGGTGGCGATGAACGCCTGGGCTATCGCTGTGGCCTTATTCAAGGTTGGGGTCTCTACATTCAAAAGTTTGCGAAGGAAGGTTTCGTGGCCAAAGCCAAGTACGAAAAAGTCTCTGAGCATATGCTGTAAATGGTCCTTCAAATTCTCAATGTCTTGCAAGGCGTCTGAGCTTGGCGACATGACTCACCACTCCCTGGCCTTCAGATCTTTTGTAGGTGGAGAACCTGTACGTCGCCATCAAAATGCTTTCATTTGGGTTCAAATGCTCTCGGACCAGTGTGCACAAATCGTCATATGATTTCTCCGTGGTTTCGCTGAAGTGAGCAGATTCTTCATGAAGCCTTACGTTGGTGCCCCAAGGAGGATGAGGATGATCGCCCTTTGTTTGGCAGTGTGCTCTTCCCCATCTAGTTCGTTGGCCAAGAAGTATTGGTCGAGTCGCTTCACAAAAGTTTCCCAATCATCTCCCTGCTAAAATTTCTCCAGGATGCACACTGTTCTCTGCATTTTTGGGTTCGCTAACTGTATCTCGTCGCCAGTTGTAGTGTATGGAGAAAGAGTCAGACTGAACACTGTGAGCTCAAAAAAAGTGTGACCTTAGTCTTTTATTGCAGAGTGCGTCTCCAACCTGTGAAGCCTTCTTAAATACCTGTGCTCCCAAGGAATTATGGGATCCCTTGGGATTCCGGGGAATGAGCCCTCTGGTGGTTGTACAGAGTAAATACAAGTCCACATATATAACAGATATATACCACAAAAGCAAGGGGCCCAGTACTGAGCCCGGCGGAAACCCACTGGAAACATCCTTCGAGTCAAAATAAATCCATCAATCATTACCCTTTGTTTCCTACCTTCAAGCCAATTTTGGATACAACTTGCCACTTTGTCCTGGATGCCGTGGGTTTAAACCAGTCTACCATGTGGAAATTGATTGCATTTTTTGAAGAGGTAACCAAGAGGGTTGATCTTCCCTTTAGAAATCCGTGCTGACTGTCCCTAATTAATCATTGCCTTTCCAAATGTAGATTCGTCCTGACTTTTAGGACTTTTTCCAATAATTTTCCCACCACAATAATCTTGTACACAACAATGAAATCTCCCCTCAGCCTCTTCTGTTCCAAAGGAAACAACTCCAGCCTATCCAATCTTTCCTCAAGGCTAAAATTCTCCAGTCCTGGCAACATCCTCTTCAATCTCCTCTGTACCCTCTATAGTGCAATCACATTTTTCCTGTAATGTGGTGACCAGGACTGCACACTGTGGCCGAACTAGTGTTTTATAGTGTTAATGCCTAATCTCGCTGCTCTTATATTCTATGCCATGACTAGTAAAGGCACGTATTCTGTATTCCTTTTTAAAACACCTAATCTATCTGGTCTGCAACCTTCAGCGATCTGTGGACCTGTACTCCAAGGTCCAGGAATACTGGGGCAGTTTGGGTCTCCTTATCTAAGGAAGAATATACTTGCCTTGGTGGTGGTGCAACTGTGGTTCACTAGATTGAATCCTGGGATGAGAGAGCTGTCTTATGATGAGAGATTGTATAGAATGGGCCTCTACTCTCTGCAGGTTAAAAGAATGCGCTCATTGAAAGATATAGGATTCCGAAGGGGATTGGCAGGTTAGATGCTGAGAGGTTGTTTCCCCTGGCTAGAGAGTCTACATCTAGAGGGCATAGTTTCAGGATAACGGGTGGACCATTTAAGACAGAGAAGAGGATGAATGCCATCACTCAGAGCGTTGTGAGTCTTTGAAGTTCTCAATCCAAAGGACTGTGGATGTTGAGTCGTTGAGTATACTTCGGCTGAGATAGATAGATATTTGGACTGTAGGAGAATCAACGTAAATGGGGATAATTCAGCAAAGTGGAGTTGAGGTTGATGATCAGCCATGATCTTATTAAATGGTGGATCAGGGTCGTGGGGCCGTATGGCCTAATCCTGCTCCTAATTCTAATGTTCCATGTAACTTCACACCCTCCCAAGAAAACCTCCTCAAAATTGATAACACGATTGTGTCCCTTCTCTCTTAACTCCCCCTCATCTCTTGGCCATCTTGTGGTTAACTCTGAGAAACTCCTCTGGATGAACGTCACTGGGAAAATGCAAGTTGTTGTGTGTGGAATTAAATAATCATGTTTAAAAAAAACTCTGGCGCCTGCAGTAGATGTTCATCATCAGCTGATGGCGACAGTGAGCTTATTGAAACATTATTCATGCAGAGGCTGCTGTTGCTGAGCAGATAAGTCACAATCTGCATTGCTGGAACAAATTATATAAACGTTATCAATCAATAATTACTAATACTGATATTATTGCTCAGTCCAATTTTAATAGAGCATACATACTTAGAATGAATCTGGCGAAACATTCGAAATTAAATTAATTTCAATCCAGACTTAGGGAAGTATGTCAAGGCCTTAAGATGGTGCAGAAGAGATTAACTAGAATTCTGACATGAATGAGGTATTTTCAGTTATGCAGAGACTAGGGAAACTGGGATTGAGCAGAGAAGGTTAAAGGATGATAAAATAGAGGTAATTAAAATGATGAAAGGTTGTGTCAGAATCATAGATGTTTACAACACAGAGGGTGGCAATTGCGCCCATCGTGTCTCTGGCTCCCGAGAAACAGCCATCCGCCCTAATCGCACTTTCCAGCTCTTGGTCCATAGCCCTGTAGGTTACAGCACCTCAAGTGTTTTTCAGGTGTTCTCCAATGAGACGAGGATTTCTGCCTGTACCTCCCTTCAGGCAGTGAGTTCCAGACTCCTACCACCTTCTGGATGAAAAGTATTTCTCCTCGATCCCCTCTAATCCTCTACTAATTACTTTACATCTATTCTCCCTGGTTATTGACCATTCTGCTGAGCGAAATAGCTCCTTCCTATACACTCTATCTAGGCCTTCTATAATCTTGTACACGTCAATTAAATCTCCCCTCAGCCTGCTCTGTTCCAAAGAAAATAACTCCAGCCGATCCAATCTTTCCCCATAGGTAACATTCTCCAGTCCAGGCGACATCCTCATTCATCTCCTCTATACCCTCTACAGTGCAATCACATCCTTCCTGTAATTTGGTGACCAGAACTGAATGCAGTACTCGCACTGTGGCCTTTCTAGTGTTTGATGGATTTAATGCATAACCTCTCTGCTCTTATATTCTATGCCACGACTAATAAAGGCACGTTTTCCATCTACCTTTTTAACCACCTTATCTACCTGTCCTGATATCTTCAGGGATCTTTGGACCTGCACTCCAGAGTCCTGGAGCAATGGGCCGTTTGTGTCTCATGATCTAAGGAAATATATACTTGCCTTGCTGGTCGTGCAACGGAGGTTTACTAGATTGAATCCTGGGATGAGAGATACGTTTTATAATGAGAGATTGTATATAATGGGCCTATGCTGTCTGCAGTGTAGAAGAATGAGAGATGCTCTCATTGAAAGATACAATATTCTGAAGAGTATTGACAGGGTAGATGCGGAGAGGTAGTTTCCCCTGGCCGGAGAGTCTAGAACGAGAAGGCATTGTTTCAGGATAAGGGGTCGGCCATTTAAGAAAGAGAAGAGGATGAATTTCTTCACTCAGAGCGTTGTGAGTCTTTGAAATTCTCAATCCAAAGGACTGTGGATGCTGAGTCGTTGAGTATATTCATGGCTGAGATAGATAAATTTTTGCTCTGTAGGAGAATCAAGGGATATGGGGATAATGCAGCAAAGTGGAGTTGCGTTCGATGATAAACCATGATCTTATTGAATGGCGGAGCAGGCTCGAGGGGCCGTATGGCCGACTCCTGCTCCTAATTCTTATGTTCTTATATAAATTCACACCTTCCTATGAAAACCTCCTCAGAATTGGTAACACGAATTGAGTCCTTTCTCCCGTAACTCCTCCTAATCTCTTGGCCCTCTTGTGGCTTGCTCTGAGACACTCCTCTGGGCGAACGTCACTGGGAAAATACAATTTGTTGTATGTGGAATTAAATAAACATGTTTAAAAAACTCTGGTGCCTGCAGTGGTTGTACATGATCAGCAGATGGCGTGAGTGAGCTTATTGAAACAGGAATCATGCAGAGGCTGCTGTTGCTGAGCAGACAAGTCACCATCTGTATTGTCAGAACAAATTGTATCGTCTTTATCAATTAATAATTACTAACACTCAGATTACTGCTCAGTCCAATTTTAAGAGAGCAAGAATCCTTATAATTAATCTAACGGAACAATAGAGATTGAATTAATTTCAGTCCAGACTTTGGGGAATATGTCATCGCCTTGAAGACGGTGCAGAACAGATTAAACATAGAAACATAGTAAATAGGTGTAGGAGTAGGCCTTTCGGCCATTCGAGCCTGCACCACCATTCAATAAGATCATGGCTGATCATTCACCTCAGTACCCCTGGGGTATGGTGAGAAAGCAGGAATGGGGTACTGAAGTTGCATGTTTAGCCATGAACTCATTGAATGGCGGTGCAGGCTAGAAGGGCCGAATGGCCTACTCCTGCACCTATTTTCTATGTTTCTATGTTTCTATGTTTCTATGTTTCTATGTTTCTATGTTTCTATGTTTCCTGCTTTCTCTTCATACCACTTGATCCCCTTAGCTGTAAGGGTCATATCTAACCGCCTCTTGAATATATCGAATGAACTGCATCAACAACTCTCTGTGGCAGGGAATTCCACAGGTTAACAACTCTCTGAGTGAAGAAATTTCTCCTCATCTCAGTCCTAAATGGTCTACCCCTTATCCTAAGACTGCGTCCCCTGATTCTGGACTTCCCCAACATCGGGAACATTATACCCGCATCTAACCTGTCTCATCCCTTCAGAATTGGGGCAACTTCATGCCCTAAAATTGCTTCACAGGAGCGTTATCAAACAAATTGTGACACCGAGCCACAGAATGAGATACTGGGACAGGTGATCAAAAGCTTGGTCAAAGAGATAGGTTTTAGGGAGCGTCTTAAAGAAGGGAAGACAGATGGAGAGTGTTAGGAAGCGAATTCCAGAGGTTAGAGCCTTGGCAGCTGAAGGCACGGCGATGGTGGGGTGATTAAAATCAGGGATGCTCAAGAGTCAACTATTGGAGGAGCACGGAGCTCTCGGGAGGGTTGTGGGACACAACACAGCGGTTCCTACGTGGAGCTTCAACACGGCAAGCGAGCAGAGGAAACGTTTCAAGGACACCCTCAAGGCCTCCTTGATAAAATGCATAATCCCCACCAGCACCTGGAACTCTCTGGCCAAAGACCACCCTAAGTGGAGGAAGAACATTCGGGAGGGCGCTGAGCACCTCGAGTCTCATCGCCGAGAGCATGTAGAAACCAAGCGTGGACAGCGGAATGAGCATGCGGTAAACCAGACTCCCCACCCACACTTTCCTTCAATCACTGTCTGACCACCAGCGACAGAGACTGTAGGTCCCTCATCGGACTCTCCAGTCACCCGAGAACTCACTTTTAGAGTGGAAGCAAGTCATCCTCGACTAGAATTCTTCCAGGAATGAGGTATTTCAGTTATGCAGAGATTAGAGAAATTGGGATTGAGCAGGGAAGGTTAAAGGTTGATTTAATAGAGGTGAGTAAAACGCTGAAAGGTGGTGATAGAATCATAGACGTTTACATCACACTAGACCCTGTCTCTGTTTATATTCCACTCGACCTTGTCTCTGGTTTAATACACTAGACCTTGACTCTGTTTATATTCCACTAGTCCCTGTCTCTGTTTATAATACACTAGACCCTGTCTCTGTTTATTTTACACTAGGCCCTGACACTGTTTATATTACACTAGACCCTGTCTCTGTTCATTTTACACTAGGCCCTGACACTGGTTATATTACACTAGACCCTGTCTCTGTTGATATGATACTAGACCCTATCCCTGTTTATATTACACGACACCTTGTCTCTGTTTATATTACACTAGACTCTGTCTCTGTTTAAATTACACTCGACCTTGTCCTAGTTATTACTGCACTAGACCATGCATCTATTTATATTATGCAAGGCTGTGTCTTAGTTACATTTACTCAGGTGATTAAAATGGTGAGAGGTGGTGATAGTATCATAGACTCTTACATTACACTAGAACCTGTCTCTGTTTACATTACACTAAACACTCTCTCTGTTTATCTTACAAGAAAACCTGTCTCAGTTATTACTGCACTACAACATGACTCTGTTTACACAGTGTGCGGTAGCATAGCGGTTATGTTACTGGACTAATCCCCAGATCTGGAAGAATAATCCAGAGACGTGATTTCAAATCCAGCCATGACAGCTGGGCGAATTTAAATTCAGTTAACTGAATATAAAATTGGAATCATAAGCTAGTATGAGTAATGCTGACCATGAAACTACCGGATTGTCCTTCAGGGAATGAAATCTGCCATCCTTACCCGGTCTGGCCTATATGTGACCCACAGTAAGGGTCTCTCAACTGCCCTGTGGAATGACCCAGCAAGCCACTCAGTTGTATCAAACCGCTAGAACAAAGTCAGCACTGAGTACTTTCACCACACGCACTGCAGTGGTTCAAGAAGGCGGCTCACCACCACCTTCTCAAAGGCAAGTAAGGATGGGCAATAAATGCTAGCCTTGCCAGTGAAATCCAGACCCCATGACGAAGAAATAAAAAAGATTATATTAGAAGTAACTCAGTGATTACAGAAAAATGATATTTATAATACCGCAGTACCTGTCTCAGTTATTACTACACTATACCGTATCTCTGTTTATATTACATAAGGCCTTGTCTATGTTTATATTACACTAGGCCCTGTCTCTTTATATTATTCTAGACCCTGTCTCTTTATATTATTCTAGACACTGTCTCTGTTTATATTACACGAGACCCTGTCTCTGTTTATACTACTCTTCACCCTGTCTCGGTTTATATTATACTCGACCTCGTCTCTGTTTATATTACACGAGACTCTGTCTCAGTTATTACTGCACGAGAACGTATCTCTGCTTATATTACATTATAACGTGTCCCTGTTTATATTACACTAGAACCTGTCTCAGTTATTACTGCACGTAAAACATGTCTCTGTTTATATTACATTTCTTTTTCAGTTATTACTGCACTAGAGCGTGTATCTGTTTATATTACACTAGACTCTGTCTCAGTTATTACTGCACTAGAACATGTCTCTGTTTATATTACACTAGACCCTGTCTCTGTAAAATAGAGAGACAGATGATCGATAGATATTGACAATCGTCAAGATATATATTTGCGTGTGTGAGAGGATGCAATTATTTGTTTTTACTTAGAAGCATATTTATTCTTGTTAACAACTATCTGCAGCAGTGGGCAATTGTCCTATTGATCTGGTTATGTGACAGTAATATTTGGGTTGAGAGAATGGGGTGAATCTTGTGACAATCTCCCAGAGATGGACTGGGATTGAGGGACAGGACTGAAGGTGAGCAATTCACTGCACTTTGCACTACTTAGTGGCACTCTGTGTGTTAAATGTTCCTAATTCACACTTGTGTGGCCCTGTGCCAATTGCTCACAGTTTTTAAAGTTAAGGATTGTTTTTCCTGCAGTATTTTCCATTCAGCTTTCACATGGCCCACTGATTGTGTCAGCCAGATCCTGGAACCGTGACCTCACAGCACCGCCGGATGGGCAGCCGCAGGGTCCTAATGTCCACTCAGTTCAACAGCTCTCAGTTTGTTGAGAGGAACATAAAAAACACACACAAAGTGTTTGCTATATAAGAACATAAGAACTAGGAGCAGGAGTTATCCATTCGGCCCCTCAAGCCTGCGCCGCCATTCAATCAGCTTATGGCTGATCTGATATTGGCCTCAACTCTACTTTCCTGCCTGTACCCCTAACCCTTGACTCCTCTGTAGTTCAAGAATCTGTCTGTCTCAGCCTTGAATCTATTCAATGACCCAGCTTCTACAGCTTTCTGAGGTAGAGAATTCCTCAGATCCACGACCCTCTGATAGAAGAAATTCCTCCTCATCTCCGTGATAAATGGGTGATCCCTTATTCTGAAACTGTGCCCCCTCGTTCTTGGTTCCCCAACGAGGGGAAATATCCTCTCAGCATCTGCCCTGTCAAGCCCCCTCAGAATCGTATATCCACCAATAAGATCACCTCATATTCTTCTAAATACCAATGAGTACAGGCCCAACCTGCTCAAAATTTCCTCAAAAGGCAACACTTTCATTTCAGGAATTAACCTCATGAACATTCTCTGAACTGCCTCCAATGCAAGTATGTACTTTCTTAAATAAGGAGACGACAACTGTACGCAGTACTCCAGGTGTGGTCTCACCAACACCCTGTACAGGACTTCTCTACTTTTATACTCCATCCCCCTTGCAATAAATCTCAACATTCCATTTGCCTTCCTGATTACTTGCTGTACCTACATACTAACTGTTTGTGTTTCATGCACAAGGACACCAAAATCCCTCTGTCGCGCAGCATTCTGTAGTCTCTCTCCATTTAAACAATATTTTCCTTTTCTATTCTTCCGACCTAAGTAGGTATCCTCACATTTTCCCACATTATACGCCAGCTGCCAATTTTTTTGTCCACTCACTGAGCTTGTCTATATCCCTTTGCAGAGTCTTTGCGTCCTCTTCACAACTTGCATTCCCACCCATCTTTGTATAATCAGCAAATTTGGCAGCATTACATTATCATTTACTCCAAGTCATTAATATAGATTGTAAATAGTTGCGGCCCCAGCATTGATCCCTGTGGGACCTCACTTGTTACAGTTGCCAACACGAAAATGACCATTTTATCCCAACCCTGTTTTCTGTTAGTTAGCAAATCCTCCATCCTTATTATCCCCAAAACCATGACTTCTTATCTTGCGTATTAAAATTTATGTGGCACCTTATCGAATGCCTTTTGGAAATCCAAATACACTCCATCTACCGGTTCCCCTTCATCCACCCTGCTCGTTAAATCTCAAATAACTCGAATTAATTGATCAAACACGATTTGCCTTTCATAAAACCATGCTTATGCTGCTTGATTGCAATTATAATTTTCTAAATAGCCTGCTACGACTTAATATATTTCAGGTGCAGTTAGATAGATTTTTCAATGATAAGGGTGTGAAGGGTTATGGGGAGCGGGCAGGGAAGTGGAGCTGAGCCCAGCAGCAGATCAGCCATGATCTTATTAAATGGCGGAGCGGGCTCGAGGGGCCAAATAGACTTCTCCTGCTTCTATTTATTATGTTCTTACGGCCCCTCGAGCCTGCTCCGCCATTCAATAAGATCATGGCTGATCCGATCATGGATTGAGATCTACTTCACTGTCCGTTCCCCATAACCCCTTATTCCTTTATCGTTTCAGAAACTGTGTATTTCTGTCTTAAATTTATTTAATGTCCCGGCTTCCACAGCTCTCTGAGGCAGCGAATTCCACAGATTTACAGCCATCTGAGGGCAGAAATTCCTCCTCATCTCAGTTTTAAATGGGCTGCCCCTTATTCTAAGATTTTTCCCTTTAGTTATAGTTTGGCGGAAAAAAATCAAAGATCAAGTTATTATTTAAATGAAGAAAAATTGCGAAGTGCAGTACAGTGGGACCTGGGGGTACTTGTGCAAGAAACACAGAACATTAGTATGCAGGTATAGCAAGTGATCAGGAAGTCAATCGAATCTTGGTCTTTGTCGCAAAGGGAATGGAGTATAAAAGCAGGGAAGTCTTGCTGCAGTTGTACAGGGTATTGGTGAGGCCACACCTGGAATACTGTGTGCCGTTTTGGTTTCCATATTTACGACCGGATGAACTTGCTTTGGCGGCAGTTCAGAGAAGGTTCACAAGGTTGATTCCGGAGATGAGGGGTTGATTATCAGGAAAGGTTGAGTAGGTTGGGCCTCTACTCATTGGAGTTCAGAAGAATGAGAGGTGATCTTATCGAAACGTAGCAGATTATGGGGGGCTTGACATAGTGGATGCAGAGAGGATGTTTCCACTGATAGGGGAGACTAGAATTAGAACTAGGGGTTTTCAGTCAGAACTGAAAACTGACTGCAAAAGCTTCTATCGATCGGTGAAGAGAAAAAATTAGTTAAGACAAACGTAGATCCAATGCAGTCAGATTCAGGTAAATGTATAATGGGGAACAAAAAATGGCAGACCAGTTGAACAAACGCTTTGGTTCTGTCTTCAAGAACGAAGACACAAATAACCTTCATGAAATACTGGGGGAACGAGGGTCTAGTGAGAAGGTTATTAGGCGAGAAATTGTGTTGGGGAAATTGATGGTGTTGAAGGCCGATAAGTCCCCGGGGCCTGACAGTCTGCATCCTGGAGTACTTAAGGAAGTGGCCCTCGAAATAGTGGGTGCATCGGTGATCATTTTCCAACAGTCTATCGACTTTGGATCAATTCTTATGGACTGTCGGGTAGCTAATGTAATAACTCTTTTCAACAAAGGAGGGGAGAGAAAACGGTTAATTATGGACAGGTTAGCATGACATCGGTAGTGGAGAAAATGTTGGAATGAATCATTAAAGATGAAATAGCAACACATTTGGAAAGCAGTGTCAGGATCGGTACAAGTCAGCATGGGTTTAGGAAAGGGAAATCATGCTTGACAAATTTTCTAGAATGTTTGGAGGATGTAAAATTAGAGTAGACAAGGAAGAACCAGTGTATGTGGTGTATTTGGAATTTCAAAAGGCTTTTGACAAGGTCCCACACAAGAGATTGGGGCGCAAAATTAAAGTGCATGGTATTGGGGGTAATGTACTGACGTGGATAGAGAACTGGTTGGCAGACAGGAAGCAGAGAGTCGGAATAAATGGTCTTTTTCAGAATAGCAGGCAGTGACTAGTGGGGTGCTGCAGGGCGCAGTGTGGGATTCCAACAATTTACAATATACATCAATGATTTAGATGAAGGAATTGAGTGTAATATCTCCAAGTTTGCAGATGACACTAAGGTGGGTGGCGGTTTGAACTGTGAGGAGGATGCTAAAAGATGACAGGGTGACTCGGACAGGTTAGGTAAGTGAGCAAGTGCATGGCAGATGCAGTATAATGTGGATAAATGTGAGGTTATCCACTTTGGTGTCAAAAACACGCAGGCAGAATTTCATCTGAATGGCGGGGGATTAGGAAAAGGGGAGTTGCAACGAGACCTGGCTGTCATGGTACGTCTGTCATTGAAAGTTTGCATGCAGGTGCAGCAGGTGGTGAAGAAGGTAAATGGTACGTTGGCCTTCATAACTAGGGGATTTGTGAATAGGCGCAGGGAGAACTTACCGCAGTTGTACAGGGCCTTGGTGAGGCCTCACCTGAAATATTGTGTTCAGCTTTGTTCTACTAATCTGAGGAAGGACGTTTTTGCTATTGAGGGAGTGCAGCGAATCTTCACCAGACTGATTCCCGGGTTGACAGGACTGACATATGAGGAATGACTGGGTCGACTGAGCCTGTATTCACTGGAGTTTAGAAGGATGAGAGGGGATCTCATAGAAACATGTAAAATTCTGACGGGAATGCACAGGTTGGATGCAGGAAGAATGTTCCCGATGTTGGCGAAGTCCAGAACCAGGGGACAAAGTTTACGGATAAGGGGTAAGCCATTTAGGGCTGAGATGAGGAGAAGCTTCTTCAGTCAGAGAGTTGTTAATATGTGGAATTCTCTACCATAGAGAGTTGCTGATGCCAGTTCATTGGATATATTCAAGGGAAAGTTAGATATGTCCCTTACGGCTAAAGGGATCAAGGGGTATGGAGAAAAAGTAGGAACGGGATACTGAGGACAATTATCAGCCATGATCTTATTGAATGGTAGTGCAGTCTCAAAGGGCCGAAATGCCTACTCCTGCATACATTGTCCATGTTTCTATGTTTCTATAGTTTTATAATAAGGGGCCGCCCATGTAAAACTGAAATGAGGAGGAATTTTTTCTCTCAGAGGGTTGTAAATCTGTGGAATTCGCTATCTCAGAGAGCTGTGGAAGCTGGGTCAGTGTATAAATTTAAGACCGGGATAGACAGTTTCTTAACTGATAAGGTAATAAGGGGTTATGGAGAGCGGGGAGGGAAGTGGAGCTGAGTCCCTGATCGGATCAGCTATGATTGCATTAAATGGCGGAGCAGGCTTGAGGGGCCGCATGCCCTGCTCCTGATACGTTTACTTACGTTCTTATGTAATTGGTGATAGATACAGGATCGAGCGGCAGACCATCCTCCTCGTGTTCCTATATTCCTGCCTAATAGAGGCGGGGAGTGTGGTGTTACAAGAGAAGAAATGGGATCTGGTTTAAGAATAACATCGGGAAGAGATCACAACAGAAACGAGGTCTGGTGTAAAAATAAAAGGGTGGAAGAGGACTGAAAGCTGAAAGTTGATGTGAGCCCCTTTGAGGCCTTGAGAAAACCTGCGGACCCTTCGTATTAAATGTTATTAAATGGTGCAGCAGGCTCGAGGGGCCTTTTGACCTACAACTGCTCCTATTTCTTATGTTCTTATGTTTTTATTACAGGTGATGGATCCTGCGACAGGGTTTCCGCCCGAGCGTGACGATGTAAATGACTCCCAGGGCTCTTAGTGTAACCGCAACAAAGGGAGTTTCTTGTGTTAAAGCAGTCGGTTCAGTACCTTCTCCAAAAGGGACAGAAACTCCACTGGGAGAACTTACCGGATTATTTTGCCCCCTATTTCCATTCTAAAGCAAGGACGTTATTGCTAAAGGTTTATAAATCACAGGTTCGGCCCCAGCTGCAGTATTCGGCCCACTTTTCTAATCTAAACGTTAATGTCTGAAGCCCAGAAAGACTGATAAAGAGAGAAAGATACTTAAAAAGAGGAGACACGAGATGGTGTTGGATAAAAGCTGAGAAATAGAATCACAGAATGATATAGCACATCGTGCCTGTGCCGGCTGTTTGAAAGAGCGATCCAATTAGTCCCCCTCCCCTGCTCTTTCCCCATAGCCCTGTGATGTTCTCCCTGCATGTATCTGTCCAATTTCCATTCGAGAGTTATTACTGAATCTGCTTCCACCACCCTGTCAGGCAGTGCGTTCCATCTCACAACAACTCGCCGCGTAAAGAAAAACATCACCATATAAAATGAAAGGGAGCGAGTGATTATCTCCCGGCTTCAGAGAGCAGAGGGAGCTCAGTGACCGATCCACACACACCGCCAGTCATTTCCAGAATGGACACTCTGAACAACAGGCTCATTTGCAAATGTCACCGCAATGTGTGGCTCTGCACCGACTCCCTGGCCAGATATAGGTCTCTTGTCAGATGTTTCCACCAGATTGCGGCCCTGGGTTTATTTACTGCTCAGAAGTGAGATGTGCGGTTTGGAGCCGGCAGCACAGAAACAGGAAGTTGTGTTGACTGAGACTGAAATAGCGTCAGTTTGATGTTATCACCATGAACAGGCTTCCGGTCTGTGAGGGCGGCCTCACCCTGACAGCACCAAGACTCACAGCACAGATTGCCCTTCACCTCAACAGTGCATTCACCTCCATTCTCATTTTAAAGATTAAAACCCAAGCACTTATTTGGGTTTAACACGTTCACTAACGAGCGAGATGGACTGAATGTGATCACTGGGATAAAAGAGGGGAGATAAAAATTAATTTACCTTAAACAGTGCGATTGGAAAATAGAAGCTTTTAGGTCATTTAGATGCTCTCTGAGAGATAGAGAGGGAGAGATAGGCGAGAGGTAGAGTGCGTTAGGTGTTCTCTGAGGCAAAGGCCGCTACTTCTTTTAAGGGACAAAATAAAAACAGAAAACACTTTAAATCTCAGCTGGTCAGGCAGCATTTGTGGAGAGAGAAACAGAGTTACCGGTTCAGAGAGAGGACAGAGGTTGTGTGAGTTAGGTAATGTCTGAGAGAGAAAGACAGAGAGGAGATTTGTTAAGTCTGAGGCAGAGAGGAGAGAGGTTATGCGCGTGAGGCACTCTTTGTGACAAAGGCCGCTATATGTTTTAAGGATTAAAACAAAACCAGAAAATACTGATAATCTCAGTGGGTCTGGCAGGAGAGAGAAACAGAGTTAACGTTTCAGGTCGATGACCCATCATCAGAACATCTTTCAAGGGGACAGTGGAACAATTGTCTGAAGCATGTATGATAACAAGCGATGCAGACAGAGCGGACCAGCATAATTAGATTTGGGTTATTCCAGTACAGGTGCAGTACGGATGCGGTGGGCCAAATGGCCTTTTTCTGCGCAGTGAGCTGCTAAGATTCTATGGTACAATATGAGGAAGGGAAGGGACTTATTTCGACATCCCGATTAAGACCTCTCGCTCACCCAGCGCAAAATAATTTATTTCACTGCCCCGTGAATAACTGGACTTTCGCTTTTGTTAATTACCAACATTTTAACACCATTTTCTTGTTGGAGCACATTGATGTGTTTGTGGAGCACACTGATGCTTGTGTGTGGAACACGTTGATGTGTGTGTGGAGCACATTGATATGTGTGTGGAGCACATTGATATGTGTATGTGGGGCACATTGATGTGTGTGTGTGGAGTACATTGATGTGTGTGTGTGGAAAATATTGATGGGTGTGTGTGAAACAGATTGATGTGTGGGTGGAGCACATTGATGCGTGTGTGGAGCACATTGATATGTGTGTGTGGAGCACATTGATGTTTGTGTATGGAACACATTGATGTGTGTGTGGAACACATTGATGTGTGCAGGGAACATTGATGTGTGTGTGGATCATGCTGTTGTGTGTGGAACACATTGATGTGTGTGTTGCTGTCCATGTGCTGATACTTCTCCTTCTTCAGCGTGGAAATGCATCATCTGAACATCATTCAAAAGAAAATGCATCAATAAGAAAGAAAGACTTACATTTACACAGCTCCTTTCAGCACTTGAGCACGTCCCAAAGCTCTTTACCGCCAATGACAATCCTTGAAGTGTAGTCACTGTTGTAATGTAGGAAACATGGCAGCCAAATTGAGTGCAGCAAGCTCCCACAAACTGCAAGTGATCAATGAGCTGTTAATCGATATTCTCTGTGTAGTTCGTTGAGTGGAAGTTATTGAACCGGACACTGGGGATAAATCACCTGCTCTTCTGCACAATCATGTCATGGGATCTTTTAAGTAGATCTGAGGGGGCAGATGGGTACTCGGGTTAACTTCTCAACCCAAAGACGGCAACTCCGACAGTGCTGCACTCCCTCAATACTAGCACCAGGAATGATGTGCCTGGACTTTGCGCTCAAGTCTCTGGATTGTGAGTTTATCCCAAAACTATCCTAGACCGAGGGGAAAGTGAGATACACTGAGCCTCGGCTGATACAAACAGACGTTGTCTTGTGCAGTGCAATGAATACATGCCCCCGGGTAATATAAACAGAGACAGCGTCTAGTGTAATATAAACAGGGACAATGTCTAGTGTAATATAAACAGAGACAGGGTCTAGTGTAACATAAACAGTGTCAGGGTCCAATATAATATAAATAGAGACAGCTTGTAGTGTAAAATAAACAGTGACAGGGTCTAGTGTAAGATAAACAGAGACATAGTCTAGTGTAATATAAACAGGGACAATGTCTAGTGTAATATAAACAGAGACAGGGTCTAGTGTAACATAAACAGTTACAGGGTCCAATATAATATAAACAGAGACAGCTTGTAGTGTAAAATAAACAGTGACAGGGTCTAGTGTAAGATAAACAGAGACAGAGTCTAGTGTAATATAAACAGAGACAGGGTCCAGTATAATATAAACTGAGACAGGTTGTAGTGTAATATAAACATTGACAGGATCTAGTGTAATATAAACAGAGACAGGGTCGAGTGTAATATAAACAGAGACAGGGTCTTGTGGAATATACACAGAGCCAGAGTCGAGTGTAATATAAACAGAGACAAAGTCTAGTGTAATATAAACAGAGAAGGGATCTCGTGTAATATTATCAGAGACAGTGTCAAGTGTAATTTAAACAGAGACAGGATCCCGTGTAATATAAACAGAGACAGAGTCTAGTGTAATATAAACAGAGACAGGGCCCCGTCTAATATAAACAGAGAGAGGGTTTAGTGTGATTTAAACATTGACAGGGCTTAATACAATATAAACAGAGACAGTGCCTAGAATAGCAGAAACTGAGACATGGTCTTGCGCAGTAATAGCTGTGCCCTCTGTTTAATGGCCCTGTTGCACGTGGAAACATTTTCACAAAATCACAGGGCCCGAATGTGTTGGACTTATTGCCAGCTGCCACCGCGTTTTCTCCACGCTCTCCCTGTATTTTGGGTGCTCTCTTCTCCGAGCGATTTTGGTGAGGTCGCAACACCGACAAAAGACTTCCTGCCCGCTCCCTTCCGAGATTGGTCCAGCCAGTCCTCTGCTCCGGCAGCAGAAGCGACTGCCGCATGTAGGCAGTTCTTACCTGAATGGTAAGTATGGAGACTTGCAAGAAAAGGTTAGTGCACTTGTTTTCTTCATTTCTTTTGTAGCCATTTTGTTGGTCCTCTGAAGAATTTGTAACAGTTTCATTTCATTTGTTGAAATGTTTTAATCCCGTAACCCCCTCCGTGGGCTGGACTCCATCCTCGGCGTTGCTTTGCCAAGGATCGCATTTACCAGCCAGGATCCGAACTACGGCCTGCAGCTGCCTAGAATCGGCGTGTAAGGCCAATTTTTATCCACTGGGCATTATTTTTCATATTTTTCCACCAAACTTTCATCCTGCACCGTGAGGGCCGTAGCAGTCAATTCAACGGTACATGGGCGGAATTTAGGTTTGACCAAACTCGGGCCCATAGATTAGTCAAGCACGGACAGTGACAATTCAGCCCATAGAGTCTGAGCCGGCTCTTCCCAAGAGCAATCAAATTAGTTTCACTATCCCGCTCTTTCCCTATATCCCTGCATTTTTCTCCTTCAGGTATTTATACAATTTCATTTTGAAAGTTAGTCTTGAATCTGTATCTACCACCCTCTCAGGCAGTACACTCCAAATCCTAATCAGTGGTTGCATAAATAAGTTTGTCCACATATTGCCTCTGGTTCTGTTGTCAATCACCTTACATCAGAAACAGTTTCTATTTATTTACTCAATCTAAACCCTTGATGATTTTAAACACGTCTATCAAATCTCCTCTTACTTCTCTCCTCTAAGGAGTAGAATCCCATCTTCTCCTGTCTCTCCACAATGACTGAACTCCTTCATGCCTGGTACTCAACTCGTGAATCACCTCTTAACCGTCTCTGCTCCAAGGAGAACAACCACAGCTTATCCAGTTTCAGAATATATGAACGCCCGGTGAAGGAATTGGGTGCAGAAAATTCCAGCTGAGGAATCCTCATCGATGGAAGCAAAAACACTGCAAAGGGAAAAATAGGAATCACTTGGGCTGAGAGAATGATGGAGAGAGGGAAGAATGGAGCAAGGGAGGGGTGGAGTGATGGAGAGAAGGAGGGATGGGTGCAGTTAAGGAGCGATTGATGGAGGGAGTGATGGAGGTATGGAGGGTGGGAGCGATGAAGGGAGGGAGGGATGTAAAGATGTGTGGAGGGTGGGAGGGAGTGATGGACTATCTCCCAATTTACCTGATCAAAACGCTCCATGATTTTGAACACTTCTATTAAGTGGCCCAAGCCTGCTCGACTCTAAAGAGAACAGTCCCTGCTTCCAGCTCCTCGGATGGTGTAGCTCACAGAGGGTAAAACTCAGGTTCCGTGAGTCCTTCTGCCTGGGACACTTCGAGATATTCCTTGCGAAATTTCCAACATTTTATATAGACCCGGTGTAAATCCCAATGTGGGAATGACATCCCAGGCAAGAAAAGAGAACTGGCCCCTGATAATAAATGGATCAGTGTAATTCTGGTCTCAGGCCCTCAACTTCAGACACGATGAGCTGAATGGAAATTTTTTAAAATACAAGCTGTGATATGTTCAAGCCTCAGCACAGTGTGATCGCTCTTGGCTCTGACTCAGAAGGTCACAGATACTAAACCCACTCCAGAGACCTGAGCACAAAATCTATGCCGACATCCGCAGTGCCAGTACTGAGTTCGTGCTGCACGGTCATATGTGCCATCTTTCGGGGCAGACATTAAACTGAGGCCCATATTCCAACTCAGTTGGATTTAAAGGAGTCATGGCACTCTGTTGAAGAGCAGAGGAGTTCTCCATGGTTTCAAGGTCAAATATGTAACCCTCAACCAACATCTGAAAAATTAATTATCTTATCATTATTTCATTGCTTTTTCTGGTCTCTTGCTGTGCAGAAATTGGCTGCCCCATTTCCTACATTGCAACAGTTAACACACTTCCAAAGTAATTAATTGGCTGTAAAGCACTTATTGACAACATGAAGTCATGATAAGATGTTGCTACATTTCATCATTTGAAAATACAATTTGCATTATGTGAAAAGTTCAGATATTAAAGTGATTGTAGGACACTCCTCTGGTCACTGGTTTACAAAGGTTAAATCTTCCACTAAATGGAGCTCTAGTGGAATAGCAGCCTGTTCATAGATGATCCCAGCAGCAGAATGTTCAGAACTGAATTATTCATTTTAATATTTATTCCCTTTGATAAAAATCACATCTGTTCTAATTGAACAAAACTGAAGCCAACATCACTGTTCGACATATTTCTATTAATGTTGTATCAACTGTCAATATTCTTAAAATAATTGCTTGTTGTGAGTTGAAACTAATCAATAACTGACTCTGTTGATCTGATTCTACTGCCATGAACACTTCATGGGAACCAGTGAGTCGTTTATGTAAATAATCACAGAAATAGAAGTCCCAGATTAGAGTATTAAGCGACGGAAACACAATAACTGTGTCCCCACCAACACAGCACAGAAATAAAGATAGAGAGAAATGCAAATCTCTCAACAGATTCCATCAACAATTGTTTTTTGGTACATTTCACTAAATTACAGGAGAATAAAGTAAAGATGATACCCACGGACAAAATGGGGAAAGATTCTAATCACCATACAAAGCAACATCACAAGTGTAACAGTGGAGATTTCCTGTATCCTCTCCCTCTCCTATTACCACTTTCCATCTTGTCTCTCAAGAAGAGATAATTGGCCTTCCCGCACAAATGATGTCAACATCTAACAAAGGTTTTCCTTGAGCCCCAATGATATGCCTTGGAACAAATTGATTGGGTTGCACAGAGGGAGCATTAATCCAAAATATGACACGTGTATTAAATTATCTGGGATTGTTTGATGGATCAGTGTAGATGGATCTTTACACTGTATCTAACCCGTGCTATACCTGCCCTGGTTGTGTTTGATGGGACAGTTTAGAGGGAGCTTTACTCTGTTTCTAACCCCGTGCTGTACCTGTCCTTGGTGTGTTTGATGCGACCATGTGGAGGAAGCTTCACTCTGTTTCCAATCTGTGCTGCACCGGCGCTGGGAATGTTTGATGGGACGGTGTAGAGGGATATTTACTCTGAATCTGACATATGCTGTACTGCGCTGGGAGTTACTGGGTTGAGTGCAGTAATAGCTGAGACAGGGTGCAGTGTCATATAAACACTGACATGGTGAATTATAATAAAAGCAGATACAGGGTCTAGTTTCATAGAAACAGAGGCATGGTCTCGTGCGGTAATAATGGTGACAGGGTCTAGACTAATATAAACAGAGACATGGTCTAGTTTAAATGTGAAAGGATGGGGCCAGTGTAATATAAACAGTGTCCTTGTCTAGTTTAATATAAACAAATTCAGGGTATTGTGTAATAGAAACAAAGGCATGGCACATTCCAGCAATATCTGAGACAGAGCCTAGAATAATATTAGTAGCTCTACTGCAATAATAACTGAGGTAAAGCCTTGTGTAGTAATTACTGATACAGTGACATTTTAATTGGTTCCTGGCATGTGGGTGTGGGTGCCGCTGACTAGGCTAACATTGATTGTCTATCCCTAATTGGCCTTGAGAAGCAGGTCATGTGCTGCCACCTTGAACCGCTCCTGTCCGTGTGGTGAAGGGACCCCCACAGTGTGAGGGAGTGGGTTCCATGGATTATACCCAGCGACTATGAAGGGACGGTCATAAATTTCTTAGTCAGGATGTTGTGTGATTTGGAGGGGAACTTTGAGGTGGTAGTGTTCCCACGAGGCTGCTGCCCTTGTCCTTGTAGATTTAAGAAATCGTAGGTTTGGAAAGTGCTGTCGAAGATGTCTTGGCGAGTTGTTGCAATATATCGTGTAGATAGTAATCCCTGCAGACATGATGTGCCAGTGGTGGAGGGAATGAATATTTAACGTGGTGGATGGGGTAATATAAACTGGAGCAGGTTCTAGGGTAGTAACAACTGAGACAGGGTCTGATATATTACAGAATCATAGAATAGTTAAAGCACAGAAGAGGGCCATTAGGCCCATGTAGCCCGTGCCGCTCTCTGCGAGAGTATTTCAGCTAATCCACATCCCACCCTTTCCCGTAGCCCTGTGAATTTTCTTCCTGCAGGTACTTATCCAATTCTCTTTGCAATGCCATGATTGACTCTGCCTCCACCACCCTTTCAGGCAGTGCATGCCAGATCCTAACCGCTCGCTGTTTAAAAACGTTTTCCTCATGTCGCCTTTGGCTCTGCTGCCAATCACCTTAAATCTGTGGTCCTCTGTTCTCGACCCTTCCGCCAATGGGAACAGTTTCTCTCTAGCTATTCTGTCTCGACACTTTATTTTTCTGAACACCTTTATCAAATCGCATCTCAATCTTTTCTATTCTACAGAGAACAACCCCAGCTTCCCAAGGCTACCACGTAACCAAAGTTCTTTCACCCTGGACCCACACGTGTAAATCTTTTATGAACCCTCTCTAAGGCCTTCACATCTTTCCTAAAATGGGTTGCCCAGAATTGGACCCAATACTCTAGTTGAGGCTGAACCAGTGTTTTATAAATGTTCATCATAACTTCCTTTCGTTTGTATTCTGTGCCTCTAATTATGAAGCCCAGGGTCCCGAATGCTTTTTAGCCGCTTTCTCAGCCGCCTCTGCCACATTCAATGAGTTGTGCACGTATACCCCCAGTTCACTGCGTTTATGCACCCTTTAGAATCGTATCCTTTAGTTTATTTTGCCTCTCCTCGTTCTTCTTACCAAAATTTATCACTTCACAATTTTCTGCGTTTCATTTGCCACGTGGCCGCCCATTCCACCAGCATGTCAATGCCCTCTTGCAGTCATTATTCTCCTCCTCACTGTTCACTATGCTTTCAAGTTTGATGCCATCAGTAAATTTTGAAATTGTGCCCGTACACCCAAGTCTAAGTAATGAATATGAATCATGAAAAACAGTGTTCATAATGACAACCGCTGCGGAAACCCACTGTATACCTTCCTCCAATCCAAAAAAAACACTACTCTCTGATTCCTGTCACTCAGTCAATTTCATACCCATGGTGCCACTGTCCCTTTTATTCTATGGGCTTCAACTTTGCTGCAAAGGATATTTTCAAAACACTTTATCAAACGCCTTTTGGAAGTCCACCACATCAACCATATAAACTAAGACTGGGACTCGTGCAGTAAAAACGGCGACAGGGTCTGGTGTAATGAGAGAAATAATAATTGCAGATTTATTAAACGCATGCCAGGTGCAGGTGCAGTTTCATGTTTGCCATCAATTGCACCAATAATCATACACTCGAGGTGTATAACAGGGCATTCTGTCTGGCGCTGAGGTGATCACTGTACAAAAAAGCGCTGAGACTGTTAGTGGGCTGCTCATTATCCTCGGTGTGAATTAATCCCCTTTCCCACTGAACATTGCAAACAGACATGGTCACCTTGGTAACGGAATGGTCAGTGTGACATCTCTTTCTAAAGCAGAGCACGCAAGACAATGTGTTATCAATAAATATTAAAGGCATTAAACGACATGCAATTAGATATAGAATAACATTTAAAGGAGAAAAAGTAATGGTTGAATCTAATCTTTGTGGATAGCACTTGCACATATTATAAATGATGTGTTTTATACACACAAACTTGTACACACACACACATACATAGACACACACACATACACACACAAATGCACACATGCACACATACACACACACACATCATAGGCAGTCCCTCGGAATCGAGGAAGACTTGCATTCACTTTAAAAATGAGACCTTAGGTGGCTGAACAGACCTACACGAGAACCACAGTCACTGTCACTGGTGGGACAGAGAGCCGTTGAGGGAAAGGGGCGAGGTGGTGTGGGACAGCACGTTCTTTCCACTGCCTGCGCTTGCTTTCTGCATGCTCTCAGCGATAAGACTCGAGGTGCTCGGCACATTCCCGCATGCACTTCCTCCACATAGGGCAGTCTTTTGTCTTTGGCCCTGCTGTATGCCTCAGAGACATGGACCATGTCGAGTAGAACCCTCAAGTCGCTGGAGAAATACCACCAACGATGTTTTCGCAAGAACCTGCAAATCTCTTGGGAGGACAGACGCAACAACGTTCGCGTCCTCGACCAGACCAACATCCCTAGCATTGCAGCACTGACCACACTTGATCAGCTCCGTTGGGCAGGCCACATTGTTCGCATGCCAGACATTAGACTCCTAAAGCAAGCACTCTACTCGGAACTCACTGCAAACGAGCGAAAGGTGGGCACTGGAAACGTTACAAGGACACCCTCAACACCTCTCTGATAAAGTACACACGCACAGACACATATAGCGAACACTTTGTGTGTGCTATTTTCAGTTGTTCGTCTGAACCAAATGAGCGATACAATGTTTGTGGACATTAGCACCCTGAAGCCGCCCATCCGGTGGTGCTGTGAGGTCACGGTTCCAGGCTCCATCTGACACAACCAGTGGGTCACGTGACAGCTCCAGAGAAAATGTTGCAGGAAAAACAATTCTTATCATTAATTAACTGAGAGAAATTGGCACAGCACACCACAAGTGTGAATTGGTAATCTTTACCACACAGTGTGTCTCTAAGTAGTGCAAAGTGCAGTGCACTATTGCACATATTCAGTCTTGTCCCTCAATACCAGTCCATCTCTGGGAGATTGTTACAAGATTCACTCCATCCTTTCGGCACAAATATTAACGACATGACACCAGATCAATTAGACATTGCACAAAACCTTAGATAGCTGTTAAGGAATCGAAACATATGTTCCAACCAAAAAAGTATTGCATCCTCCTACCCACAAACATGTATATCTTTATTTACATTATTATCACTCCAGCCTTTATATATCTTCTTTCTTGCTTTGGCATTCTCGTGTCCTGGCATGCGAACTATGTGGCTTGCCCAGCGGAGCTGATCAAGTGTGGTCAGTTCTTCACTGTTGGGGATGTTGGCCTGGTCGTGATCGTTACAAGGACATGCTCAAAGCCTCCCTGATAAAGTGCAACATCCCCACTGACACCTGGGAGTCGCAGGCCAAAAACCGTCCTGAGTGGAGAGAATGCATCCGGGAGGGTGCTGAGCAATTCGAGTCTCATCTCCGAGAGCATGCAGAAATCGAGCGCAGGCAGTGGAAAGAGCGCATGGCAAAAAAGTCCCATCCATCCCTTCCTTCAACGACTATCTGTCCCACCTATGACAGAGACTGTAATTCCTCTATTGGACTGTTCAGCCACCTAAGAACTAATTTTAACAGTGGAATCAAGTCTTCCTTGATTCCGAGCAACTGCCTATCTAGCTAACAGACGCATAGTCAAGTGCCGAAATAATTGAGACAGGGTCTGTTGTGCAATAAATTGAGATATAGAGCCTGGAGTGGGTGGTTATCCCAAAAATATCTGAGACCGAGACGAAAGTGAGACATACTGAGCATCGTCTCACACAAACAGACATTGTGATGTGAAGCGCAATGGATATATGGACCAGTGTAACATAAAGGGACACAGGGCCTGGTGTAACATAAAAGGATACAGGGCTACGTGAATTATAAACAGAGACAGGTTATAGTGCCTTTTAAACAGAGACAGAGCCCAGTGTAATTTAAGCAGACAAGGAGTAGTGTAATATAAACTGGGACAGGATGCAGTGTAATTTAAACAGAGACTAGGTCTATTGTAATATAAACAGAGACCGGGCCGAGTGTAATATAAACAAAGGCAGGATGTAGTGTAATTTAAACAAAGACAGGGTCTAGTGTAATATAAACATGGACAAGGCGTAGTGTATTAAAAACAGAGACATTGCCTAGTGTAGTATAAACTTAAGAACACAAGAACATAAGAAATAGCAGCAGCAGTAGGCCACCTGACCCCTCGAGCCTGCTCCGCCATTCAATAAGATCATGGCTGATCAGATCATTGACTCAGCTCCACTTCCTGCCCCCCATAACCCTTTATTCCCTTATCGCACAAAGATCTGTCTATCACCGCCTTAAATATATTCAATAACCTAGCCTCCACAACTCACTGTGACAGAAAATTTTATCGATTTGAAACCCACTGAGAGAACAAATTCCTCCTCATCTCTGTTTTAAATAGGCGGCCTCTTATTCTGAGTCTATGTCCCCTTGTTTTATGTTGCCATGTGAGTGGAAATATCCTCTCTGCATCCACCCTGCCAAGCCCCCTCATTATCTTATACGTTTCGATAAGATCACCTCTCATTCTTCTGATTTGCAATGAATAGAGGCCCAACCTACTCAACCTTTCCTCATAAGTCAAACCCCTCATCCCCGATATCAACCTAGTGAACATTCTCTGAACAGCCTCCAAAGCAAGTATATCGTTTCGTAAATATGGAAATCAAAACTGCACGCAGTATTCCAGGTGTGGCATCACCAATACCTTAAAAAGCTGTACAAATATGTCCCTGCTTTTATACTCCATCCCCTTTGCAATAAAGGCCAAGATACTATTGGCCTTCTTGATCACTTGCTGTACCTGCATAGTATACTTTTGTCTTTCATGCACAAGTACTTCCCGCTCCCGTAGTCCTGCGACAATTTGCAATTTTTCTCCATTTAAATAATAACTTGCTCTTTGTTTTTTTCAGCCAAAGTGCATGACCTCACACAAGTTCCAACATTATACACCATCTGCCAAATTTTGGCCACTAACTTAGCCTGTCTATGACCATTTGCAGATTTCTCGAGTCCTCCTCACACATTGCTTTTCCTCCCATCTTTGTATCATCAACAAACTTGACATCGTTACACTCAGTCCCTTCTTCCAAGTCGTTTATTTAGATTGTATACTGATCCCTGCGGCACCACACTAGAACCATTTATCCCGACTCTCTGTTTTCTGTTAGTTAGCCAATCCGCTATCCATGCTAATATATTACTCCCAACACCGTGAATTTTTATCTTGTGCAGTAACCTTTTACGTGGCACCTTGTCAAATGCCTTCTGTAAGTCCAAATGCACTGCATCCACTCGTTGCGCTTTATCCTCCCTGTTCGTTACATCCTCAAAGAACTCCAGCAAATTTATCAATCATAAATCCATGCTGACTCTGCCTGACCGAATTTTGCTTTTCCAAATGTCCTGTTACTGCTTCTTTAATAATGAGCTCCAACATTCTCCCAACCACAGATGGTGGGCTAACTGGTCTATAGTTTCCTGCATTTTGTCTGCTTCCTTTTTTAAATAGTGGCGTTACATTTGCAGTTTTGCAATCTGCTGGGACCTCCTCAGACTCCGGGAAATTTTGGTAAATTACAAGCAATGCATCCACAATCCCTGCCGCCACTTTTCTTGAGACTCTAGGCTGCAAATCATCAGGTCCAGAGGAATGATTTGCCTTTAGTCCCAATTTCCTATGAGTACCACCTCCTTAGTGATTGTGATGGTCACTCACAGATTAGTACAGCACAGAAGGTGGCAATTCAGCCCATAGAGCCTGTGCCGGCTCTTTCGAAGAACAATCCAGTTAGTATCACTCCACCGCTCTTTCGCTATATCACTGCATTTTTTTCTCCTTCAAGTATTTACACAATTTACTTTTGAAGGCTACTATTCAATCTATATCTACCATCCTTTCAGGCAATACACTCGAAATCCTAACCAGTGGTCTCATTAAGAAGTTTGTCCACACATCGCCTTTGGTTCTTTTGTCAATCAACTATCACCTGCAACTTCTTCTATTTATGTATTATATCTCAACTCTTGATGATTTTAAACAGGTCTTTCAAATCTGCTCTTAGACTTCTCTCATCTAAGGAGGAGAATCGCATCTTTTCCTATCTCTCCACATTAACTGACGTCCCTCATCCCTGGTAACATTCTATTACAGATGCCCTTAACCTTGTCCACTCCAAGGAGAACAATCCCATCTGCTCCTGTCGCTCCACATTAACTGAAGTCCTTCATTCCCGCTGCTATTCTACTAAAATATAGAAACATAGAAAATAGGTGCAGGAGTATGCCATTCGGTCCTTCTAGCCTGCACCGCCATTCAATGCGTTCATGGCTGAACATGCAACTTCAGTACCCCATTCCTGCTTTCTCGCCATACCCCTTGATCCCCCTAGTAGTAAGGACTTCATCTAACTCCTTTTTGAATATATTTAGTGAATTGGCCTCAACAACTTTCTGTGGTAGAGAATTCCACAGGTTCACCACTCTCTGGATGAAGAAGTTTCTCCTCATCTCGGTCCTAAATGGCTTACCCCTTATCCTTAGACTGTGACCCCTGGTTCTGGACTTCCCCAACATTGGGAACATTCTTCCTGCATCTAACCTGTCTCAACCCATCAGAATTTTAAACGTTTCTCTGAGGTCCCCTCTCATTCTTCTGAACTCCAGTGAACACAAGCCCAGTTGATCCAGTCTTTCTTGATAGGTCAGTCCCACCATCCCGGGAATCAGTCTGGTGAACCTTCGCTGCACTCCCTCAATGGCAAGAATCTCCTTCCTCAAGTTAGGAGAACAAAACTGTACACAATACTCCAGGTGTGGCCTCACCAAGGTCCTCTACAACTGTAGCAACACCTCCCTGCCCCTGTACTCAAATCCCCTCGCTATAAAGGCCAACATGCCATTTGCTTTCTTAATCGCTTGCTGTACCTGCATGCCAACCTTCAATGACTGATGTATCATGACACCCAGGTCTCGTTGCACCTCCGCTTTTCCTAATCTGTCACCATTCAGATAATAGTCTGTCTCTCTGTTTTTACCACCAAAGTGGATAACCTCACATTTACCCACATTATACTTCATCTGCTAAGCATTTGCCCACTCACCTAACCTACCTATTTCACTCTGCAGCCTCATAGCATCTTCCCCGCAGCTCGCACTGCCAACTAACTTAGTGTCATCCGCAAATTTGGATATACTACCTTTAATCCCCTCGTCTAAATCATTAATGTACAGAGTAAACAGCTGGGGCCCCAGCACAGAACCTTGCGGTACCCTACTAGTCACTGCCTGCCATTCTGAAAAGTACCCATTTACGCCGACTCTTTGCTTCCTGTCTAACAACCAGTTCTCAATCCACGTCAGCACAATACCCCCAATCCCATGTGCTTTAACTTTGCACATTAATCTCTTGTGTGGGACCTTGTCGAAAGCCTTCTGAAAGTCCAATTATACCACATCAACTGGTTATCCCTTGACCACTCGACTGGAAACATCCTCAAAAAATTCCAGATGATTTGTCAAGCATGATTTCCCTTTCACAAATCCATGCTGACGTGGACCTGTCATGTCACCTCTTTCCAAATAAGCTGCTATGACATCCTTAATAATTGATTTCATCATTTTACCCAGTACTGAGGTCAGGCTGACCGGTCTATAATTCCCTGTTTTCTCTCTCCCTCCTTTTTTAAAAAGTGGGGTTACATTGGCTACCCTCCACTCGATAGGAACTGATCCAGAGTCAATGGAATGTTGGAAAATGACTGTCAATGCCTCCGCTGTTTTCAAGGCCACCTCCTTAAGTACTCTGTGATGTAGTCCATCAGGCCTTGGGAATTATCGGCCTTCAATCCCATCAATTCCCCCAACACAATTTCCCGACTAATAAGGATTTCCCTCAGTTCCTCCTCCTTACTAGATCGTCTGACCCTTTTATATCCGGAAGGTTGTTTGTGTCCTCCTTAGTAAATACCGAACCAAAGTACTTGTTCAATTGGTCTGCCATTTCTTTGTTCACCGTTATGACTTCCCCTGATTCTGACTGCAGGGGACCTACGTTTGTCTTTACTAACCTTTTTATCTTTACATATATTTAGAAACTTTTGCAATCCGTCTTAATGTTCCCTGCAAGCTTATTCTCGTACTCCGTTTTCCCTGCCCTAATCAAACCCTTTGTCCTCCTCTGCTGAGTTCTAAATTTCTCCCCGTCCCCGGGTTCTCTTCTATTCCTGGCCAATCTGTATGCCACTTCCTTGGCTTTAATACTATCCCCGATTTCCCTTGATAGCCACGGTTGAGCCACCTTCCCTTTTTTATTTTTACGCCAGACAGGAATGTACCATTGTTGTAGTTAATCCATGCGGTCTCTAAATGTCTGCCATTGCCCATCCACAGTCAACCCCTTAAGTATCATTCGCCAATCTATCCTAGCCAATTCACGCCTCATACCTTCAAAGTTACCCTTCTTTAAGTTCTGGAGCATGGTCTCTGAATTAACTGTTTCATTCTCCATCCTAATGCAGAATTCCACCACATTATGGTCCCTCTTCCCCAAGGGGCCTCGCACAAAGAGATTGCTAATTAATCCTCTCTCATTACACAACACCCAGTCTAAGATAGCCTCCCCCCTAGTTGGTTCCTCGACATATTGGTCTAGAAAACCATCCCTTATGCACTCCAGGTATTGCTCCTCCACCGTATTGCGTCCAGTTTCGTTAGCCCAAACTATGTGCATATTAAAGTCACCCATTTCCTCTTAACCTTCTCTACACCAAGGAAAACAACCCCAGCTTATCCAGTCTCTCCACATAATTTTAATCCCCCATCCCTGATGCGTTTCCAGTAAATCTCTTCTGTACCCTCTCGAAAGTCATCACGTCCTTCCTAAAGTGTGGTGCCCAGAATTGGACACAATCCTCCAGCTGGGGCCGAACTCGTGGTTCCAGTCTTTCATCCTTGGTACCAATCTGGTAAATCTCCCCTTACCCTTCTCTGCTGTAAGAAGAACAGCCCCAGAATCTACAAGATGTCCGTGTAACGAGCGTTCGCATCCTACCTTCCAGTACACACAATGGCATCGAGCTCCAGGCAGGAACTGGCCCGTCCTCAATTGCGAAAATGGGCAGGAAAAAAGAACAGCTGAAAGTCGACGGTGACTTAAAGCAATTTTTCAAAAACTGTGATCCTTATTTATTTAATTTAAATGCAGAAAAAATATCCTCACTTCCCCAGCTAGAAATGCTACCCAGTGCCAGTTCGCAGCGAATTCCCTCTCCGTAAAGGTCACCATTTTATTTCTTTTCAGTTTTTTTAGATGGAGGTGGGAGGGTTAAATGTATATATTTGCCATCGCTCTCTCTCTTATTTGTTAATATATATGAAAGCCCGGTGAAGGAATTGGGTGCAGAAAATTCCAGCTGAGGAATCCTCATCGATGGAACCAGAAACACTGCAATAGGATAAATAAGAATCAGTTGTGCTGAGGGAGGGATGGAGGGAGGAAGGAGTGGAGCAAAGGAGGGGTGGAGTGATGGAGGGGTGGAGGGGTGGACGGAGGAAGAGATGGGTGCAGGGAGGGAATGATTGATGGAGGGAGGGATTGAGGGAGGGAGGAATGGAGCAAGGTAGCGGTGGAGTGAAGGATGGGTGGAATGTGGACGGAGGGAGGGAGCTGTGGGTCCAGGGAGGGAGCGATTGATGGAGGGAGGGAGGGGGGAGGGTGGGATGAAAGGAAGGAGGGATTAAGGGAGGGAGCGAAGCAGAGGCGGGTAGAGGGAGGAAGGGATGGTGGGAGGGACTGATGTAATATCTCCCAATATACCCGATCAAAACTCTTCATATTCTTGAGCACCGATAATAAATGACCCATAACCTGCTCAGCTCTAAGGAGAACAATCCCAGCTTTCAGCTGCTCTGATGGTGCAGCTCACGCAGTGTAAATCTCAAGTTCCGTGAGTCCTTCTGCCTCAGGCACTTCCAGATATTCCCTGCGGAATCACTGACACTTTTTTATGGAGCCAGTGCAAATCCCTGTGTGTGAATTACATCACAGGCAAGATAAGAGAACTCTCCCTGATAATAAACGGATCAGTGTAAGACTGTGTTCAGGCTCTGAAATTCAAAGACGATGAGCTGAATGGCAACATTTTAAAATACAAGCTGTGATATGTTCAAGCCTCGCCTCAGTGGAATCGCTCTCGCCTCTGACTCAGAAGGTGACAGATACTAAACTCCACTCCAGCAACCAGAGCCCATAAGCTGTGCCGACATGCCCGATGCTAGTACTGAGTGAATGCTGCATGATCAGATGTGCAGTCTTTCGGGTCAGACATTAAAGTGAGGCCCCATCTTCCCGACCAGTTGGATATAAAGGACTCTTGGCACTATCGTAAAGAGCAGAGGAGTTCTCCACGGTTTCCAGCGCAACAAATTATCACTCAACCAACATCTGAAAAATAGATTATCTGATCATTATTTCATTGCTGCTTGTGGGATCTTGCTGTGCAGAAATTGGTTGCCACATTTCCTACATTACAATAACGACCACACTTCCTAAAAAATATCATTGGCTGTAAAGCAGTTTGGGACAACATGAGTTCATGAAAGTCGCTGTATAAACGCAAGGTGTTTCTAAATGTCAACATTTGAAAATACAAGTTGCGATATGTGAAAAGCTCTGATATTACTGCAATTGTAGAACACTCCTCTGGGCACTGGTTAACTTATTTAGTTTCAATTGGTTAAATCTTCCAATAAATGGAGATCCAGTGGAATAGCAGCCTGTTCAGAGATGTTCAACTGATTTCGGCAGCAGAACTTTCAGAACTGAAGTATACATTTTAAAATGTATTCCCTTGATATAAATCATATCTGTTCTATTGAACAAAACTGAAGCCAACGTCACAGTTCGAGATATGTATATATCTGTGTGCCAAATGTCAATATTATTTTAAATAGCCCTTGTTGTGAGATGAAATGAATCAATAATTGACTCTGTTTATCTGATTTTTCTGCCATGAACACTTCAGTGATGCGTTTATGTAAATAAACACAGAAATAGAAGTCCCAGATTAGAGCATTGAGCGACAGAAACACAATAAATGTGTCCCCACCAACATGGCACAGAAATAAAGATAGAGAGAAATGAAAATATCTCAACAGATTCCAGCAACAATTGTTTTTTGTTAAATTTCTCTAAATTGTAGGAAAATAAAGTAACGTTGATACCCACGGTCAGAATTGGGAAAGATTCTAGTCACCGTATAAAGTGACATCACAAATTTCCTGTATCCTCTCCCTCTCCTGTTTCCACATTCCACCTTCTCTCTGGAGAATGGATAATTGGCCTTCCCCCCACAACGAGATGTCAACGTCTAACAAACGTTTTCCTTAAGCCCTACTGAAATGCTTCGAACCAAGTTGATTATAGTGCGCAGATGGAGCTTTAATCCAAAATGTGACATCTGTATGGAATGATCTGGGAGTTTTTGATGGGACAATGTAGAGGGATCTATACACTGTATCCAACCCGTGCTGGACCAGCCCTTGGCGTGTTAGATGGGACTGTGTAGATAGAGCTTTACTCTGTACCTAACCCGTGCTGTACCTGCCCTGGGAATGTTTGATGGGATAGTCTAGAGAGACTTTAATCTGTATCTCATCCAAGCAATACCTGCCCTAGGAGTGATTGATGGAACGGTGCAGAGGGAGCATTACTCTGTATCTGAAACATGCTGTACCTGCCCTGTGAGTTACAGAGTTCAGTGCAGTAATAAATGAGACAAGGTCTAGTTTAATATAAACAGAGGCATGGGCTAGTTTTTTAAAATGGAAGAATGGGGCTAGTTTAAAAAAGCAGTGTCTTTGTCTCGTTTACTATAAGCAGAGACATGGTCCTGAGTAATAGGAACAAAGGCGTGGCATATTCCAGTAATATCTGAGACACGGCATAGTACAATATTAGTAGTTCTAGTGCAGTAAGGTTTTATTTATGCCTGGCATGTGGGTGTCGCTGGCAAGGCCAAGGTTGAAAGCGTAACCCTAATTGGATTTGAAAACCAGGTGTTGAGCTGCGACCTTGAACCGCTTGCAGTCCGTGAGGTGAAGGTACTCCCGCAGTGTTAGGGAGGGGTTTCCACGAATTTGACCCAGCAATTAAGAAGGGACCATAATACATTTCCAATTCAGGATTGTGAGTGATTTGGAGGGGTACGTGGAGGTGATGGTGTTCCCACGAGCCCGCTGCCCTTATACTTCTAGGTTTGGAAAGTGCTGTCGAAGATGTCTTGGGAAGTTGCTGCAATGCATCTTGTAGATAATACTCACTGCAGACAAGGTCCGCCGATAGTTGAGGTAGTGAATTTTTAATGGATGGCGTGATATAAACAGGAACAGGGTCTAGTATAGTAATAACTGAGACAGGCTCTGGTGTATTATACAATCGTAGAATGGTCACAGCACATAAAAGTGGCATTCGGCCCATATAGTCCGTGCCGCTCTCTGCAAGAGTATTTCAGCTCGTCCACTCCCCCGTCCTTTCCCGTAGCCCTGTGAATTTTCTTCCTTTACGTATTTATCCAATTCCCTTTGCAATGCCATGATTGAGTCTACCTCCACCACCCTGTCAGGCAGTGCATTCCAGATCCTAACCGCTCGCTGCTTAAAACAAATTTCCTCACGTCGCCTTTGGTGCTCCTGACAATCACCTTAAATCTGTGTCCTCCGTTCTCGACTCTTACGTCAATGGGAACAGTTTCTAGGCAGCTACTCTGTCTCGAGCCCTTATGATTCTGAACACCTCTCACAAATCTCATCTCAACCTTCTCTGCTCTAGGGAGAACAACCCCATCTTCTCTTGTCTCGCCACATAACTGAAGTACCTTATCCCTGGAACAACACGTAAATCTTTTTGCACCCTTTCTAAGGCCTTCACATACTTCCTAAAGTGCGGTGTGCAGAATTGGAAACAATACTCAGTTGAGGACTAACCAGTGTTTTATACAGGTTGGTCATTGCTTTTGTATTCTATGCCTCTATTAATGAAGCCCAGGATTCCGTATGCTTTTTAAACCACTATCTCAACCTGCCCTGCCACCTTCGATAATTTTTGTACACATACCCCAACGTCTCTCTGTTCATCACGCCCTTTAGAATTCTACCCTTTCGTTTATTTTGCCTCTCCTTCCTCCCAACAAAATGTATCACTTTAAAATGTTCTCCGTTTAGTTTGACACATGTCCACCCATTCCACCATCACCTCTATGTCCTCTTGCAGTCATCAGTACCCTCTTCACTGTTCACTATGCTTCCAAGCTTTGAGTCATCTGAAAAGTTTGGAATTGTGCCCCGTACACCAAAATCCATGTCATGAATATAAATCAAAAGAAGCAGAGTTCCTAGTATGAACCACTGCAGAATACCTCTGTATACCTTCCGCTGGTCAAAAAAAACCACGACTGTCTGATTCCTGATACTCAACCAATTTCATATCCATGCTGCCACTGTCCTTTTTATTCTATTGGTTTCAACTTTGCTGGCAAATATATTATCAAGGCAATTTATGGAAGTGGACCACATCAACCATATGAACTGAGCCTGGGTATTGTGCATTAAAAACTGGGACGGGGTGTGGTGTAATGAGAGAAGCAATAAGTTAGATAATTACAGATTTGCTAACCTCTTGCCAGGTACAGGTGCATTTTCATTTTTACCATCACTTACACAGTAGAGTTAAATCTCAGCAGCATCTGTGTGATGGTGTGGTGATCACTGGCCAGTAAAGCGCAGAGACAGGTGGGTGGCTGCTCATTATCCTCGGTGTGATTTAATCCCCTTTCCCACTGAATATTGCGGATAGACTTGGTCACCTTGGTAAAGAAATGGTCAGTGTGACAAAACTTTCTAAACAAGAACACACAAAACAATGGGTTATCAATAAATGGTAAAGGTATTAACGACCTGCAATTGCATTTTGAATACAATAAAATGCTGAAAAATAATGGTTGAAGCGTATCATTTATCTTTGTGGAATGCACACATTATGAATGATGTGTTTTGTACCCACATACACACACACACATGCAGATACACATACTCTTTTCAGTTGTTCTTCTCAACCAGATGAGACATTTTTTCCGGTGGATATTAGCACCACGCGGCCGACCATTCGACAGTGCTGTGACGTCACGGTTCCAGGCCCTGTCTGACGCAATCAGTGGGTCACGGGACAGCTAAATAGGAAATACTGGAGGAAAAACATTCCTTAATATTAAAGAACAGGGAGGAATTGGCACAGGACAAAACAAGTGACAATTAGTAACTTTTAACACACAGAGTGCCAATAAGTAGTGCAAATTGCAGTGAATTGCTCACCTTCAGTCCTGTCCCTCAACCCCAGTCCATCTCCAGGAAATTGTTACAAAATTCACCCCATCCTATCAACACGAATATAACCGACACAATACCAGATCAATTAGTAATTGCACACAGCTGTTGATAGTTGTTAACAAAACTAAACAAATACTTCAAACCAAAAAAGTATTGTATTCTCAAACCCACAAACACATACATCTTTATTTATATTAATATCTATCGATCCCTCTTTAAATCTTCTGCTTAAGTAACAGACGCATGGACAAGCACAGAAATAACTGAGGCAGGGTCTGTTGTACAATAAATAGTGACAGCGTCCAGTGCACGAATATTTTAGACAAGGTCTTGTATAATATGAAGACAGACGGGGTATATTATAATATATTTCAGACATGGTCTATGTCAGGAATGACGGATAAAGGGTGTAATGTAATATAAACAGAGATAGTGGCATTGGAGGCTGTTCAGCGAAGGCTCACCCGGTTGATTCTGAAGGTGAGGTGGTTGTCTTATGAATAAAGGTTGAGTAGGTTGGGCCTATACTTGTTGGAATTCAGAAGAATGAGAGGTGTTTTTATCGAAACATATAAGGGGGCTCGACATGATGGATGCAGAGACGATATTTCCACTCATAGGGGAAACTAAACCTAGGGGGCTTATTCTCAGAATAAGGGGCTGCCCAGTTTAAATAGAGATGAGGAGGAATTTCTTTCCTTAGAGGGTTGTAAAGCTATGGAATTCTCTGCCAGAAAGAGCTGTGGAGGCTGGGTCATTGAATATATGTGAGACAGAGATGGACAGATCTTAGAGCGATAATGGAATAAAGGGTTATGCGGAACGGGCAGGGAATTGGAGCTGGGTCCATGATCAGATCAGCCATGATTAAATGGCAGAGCAGGCTCGAGGAGCCAATTGGCCTACTCCTGCTCCTATTTATTTTGTTCTTATATTCTTAGATCCTAGCGTGATTCAAAAATATTCCTTGTCCATTGCAATAATAACTGCGGCAGGATTTAGTGTTTTATAAACAGAGAAGGGTCTCAGTGTAATATGAACCTAGACATGATGTAGTTATAGAAACACAAAATGGAAGAATGATACAGCAGATAATGTGTACATTCAGCCCACTTGTGCCTGTGCTGACACGAAGCTAAAATAGCTAAGCAATTGGTCCCACTCCCCCTACTATTTACCAATATCCCTGCATTTTTTCAAATATAATTATTTACCCAATTCCCTTTTGAAACTTATTACCTGAACTGCTTCCAGCACCCTATCAGATAGTGTATTCCAGATCATAACAGCTCGTTGTGTACTTCTTTTTCCTCATTTCGCCTCTGGCTCTTTTGCCACGTTCCTTAAATCTGTATCCTCTGGTTGCAGACCCGTCAGCCAATGAAAAATGATCTTCTTATTTAAAGTGTCAGAACCATTCACGAATTTGAACGTGTTTATAAAAGCTCCTTTTACCCTTCTCTGCGCTAATGACAACAATCCAAATGCCCTGATTGTCTTAAGTTAACTGAAGTATTTCATCCAAGGTACTATTCTAGTAAATTCCCGCTGCACCCTTTCCAAGGCCGTGCAATCGTTCCTAAATGGGACGCTCACAATAAACAATGTTTTACAAATGCTTAGCAATAAGTTCCTTTCATTTGCATCCTACGTCTCCATTTATAAAAACGGAAGATAGTGTATACCTTCTGCATTCCAAATCAGAGCCATTGCTATATTAAAGCATCTCCTCATCTCCCTTCTGTTTTTCTTTGCAAATGATCTTAAATCTGTGTCCTCTGGTTACCGACACTCCTGTCAGTGAAAACACTGTCTCACTTTTAACCCTATCAAATCCCTTCATAAAGGGAAGACTATAACAGGCAGAGGTATTATTTTCTGATTGCTGCCAGAGATTGATTGGTAGATTTTGGTTCGTTTAGGATATTACAGATGACGGAACCAATGCTGGTCGATGGAGTTAAGGTGCCGATCATCCATCATCTAATTGATTAGAGGAATGGTATAGTTCAGTACTAATTGAGAAAGTGTATCGTGTAACTTAAACAGAAGAATGGTCTAATCCATTAATAAGAGAGACAAGACCTAGAGCAATAAAAAGAGGAGACATCGTCTCGTGTAGTAATAAGTGCGACAGTGCCTAGTGTAATATAAATAGCGACACGGTATAGATTGTAATAACTGAGAGTGTCCAGTGTACTATAAACATAGGCATTTCCTCGTGCATTATAACTGAGGCAAGGTTTCGTGTAATATGAAAGATACATAGCCGAATGCAGCAATAAATGAGACAGTATTTAATCTAAGGCTATATGAACAGAGGTACGGTCCAGTGCAATAATAACTTAGCAGGGCATCGTGTAATGTAAAATGAGACAAGTCTGAGTGAAATTTAATCACATGCATGGTCAAGTGCAGTGATAACTGAGACAGAGCCTAGTGTAATATAAAGAGACACGTGTTCTCATGCAATACTAACAGAGAGAGCCTTGTGTAATATAAACAGAGACATGGCTTAGTGCAGTAATAATTGACACATAGCCCAGTGTAATATGAACAGATGCAGAACATAGTGTAAAATAACTAGTGACCAGGTCTAGTGCAATGATGAATGAGGCAGGACATTGTGCAATATTATCAGAAAAAGAGTCTAGTACAGTACTGATGGAGACAGGAGCTAGTCTAATATACCTGCGATATGGTCTGGTGCAGTAATAACTGAGACATCATCTTGTGTAATATAAACAGGGACATTGTCTTGTGTAATATAAACAGAAACATTGTCTCGGGCAATGTAAACATGCACATTGTCTCGTGTAATATAAACAGAGAGATTGTATACTGTAATATAAACGGAGACATTATCTAGTGTAAATATACTGAGACAGTGTCTAGTGTAATATAACCAGAGACATTTTCTAGTGCAATATAAACAGAGATATTGTCCAGTGTAATAGAAACTGAGACAATGTCTACTGTAATATAAACAGAGACTGGACCTACTGTAATATAAACAGAGACACGTTCTATTACAGCAAAAACTAAAACATGTCCTGCTGTACTTTTAACAGAGGCATTCTCCAGATCAGTATAACTGAGGCTGGACATAACTGTCTAAGTTATTAATGTACTTTACCTAATCTCAGTTTATATTATACAGGACCATGTCCCTGTTTATATTACACATGACCCAGTCCCAGTTATTCCTGCACCAGAACATATTTTAGTTAAATTATATCTGACCATTTCTCCGTTTATATTACATAAGTCGCAATATCAATTATTACTGAAACAGATATTTCTCTGTTTATATAATTCATGACCTGGTTTATATTACACTAGGTTCTGTCTGAGTTAAACTGCAGTACACACAGCCTCTGTTTAAGAAAATAAGGACATGACAATGAGGTGCAAGAGTCGGCCATTCGGCCCCTCAAGCCTGCTCCGCCATTCAGGAAGAGCATGGCTGGTCTTCGAACGCAACTCAACATTAACTGAAGTCTCTCATGCCTGATGATAATCTACTACATCTCCTCTTAACCATTTCTGCTCTAAGGATAACAATCCCATCTTCTGCGGTCTCTCCTCATTAAATGAAATACCTCATGCAGGTACCAATCTACTGTCAATATGCTTAAAATAAGCCATTGTTCTGAGTTGAGTCTAATCAATAAGCAACTCTGTTATTCTGATTTTGCTGCCATGAACACTTCATGGCAACCAGTGAGGCGTTTCTGTAAATAAACACAGAAATAGAAGCCCCAGATTAGAGTATTGAGCGACAGAGACACAACAAATGTTTCCCCACCAATACAGCATCGAAATAAAGATGGACAGAAATGGAAATGTCTCAACAGATTCCAGTAACAATTGTTTTTTGGTACATTTCACTAAATTATATTCGAATCAAGTAAAAATGATACCCATGGAGAGAATGGGGAAATATTCCTTCTCGTTAGCATGAACAGCAACATCACATGTCTCGTCTCATTCTCCTATTTCCATTTTCGGTTCCGTCTCTCAAGAATTGTTCATTGACATTTCCCCACAAATAAATGTCAACAGCTAACAAAAGATTACCCTCAGCCATAAGGATATGCCTCAGAACAAATTGATCGGAGTGCACAGAGGGAGTTTTAATCCAAATGTAAACTGTGCATTAAATGACATGGGAGTATTTGATGGGATAGTGTAGATCTTTACGCTATATCTAACACGTGCTGTATCTGCCCTGCGATTGTTTGATGGGACTTTGTAGAGGGAGCATTAGTCGGTGCCTAAACTGTGCTGTACCTGCCCTGGCAGTGTGTGACACGTGGCAAATAAAAAACAGAAAATTGTGAAGTGATACTTTTTGATAGGAAGAATGAGGAGAGGCAAAATATACTAAAGGATACAATTCTAAAAGGTGTGATGAACACAGAGACCTGGGGATATATGTGCACAAATCATTGAATGTGGCAGGACAGGTTGAGAAAGTGTTTTGAAAAGCATACTTCATCCTGGGCTTCATAAATAGAGCCATAGAATACAAAAGCAAGGAAATTATGACGAACCTGTTTAAAACACTGATTATGCATCAAATGAAGTTTTGTGTCCAATTCTGGGCACCGCGCTTTAGTAAGGATATGAAGGCCTTAGCGAGGGTGCAAAAAGATTTACGTGTGCTTCCAGGGATAAGGTACTTCGGTTATGTGGAGAGACAGGAGAAGCTGGGGTTCTTATCCTTAGAGCAGAGAAGGGTGAGATAACACACAGAGTGCCACTAAGTAGTTCAAAGTGCAGTGGATTGCTCACCTTCAGTGCTGTCCCTCAATCCCAGTCCATCTCTGGGAGATTGTTACAAGAATCAGCCCATCCTCGCAACACAAATATTACCGATGCAATAACAGATCTAAATTACTTTGCACACAACTCTTGCTAGCTAGTAACGAAATTAAACGTATGTTCCAACGAAAAAAGTATTGCATCCTCCCACCCTCACGCATATATATCTTTATTTATATTAATATCTATCCACCGTCGATATATCTTCTGTCTATCTTACAGACGCATGGTCGAATGCAGAAATAACTGACAACCATGTCTGTTGTACAATAAATAGAGATATAATCCTTGGAGTGGGAGTTTATCCCAAAACTATCTGAGACTAAGGCAAAAGTGAGAAACACTGAGCCCCGGTTGACACAAACAGACATTGTGTTGTGAAGTCAAAAGATACATGGCCCAGTTTAACATAAAGGCAGACAGGGCCTAGTGTAACATAGAGGGAGACAGGGTCTAGTGTAACCTAAACAGAGACAGGGCCTAGTGGAATATAAATGGAGACAGGGTCCAGCATAACATAAACAGAGACAGGGCCTCGTGTAATATAAAGACAGACAGGGCCTAGTAAATATAAACAGAGACAGGGCCTAGTGTATTATAAACAGATACAAGATCTAGTGTAATATAAACCAAGACAGGGCCAAGTGTAATATAAACAGAGAGAGGGCCTAATGTAATTAAACAACGACAAGGTTTAGTGTAATTTCAACAAAGATAGTGCCAAGTGTAATAAAAACAAAATAACATAAGCAATAGGAGCAGGAGTAGGCCACCTGGTCCCTCGATCCTGCTCTGCAATTTACTATCATGGCTGATCTGATTATGGACTCAGCTGCACCTCTTTACGATCCGAAATGCCAGCCGAAATATCACAGTTGGAAGAGCGTTAGACTGAAAATCTAAAGGTCCCTTGTTCAATCCTGGGTTTCGGCAGATGTTTTTTGGCATGCAGGTACAGCAGGCAGTTAAGAAAGCAAATGGCATGTTGGCCTTAATCGCGAGGGGATTTGAGTACAGGGGCAGGGATGTGTTGCTACATTTGTGCAGGGCCTTGGTGAGGCCACACCTGGAGTATTGTGTACAGTTTTGATCTCCTAACTTGAGGAAGGACATTTTTGCTATTGAGGGAGTGCAGTGAAGGTTCACCAGACTGATTCTCGGGATGGCGGGACTGACCTATCAAGAAAGACTGGATTAACTGGGCTTGTATTCACTGGAGTTCAGAAGAATGAGAGGGGACCTCATAGAAACGTTTCAAATTCTGATGGGTTCAGACCTGTTAGATGCAGGAAGAATGTTCCCAATGTTGGGTAAGTCCAGAACCAGGGGTCACAGTCTAAGGATAAGGGGTAAGCCATTTAGGACCGAGATGAGGAGAAACTCTTCACCCAGAGAGTGTTGAACCTGTGGAATTCTCTACCACAGAAAGTTGGTGAGGCCAATTCACTAAATATATTCAAAAAGGAGTTAGATGAAGTCCTTACTACTCGGGGGATCAAGGGGTATGGCGAGAAAGCAGGAATGGGGTACTGAAGTTGCATGTTCAGCCATGAACTCATTGAATGGCGGTGCAGGCTAGAAGGGCCGAATGGCCTACTCCTGCACCTATTTTCTATGTTTCTATGTTTCTATCCACATAACCGTTTGTTCTCTTATTGTTCAAAGATATTTCTATCTCCACCTTAAATATATTCAATGACTTAGCCTCCACAACTCTCTGGGGCTGAGAATTCCACATATTACAACACTCTAAGCGAAGAAATTCCCCTCATCTCTGTTTTAAATGGGCGGCTCCTTATTCTGAGACTATGTCCCCTAGTTTTATTTTCCCCTGAGTGGAAATATCCTTTCTGCATTCATCTTGTCGAACACCCTTATTATCTTATAAGTTTCAATAAGATCACCTCTCATCTTCTGAATTCCAATGTGTATAGGCCCAACCTACTCAACCTATCTTCATAAGTCAACCCCCTCAGCTCTGGAATCAATGTTCACTGAAATGCCTCCAATGCAGATATATCCTTTCTTAAATACAGAGACCAAAACTGGACGCAGTATTCTCGGTGTGGCATCATCAATATCCTGCACAGTTTTGCCCATGAACTTAGTCTGTCCATATTCCTTTGCAGATTTTTTGTATCCTCCTCACAATTTTCTTTCCCACCTATCCCTATCTTTGTAACATTTGCAAACTGGCTATATTACACTGCAGGCCTTCATCCAATTTATTATGAGCGATTGTAATAGTTGAGGTTCCAACCCTGATCCCTGCGACACACCACGAGTTACTGTTTGCCAAATGGAAATTGACCAATATATCCCGACTCTCCGATCTGTTAGTTAGCCAATCCTCTATCCATATATTAACCCCAACGCCGTGAACGTTTATCGTGCAGTAACCTTTTATGTGGCATCTTATCGAATGCCTTCTGGAAATCCAAATAAACTACATCCAATGGAGCCCCTTTATCCAACTTGCTCGTTACATCCTCAAAGATCTCCACCAAATTTGTCAAACTTGATTTCCCGTTCACGAAACCATGCTGACTGTGCTTGATTGAATTATGCTCTTCCAAATGTCCCGCTACTGCTTTCTGAATGGACTCCAGCATTTTCCCAATGACAGATGTTCGGCTCACTAGTCTATAGTTGCTTGCCTTTCGTCTGCCTATTTTTTAAAATAGGAGCACTAAATTTGCAGTTTTCTAATCCGCTGGGACCGCCCCAGAAGCAAAAGAATGTTGGGAGATTACAACCAATGCATCACCATCTCTGCAGCCACTTTTTTCAGGACCTTTGGATGTAAGCCACCAAGTCCTGGGGAATTGTCTGCCTTAAATCCCATTATTCTACCGAGTATTACTTCATTAGTGATAATAATTGTAATAATTTCCTCCCTCCATATAGTACATTGATTTTCCACTATTTGGATGTTTTTAGTGTCTGCTTCCGTGATGACCGATACAAAATATTTGTTCAATGCGTCTGCCATTTCCCTGCTCTCCATTATTAATTCCCCAGTCAGATCCTCTTGTTTACCAACATTTAGTTTAGCATCTCTTTTGCGTTATGTACATGTGGAAAGTCTTACCATCTGTTTTTATATTTCGTGCTGGTTTATTTTCCTAATCTGTCTTCTCTCTCTTTATAATTTGTTTAGTTGTTCTTTGCTGGCTTTATAAAGTTTCCCAATCCTCTCGGCTCCCACTAGTCTTGGCCACATTGTATGCCTTTGTTTCCAATTTGACACCATCTCTTATTTCGTTAGTTAGCCACGGATGGTTATCCCTACTCTTTCAGTCTTGCCTGCTCATTAGTATATATTTTTGTTGCGAGTTATGAAATATCTCGTTAAATGTCTGCCACTGCTCATCAACCGTCCCATACTTTTATCTATTTTCCCAGTACGCTTTAGCAAGCACTGCACTCAGACCTTTGTAGTCTCCTTTATATAAGCTTTGGATACTGCTTTGAGAACCAACTCTCTCACCCTCCAACTGAGTTTGAAATTCAACCATGTTATGGTCATTCATAGATTAGTATGGCACAGAAGGTGGCCATTCAGCCCAAAAAATCTCTGCTATCTCTCTTGAAGAGCAATCCAGTTAGTCCCACTCCAGCGCACTTTCCCTATATCTCTGGATTTTTTCCTCATTCAAGTATTTGTACAATTTTATATTGAGGGCAACTATTGATTATATATCTGCCACCCTATCAGGCAGTACAACCCAAATCCTAACCAGTGGTTGCATAAAAAATTTCGTCCAAATATCGCCTCTGGTTCTTTAGTCAATCACCTTACATCTGAATCAATCACCTTACATCTGAACCAGTGGTTCTCAAACTTCTTGTATTCGCGGCACAATTTCGTATACTAGAACTTTTGGTGCACACTTGAAGGGATTAAAAGGTTAAAAAATGAAGTTTCAGAAAATTTAAAAAACATTTTATTAGTCACAGTATATGAGATATACAACATTGGATACATGTATGTTATTAATTATTTTTTATTCTGAATGAAACAATACAATAATAAACTATAATAATAATTCCTCACATTAATTACAGATTAATTAGTATTTTAATGTGCTATTTGAGCCTGACGTTTTTTAGTTCTGTCACTGATATTAGGGCCTATAACCGATAAGGCCTCTCTCATTTCGTGTTCAAGTTCGCTAAATTTTTCCCTTTTTTTGCATTTGATGTTCGTAAGAGTTAAGAATCCTAATTCACAGAGATATGATGTTGAAAACTGCATCAGAATTATCAAAGCTTTTTTTTGATATTGCAGGATATTCTTCTTTAATAGAAATCCAGAATGCATCAATAAACATATCTGAATGTTTCATTTTAAGACCGTGGTCTATAGAAATAGTAATTAATTCTTCGTCTTCTTGCAATGTCAAATCAAAATCTGACGTACTAGTTGGAGAAAATGGATTTCTTACCCAATCATACTTCTCTACATCCAAAGATAGAAAATATTTTTTGAAGTTGTCTTCCAGTGATGCCAAATGCTCCATCAGGATAGGAGCAAACTTTTAATACTGTGATTTGTTATCAAAGGGGACATTTCAAGATTTTGTTCTGTTGCTCTCTTTTTCCAGCTATAATTATTTTTCTGAAAAGCTAATAGCTTGTCTGTAGAGGTGAGAATGTTTTCATTTCGCCCTTGCATACTGGTATTAACGCTGCAAAGACAATTATATATAGCTGCCAAATATGCTAACTTAGCACACCACATTTCACTCTTAAGGTATTTGCAAAAGGTATCGTTTCCTTCTCTTTCAAAAAATACTGACAATTCTTCTTTAAGTTCAAATACACGACATAAGACTTTCCTCCTTGAAAGCCATCTTACATCTGTATGCAAAAGTAAACATTCGTGCTGTGCATCCATAGCTTTGCAGAGCTGTTTAAACAAGCAAGTTTTTAAAGATTTTGAATTTATATAATTTACAATATTAACAACTTGATCTAACACAGATTTTAATTCTAGCAGTAATGTCTTTGCAGCAAGTGCTTCTCTATGCAAAAAGCAATGGGTGAATAATATATTTGGATTATGTTTTTTTGTGAGCATATTGAATCTTTTGACACATCTCACCATAGATTGAGCACTGTCCGTGCAGGTCCAAGCACATGAGTCCCATAAAATTTTCAAGTCTTCTAATTATGAATTCACAGAATCAAATATGCCTTGACCTCTAGTATTTTCTGGAAGTTCTCTACAGCACAGAAATTGGTTAAATATCTCGTTTTCATGAATGAAGCGAACAGATGCTAATAATTGTGCTTTACCACTAATGTCGGTGGACTCGGCGATTTGCAGAGCTAAATTCGAGTTTGTCAGCTTCTTGGCTACATTTTCTTCAATGTAAGGTGACATTTCATTTATGCTTCTCCGAATTGTATCATCAGACAGCGGAATCTTTGCAATGTCTTGTTCTGCTGCATCACCAAACAATATTTTGGCAATTTTACGACTTGCAGACAAAATAAGTGACTCAGCTAAAGTATGAGACTTCATTTTCTGCGCTGTTAATTCAGCAACTTCATAAGAAGCAATTTGAACCTTATCTGACACTCTTAACATTTTTTTCAAAATATTTCACTTCTTTTGATTGCGTCAACATTAATTTCCTAAAATAACTCTGATCTTTTGTTGAAAGATGTGCATGCTTCGGAGTAAAATGACGTTTCAATTTACTGTGAACCATTGCACTGTTCTACAGTTGTTTTCTGCACAAACACACAATGGAATGGGACATTCTTCTTATCCTGTCCATGAAAAACTGAACCTCAAACAATCCTCCATATATTGACGATGAATTTTGGATTTTTTAGGATTTGGTTCGGCGCCACTTGTACTGGCTTTGGTTGTCGGCCTATTAGCGCCACTTTTAGTGGCACTGTCATTGACATCTCCTTGCTCATTTTTACGTTTTCTTAAAATGAATTTGTCCATTGCGGGGACAAACTTTATTCGGCTGAATGATCCAAACTCCAGGCAGACACGAACTGAGACTTCCAATTTCCAAACTCCAGAGAGTCCAGACAGAAACGAACCTTGAGTTGAACAGGAAATTTTGAATTTGACTATGATCAAAATATGCTAAAAGCCAACTCTCAGAAATCAAAGTAACCGCTAGGGTTGCGAGGCCTGTTCAAATTGGATGTCGCCTACATCAAAGGAGCCATTTATTGGCGCTGTATCAGGTCAAAGCATCAAAGATGTCGCCAGTCCCGGCCACACATCAAGCTGCAGATCAATAAACAACAATAACAAAATAGAAAGTAGAATGTGGTTAAATGTAATTAAATAGTTTTTAACATTTTATTATAAAAACTACACCTTTTACTGCATATGTGTTAGACTCGTCTGTCATTTCTTTCATCCTATATAATAATGACATTGTAAGCTTTTCACATGAACAATTTAATACTATTATTTTGGATTGGGTGTGGCCATGACCCAACTGCCCCCTGGCTACGCCCTTGGTACAGACCCACTTACACACACAAACATAAATATACATGCTTATACATACACACACACACACACACAGTCTCATTCGATGGGAGGCACTCACACTTCTCTATTATCAATGGGAGGGAGTAAGGGAATGAGAGAGGGAGGGTGGTGGATGGCGGTGTTCAGTACTAAAGGGAAACACATTTTCCAAAGGATTTTGTTCTGAGTATGGTCATATAAGTTGTTTGTGTGTGTTGTCTCTTGTCATTATTACTTGTACAACTCTAGAACATAGTGTCTTGACAATAGTATAGATAAATAGATAGTTATTTGTCAATATTGGCAATGTTTATTACAGCAGTGGCGTCATACATATAGGTAGATGACATATGTGCATAAGTGTCTGCCTATCTCTCTCTCTCCCCCTAACCTTCTGTTTCAGAGTTAAGTGGTTTGTGTTTCATTGTAAAATTAGCTAAAGTCCACCATACTTTTACACAATTTGGTGGCACACCTGTGAAGGGTTCACGGCACACCAATGTGCCGCGGAACACTGGTTGAGAACCACTGATCTAAACCCTTGATGAGTTTAAACACGTCTATCAAATCTCCACTTTAACTTCTCTCCTCCTAAGTAGAATAATGCCATCTTCTCCAGTTTCTGCACATTAATTGAAGCCCCTAATGCCTAGAACTAATCTTGCTTGTAAAAATGTTGGAGTCCATTATTAACGAAGCAGTAGCAGGACATTTGGAAAAGCAAAATTCGGTCTGGCAGAGGCAGCATGGATTTATGAAGGTGAAGTAATGTTTGAATAATTTGCTGGATTTATTTGAGTATGTAGTGAACAGGGTTGATAAAAGGGAACCAGTGGGTGTGGTGTATTTTGTCTTCCAGAAGGCATTTAACAAGGTGCCACGTAAAAGGTTACTGCACAAGATAAAAGTTCACGGGGTTGCGGGTAATATATTAGCATGGATAGAGGATTGGTTAATTAACAGAGAACAGAGATTCGGTATAAATGGGTCATTCTCTGGTTGGCAACCGGAAATTATGGGGTGTGCAGGGATCAGTGCCGGGACCCCAACTATTTACTATCTACATTAACGACTTGGAAGATGGGACTGAGTGTAACGTGGCAAAGTTTGCTGACAATCCAAAGATGAGAGGAAAAGCAATGTGTGAGGAGGACACACACGATCTGCAAAAGGACATAGACAGGTTATGTGAGTGGGGAAAAACTTGGCAGATGGAGCACAATGTTGGAATGTGTGAAGTCATGCACTTTGCAGAAAAAAAATCAAACAGCAATTTATTATTTAAATGGAGAAATATTGCAACATGCCACCACGTAGTGGGACGTGGGGGTACTTATGCATGAAACACAAAAGGATAGTATGCAGGTACAGCAAGTGATCAGGAAGGCCAATGGTAACTTGGCCTTTATTGCAAAGAGATGGAGTATAAAAGCAGGGAAGTCTTGCTACAGCTATATAAGGTATTGTTGTGATCACACCTGGAATACTTCGTGCAGTTTTGGTTTCCATATTTACGAAAGGATAAACTTGCTTTGGAGGCAATTCAGAGAATGTTCACTCAGATGATTCCGCGAATGAGGGGGTTGACTTTTGAGGAAAAGTTGAGTCGGTTGGCCCTCTACTCATTGGAATTCAGAAGAATGAGAGGTGATCTTGTCAAAAGGTATATGTTTATGAAGGGGCTTGAAAAAGTGGATGCAGAGAGGATGTTTCGACTGATGCGGGAGACTAGAACTAGAGGGTACAAACTTAGAGCAGGGGCCGCCCATTAAAAGCAGTGATGAGGAGAAATTTCTTCTCTCAGAGGGTTGTAAATCTGTGGAATTCGCTGCCTCAGAGAGCTGTGGAAGCTTGGACGTTGACAGAAATAGACAGTTCCTTAAACGATAAGGGGATATGGGTTTAGCGGGAACGGGCGGGTAAGTGGACCTGAGTCCATGATCAGATCAGCCATGATCGTATTGAATGTTGCAGCAGACTCGAGGGGCCGTATGGCCCACTCCTGCTCCTCTTTCTTATGTTCTTGTGTTCTTATAATCTACTAAATCTCCTCTTCACCTTCTCTGCTCTAAGGAGAGCAGCCCGAGAATTCTCCAGTCTCTCCAAATAATTTTAATCGCCCATACTGGATGCATTTCCATTAAATCTCTTCTGCATCCTCTCGAAAGTCTTCACGTCCTTCCTAAAGTGTGCTGCGCAGAATTGGACACAGTACTCCAGCTAGGGCTGAACTAGTATTTCTAGTCATTTATCCCTGGTATCAATCTGGAAAATCTCCCCTGAAACCTTCTGTGTTGTAAGGAAAACAACCCCAGCTTCTCTAAATCTGTCCGCGTAGAGAGAGTTTGAATCCTACCATCCCGTACACAGAATGGCAGCGAGCTCCAGGCGGGCAATGGCCCGTCCTCAACAGCGAGAAGGGGGAGGAAAAATGAGCTTCTGAAGTCGACGATGTCTTAAAATAATTTCTTTAATTCTTACCTTTATCTTTTTTATTTAAATAACGGAAAATATCCTGACTGCCCCAACTAGAATTTCTACCCAGTGCCAGTTCCCCAGCCAACTCCCTCTCCAGAAAGGTCGCCATTTTATTACGTGTCAGTGTTTTTAGGCAGGGGGATTAAATATATATATATATTAGCCATCGCTCTCTCTCTTATTTGATAATATATATTAAAGCTCGCTGAAGGAATTGGGTGCAGAAAATTCCATCTGATGAATCCTCATCGATGGGAGCAGATAAACTGCAAAGGGAAATAATAATAATCGGTTGGCCTGAGGGAGGGATGGCGGGAGGGAGGAGTGGAGCAAGGGAGCGGTGGAGTGATGGAGTGGTGAGGAATGGACGGAGACAGGGAGGGAAGTGTGCAGGGAGGGAGAGATTGACGGAGCGACATATGGAGGTATGGAGGGCGGGAGGGATGGACGGAGGGAGGGAAGGAGAGACGGGTGGAGGGTGTAAGAGATGGTGGGAGGGAGCGATGAAGGGAGGGAGTGAAGTGGAGATGGGTGGAGCGTGATGGGGATGGAGGAACGGAGTGATGGAGTATATGTCAATTTACCCGAACAAAATTCTGACTGATTTTGAACACCTCTATTAAGTGGCCCATAACCTGCTCGGCTCTAAGCAGAACAGTCCCAGCTTCCAGCTGCACTGATAGTGCATCTGACACAGTGTAACATTCAGGTTCCGTGAGTCCTTGTGCTTCGGGCACTTCCAGATGTTCCTTGCGGAATCGCTGACACTTTTACATGGACCCAGTGGAAATACCAGTGAGGGAATGACATCCCAAGCAAGATAAGCGAACTCGCTCCTGATAATAAACCAATCGGAGTCAGACTGAACTCAGTCCTTGAACTTCAGACACGATGAGCTGAATGGCAACATTTTAAAATACAAGCTGTGACATGTTCAAGCCTTGGCTCAGTGGGATCACTCTCGCCTCTGATTCAGAAGGTCACAGATACTAAACCCCACTCCAGAGACCTGAGCACATAATCTATACCGACACGCCCGGTGCCAGTACTGAGGGAATGCTGCACGGTCAGAGGTGCCGTCTTTCGGGGCAGACATTAAATTGAGCCCCATCTTTCCGCTCAGGTGGATTTAAAGGACTCATGGCACTATATTGAAGTGCAGAGGAGTTCTCCAGGGTTTACAGCGCAAATATTTATCCCTTAACGAACTTCTGAAAAATAGATGACCTGATTATTATTTCATTGCTCTTTGCGTGATCTTGATGTGCACCAATTGGCTGCCACGTTGCCTACATTACAACAGTGACCACACTTCTAAAGTAATTCATTGTCTGTAAATCATTTTGGGACATCATGAGATCATGAAATGCGCTATATAAATGCAAAGTGTTTCTAAATGTCAACATTTCAAAATACAAGTTGCGATATGTGAAATGCTCAGATAATGCTGTGATTGCCGGTACTCCTCTGGTCACTGGTTTAAATTGCTTAGTTTCAGTTAGTTAAATATTCCATTAAATGGAGATCCAGTGGAATAACAGTCTGTTCAGAGATGTTCCACTGATTTCAGCAGCAGAATTTTCAGAACTGAATTATTCATTTTAATATTTATTCCCTTTGATATAAATCACATCTGTTGCAATTGAACAAAACTGCAGCTAACGTCGCTGTTCGACATATTTCTACTTCTGTATACCCACTGTCAATATTCTTAAAATAAGCCATTGTTGTGAGTTGAGGCTGATCAATAAGTGATTCTGTTAATCTGATTTTCCTGCCATGAACACTTCATGGCCAGCAGTGAGGCGTTTATGTAAATAAACACAGAAATAGAAGTCCCAGATTAGATCATTGAGCGACAGAGACACAATAACCGTTTCCCCACCAGCAAAGCATAGAAATAAAGACAGAGAGAAATGCAAATCTCTCAACAAATTCCAGGAACAATTGTTTTTCGTACATTCCTCTACATTATAGGAGAATAAAATAAAGATGATACCCACGGACAGAAAGGCGAAAGATTGCTTCTCGTCAGCATGTACAGCAACATCACAAAGGTGATAGTGGAGATTTGTGTATCCTCTGCCTCTCAATTTTCCATTTTCCTCCTATATCTCAAGAATGGATCATTGACATTCCCCCACAACTAGATGTCAACATCTAACAAAATATTTCCCTCAGCCATAAGGATATGCCTCGGACCAAATTGATTGGAGTGCACAGAGGGAGCTTTATTCAAAAATGTGACCTGTGCATTAAATGGCATGGGAGTTTTTGATGGGAAAGTTTGAAGGGATCTTTACTCTGTATCCAACACGTGCTTTACCTGTCCTGGGAATTGTTTGATGGGATGTTATGGAGGGCGCATTGTTCTGTACCTAAACCGTGCTGTACCTGTCCTGGCAGTGTGTGATGGGACAGTATAGAGGGAGCATCACTCTGTATCTAAATCGTGCTGTTACTGTTCTGTGAATGTGTGATGGGAGAGTATAGTGGGAGCTCCACTCTGTATCTGACACATGCTGTACCTGCCCTGGGAGTTATAGGATCTAGAGAAGTAAGAACTGACATCGCGTGTAGTGTAATATAAAGAGAGACATGGTCTAGTGCAGTAATAACGGTGACAGGGTCTAGTCTAATATAAAAAAGAGACATGGTATAAGACAGTAATGTGAGAGGATGGGGCTACTGTAATATAAGCAATGCCATTGTCTAGCTTAATATAAACAGAGACAGGGTCTTTTGTAATAGGAACAAAAGCATGGCATATTCCATTAATATCTGAGACAGGGCCTAGTACAATATTAGTAGTTCAAGTGCAGTACGAACAGAGGTAGTGGCTAGTACTGTAACGATTGATACAGGGACATTGTTTTATTGGTTCCTGACATGTGGGTGTGCGTGTGGCTGGCAAGGCCAACATTGATTGTCTTTTCCTAATTGGCCTTGAGAAGCAATTGGTGAGCTGCCACCTTGAACCGCTGCAGACTGTGTGGGGAAGGTACTCACAAAGTGTTAGGGAGAGAGTTGAAGAATTTGGCCCAGTGTTTATGAAGGAAAGACAATAAATTTCAACGCCAGATTGGTGTGTAATTTGGAGGGGTACGTGGAGATGATGGTGTTTGCATGAGCCTGCTGCCCTTGTCCTTCTAGTTGGAAAAGGTCGTAGATTTGGAAAGTTCTGTTGAAGATGTCTTGGCGAGTTACTGCAATGCATCTTGTAGATAGTAATCACTGCAGACATAGTACGCCAGTGGTGGAGGGAGTGAATATTTAACGTGGTGTGTGGGGTTATATAAACTGGAATAGTGTCTTGTGTAGTTATAACTGAGACAGGTTCTGGTGTATTATAGAATCATAGAATGGTTACAGCACAGAAGAGGGCCATTCGGCCCATATAGCCCGTGCCGCTCTCTGCAAGAGTATTTCAACTAGTCCAGTCCTCCGCCCTTCCCCGTAGCCCTGTGAATTTTTTCCTTCAAGTACTTATCCAATTCCCTTTAGAATGCAATGATTGAATCTTCGCCCACGTCCCTTTCAGGCAATGCATTTCAGATCATAACCACTCGCTGCATAAAAAAGTTTTTCTCATGTAGCTTTGGTTGTGTCAATCACTTTTAATCCTTGTCCTCTGTTCTCGACCCTTCTGCCAATGGGAAAAGTTTCTCTCCAGCTACTCTGTTTAGACCACTTATGTTTCTGAACGCCTCGATCAAATCTCATCTCAAACTTCTTTGCTCTAAGGAGAACAACCCCAGCTTCTCCAGACTAGACCACATAACCGAAGTCCCTTATCCCTGGAAACACACGTAAATCTTTTCTGCACCTCTCTAAGGCCTTCAGATCCTTCCTAAAGTGCGGTGCCCAGAATTAGACACAATACTCCAGTTGAGGCCTAATCAGTGTTTTATACAAGTTCATCATAAGTTCCTTGCTTTTATTCTATGCACTATTTATGAAGCCCATGATCCATTATGCTTTTTAAACCACTTTCTCAATCTGCCCTGCCTCATTCAATGATGTATGTACAGATAGCCTGAATTCTCTGTGTTCATCATACCCTTTAGAATTGTACCCTTTGGTTCACTTTGACTCTCCTCGTTCTTCCTACCAAAATGTATCACTTCAAAGTTTTCTGTGTTTCATTTTCCATGTGTCCGTCTATTCTACCAGCAAGCCTATATGCTTTTGAAGTCTATACCAACCCTCCTCACTGTTCACTATACTTCCAAATTTTGAGTCGTCTGTATATATTGAAATTGTGCCCTTAAACCCAATGTAAGTTATGAATATAAATCAAGAAAAGCAGTGTTCCTGGCACCAACTGCTGCAGAACACCACTGTATACCTTCCTCCAGTACAAAAAAAACACTACTCTCTGATTCCTGTCATTCAGTCAATTTCACATCCAGGCTGCCACTGTCCCTTTTATTCTATGGGTTTCAACTTTGCTGGCACGGATATTATCAAACCACTTTATCAAACACCTTTTGTAAGTCCACCACATCAACGATTTAAACTGAGCCTGGGTCTAGTGCAGTAATGAGAGAAACAATAAGTCAGGTAATTACATATTTATTAACTACATGCCAGGTACAAGTGCAGTTTCATGTTTACCATCACTTGCACCAATCATCATACACTTGAGGTGTATATCAGGAGACTCGGTGTGATGGTGAGGTGAATGCTGGAAAATAAAGTGGCTGGCTGCTCATTATCCTCGGTGTAATTTAATCCCCTTTCCCACTGAATACTGCGGACAGACATGGTCACCTTGGTAATGGAATCGTCAGCGTGACATCACTTTTTAAAGTAGAGCGTGCAAGACAATGTGTTATCAATAAATGTTAAAATTATTAAACGATCTGCAATTAGCTGTTGAATAAAATAAAATGCTGAAAAATGATGGTTGAAGCTAATCATTTATCTTTGTTGAATGTACTTGCACACATTATAATTTGTACACACACACTCACATACAAACATGAAGATAAACACATACACACACACACGTACACACACATACACACACACACACGTACACACATACACACATAAATACACACAAACTCACACAAGCACACACACACACACACAAATACACACAAATACAAACACACACACACATACACACACACACACACACACAGATATATATATATACACACATAGAAAACACTGTGTGTGTTCTCTTTTCAGTTGATCGTCGTAAGGGAATGAACTCCAGTGGATATTGGGACCCTGTGGCCGCCCATCCGGCGGTGCTTTGAGATCACGATTCCAGGCTCTGTCTGACGCAATCAGTGGGTCAAGTGAATGCTCAACAGAAAATACTGCAGGAAAAACAATCCTTAACATTAAAGAACTGGGAGCAATTGACACAGGACAACACAAGTGTGAATTATTGAAAATTAAAACACAGGGTGCCATTAAGTAGTGCAAAATGCAGTGAATTGCTCACCTTCAGTCCTGTCCCTCACTCCCAGTGCATCTCTGGGAGATTGTTACAAGATTCACCCCATCTTCTCAACACAAGTATTACAGACACAATACCAGATCAATTCGACATTGCCCACAACATTTGATAGCTAGTAACGAAATTAAACGTATGTTCCAACCAAAAAGAAGTATTGCATCTTCCTACCCACACGCATAAAAATCTTTATTTATATTAATATCTATCCACCGTCTATATATCTTCTGTCTCCCTAACAGACGCATGGCAGAAATAACTGACAACAGTGTCTGTTGTACAATAAATAGAGATATAGTCCCTGGAGAGGGAGTTCATCCAAAACTATCTCAGACCGAGGAGAAAGTGAGACACCCTGAGCCTCGGTTGACACAAACAGGCATTGTCTTGTGAAGTCAATGGATACATGGCCCAGTCTAACATAAAGGCAGACAGGGCCCAGTGTTCCAGGATGAGGGACAAGGTCTAGTGTAATATAAACAGAGACATGGTCTAGTGTAATATAAACAGAGACAGGGTCTAGTGTAATATAAACAGAGACCGGGTCTAGTGTAATATAAACAGAAACAAGGTCCAGTATAATACAAACAGAGACCGGAGCTAGTGTAATATAAACAGAGACATGGTCTAGTGTAACACAAACAGAAACCCAGTCTAGTGTAATATAAACAGAGACATGTTCTAGTGTAATATAAACAGAGACAGGGTCTAGTGTAATACAAACATAGACCGGGTCTAGTGTAATCTAAACAGAGACAGGGTCTAGTGTAATATAAACACAGACATGGTCTAGTGTAATACAAAGAGAGACAGGGTCTTGTGTAATATAAACAGAGACATGGTCTAGTGTAATATAAATATAGACAAGGTCTAGTGTAATATAAACAGAGACATGGGTCTAGTGTAATATAAACAGAGACAGGGTCTAGTGTAATATCAACAGAGACAGTGTCTTGTGGAATATAAACAGAGACAGGGTCTCGTGTAATATAAACAGAGACAGGGTCTAGTGTAATATAAACAGAGACAGGTTACCTAGTGTAATATACACAGAGCCAGAGTCTAGTGTAATATAAACAGAGACATAGTCTCGTGTAATATAAACAGAGACATGGTCTGGTGTAATATAAACAGAGACAGGGTCTAGTTTAATGTAAAGAGAGACCGGGCCTAGTGTAAAATAAACATAGACAAGGTCTAGTGTAATACAAACGGAGACAGGGTCTAGTGTAATATATACAGAGACATGGTCTAGTGTAATATTAACAGAGACAATGTCTAGTGTAATATAAACGGAGAAATGATCGAGTGTAGTATTAACAGAGACAGGGGCTAGTGTAATATAAACAGAGACAGGGTCTTGTGGAATATAAACAGAGACAGGGTCTCGTGTAATATAAACAGAGACAGGGTCTAGTGTAATATAAAGAGAGACAGGGTCTAGTATAATAGAAAGAGAGACGGGGTCCAGGGTAATATCAACAGAGACAAGGTGTAGTGTACTATAAAGATACAGGGTCGACTGTAATATAAACAGAGAAAGGGCCGAGTGTAATATACACAGAGACAAGGTCTAGTGTAATATAAACAGAGACATGGTCTAGTGTAATATAAACAGAGACAGGGTCTAGTGTAATATAAAGAGAGACAGGGTCTAGTGTAACATAAAGAGATACAGGGTCTAGTGTAACATAAACAGAGACAGGGTCTAGTGTAACATAAACAGAGACAGGGTCTAGTGTGATATAAACAGAGACAGGGTGCCGTGTGATATAAACAGAGACAGGGTGTCGTGTAATATAAACAGAGACAAAGTCTAGTGTAATATAAACAGAGACAGGGTCTAGTGTAATATAAAGAGAGACAGGGTCTAGTATAATAGAAAGAGAGAGCGGGTCTAGTGTAATATAAACACAGACAGGGTCTAGTGTTATATAAAGAGATAGGGTCGACTGTAATATAAACAGAGAAAGGGTCTAGTGTAATATAAAGAGAGACAGGGTCTAGTATAACAGAAAGAGAGACAGGTTCTAGTGTAATACAAACAGAGACAGGATCTAGTGAAATATAAAAAGAGACATAGTCTCGTGTAATGTAAACAGAGGCAGGGTCTTGTGTAATACAAACAGAGACAGGGTCTAGTGTAATATAAACAGATACAGGGTCTAGTGTAATTTAAAAGAGACAGGGTCTAGGGTAATATAAACAGATACAGCGTCTCGTGTAATATAAGAGAGACAGTGCCTAATGTAATGTAAACAAAAGAACATAAGAAATAGGAACAGTAGTAGGCCACCTGGCCCCTCGAGCCTGCTCGCCATTTAATAAGATCATGGCTGATCTGATCATGGACTCAGCTCCATTTCCCTTCCCGATCCCCATAACCCTTTATTCTCTTATCACTCAAACATCTTTCTATCTCCGCATTAAATATATTCCATGACCAAGACTGCACAACTCTCTTAGGCTGAGAATTCCATAGATTTACATCTCTCTGAGCGAAGAAATTCCCCGTTAGCTCAGTTTTAACTGTGCAGCTTGTTTTTCTGAGACTATGTCCCCTAGTTTTAATGTTCCCTATGAGTGGAAGTATCCTCTCTGCATCCACATTGTCGAGTGCCCTCATTATCTTATAATTTGCAATAAGTTCACCTCTCATTCTTCCGAACTCCAATGTGTATAGGCCCAACCTACTCACAATATCTTCATAATTCAACACCCTCATCTCCGGAATCAACCTTCGCTGGAAAGCCTCCAATGCAGGTATATCCTTCCTTAAATACAGGGGCCAACACTGGACGCAGTACTCTAGATGTGGCTTCACCAATATCCTCTAGCGTTTTGCCCATTCACTTAGTCTGTCCATATCCCTTTACAGATTATTGGTGTCCTCCTCACAATTTTTTTTCCCACTCTTCTTTTTATCATCTGAAAACTTGGCTACATTACACTGGGTCCCTTCATCCAAGTCATTACTATCGATTGTAAATAGTTCAGGTTCCCCCACCGATCCCTGCGGCACACCACGAGATACTGTTTCCCAACCGGAAATTGACCCATTTATCCCGACCCTCCGATCTGTTAGTTAGCCAATCCACTATCCATGCCAATATATTGCCCTCAACCCCGAGAACTTTTATCTTGTGCAGTAACCTTTATGCGGCACCATATCGAATGCCTTCTGGAAATTCAAATACACCACATCCACTGGATTCCCCTAATCCACCCTGTTCGTTTCATCCTCAAAGATCTTCAGCAAATTTGTCAATCATGTCGTTCCGTTCATGAAACCATGCTGATTCTGCTTGATTGAATTTTGCTTTTCCAAATCTCCCGCTACTGCTTCCTTAATGGACTCCAGCATTGTCCCAATGACAGATGTTCAGCTCACTGGTCTATAGTTTCTTGCTTTTTGTCTGCTTATTTTTTTAAATAGGGGCACTACATTTGCAGTTTTCCAATCCGCTGGGCCAGCCCCAGAATTCAAGGAATTTTGGTAGATTACAACCAATGCATCAACTATCTCTGCAGCCACTTCTTTAATACCATAGGATGTAACCCATCAGGCCCTGGGGACTTGTCCGCCTTTAGTCCCATCATTTTACCGAGTACGACTTCAATAGTGATAGTGATTGTAATAAATTCCTCCCTCCCTATAGCCCCTTGATTTTGCATAATTTGGATGTTTTTAGTGTCTGCTACCATGAAGACCGATACAAAATATTTGTTCAACGTCTCTGTCATTTCCCTGTTCTCCATTATTCATTCCCCAGTCTCATCCGCTTGATGACCAACATTTACTTTAACCTCTCTTTTGCTTGTTATGTACCTGTAGAAACTCTTACTATCTGTTTTTATATTTCGCGCTAGTTTACTTTCATAATCTATCTTCCCTCTCTTTATCATTTGTTTAGTTGTTCTTTGCTGGCTTTTAAAAGTTTCCCAATCCTCTGGCCTCCCACTAGTCTTGGCCACATTGTATGCCTTTGTTTCCAATTTGATACCATCCCTATTTCCTGAGTTAACCACGGATGGTTATCCCCTCTCTTACAGTATTGCCTTCTAATTGGGATATTTTTTTGTTGCGAGTTATGAATTATCTACTTTAATGTCTGCCACTGCTCATCAACCATCCCATACTTTTATATTTTTTCCTAGTCCGCTTTAGCCACCAATGCCCTTATACCTTTGTAGGCTCGTTTATTTAAGCTTTGGACAGTGGTTTGAAAACCAATTCTCGCACTCTCCAACTGAATTTGAAATTTAACCGTGTTATGGTCATTCATAGATTAGTACGGCACAGAAGGTGATAATTCAGCCCATAGAGTCTGTGCCGGCTCTTTCGAAGAACAACCCAGTTAGTCCCACTCCTGTGCACTTTCCCTATATCACTGCATCTTTCTGCTCAGTTGGTTGTAAGGGATTCATGGCACTATACTGAAGAGCTGATGAGTTCTCCAGGGTTTCCAGCGCAAATATTTATACTTCAACCAACATCTGAAAAACAAATTATCTGATCAATATTTCATGCTCTTTGTGAGAGCTTGCTGTGCACACATTGTCTGCAACGTTTCCTACATTACAACAGTGAGCACACTTCCAAAGTAATTCATTGGCTGTAAAGCACTTTGGGATATCATGAGGTCAAGAAAGGCATTATATAAGTGCATGGTGTTTCTAAATGTCAACACTTGTAAATAAAAGTTGAGATATGTGAAAAGCTCAGATATTAATGTGATTGTAGGACACTCCTCTGGTCACTGGTTTTACTTTCAATGTTTAGTTTCAATGGGTTAAATCTTCCACGAAATGGAGATCCAGTAGAATAGCAGCCTGTTGAGAGATGTTCTATTAATTTCGGCAGTAGTTCTTTCAGAACTGAATTATTCATTTTACTATGTATTCCTTTGACATAAATGACATCTGTTCTAATTGAACAAAACTGAAGCAAACCTCACTGTTGGAGATTTTTCTATTAAAGTTGTACCAACTGTCAATATTTTTACAAATGACACTTGTTGTGAGAGGAGACTAATCAATAAGTGACTATGTTGATCTGATTTTGCTGCCATGAACACTTCATGGGAACCGGTGAGGCGGTTATGTAAATAAACACAGAAATAGAAGTTCTCGATTAGAGTATTGAGTGACAGAAACAAGTTAAATGTTTCCCCACCAACACAGAATAGAAATAAGCAGAGAAAGAAATGCAAATTTCCCAACGGATTCCAGTAGCAATTGTTTTGCGGGACATTTTTCTAAACAAAAGAGAATAAAGTAAAGATGATACCCAGGGACAGAATGGGGAAAGATTCTATTCACCGTATATAGTAACATCACAAATTGTCAGTGGAGATTTCCTGTACCCTCTCCCTCTCCTATTTCCAATTTGTGTATTGTCTCTCAAGAATGGATAATTAGCCATCTCCCACAACTAGATATTAAAATCTAACAAATGTTTTTCTTGAACCCTAATGATACGTCTCGAACCAACTTCATTGGAATGCGCAGAGGGAGCTTTAATCCAAGATATGACCTGTGAATTAAACGATCTGGGAGCGTTTGATTGGACAGTGTAGGGAGAGCTTTACTCTGTATTTAAACTGTGCTCTACAGTGTCCCTGGGAGTGTTTGATAGGACACTGTAGAGCTCGTTTTACTCTGGATCTGACACATGCTGCACCTGTCCTGGGAGTGTTTGATGGGACAGAGTCGAGGGAGCTTTGCACTGTATCTAACCCGTACTGTACCTACCTTGGAAGTGTTTGATGGGACAGTGTATAGAGTCCATTTTGCTGTATCTAACCCGTACTGTACCTGTCCTGGGAATGTTTAATTAGAAAATGTAGAGGTCGGTTTACTCTGTATCTGACACATGTTGTACCTGACCTGTGATTTACAGTGTTTAGTGCATTAATAACGGTGACAGGGTCTAATTTAACATAAACTGAGGCATTGTCTAGTTTAGTAAAGTGAAATGATGGGGCTAGAGTAATGTAAACACCGTCCTTGTCTAGTTTAATATAAACAGAGACAGGGACTTGTGTAATAGGAACAAAGGCACATACTATTCCAGTATTATATGAGCCAGGGCGTAGTACAATATTAATAGTTCTAGTACTGTAATAACTGAGGCAGGACTTAGTGCAGTAATTACTGATACAGGGACATTGTTTTATTCGTTCCTGTCATGCGGGTGTGAGAGTCATTCGGCCCATACAGACCATGCCGCTCTCAGCAAGAGTATTTCAGCTAGTCCACTCCCCCGCCCTTTTCCGTAGCCCTGTGATTGTTCTTCCTTCAGGAACTTATCCAATTCCGTGCCATGATTGAATCTGTCTCCACCAATCCTTCAGGCAGTGCAATCAAGGCCAACATTAATTGTCTATCCCTAATTGATCTTGAGAAGCAGGTGGTGAGCTGCCGCCTTGTCCCGCTGTCGACCGTGTGGTGAAGGCACTCTCACAGTGTTAGGGAGCGGGTTCCACGAATTTGAACCAGCGACTATGAAGCAATGGTAATAAATTTCCAAGTCAGGATGGTATTTGATTTGGAGGCGAACTTGGAAGTGATGGCGTTTCCAGGAGCCTGCTGCCTTTGTTCTTCTAGGTGAAAGAGGTCGTAGGTTTGGAAAGTGCTGTCGAAGATGTCTTGGCGAGTTGCTGCAATGCATCTTGTGGATAGTAATCACTGCAGACATGGAGCGCTGGTGGTGGGGGGATGGAATATTTAACGTGGTGGCTGCGGTAATATAAACTGGAACAGGGTCGAGTATAGTAATAACTGAGACAGTTCCTGGTGTATTATAGAACTTCAGAATTACAGCACAGAAAAGAGTCATTCGACCTATATAGACCATGCCGCTCTCTGCAAGAGTATTTCAGCTAGTCCACTCCCTTGCCATTTCCCGAAGCCCTATGATTGTTCTTCCTTCAGGAACTTATCCAATTCCATGCCATGATTGAATCTGTCACCACCACTCTTTCAGGCAGTGCATTCCAGATCCTAATTTTTCCTCGTGTCGATTTAGGTTGTTCTGCCAATTGCGCTAAATCTGTATCCTCTGTTCTCGACCCTTCCGCCAATGGGAACTGTTTCTCTCCAGCTACTCTGTCTCGACCCCTTATGAATCTGAATACCTCTATCAAGTCTCATCTCAAACTTCTCTGCTCTAAGGAGAACATCCCCAGCTACTCCAGTCTATCCACATAACTGAAGTACCTTATCCCTGGAACCACAGGGAAATCTTTTCTGCACCCTCTCGAAGGCGTTTACATCCTTCCTAAAGTAAGGTGCCCAGAATTGGACACAGTAATAGCTTGTGGCCGAAACCGTGTTTTACACAGGTTCATCATAATTTCCTTGCTTATATATTATATGCCTCTATTTATGAAGCCCAGGATCCCATATGTTTTTTAAAACACTTTATGAACCTACCCTGCCACCTTCAAAGACTTTTGCATTTCGACCCCCAGGTCCCTGCGTTCATCACAGCTTTTAGTTTTGTACCCTTTGGTTACTTTTCCTCTCCTCGTTCTTCCTTCCAAAATGTATAACTTCACACTTTTCTGCGTTTCATTTGCCAAGTGTCCGTCTATTCCACCAGCATGTCGCTGTCCTCTTGAAGTCATCACTATCCTCCTCTCCTCACTGTTCACTAAACTTCCCAGACTTGAATAGTTTAAACATTTTGAAATTGTGCCCAGTACACCCGAATCTAGGTCATGAATATAAATCAAAAAAAGCAGCGTTCCTAGTACCAACCGCTGCGAAACACCACTGTATACCTCCCTCCAGTCCTAAATAAAACACAGCTCTCTGATTCCTGTCACTCAGCCAATTTCATATCCATGATGCCACTGTCCCTTATATTCTATGGGCTTTAACTTTGCTGGAAATGATATTATCAAAGCATTTTATCAAATGCCTTTTGGAAGTCCATCATAAACTGAAACTGGGTCTACTGCAGCAAAAACCGCGATGGGGTCTGGTGTAATGAGAGAGACAGTAAGTCAGATATTTACAGATTTATTAACCTCATGCCAGATACAGGTGCAGTTTCATGTTTACCATCACTTGAGGTATATATCAGCGGATTCTGTGTGATGGTGAGATGATCACTGGACAATAAAGCGCAGGGACTGGTGACTGGCTGCTCATTATTCTCGGAGTGATTTAATCCACTTGCCCACTGAATAATGCGGACAGACATGGTCACCTTGGTAATGGAATTGTCAGTGTGACATCACTTTCTAAAGAAGAGCATGCAAGACAATGTGTTATCAATAAATGTTAAAGGTATTAAACGATCTGCAATTAGCTGTTGAATAAAATAAAATGCTGAAAAATAATGTTTGGAGCTAATAATTTATCTTTGTGGAATGCACTTGCACACCTTATGAATGATGTGCTTTTTACATACACACACACACAAACACACACACACATACACACACACACGCATATACACACACATGCATGCACACACTTACACACACTCACACACAAATAAACACATACACACACATACATGCACACACATACACACACACATATACACACACACATACACACACAAATACACACACACAAACACACACACACACACACACACACACACACACACAAAGATAGCAAACACTGTGTGTGTGCTCTTTTCAGTTGTTCGGCTTAAGCAGATGCGTTATTAGTCCGGTGGATGTTTGGACCATGCGGCCGTCCATCCGGCGGTGCTGTGAGGTCACGGTTCCAGGCTCTTTCTGACACAATCAGTGGGACACGTGAAAATACTGCGAGAAAAACAATCGTTTACATGAAAGAACCGAGAGCAATTGGCGCAGGACAACACCAGTGTGAGTTAGTAACCTTTAACACACAGTGCCACTAAGTAGTGTAAAGTGCAGTGAATTGCTCACCTTCAGTCCTGTCCCTCAATCCCAGTCCATCTCTGGGAGATTGTTACAAGATTAACCCCATCCCCTCAACACAAATATTACCGACACAATACCAGATCAATTAGACTTTGCACACAACTCTTGTTACCTATTATTGAAACTAAACGTATGTTCTAACCAAAAAAGTATTGAATCCTCCTAACCACACATATAAATATCTTTATTTATATCAATATCTATCCAGCGTCTATATATCTTCTGTCAATCTAACAGACGCATGGTCAAGTGCAGAAATAACGGTGACAGGGTCTATAGTACAATAACTAGAGACATATTCCTTGGAGTGGGAGTTTATCCCAAAACTGTCTTAGACGGGGCGAAGTGAGACACACTGTGCCTCGGCTGACACAAACAGACATTGTAACATTAGAAGACCGTAAGGATATAAGAAATAGAAGCATGAGTAGGCCATACGGCCCCTCGAGCCTGCTGCGTCATTCAATATGATCATGGATGATCCGATCATGGAGTCAGATCCACTTCTTTGTGCGCGCGCCGTAACCCATTAATCCCTTATCGCATAAGAAACTGTCTATCTCTGTCTTAAATGTATTCGATTTTCCGGCATCCACAGCTCCCTGAGGCAGTGAATTCCACAGATTTACAACCCTCTGAGAAAAGAAGTTCCTCCTCATCTCAATGTTAAATGGGCGGCTCTTATATTAAGATTATGCCCCTAGTTCTAGTCTACCCTATCAGTGGAAACATCGTCTATGTATCCACCTTTACGATAAGATCACCACTCATTCTTCTGAATTCCAATGAGTAGATGCCCAAACTCCTCAACCCTTCCTCGTAAGTCAAGGCACTCATCTCCGCAATCAACCTAGTGAACATTCCCTGTACTGCCTACAAAGCAAGTATAATATTTCGTAAATGTGGAAAACAAAGCAGTACGCAGTTTTCCAGCTGTGACCTCACCAATACTCTGTATAACTGTAGCAAGATCAACCTGCTTTTATACTCCATCCCCTTTGCAATAAAGGCCAAAATTCCATTGGCCTTCATGATCACTTCCTTTACCTGCACAAATACCCCCAGGTCCCGCTGTACTGCAGCACTTTGCAATTATTCTGCCAAAGTGCATGATCTGACACTTTCTTACATTATATTCCAGCTGTCAATTTTTTTCCCACACACATGGCCTGTCTGTCCTTTAGCAGATTATGTGTGTCCTCCTTACACATTGCTTTTCGTCTCATCTTTGTATCGTCAACAAACTTCTCTGTGTTATACTCGGTCCCTTCATTCAAGTCGTTAGTATCGATTGTAAATAGCTGGGGCCCCAGCACTTATCCCTGTGACACGCCACCATTTACTGATTGCCAAACCGAGAATGAACAATTTTGCCCGACTCTCTGTTTTCTGTTAATTAGACAATCCTCTATCAATGCTAATATATTACCTCCAACCCCTTGAAGGTTTATCTTGTGATGTAACCTTTTATGTGGCACCATGTCAAATGCCTTCTGGAAGTCCAAGTACACCACATTAACTGGTTCCCCTTTCTTCACCCTGTTCGTTACATCCTCAAAGATTTCCAGCAAATTTGGGAAACATGACTTCCTCTCCATAAATCTATGCTGACTCTGCCTGACCGAATTATGCTTTCCTTCATATCCTGCTATAGCTTCTTAATAATGAACTCCAACAATTTCCCAAACACAGATTTTCGGCTATCTGATCTATGATTTCCTGCTTTCTGGCTGCCTCCTTTTTTAAATAGAGGTCTTACATTTGCAGTTTTCCAATCTGCTGGGTCTTCTTGTGAAGTGCAATGATACATGACCTCGTCCATCATAAAGGGAGACCGGGTCTAGAGTAATATAAACAGAGGCAGGGCCTAGTGTAATATACACAGAGACAGGGTCTAGTGTATTATAAACAGAGACAAGGTCTTGTGTAATAGAAATAGCTACAGTGCCTAGTGCAATATAAATATAAAAACATAAGTACATAAGAAATAGGAGCAGGAGTAGGCCAACTGGCCGCTCGAACCTGCTCCGTCATATAGGAATGTCATGGCTGATCTGATCATGGACTCAGCCTCACTTCCCTGCCCGCTGGCCACAATTCTTTATTCCCTTATCGCTCAAATATCTGTCTGTCTCCGCCTTAAATATATTGCATGTCTAGCCTCCACAGCTCTCTGGGGCATAGAGTTCCATAGATATACAAACCTCGCAGAGAAGAGATTCCTCCTCATTTCAGTTTTAAATGTGCTGCCCCTTATTCTGAGACTATGTCCCCTAGTTTCTTTCTCCCCTTTGAGTGGAAATATCCTCTCTGCATTCACCTTGTTGAGCTCTCTCGTTATCCTATGTTTCAGTAAAATCACCTCATTGTTCTGAACTCCAATCTGTCTCGTCCCAACCTACTCAACCTATCTTCATAAGTCAACGACCTCATCTCCGGACTCATTCTAGTAAACCTTCTCTGGACAACCTTCAATGTAAGTATATCCTTCCTTAAATACGGAGACCAAAACCTTACGCAGTAGTGTACTACAATATCCTGTACAGTTCTGCCCACTCACTTAGCCTGTCTATATCCCTTTGCAGATTTTTTGTGTCCTCCGCACAATTTGCGTTCTCACCCATCTTTATATCATCAGCAAACTTGGCTACATTACACTCAGTGCCTTCATCCAAAGTCATGACTATAAATTATAAATAGTTGAGGACCAAGCACCGATCCCTGCGGCACCCCACTAGTCACTGTTTGCCAATCGGGAAATGACCCAAATATCCCGACTCGCCGATCTGCTAGTTAGCCAATACGCTACCCATGCTAATATATTAACCCCAATCCCGTGAACTTTTATCTTGTGCAGTAACCTTTTATATCGAATGCATTCTGGAAATCCAAATACACCACATCCACTGGTCCCCCACTATCCACCCTGCTCGTTACATCTTCAAAGAACTCCATCAAATTTGTCAAACATGATTTCCCTTTCATTAAACCATGCTGATTCTGCTTGAGTGAATGATGCTTTTCCAAATGTCCCGCTACCTGAATGGAATCCAGCTTTTTTACAATGGCTGACGTTCGGCTCATTGATCTATAGTTTCTTGCTTTTTGTCTGCCTTCTTTTTTAAATAGGGGCGTTATATTTGCAGTTTTCCAATCTGCTGGGTCCGCCCCAGAATCCAGGGAATTTTGGTAGATTACAGCCAACGCATCCACTATCTCTGCAGCCACTTCTTTTAGGACCCTAGGATGTAAGCCGTCAGGTCCAGGGGACTTGTTCGTCTTGATTACCATTATTTTACCGAGTACTACTTCATTAGTGATCGTGATTGTAATAAGTTCCTCCCTCCCTATAGCCCCTTGATGTTCGACTATTGGATTTTTTTTAATGTATTCTACCGTGAAGACAAATACAAAATATTTATTCAACGATTTTTCCATTTCCTTGGTCTCCATTATTAATTGCCCAATCTCATCCTCTAGGTGACCAATATTTACTTTAGCCAAACCTTTCCTTTTTATGCACCTGTAGAAACTCTTACTATCTGTTTTTTATATTTCGTGCTTGTTTACTTTCATAATCTATCTTCCCTCTCTTTATCATTTATTGTTTCTTTTCTAGCTTTTAAAAGTTTCCCAATCCTCTGACCTCCCACTCGTCTTGGCCACAATGTATGCATTTGTTTGCAATTTGATACCTTCCCTTATTTCCTTAGTTAGCCCCGGATGGTTATCCCTTCTCATGCAGTGTTGCCTTCTCATTGGGATATATTTTTGTTTCGAGTTATGAAATATCTCCTTAAATGTCGGCCACTGCTCATCAGCTGTCCCATCCTTTTATCTATTTTCGCAGTCCACTTTAGCCAACTCTGCCCTCATAGTATCCTTCATTTAAACTTAGGATACTGGATTGTGAACCAACTCTACCCCACCACCTCCCCCACCGCCAACTGAATTTGAAATTCAACTATGTTATGGTCATTCATAGATTGGTACGGCACACAGGGTGGCCATTCAGCCCATAGAGTCTGTTCCGGCTCTTTCGAAGAGCAAGCCCATTAATGTCAATCCCCCGCTCCTTCCCTATATCCCTGCATTTTTGCTCCTTCAAATACTTGCACAATTTCCTTTTTGAAGGCTACTATTGAATCTGTATCTACCACCCTATTATGCAGTACACTCTAAATTCTAACCAGTGGTTGCATAGAAATTTTATCTACATATCGCTTCTTGTTCTTTTGTCAATCACCACCCATCTGAAACAGTTTCTGTTTATTTACTCTGTCAAATGATTGATATTTTCCAAAACGTCCATCAAATCTTCTCTTCGACTTCTCTCCTCTGAAGAGGAGAATCCCATCTTCTCCTGTCTCTCCACATTAACTGAAGTCCCTCATCCCTGGTACCATTCTATTAGACATGCCCTCAACCTTGCCTCCTCCAAGGAGAGCAAACCCATCTTCTCCAGTCTCCGCTTTAACTGAAGTCCCTCATGCAGGTACCAATGTACTGAATCTCCCCTCACCATTCTCTGCTGTATGGAGAACAGCCCCAGCTTCTCCAAGTCTGTCCATGTAGCAAGAGCTTGTGAGCTAACATACCGTACACACAATGGCAACAAGCTCCAGGCGGGCACTGGCCCATCCTCAACAGCCAGAATGGGGAGGGAAAACGAGAAGTTGAAAGTTGACGATGACTTAAAACAATTTTTAAAGAAGTTACCCTTCTTTTTTTTATTCATGAAAAGGAAAAATACCCCGACTGTACCAACTAGAATTTCTACCCAGTGCCAGTTCCCCAGCCAACTCCCTCTCTGGAAAGGTCACCATTTTATTTATCATCAGTATTATTTTAGGCAGGGGGGTTAAATATATACATTTGCTGTCGCTCACTCTCTTATTTGTTAATATATATGAAAGCCCGGTGAAGGAATTGTGTGCAGAATATTCCAGCTGAGGAATCCTCATCGATGGAAGCAGAAACACTGCAAAGGGAAAATACGAATCGGCTGAGCTGAGGGAGGGATGGAGGTAGGGAGGAGTGGAGCAAGGAAGGGGTGCTGTGATGGAGGGGTGGAGGGATGGTCGGAGGGTGGGAGGGATGGTTGCGGGAAGGGAGAGATTGATGGAGGGAGGTATGGAGGTATGGAGGGCTGGAAATGGAAGGAGGGTGGCAGGGGATGGTGGGAGGGAGTGATGGAGGGTTGATGGTGGGAGGGAAGGAGAGACGTGTGGTCGGAGGGAAGGATAGTTGGAGGGAGTGATGGAGTATCTCCCATTTTACAAGATCAAAACTCTTCATCTTCTTGAGCACCTCTAATAAGTGCCCCATAACCTGCTCGGCTCGAAGGAGAAAAATCCCAGGTTCCAGCTGCTCTTATGGTGCAGCTCACACAGTGTAAAACTCAAGTTCCGTGAGTCCTTCTGCCTCGGGCACTTCCAGACGTTCCTTGTGGAATCGCTTTTATCTAGACCCAGTGGAAACCCTAGTGTGGGAATGACATCCCGGACAAGATAAGAGAACTCGCCCGTGATAATAAACGGATCGGAGTAAGGCTGGGTTCAGGCCCTGAACTTCAGGCCCTGAACTTCAGGCAGGATGAACTGAATGGCAACATTTTAAAATAAAGCTGTGATATGTTCAAGCCTCGGCTCAGTGGGATCACTCTCGCCTCTGACTTAGAAGGTCGCAGATATTAACCCCACTCCAGAGACCTGAGCCCATAATCGATGCCGACATGCACGGTGCCAGTGCTGAGGGAGTGCTGCACGATCAGAACTGCCGTCTTTCGGGGAAAACATTAAACTGAGACCACATCTTCCCACTCAGGTGGATTTAAAGGATTCGTTGCACTATCTTAAACAGCTGAGGAGTTCTCCAGGGTTTCCACGGAAAACATTTGTCCCTCAAACAACATCTGAAATACAGATTATCTGGTCATTATTTCATTGCTGTGTATGGGATCTTGCTCTGCACAAATTGGCTGCCACATTTCCTACGTTGCAACACTTCCAAAGTAATTCATTGCCTGTAAAGCATTTGGGACATCATGAGGTCATGAAGGGCGCTATATAAATGCTAGTTGTTTCTAAATGTCAACATTTTAAAATACACGTTGCGATTTGTGAAACGCTCAGATATTACTGATGGTCGCTGGTTGAACTTATTTAATTTCACTGGGTTAAATCTTCCACGAAGTGGAGATCCAGTGGAATACAGAACTTTCACAGCTGAATTATTTTTTTTTATACTTATTCCCTTTGATATAAATCACATCTGTTCTAATTAAACAAAACTGAAGCCAACGTCACTGTCCGACATATTGCTACTTCTGTGTACCCACTGTCAATATTCTTAAAATAAGCTCTTGCTGTGAGTTTAGAATAGAAACGTTTAAGATTCTGACGGGTTTCGACAGGTTAGATGCAGGAAGAATGTTCCCAATGTTGGGGAAGTCCAGAACCAGGGGTCACAGTCTGAGGATAATGGGTAAGCCATTTAGGACCGAGATGAGGAGAAACTTATTCACCCAGAGAGTGGTAAACCTGTGGAATTCTCTACCACAGAAAGTAGTTGAGACCAATTCACTAAATATATTCAAAAGGGAGTTAGATGAAGTCCTTACTACTCGGGGGATCAAGGGTTATGGCGAGAAAGCAGGAAGGGGGTACTGAAGTTTCATGTTCAGCCATGAACTCATTGAATGGCGGTGCAGGCTAGAAGGGCTAAATGGCCTGCCCCTGCACCTATTTTCTATGTTTCTATGTAAGTGACTCAGTTGGCATGATTTTGCTGCCATGAACACTTCATAGGAACCATTGAGACCTTTTTGTAAATAATCACAGAAATAGATGTCCCAGATTAGAGTATTGAGCGTCAGAGACACAATAAATGTTTCCCCACCAACACAGCATAGAAATAAAGATAGACAGAAATGCAAATCTCTCAACAGACTCCAGCAACAATTGTTTTTTGGTACATTTCACTAAATTTTATTATAATAAAGGAAATATGATACCCACGGACAGAATGAGGAAATACTCCTTCTCGTCAGCATGTACAGCAATATCACTAATGTGATAGTGGAGGTTTATGCTTAAAGTTGTACCTGCCCTGGGAGTGTATGATGGGACATTGTAGAGGGAGTTTTACTCTGTATCTGACATATGATGTACCTGCCCTGGGAGTGTTTGATGGGGCAGTGTAGAGGGAGCTTTTCTCTGTGTCTAACTCGTACTCTACCTGCCCTGGGAGTATGTAATGTCGTAGTATAGAGGGCACTTTACTCTGTACCTGACACATGCTGTACCTGGCCTGGGAATGTAGGATAGTGCGGTGTAGAGGGCGTTTTACTCTGTAGCTAACACATGCTGAACCTGGCCTGGAAGTTGCAGAGTTTAGTGCAGTAATAACTGAGACAGGGTCCAGTGGAATATAAACAGAGACATGTTCTAGTTTAGTAATGTAAAAGGTTGTGGCTAGTGTAATATAATCTATGTCCTGGTCTAGTTTAATATAAACAGAGACAGGGTCTTGTGCAATAGGAACAAAGGCATGACATATTCCAGTAATATCTGATACCGGGCCTAGTACAATATTAATAGTTCTAGTGCAGTAATAACTGAGATAGGGCCCTGTGCGGTAATTACTGATGCAGGGACATTTCTTTATTGTCTCCTGGCATATGGGGAATGGGTGTCGCTGGCAAGGCAAACATTGATGGTCTAGCCCTAATTGGCCTTGAAAAACAGGTGGCGAGCTGCCACCTTGAACCGCTGCAGTCCATGTGGTGATGGAACCCCCAAATTGTTCGGAAGGGGTTCCACGAATTTGACCCAGCGACTATGAAGGAACGGTAATAAGTTTCCAAGTCAGGGTGATGTGTGATTTGGAGGGATACATGGAGGTGATGGTGTTCCCATGAGCACGCTGCCCTTGTCCTTCTAGGTGGAAGAGGTCGCTGGTCTGGAAAGGGCTGTTGAGGATGTCTTGGGGAGTTGCTGCAAAGCATCTTGGGGATGTTAATCACTGCAGGCATGGTGCACCGTTGGGGGAGGGAGGGAATATTTAACGCGGTGGATGGGGTAAAATAAACTTGAGAATGGTCTACTGTAGTGTAGTGGAGTATTTTTGTGTCCTCGTCACACATTGCTTTTTCTCCCATCTTTGCTTCATCAGAAAACTTGGCTATGTTACTCTCGATCCTTTCTTTAAAGTCGGTAGATTGTATATAGATTGTATCCCAGCACTGATCCCTGCAGCACCCCACTATTTACTGATTGCCAACCCTAGAATGATCCATTGATCCTGAATCTCTATTTTCTGTTAGTTAGCTAATCCTCTATCCATGTTAAAATATCAGCCCTAACCCCGTGAATGTTTATCTTGTGCAGCAACCTTTTATTTGGCACCTTGTCACATGCCTTCTGGAAGCCCAAATACATCACATCCACTGGTTCCTCTGTATCCACCCTGTGTGTTACATCCTCAAAGAATTCCAGAAAATTTGTCAAACATGTCTTCCCCTTCATAAATCCATGCTGACTCTGCCTGACCAAATTTTGCTTTTCCAAATATCCTGCCACTGCTTCTTTAATAATGGGCTCCAACATTTTCCCAAGCACAGATGTTAGACTAACTGGTTTATAGTTTCCTGCTTTTTGCCTGCAACCTTTCGTAAATAGGGGCATTAAATTTGCAGTTTTCCAATCTGTTAATCACCTTATATCTGTGTCCTTTGTTCTCGATCTTTCCACTAATCGGAACAATTTCTCTCTATCTACTCTGTCTAGACCCATTATGATTCTGAACACCTCTATGAAATCTCATCTCAACCTTTCTGCTCTAAGGAGAACAATTCCAGCTTCTCCAGACTATCCACGTAACCGAAGTACCATATCCCTGGAACCATAATTGTAAATCTTTTCTGAATCCTCTCTCAAGCCTTACATCCTTCCTAAAGAATTGGACACAATACTCCAGGTGAAGTTCATCATAACTTCCTTTCTTTTGTACTCTATGCGTGTATTTATGAAGCCCAGGATTATGTAAGCTTTTTTGACCATTATCTCAACCGGCCCTGCCACCTTCAATGATTTGTGCACATTTACCTTCAGGTCACTGTGTTCATGCAGCTCCTTTAGCATTGTACATTGAGTTTATTTTTCCTCTCCTCATTCGTCTTATAAAAATGATTCATTTCACACTTTTCTCCATTTCATTTGCCCCGAGTGCACCCCTTCCATCAGCATGTCTATGTCCTCATGAAGTCATCACTATCCTCCTCACTGTTCCCTCTACTTCCAAGTTTTGTATCATCTGAAAATTTCGAAATTGTACCCTGTACTCCTAAGTCTAAGTCATGAATATAAATGAAGAAACGCAGTGTTCCTCGTACCAACCGCTGCAGAATACCACAATATACCTTACCCCAGTCCAACAAAAAATAACTGGTCACCACTACTCTGTGGTTCCTGTCACTCAGCCAATGTCATACCCATGCTGGCACTGTCCTCTTTATTCTATGTGGTTAAATTTTTATGGCAAGGTTATTATTAAGGCACTTTATCAAACACCTTTTAGAAGGCCACCACATCAACCTTATAAACTGAGACTGGATCTAGCGCGGTAAAAACTGCGACGGGGTCTGGTGTAATGAGAGAAATAATGCCAGATAATTGCAGATTTATTAACCTCCTGACAGGTACAGGTGCAGTTTCATTTTTACCATCATGGGCACTAATCATAGAAACATAGAAACATAGAAAATATGTGCAGGAGCAGGCCATTCGGCCCTCCGAGCCTGCAGCACCATTCAATATGATCATGGCTGATCATACAACGTAAATACCCCACTCCTGTCTTCTCTCCATGATCCCTTTAGCAGTAAGGGCCAAATCTAACTCCCTTTTGAATATATCCAACGAACTGGACTCAACAACTTTCTGTGGTAGAGAATTACATAGGTTCACATTTCTCTGGGTGAAGAAGTTTCTCCTCATATCTGTTCTAAATGGCTTACCCCTTATCCTTAGATTGTGAATCCTGGTTCTGGACTTCCTCAATATCGGGAACATTCTTCCTACATCTAACCTGTCCAATCCCGTGAGATTTCATATGCTTCTATGAGATCCCCTCTCATTCCTCTAAATTCCAGTGGATATAAGGCTAGTCAATCCAATCTTTCTTCATATGTCAGTCCTGCCATCCCGCGAATCAGTCTGGTGAACTTTGGCTGCATTCCCTCAAGGTGTATATCAGTGTTTTCTGGGTGATGCTGAGGTGATCACTAGACGATAAAGCGCAGAGACTGGCGTCTGGCTGCTCATTATCCTCGATGTGATTTAATCCCGTTTCACACTGAAACTGCGGACAGAAATGGTCACCTGTAACAGAATCGTCAGAGTGACATCATTTTCTAAACAAGAGCACGCAAGAGAATGGGTTATCAATAAATGTTAAAGCTATTAAACGACCTGTAATTGCATTTTGAATAAAGTAGAATGCTGAAAAATATTGGCTGAAGCTAATCATTTATCTTTCTGGAATGCACATGTACACATTATGAATGTGAGCAAGTGTTTTGTACACACACACATACATTCACACACACACACACACACACACATACATAAACACACAAACGCACATACACACAAACACGCATACACATATAGCAAACACATTCTGTGTCCTCTTTTCAGTTGTTCATTTTACAAGGTGAGAACATTTATTCTGGTGGATATTCGGACCCTGCGGCTGCCCATCCGGCGGTGCTCTGAGCTCACGGTTCCAGGCTCTGTCTTACATAATCAGTGGGCCACGTCACAGCTAAATAGAAAATACTGGACCAAAAACAATCCTTAACGTTAAAGAACTTGGAGAAATAGGCACAGGACAACACAAGTGTGATTTAGTAATCACAAACACACAGATTTTGCCAGTAGTTCAAAGTGCAGTGCACTATTGCTCACCTTCCGTCCTGTCCTTCAATCCCAGTCCATTACTGGAAGATTGTTAAAAGATTCACCCCATCCTCTCAACACAAATATTACCGTCATAATACCAGATTAATTTAAGATTACACACACGTGTTGATAGCTGTTAACAAATCTAAACCTATATTTCCAACCAAAAAAGTATTGCATCCTCACAGCCACACATATATACATCTTTATTTATATTAATATCTGTCGATCTCTCTTTATATCGTCTGCCTATGTAATAGACGCATGTGCAAGTGGAGAAATAACTGAGGCAGGGTCTATGCTACAAGAAATAGATACAGGATCCAGCGCACTAATAGTTTAGACAAGATCTAGTGTAATATGAAGAGAGACAGGCATTTATTATAATATATTTCAGCAATGGTCTATGGCAGGAATAACTGAGACAGTGCCTAGTGTATTATAAACAGAGACATGGTGTAGTGTAATATAAACTGAGACAGGGTCCAGTATAATATACACAAGGACCGAGTATAGTGTAATATACACTGAGACAGGGACGAGTGTAATATAAATAGAGACAGGGTCTAGTGTAACATAAACAGAGACAGGGGCTAGTGTATTATAAACACTGACTGGGTCTAGTGTAATATAAGCAGAGACAGTGTGTAGTGTAATATAAACAGGGACAGGGTCTAATGTTATATAAACAGAGACAAGGTCTAGTGTAATATAAATAGAGACAAGGAAGAATGTAAATTAAACAGAGACAGAGTCCAATGTAATATGAACAGAGACTGGGTCTATTGCAGTTATAACTGTGACTGGGTCCAGGGCATCGATAAACAAGAGAGGGACTGCTGAGAAGATTAGTAAACTGACTACAACACGGAGTTAATGGGGACATTCAAGTGGTTGTGTAAAAATAAATGTTGGGTGCAAAAGCAAATTGTGAGGAAGACACTAAAAAATTATGCAAGGAGATATAGACAGGCTAAGTGAGTGGACAAAACTTTGACAGATGAATTATAATCGTGAAAATCTCAGATTATCCACTTTGGCAGAAAAAAAAGTAAAGCAAGTTATAATTTAAATGGAGAAAAATTGCAAAATGCTGCGGTACAGAGGGACCTGGTTGTACTTGTGCATGAAACACAAAATGTTACTATGCAGGTACAGCAAGTAATCAGGAAGGCAAATGGAATGTTGCCATTTATTGCAAAGGGGATGGAGTACAAAAGCAGAGAAGTCCTGCTACAACCCTACAGGGTATTGGTGAGGCCACACCTGGAGTACTGCATAAAGTTTTGTTCTCCGGATTTAAGAAAGGTTATACTTGCATTGGCGACTTTTCAGAGAAGGTTCATTGGGTTGATTCCGGAGAAGAGGAGGTTGATGTATGAAGAAAAGTTGAGTAGTTTGGGCCTATACATGTTGGAGTTCAAAGAATGTGAGAAGATCTTATCGAAACATATAAAATAATGAGGGGGCTCGAGAAAGTGAATGCAGAGAGGACATTTTCATTCACAGGGGAAACTAAAACTAGGAGGCTTAATCTCAGAATAAGGGGCTGCTATTTAAAACTGAGATGAGGAGGAATTTCTTCTCTCAGAGGGTTGTAATTCTGTGGAAGTATCTGCAACAGAGAGCTGTGGAGGCTGGGTCATTGAATATATGTAAGGCAGAGATGGGCAGATTTTTGAGCGATAAGGGAATAAAGGGTTAGGGGGAGCGGGCAGGGCATTGGAGCTGAGTCCATGATCAGACCAGCCATGAACTTATTAAATGGCAGAGCAGGCTCGAGGGGCCAAATGGCCTACTCCTGCTCCTATTTCATATATTCTTATGTTCTTGTGTTCGAAGGTCTTCGCGTGATATAAAAACATGCCGTGACCAGTGCAATAATAGCTGCGGCAGGAACTAGTGTTGTATAAACCGAGACGGGTCTTAGTGTAATATGAACCGAGACATGATGTCGATATAAAATCACAGAATGGAAGAATGATACAGCACATAACGTGCACATTAAGCCCTCTGGTGCCTGTGCCTGCACTGAGTTGAAACAGCTAACCAATTGGTCCCACTATCCCTGCTTTTTCCCAATAACCCTGCATTATTTCCAATTCAATTATTTACCCAATTCACTTTTGAAATTTATTACTGGAATTGCTTCCAGCACCCTGTCAGATAGTGTATTCCAGATCATAACAGCTAGTTGTGTATTTCTTTTTCCTCATTTCGCCTCGGGCTCTTTTGCCAAGTTCCTTAAATGTGTGTCATATGGTGACAGACTCATCAGCCACTGGAAAATGATCTTCTTATTTAAGGTGTCAGAACCATTCACGGTCTTGAGCATGTTTGTAAAAGCTCCTTTTAACCTTCTCTGCTCTAATGACAACAATCTCAATGCCCCGAGTGTATTCACTTAATTGAAGTCTTTTATCCAAGGTACTATTCTAGTAAATTCCACAAGCACACTTTCCAAAGCCGTTCAATCTTTCCTAAATGTGGCGCTCAGAATTAAAAACAATACTGGAGTATAACCAATGTTTTACAGATGCTTACCAATAAGTTCCTCGCATTTGAACCCTATATCTCTATTTATGAAAACTAAAGATAGTGTATACCTTTTGCATTCCAGATCAGAACCACTTGTTACATTAAAACATCTCCACATCTCCATTTTGTTTTTTTTTTGCAAATGATCTTAAATATGTATCCTCTGGTTACCGACACTCTCAGTGTAAACATTAACTCACTTTTAACCGTATCAAATCCCTTCATAAAAGGAAGCCTATGACAGGCAGAGGCATTATTTTCTGATTGCTGCCAGAGATTGATTGGTAGATTTTGGTTCGGTTAGGAGATTACGGGCGACGGAACCAAAGCTGGTCGATGGAGTTAAGATGCCGATCATCCGTCATCTAATTGAATAGAGGCATGATATAGTTCAGTACTAATTGAGAAAGCGTATCGTGTAATTTAAACAGAAGACTGGTCGAATCCATTAATAACAGAGACAAGACCTAGAGCAATATAAAGAGGAGACGTCGTCTAGTGTAGTAATAACTGCAACAGTGCCTGTGTAATATAAATAGAGACATGGTATAGATTATAATAACGGAGAGTGCCCAGTGTATTATAAACATAGACATTGCTTAGTGCTTTATAACTGAGGCAAGGTTTCGTGTAATATGAGAGATACATACCAGAGGGCAGCAATAAATGAGACAGTATTTAATATAAGACTATATGAAAAGGGGCACGGTCCAGTGCAGTAATAATTGAGACAAGGCTGAGTGAAATCTAATCACAGGCATGGTCTAGTGCAGTGATAACTGAGACAAGGCCTAGTGTAATATAAAGAGAGACGTGTTCTCATGCAGTATAACAGAGGGAGCATTGTGTAATATAAACAGAGACATGGCTTAGTGCAGTAATAACTGAGGCATGGCCCAGTGTAATATGAACAGATGCAGGGCCTAGTGTAATATAACTAGTCACCGGATCTAGTGCAATAATAAATGAGGCAGGGCATTGTACAATACTAACATAAACAGACTCTAGTACAGTACTAACGGAGAGAGAACCTAATGTAATATGCCACCGACATGGTCTAGTGCAGTAATAACTGAGACAGAGTCCAGTGTAGTATAAATTGAGACATTGTCTGATGTAATAAAAAAGAAAAAGGCTATTGTGTAATATAAGCAGAGACATTGTCTCGTGTAATATAAACAGTGACACTGTCTTGTGTAATATAAACAGGGAAAGAGTCTAGTGTAATATAAACTGAGACATTGGCTAGTGTACTATAAACAGGGACATTGTCAAGTGTAATATTAACGGAGACATTGGCTCGTGTAATGTAAACAGCGACATTGTCTCGTATAATATAAACAGTGACACTGTCTAGTGTAATATAAACAGGGGAAGAGTCTAGTGTAATATAAAATGAGACATTGTCTCGTGTAATATGTTGTGGAAATTTTTTCTGAGACTGCATAATATATATAAAGAGAGGTTTATTAAATTGGAGTCAAAGCTTTGGGAGAAGTGTAAAAGACCCCTGTCTTTGAACCATCTTCTCAAATTGATATCTGTAGTGAAGTTCTTTTATCTTACAAATTACGTCACTTTACAACAAATGCTTTAGCACTACAAAGCTTTGACTATCGAAGGCTAAGCTTTTGATATAACCCATCCTGCATTGTGACAGGGCAGTATAAACAAGTGCAGGCTTTTGACACCGGTATAAACAAACATATCCAGCACTTAACTCTCCAGTGTTCATTATCTCACTTTCCTATCTGCATTAACTCAAGGCCAGCATACCTTAAAGTCTAACTGTTTTTTTTTATATCGAGCATAATGCATCAGTATTGTCCCTTACAAAATTCATTTAAAGGGGAAAATAAAACAAATGTTTGAACCCGTATATTAGTCCAGTATATGTCCAAAAATCCGCTCCAACAATATTCCCCCTTTTGGTCCTGGATGATGTTTACGAAATCCAGATGACCACAATGATAGTAGCATATATTCGTCCTTTGGGGTATGTTACTTCCCAGATGTTCCGTATGTCCACCTTGCCTGTAGCTCTAGGCTACCCTTCAAAGATAGTGGTCGGAGTCATTGTCGTCTGTTTCTTCATTCTTGGTGTCTTCAGGTATTTCCATCAGATGTGCTTATTCTTCAGCGATTACACTGGCTACTGGCTTCAGTCGAGCCATCGTAACATTACAGCAGATATTAAAACACCCGATAATCAGACAGCAAGTAATTATTATTACAACCAGAATAATTACTCCATGCATAAGATAGGACCCCCAGGATCCCCCTAACAGACAGTCAAACCAGCCAGATCCTCCTGCTGTTATGTATAACTTCTTTACCTCCCTTCTTATGTGATCAGCGAGGTTGGTTTTGTTTTCTGAATTATCAGGAATGTAAGTGCAACATTCAGCTCCAATTAAGGCACATTGTGCATATGGCTACCATTTCAGCCGTTATGCCCTACATTGCTTCAGCAGTGCCGTTAACTATCTGTTCCAGTACCCTCTCTAGGTTATGTAATTCATCCATGGTGCGTCCTATCTCGAATGGAAGCATCATGACCCCAAATAGCCTCTCTACCGCGGTAAGATCTCGTCTTAGTCGACCTGGTGTCTGTACTTCTGCTAAAGTACGTACCCGTCTGACAAAGGTGACCACATATCCCAAATAACAAGACCCCCTCCAGTTCTGAGGCAACCAGGGGTAGGCCTTATGCCCGCACACAAAATAAGTGCCATTATATGCTGTTAGATTCGATCCCAATCTCTCTCTCAGCCCCCGTCGCCACCTAATCTTAGCGTCCCAGTCCTGGCTACTTGTCTGATTCTTCAAACCCTCTATTTCGAAGAAGCCTTGGTTTGTTGTTTCGCTGGCTATTATGTTCCATCTGGTGAGGTTAAACTATATCCTGCTACAAAACCTGTTTCCTCACCGGTCAGGTCTCTAGTGAAACAAATGTCAGCGGTGGGCCTTCCAACTTTTGAGGTGTTGGTCAAAACCAGGAACGGCGGTCGTGCCGACCTATTATATTCCGGCTGGTACCATCTGTCAATGCATCCAAAAGGTAATCCCCCGATCTCCACGTTTCTTTATTCCCACTGTGGTTCCAAGTATCATTTACTTCCCCTGTACCGTTTTGTCGCATTACTCACTCTGCTACTTCTGAACTGTTAAGGGAGATTGACCTCAAAGGGATGCCTCCTTTGCTATGTATGGGGATGTGCGAACATACCCAGCAACTAGAAAAGTTCTCATTTTGTGCATAAACATAAGACATGTACAAAAAGGTATTCACAAGTAACTCTCGTTTCGGTCTAGCTAGCAGGCCGGACCGAACACGAACTATGATAATCGCACTGATCGCAATATATAGTTTCTTCTTATTACTCTATAATTAACAAATAGTCAAAGGCAAAATGGCCATATGGCTTGCTTGAAGAATCTCTCGCTGTCAATCTTTAAATAGACAAACAACAACAACTAATATGTGTGCTAAACGGCTGGTTCAAAAACCTTAAGCTGGGTCCGATGCTTCCATTGTCCGTTCCCTTTAACATCGATGCAGGCACAAGTGTCCCCACTGAGTATAACCTCATATGGTCATATCCATTTTTGAGGCAAACCCCGGTTTTTCCCGGGAGGACCCTTACCATAATGCGACTTCCTGCCTACGGGACTTCAGGGAGTTTTGTAGGCTCTGCTTCCGAGTCTCTTTCTTCCTGATTGTACCGAACTAATTTATGCATCCCTTTTAATTGAGTACTTAGTTCCAAAACATACCGTTTTATTTTGTCTTTTAATGGGCCTACATCGGCCCACCCTGTTATGATGTTCTCGGGTAATTGCATCGCCCTTCCTGTCATTAGTTCACAAGGGGTTAATCCGGTTGTCCGGTTTGTCGTGGCTCTTAACTTCATCAATATAATGAGTAATACTTCTGTCCACGTTTTTCCTGACGTTTGCATGGCCTTTGCCAGGGCGTTCTTAAGGGTATGGTTCATGCGCTCTACCATACCAGAACTCTGCGGGTGGTAGGGGATGTGGAATTTTTGTTTTATGCCGATCAGCTGGCATATTGTTTTTACAATTTTTCCGGTGAAGTGGGTGCCTTGGTCGGAATCTATTTGAAGAGGCACTGCCCATCGGGGAATCACCTGCGCGGTCAATATACTTACCACTGTTGAGGCAGTGCAATCACGTGTGGGAAAGCTTCTACCCACCGGGTAAATTGATCTATAATCACTAGGCAATATCTTTTTCCATGGGATGGGGGCAAAGGACCTGTGAAATCAATTTGTACGTGTTCCCATGGCCCACGTGGACGGGGCTAGTGTCCCATTTTAATTTTAATGGGCCTGCCTGGATTATATTGTGCGCACGTAACGCATCGATGGCAATGTTTGGTGATATCTCTCCCCATCTCTTTCCACCACCAATCTCTTCCAAGACTCCCGGTCATGGCCTCTCATCCTGAATAAGACAAGCCATGATGCAACTCCAATAAGGTATTCAGTATGCTTTCAGGCGCCATTACCTTGTCGTTTCGTCTCCAAACGTTATCCTTCCCTTGCGTTGCGCCCTGCTTTGTCCACATACCTATTTCCTCCTCAGAAGTGTCCTGGTGTAGTTTCTCAATACTTATCTCTTCGTCTTGGGCCCCAGCGGCACTGACTTAATTTTAATCATTTAAAATCATTATAAATGGAGAGTGTTTTTTACCTCTTCAAATTATTTTTTTTTCAATGAAACCAATATCTTTTTCACAGCTGATATCAACTGGTATTTCGTAAGTTATGTCTTTATCCATCGCAAACATCCCTTCTCCCCCATGCTGTCATATAATCATGTACTACCCCGAATGCATATCTACTGTCCGTATAAATATTAACAATCATATTTTCCGATAATTCCAGTGCCCAGGTGAGGGCTACCAGTTCTGCCACTTGAACTGACGACCCCCCATTAATTCGCCCTGATTCAACTGTCTCTAGATCCTGGTTAACTACGGCCCATCCGGTACGAGGTAGTCCCTCTACGTATTTTCGTGAGCCGTCCACAAACAAGGTTTGTTCTGCGGTTTGAAGGGGGGCGTCTTTTATTCTATCCTCTTCCATATCCTCACATACCTCTTCGCAAAAGTGGGGTTCCCCCTCACCCATCATACCTTCTGTGGGGTTGTTTCCTACATCACTAATTATGGTTACCGCTTTGTTGGGTGTTAAGAGGACTGCTTCCCACTTTGCATGTCTCATATTAGATACGGTTCTCAGTTTTCCTGTGTTTAACATTTCTACCAATGTGTGTTTAGTGTGGAGAATGATGTTTCCAGTCATCACCACAAGCTCGCTTAATTTTTACCGCCCAAGCTGCGCAATCTAGCGCGGCTATACATCTGGATAACCCAGTCACCACCGGGCTTTCGGTGGTAGAGTAATAGGCTATAGGTCTCCTTTTATCAGGGATAAAGTTCCGGCTGTAATTAAAGAGGCCCAGTACCTTCCTCACCCCCCTTACCGTTACTGGTCTAGGCATGTCCTTGACAGCCTTTTTCCTATCCGTGGGCGTTTCTTTCAACCCCTTGAGAGGCAGTACCCTAGGTACAGGACCTGGGATTTCCCTACCTGGGCCTTTTTGGGGAGTTAGTGGTGCTAACTCTTTCTTTACAGATACCCTTTTCCACTAGCCCTTTTACTATTTCTACAACCGCTGTTCTAGCTTCAGGTCTTATAGGGTATTGTGGCAAGTCCCCCTTTTCTGCCCTCCTCCTGTTCCCGTCGCAGAGACCTTTTCCTGCTTTATTTTTTTCTTTTCTAAACTGCTAAAGCTTACTGTTTTAGCCTTTTTCAAAAGTCCCTTTTACACCTTCACAGATAGCTCACCACTCGCCCAGGAGCTAGACCTGATCCCTGAAGTATTTCGACATTTAAAACTCTTTTTTTTTGCTGAGCTAGAAGCTTTCATGTCAAGGATTTACACAAAGGAAAATGGGAGCGTTTTGAAAGGCATTCTTTATCTCATTCCTAGACTAAATTTATGTATTTCAACCCAATTGCATGTTTTCTTTTGACAAGTAAGTGAGCGTGTCAAATTCTTTTTTTTTCTTTACTACCGGGACCATGTATTTTTATCTTTTACTCAACAAACCTATCCTTTGTGCATTTCCTAGCTCCGTAACTTATATCCACACCTTCGTTTCCAACTTAAAATGTAATACCATAAGGTTCACAGTTTCTTAAATTTCCCACAAACAGGACAGCACTACGAAGGGTTAAAAAAAAACATTTCACTCTGTTTGGAAAGAGTGGATGGAGCTAAAACAGGCAGGCAGCTCCACACCTTCTTAAAACAGGCTTTCATTCATTCCACAGTCAAAATTACTCGAGTACTCTCTTCATTCAAAATAGACAGGGACATTGTCAAGTGTAATATTAACGGAGACATTGGCTAGTGTAATGTAAACAGCGACATTGTCTAATGTAAAATAAACAGAGACATTGTATAGTGCAATATAAACTGAGACATTGTCTAGTGTAATGTAAACAGAGACATTGTCTAGTGCAATATAAACAGAGACAGGGTCTAGTGTAATTTAAACAGAGACAGTGTCTAGTGTTATATAAAGAGAGACAAGGTCGATTGCAGCAAAAACCAAGACATGTCCTACTGTACTTTAAACAGAGACATTGTCTAGATGAGTATAACTGAAGCAGGATGCCGCTTTCAAATTTATTAGTGTACTCAAGCTAGCCTCAGTTTATATTATACTCGACCATATCCATGTTTATATTACACATGACCCATTCTCAGTTATTCCTGCACCAGAACAAATTTTATTTAAATTATATCTTAGCATATTTTTGTTTATGTTACATAAGTCCCTATATAACTTATTACTGAAACAGATCTTTTCTCTGTTTACATAACTCAGGACCTGATTCATATTACACTCGGCCCTGTCTGAGTTATACACACTGTCCCTGTTTAAGAACAAAAGAAAATAACAATTCGGAGCAAGAGTAGGCCATTCGGCCCCTCAAGCCTGCTCCACATTTTAATAAGAGCATGGCTGGTCTCTGACCTCAACTCCACGTTAACTGAAGTATCACATGCCAGACACTAATCTACTAAATCTCCTCTTAACCTTTTCTACTCGAAGAACAAACCCATCTTCTCCGGTCTCTCCACATTAACTGAAATCCCTCATCTAGGTACCAATCTACTAAATCTTATTTTAACCTTCTCTGCTCGAAGGGGAGCAACCCCAGCTTCGCAAGTCTCTCCACATAATTGTAACCCCCATACCTGATGCGTTTCCAGTAAATTTATTCTGCACCCTCTGGAAAGACTTCACGTCCTTCCTACAATGTGGTGCCCAGAATTGGACAAAATACTCCAGCTGGGGCAGAACTAGTGTTTCTCACCATTCATCCTTGGTACTATTCTGGTAAATCTCCCCTCAGCCTTCTCTGCTGTAAGGAGAACAGCCCCAGCTTCTCCAACTCTGTCCCCGCAGCGAGAGCTTACGTCCTACTGTCCCGTACACACATTGACAGCGAGCTCCAGGCGAGCACTGGCCTGTCCACAACAGCGAGAAAGGGAAGGAAAAAACAGCAGCTGAAAGTCGACCGATGACTTAAAACAATTTTTAAAATTGTTACGCTTACTTTTTTTTATAAACAGGAAAAATATCCTGACTGTGCCAACTAGAATTTCTACCCTGTGACAGTTCACCAACCAAGTCCCTCTCCGGAAAGGTCAACATTTTAATTTCTGTCAGCTTTTTTAGGTGGGGGTAGGGGGGTTAAATATATATATAATTGCCATTGCTCTCTCTCTCATTTGTTAATATATATGAAAGCCCAGTGAAGGAATTGGCTGCAGAAAATTCCAGCTGAGGAATCCTCATCAATGGAAGCAGAAACACTGCAAAGGGGAAAAAAGACACGTTTGGGCTGACAGAGGGAGGGAGGGAGTTAGGAATGGAACAAGGGATGGATGGAGAGGTGGAGGGGTGGCGGGATGGACGGAGGTAGGAATGGGTGCACGGAGTGAGCAATTGATCGAGGGGGCGATGGAGGAATGGAGGAGTGGAGCAAGGGAGGTGTAGTGTATTAGACGGGTGGAGTCCGGCTGGAGGGAGGGAGAGGTGGGTCCAGGGAGGGAGCAATTGATGGAGGCAGGTATGGCGGGTGGGCGGGATAGAGAGAGGGAGGGATGAAGGGATGGAGGGAAGGAGAGACGGGTGGAGGATGGGAGGGATGATCGGAGGGAATGATGGTGTATCTTCCAATTTACCCGATCAAAACTTTTCATGATTTTGAACAGCTCTATTAAGTGGCCCAGAACTTGCTCGGCTCTAAGGAGAACAGTTCCAGCTTCCAGCTGCTCTGATGGTGCAGCTCACACAATGTAAATATCAAGTTCCGTGGGTCCTTCTGCCTCGAGCACTTCAAATGTTCGCTGCGGAATCACTGACACTTGTTTACGGACCCAGTGGAAATCACAGTGTGGTAATGACATCTCAGGCAAGATAAGAGAACTCGCGCCTGATGATAAACGGAGCGGTGTAAGACTGGGCTCAGACCTTGAACCTCAGACATGATGAGCTGAATGGCAGCATTTTAAAATACAAGCGGTGATATGTTCAAGACTCGGCTCAGCAGGATCTCTCTCGCCTCTGACTCAGAAGGACACAGATACCAAACCCCGCTCGAGACATCTGAGCCCATAATCTAAACCGACACGCCTGATGTCAGTACTTTGGGAGTGCTGCATGATCAGAGGTGCTGTCTTTCGTGGCAGATATTAAACTGAGGCCCCGTCTTCCCACTCAGGTGGATTTAAAGGACTCATGGCACTATGTTAAAGAGCAGAGGAGTTCTCCAGGGTTTCCAGCAGAAACATTTATCCCTCAGCCAACATCTGAAAAATTGATTACCTGATCATTATTCCATTGCTGTTTATGGGATCTTGCTGTGCACAAATTTGCTGCCACGTTTCCTACATTACAACGGTGACCACACTTCCGAAATAATTCATTGGCTGTAAAGCACTTTGGGACAACTGGAGGTCATTAAAGGTGCTATATAAATGCAAGGTGTTTCTAAATGTCAACATTGGAAAATACATGTTGTGATATGTGAAAAGCTCAGATATTACTGTGATTGGCCGACACTCCTCTGCTCACTGCTTTAACCTATTAAGTTTCAATTGATTAAGTATTCCACTAAATGGAGATCCAGTGGAATAGCAGCCTGTTCAGAGATGTTCCACTGAGTTTGGCAGCAGAACTTTCAGAACTGAATTATTCATTTTTAAATTTATTTCCTTTGATATAAATCACATCTGTTCTAATTGAACAAAACTAAAGCCAACGTCACTGTTCGAGATATGTATATTTTTGTGTACCAACTGTCAATATTCTTAAAATAAGCCCTTGTTTTGAGTTGAAAAGAATCAATAAGTGAGTCTGTTGATCTTATTTTGCTGCCATGAATATTTCATCGGAACCAGTGAGGCGTTTATGTAAATAAACACAGAAATAGCAGTCTCAGATTAGAGTATTGAGCGACAGAAAGACAATAAATGTTTCCTCATCAACACAGCAGAGAAATAAAGATAGGGAGAAATGCAAATCTCTCAGCAGATTCCAACAACAACTGTTTTTGGTACATTTCTCTAAATTATAGGTGAATAAAGTAAAGATGATCCCCACAGACAGAAAGGGGAAAGATTCTAATCACCGTATATAGTGACATCACAAATGTGTCAGTGGAGACTTCCTGTATCCTCTCCCTCTCCTATTTCCACTTTCCGTCTTGTCTCTCAAGAATGGATAATTGGCTTTCCCCCACAACGAGATGTCAACATCCAACAAACGTTTTCCTTGAGCCCTAATCATATGCCTCGAACCAAATTGATCAGAAACGCAGAAGGAGCTTTAATCCAAAATGTGACATGTGCATTTAATTATCTGGCAGTTTTTGATGGGACAATGTGGAGGGATCTTTAAACAGTATCTAACCCGTGCTTTCCCAGCTCTGGGCGTTTTTGATGGGACAGTGTAGAGACAGCTTTACTCTGTATCTGACACATGCTGTACCTGCCCTGTAAGTTACATAGCTTAGTGCAGTAATAACTGAGACAGGGTCTAGTTTAATATAAACAGAGGCATGGTCTAGTTTATTATGAAAGAATTGGGCTCGTGTAATATAAAGAGTGTCTTTGTCTAATTTACTATAAGCAGAGACAGGGTCTTCAGTAATAGGAACAAAGGCATGGCATACTCCAGTAATATCTGAAACAGGGCCTAATACAATATTAGTGTTTCTAGTGCAGTAATAACTGAAGTAGTGGCTCGTGCAGTAAGTACTGATACTGGGACATTGTTTATTGGTTGCTGGCATGTGCGTGTGGGTGTCGCTGGCAAGGCCAACATTGATTGTCTATCCCTAATTGGCCTTGAAAAGCATGTGGTGAACTGCCACCTTGAACCGCTGCAGCCCGTGTGGTGAAGGTACTCCCACAGTGTTAGGGAGGGTGTTCCACGAAATTGACCCAGCGATTATGAAGGATCGGTAATAACTTTCCAAGTTAAGATGGTGTGTGATTTGGAGGGTTATGTGGAGGGTATGGTGCTCCCATGAGCCCGGAGTCCTTGTCCTTCTAGGTGGAAGAGGTCGTAGGTTTGGAAAGTGCTGTCGAAGAAGTCTTGGCGAGTTGCTGCAATGCATCTTGTAGATAGTACTCACTGCAGACATAGTGCGCCGGTGGTGGAGGTAGTGAATATTTAACGTGGTGAATTGAGTAATATAAACAGGAATAGAGTCTAGTGTAATAATAACTGAGACAGGTTCTGGTGTATTATAGAATCATAGAATGGTTACAGCACAGAAGAGGGCCAGTTGGCCCATATAGCCCGTGCCGCTCTCTGCAAGAGTATTTCAGCTAGTCCACTCGCCCGCCCTTTCCCATAGCCCTGTGAATTTTCTTAATTGAGGTACTTATCGAATTCCCTTTGTAATGCCATGAATGACTCAGCCTCTTCCATCCTTTCAGGCAGTGCATTACAGATCCTAACCTCTAGCTGTGTAAAAACGTTTTCCTCATGGGAACAGTTTCTCTCCAGCTACTCTGTCTCGACCCCTTATGATTCTGAACACCTCTCTCAAATCTGATCTCAAACTTCTCTGCTCTAGGGCAAACAATCCCAGCTTCTCCAGTCTATCCACAAAACTGAAGTGTCTTATCCCTGGAACAACACGTAAATCCTTTCTGCCCCCTCTGGAAGAGCTTCACATCCTTGCTAAAGTGTGGTGTCCAGAATTGGACACAATACTCCAGTTGAGGCCTAACCAATGTTTTATACATGTTCATCATAATTTCCTTCCTTTTGTATTCTATGACTCTATTTATGAAGCCCAGGATTCCGTATGCTTTTAAAACAATTTCTCAACCTTTCCTGCCATCTTCGATAATTTGTGCAAACATACCCCCAGGTTTCTCTGTTCATCACACCTTTTAGAATTGTACTCTTTCGTTTATTTTCCCTCTCCGCGTTCATGCTACAAAAATGTATCACTTGAAAATGTTCTCCGTTTCATTTGCCACGTGTCCACCCATTCCACCAGAATATCTATGTCCTCTTGCAGTCTGCACTATCCTCCTCACTGTTCACTATGCTTCCAAGCCATGAATGATATGAACATTTTAAATTGTGCCCCGTACACCAACATCTACGCCATGAATATAAATCAAGATAAGCAGAGTTCCAATTACCTACCGCTGCGGAACACCACTGTGTACCTTCCTCCAGTCCAAATAAAAACATTACTCTTGATTTCTGTCACTCAGCCAATTTCATATCCATGCTGCCACTGTTCTTTTTCTTTTATGGGCTTCAACTTTGCCGGCAAGGATATTATCAAGACACTTTATCTAACGCCTTTTGGAAGTGGACCACATCAACCATATAAACTGAGACTGGGTATTGGTGCAGTAAAAACTGCGACGGGGTCTGGTGTAACGAGAGAAACAACACATCAGACAATTACAGATTTATTAACCTCATGTCAGGTACAGGTGCATTTTCATTTTTACCAACACTTACACTAATCATCCACAGTGGAGATAAATCTCAGGAACTTCTGTGTGACGGTGAGTTTATCACTAGACAATAAAGCGGGGGGCTGCTGATTATACTCGGTGGGATTCAATCGCCTTTCCCACTGAATACAACGACAGACATGCTCACCTTGGTAACGGAATGGTCAGTGCGACATCACTTCCTATACAAGAGCATACAGGACAATGGGTTATCAATAAATTTTAAAGTTATTAAACGACATGCAATTGCATTTTGAATACAATAAAATGCTTAAAAATAATGGTTGAAGCTAATCATTTATCTTTGTTTAATGCACACATAATGAATGATGTGTTTTGTACACACACACATACACATACACATACACATATCGGAAAAACTTCGTGTGTGCTCTTTTCAGTTGTTCATCTTAACGAGATGAGAACATTTTTTCAGGTGGATATTAGGACCACGCGGCCGCCCATCCGGCGGTGCTGTTCGGTCAAGTTTCCAGGCTCTGTCTGACATAATCAGTGGGTCACGTGACAGCGAACTAGCAAATACTGCAGGAAAAACAATCCTTAACATTAAAGAACTTGGAGTAATTGGCACAGGACAACACACGTGCAAATTAGTAACCTTTAACACACAGATTGCCACTAAGTAGTACAAAGTGCAGTGCACTATTGCACACATTCACTCCTGTCCCTCAATCCCAGTCCACCTCTTGGACATTGTTACAAAATTCACCACATCTTCTCAACACAAATATTAACGAAACAATACCAAATCAAGCAGAAATTGCAGACAGCTCTTGATAGCTGTTAACAAAACTAAACATATACTTCAAACCAAAAAAAGTATTGCATCCTCACAGAGTCTAGTGTAATATTACATAGACAGGGTCTAGTGCAATATAAAGAGAGACAAGGTATAATATAATATAAGCAGGGACAGAGCCTAGTTTAATGTAAACAGCAGCAGGGTCTAGTGTAATATAAACAGGGACAGGGCCTTGAGTGATATAAACAGAGACAGGGTCGAGTGCAATATAAACAGGGCCGGGGTCTAGTGTAATTTAAACAAAGACAGGGTCTAGTGTAATATGAAAATAGACAAGGTCTAGTAGAACATAAAGAGAGACAGGCCTAACATAACGTAAACAGGGACAGGGTCTAGTGCAAAATAAACTGAGACAGGGTCTACTGTAATATAAACTGAGACAGGGTCTATTGTATTATAAACCGAGACAGGATCGAGTGTAATATAAACAGATACATGGCCTAGTGTAATTTAAACAGCAACAGGGTCGAGTGTAATATAAACAGGGACAGGGTCTCGTGTAATATAAACAGAGACGTGGTCTAGTGTAATATAAACAGAGACAGGGCCAATCTACCAATCTACTTCATCCACCCTGCGCGTTGCATCCTTACTTAAAGAAATCCATCAAATTTGTCAAACATGATTTCCCTTTCATAAAACCATGCAGACACTGTCTGATTGAATTATGCTTTTGTAATTGTCCCGGTACTGATACTTAGACTCCAGCATTTTCCCAACGACAGATTTTAGACAAACTCGCCTATAGTTTACTGCTTTTTTAGATGGGGACAGGATCTAGTGCAATATAAACAGTAACAGCGTCTGGTATGATATAAACAGTGACAACGTCCACTGTAATTTAAACAGCAAGAGGGTCGAGTGCAATATAAACAGAGACAGGGTCTGTGTAATATAAATATAGGCAGGGCCTATTGTAATATAAATAGAGACAGGTCTAGTCTAATATATAAACATAGACAGGGTCTAATGTAATATAAACAGAGACATGGGCTAGAGTAATATATAAAAAAAGGCAGGATCTAGTGCAGGAATAAATAAGACAGGGCCGTACTTTATATAGACAGAGATACCATTGAATGTAATGTAAAGGGAAACATGGTTTAGCAGAATGATAACTGAGTCAGGGCCTAGAGGCCTTTAACCAAAGACAGGGTCTAATTTAATATAAGCAGAGACAGATTCGAGTGTAATATGAAAAAGGACATGGTCGAGTGTACTGTAAACAGAGACAGGGCCTAGTGTAACATAAACAGAGACAGGGTGTAGTGTTCATAAGAACATAAGAATTAGGAACAGGAGTAGGCCATAAAGCCCCTCGAGCCTGCTCAGCCACTCAACAAGATCATGGCTGATTTGGCCGTGGACTCAGCTCCACTTACCCGCCCGCTCCCCATAACCATTAATTCCCTTATTGGTTAAAAATCTATCTGTGACTTGTATACATTCAATGAGCTAGCCTCAACTGCTTCCCTGGGTAGAGAATTCCACAGATTCACAACCCTCTGGGAGAAGAAATTCCTTCTCAACTCGGTTTGAAATTGGCTCCCCTGTATTTTGAGGCTGTGCCCCCTAGTTCTGGTCCCCCCGACCAGTGGAAACAACCTCTCTGCCTCTATCTTGTCTATCACTTTCATTATTTTAAATGTTTCTATAAGATCACCACTCATCCTTCTGAACTCCAATGAGTAAAGACGCAGTCTACTCAATCTATCTTCATAAGGTAACCCCCTCATCTCCGGAATCAGCCTAGTGAATCGTCTCTGTAACCCTCCAAAGCTAGTATATCCTTCCTTAAGTAAGGTGACCAAAACTGCATGCAGTACTCCAGGTGCGGCCTCACCAATACCCTGTTAAGTTTCAGCAGGACCTCCCTGCTTTTGTACTCCATCCCTCTCGCAATGAAGGCCAACATTCCATTCGCCTTCCTGAATGCTACTGCAAATGCAAACTAACTTTTTGGGATTCATGCACAAGGACCCCCAGGTCCCTCTGCACCGCAGCATGTTGTAATTTCTCCCCTTTCAAATAATATTCCCTTTTACTGTTTTTTTTTCAAGGTGGATGACCTCACATTTTCCGACATTGTAATCCATCTGCCAAACCTGAGCCCATTCGCTTAACCTATCTAAATCTCTTTGCAGCATCCCTGTGTCCTATACACAACCCGCTTTCCTACTAATCTTTGTGTCATCTGCAAATGTTGTTACACTACAGTCTGTCCCCTTTTTCAGGTCATCTATGTATATTGTACACAGTTGTTGTCGCAGCACCGATCCTGTGGCACAACACTAACCATCGATTTCCAACCCAAAAAGGATCCATTTATCCCGACTCTCTGCTTTCTGCCAGCCTTCCAATTCTCAATCCATGCAAATACATTTCCTCTGACTCTGTCTACCATTATATTCTGCAGTAACCTTTTGTGTGGTACCTTATCGAATGCCTTTTGGAAATGTAAATACACCACATCCATCGGTACACCTCTATCCACCATGCTCGTTATATCCTCAAAGAATTCCAGTAAATTAGTTAAACTTCATTTCCTCTTCCTGAATCCATATTGCGTCTGCTTGATTGCACTATTCCTATCTAGATGTCCCGCTATTTCTTCCTTAATGTTAGCTTCAAGCATTTTCCCCACTACAGATGTTAAACTAACCGGCCTATAGTTACCTGCCTTTTGTCTGCCCCCTTTTTAAAACAGAAGCGTTACATTAGCTGCTTTCAAATCCGATGGTACCTCCCCATAGTCCAGAGAATTTTGGTAGATTTTAACGAATGCATCTGCTATAACATCCGCCATCTCTTTTAATACCCTGGGATGTATTTCATCAGGACCAGTGGACGTGTCTACCTTGAGATCCATTAGCCTGTCCAGCACTACTCCCCTCATGATAGTGATTGTCTCAAGGTCCTCCCTTCCCACATTCCCGTGACCAGCAATTTTTGGGATGGTTTTTGTGTCTTCCACTGTGACTTTTGTGTCTTCCACTGTGAAGGGCCCCATGTAATATAAACAGAGACATGGTGTAATATAAGCAGAGACAGGATCTACTGCAAGATAAACAGAGACAGGATCGAGTTTAATAGAAACAGAGGCAGGTCAAAATAACTTAAACCGAGAGAGGATCTAGTATAATATAAGGAGAGATATGGCCTCATGCAATATAAACAGAGACAGTGCCTAGTGTAATATTAACTGATACATGGTCTTGTGCAGTAATAGCTGTGCCCTCTAGATAATGGCCCTCCTGCCAGTATAAACATTTTCATAGAATCGTAGGAACATAAGCACATAAGAAATAGGAGCAGGTTCAGGCTAGCTGGCCCTTCGAGCCTGCTCCATCATTTAACGACATCATAGCTGATCTGATCATAGACTGAGCTCTATTTCCCTGCCCGCTCCCATAACCATTCATTCCCTTATCACTCAAAAATATGTGTATCTCCGCCTTAAATGTATTCAATGACCCGGCCTCCACAGCTCGCTAGGACAGCGAATTCCACAGATTTACAATCCTCTGAGGGAAGAAATTCCTCCTCATCTCAGTTTAAAATGGGCAGCTCCTTATTCTAGGACTATGTCCCCAAGTTTTATTTTCCCTGATGAGTGCAAATATACTCTCGGCATCCACCTTGCGAGCCCCACATTACCTTATACGTTTCGATAAGATCCCCTCTCATTGTTCTTAACCCCAATACGTATAGGTCCAATATAGTCAACTTATCTTCATAATTCATCCCCCTCATGTCCGGAATCAACTTAGTGAGCCTTCTCTCAACAGCCTCCAATGCACGTATATCCTTTCTTAAATATGGAGACCAAAAATGTACGCAGTGCACCAGGTGTGGCCTCACCAATACCACGTACGAGCCTTCTTTGCTTTTATACTTTTTCCCCCTTGCAATAAAGGCAAGAATTCCATTTGCCTTCCTGATTAATTGTAGCACCTGCAAACTAACTTTTTGTGTTTCATGCACAAGGACATACAGGTCTCTCTGTCTTGCAGCACTTTGCAATTTTTTCCATTTAAATTCAAATTTGCTTTTCTACTTTTTCTGCCAAAGTGGATAACCTCACATTTTCCCACATTATACTCCATCTGCCAAATTTTTGCACACTCATTTAGCCTGTCTATGTCCCTTTGCAGCTATTTTGTGTCCTCCTCACAATTTGCTTTCTGTCAATCTTTTTATCATCAGCAAACTTGGCTACATTACACGCTGTCCCTTCATCCATGTCATTAACATAGATTGTAAAATTTGAGGACACAGCACCGATCCTTGCGGCACCACACTAGTCACTGTTTGCCAACCGGAAAATGACACATTTATCCCGACTCTCTGTTTTCTGTCAGTTAGCCAAAGCTCTATCCATGCTAATACATTAGCCCCAACCCCGTGAACTTTTATCTTGTGCAGGGACCTTTTGTGTGGCACCTAATCGATTGGAAATCCACATATACCACATCCACTGGTTCTCCATTATCCACCCTGATCGTTACATCCTCAACAAACACAAGCAAATTTGTCAAACATGAGTTCTTTTTAATAAAACCTTTGCTTGATTTAATTATGCATATCCAAATATCCCGCTACTGCTTCCTTAATAATGGAGTCCAGCATTTTCCCAACGACAGATGTTAGGCTAACTTGTCTATAGTTTCCAATTTTTGCCTTTCTCCTTTATAAAATCGGGACAGGATCTCGTGTAATTAAAACAGAGATAGCGTATTGGGTAAATTAAACGGTGACAATGTCTCGTGTAATATAAACAGAAACAGGGTCCAGTGTAATATAAACCGAGACAGGATCTAGTGCAATATAAACACAGACAGGATCTGGTGTATAATAAACAGAGACAGGGTCTCGTGTAATATATAAAGACAGATGGTCTCGTCTAATATAACAGATACAGAGTCTAGTGTAATATAAATAGAGACAGGGTCTAGTGTAATATATAACGAGACATGGTTTAGGATAATATAAACAGAGACATGGTCTAGCCTGATATAAATAGAGACACGATCTAGTGTAATATAAACAGAGACATGGTCTAGTCTGATATAAATAGAGACACGGTCTAGTGTAATATAAACAGAGATAGGGTCTAATGTAATGTATACAGAGACATGATATATAAATAGAGTTAGGGTCTAGTATATTATATACAGAGAGAGGGTCTAGTGTAGAATAAGCAGAGACAGGGTCTAGTGTAATATAAACAGAGATAGGGTATAGTGCAATATAAACAGAACCAGCGTCTGGTGCAATATAAACAGTGACAGTATCGAGTGTGATATAAACAGAGAGAGGGCTAATGTAATATTAATAGTGACAGGGTCTAGTGTAATATAAACAGAGACATAGTGTAGTGGAGTAATAACTGAGAAACAATCTGCTGTGATTTCATAGTGTCACAGACAATTATGGCATAAAGAAAGCCATTCGTTCCATCACGCCTCTGCTGGCTCTGAGTGAAAACAAATTCTGCTCTTCTCCTGCTAATGCTTTTAAATATAGGACCTCTGCTTAGTGAGAGCCGATACACTATATCATAGAATCTTAGAAATTTACAGTACGGAAGGAAGCCATTTCAGTCCTTTGTACAGCGCCAGCCGACCAAGAGCTATCCTGCCTAATTCCACTTTCGAGCTCATGTTCTGTAGCCTGTAGGTTACGACACGTTAATTGAACATCCAAGTATCGTTTAAATATGGTGAGGATTCCTGCCTCAATCAATATTTCATGCAGTGCGTTTCAGACACCCACCACCCTCTCGGTGAAGACATGTCCCCTTATATCTCCTCTACATTATAAAAACAAGTTAGCATGTTGAAGACATCTATTAGGTCGCTAATTAAACTTCTCTGTTACAAGGAGAAAAGTTCTAACTTTTGAACGCTCTAATTGAAGCCTCTCATCCCTGGTAACAACACGTTAAACCTCTTCCGTACCCTTTCTAGTGTCTGTACATCGTTATGGAAATGTGGTGCCCAAAATTGTCCATAATATTCCATGTGAAATCTAAGGCCAAATATAAGCAGATATAAGTTGCAACAGATTAATAACTGAGCCAGCGTCTAGAGTGATTTAAATAGAGACTGGGTCTAGTGCAAGATAAACAGTGATAGGCTCCTGTGTAACATATAAAGAGATAGGTTCCAGTGTAATATAAAGTGAGATATGGACGAGTGTAACATAAACAATGACAGGGTCTAGTTTAATATAAACAGAGATAGGGTCGTGCAATATAAACTGAGACAGGATCTAGTGTAATATAAACTGAGACAGGGTCGAGTGTAATGTAAACAGAGACAGGGTCGAGTGTAATATAAACAGAGACAGGATCTAGTGTAATATAAACTGAGACAGGGTCTAGTGTAATGTAAACAGAGACAGGGTCTATGTTAATATAAACAGCGACAGAGTCGAGTGTAATGTAAACAGAGACAGGATCTAGTGTAATATAAACGGAGACAGGGTCTAGTGTAATATAAACAGAGACATGTTCTAGTGCAATATAAACAGAAACAGGGCCTGCTTTACAATAAACAGAGGCAATGTCTAGTATAATATAAAGAGACATAGGGTCTAGTGTAATATAATCAGAGACAGTGTCGAGTGTATTCTAAACAGTGACTGGGTCTAGTGTAATATAAACAGAGACAGCGTCGAGTGTAATATAAAGAGAGACAGGGTCTCGTGTAATATAAACAGAAACAGGGCCTAGTGTAATATAAAGAGAGACAGGGTCTCGTGTAATATAAACAGAGACAGGGTCTAGTGTAATGTAAACAGGGACAGGGTCTCGTGTAATATACACAGAGACAGGGTCTAGTGTGATGTAAGCAGGGACAGGGTCTAGTGTAATCTCAGCAGAGACAGGGTCTAGTGAAGTAAAACATTTTAAATCTCTGGCTTGTGGTTACTGAACATCCTACAAGTGGAAATGGTTCATAACTATTTACTCGATTAAAACTCCTCATAATTTTGATCGCCTCTATTAAATCGCCCTTAACATTCTCGGATCTAAGGAGCACCGTCCCAGTTTCCAGCTGCTCTACTGATGCATCTCATGAACATCCCAGATGCGGAGTTCCTAAGATTTGATATGGAAATCCCACTTTACAACAGTGCCAGAATATCATCCCAGGCAAGATAAGAGCATTATTCACAGGAATTAAACCGACTGTGTAAGACTCGTCTCAGGCACTGAACTTTGGACACTCTGAACTAAATGACAACATCTAAAAAATAAAGCTGTGATGTGCGAAAGCCCAGGTACAATGGGATCTATCTAGCCTCTGACTGAGAAGGCTGTGCGTTCAAACCCCTCTCCAGAGACTGAGCACATAATCTCGGCTGGCACGCCCGGTACCAGTACCGAAGGGGAAGGGGGGGCGCTATATTGACAGTGGTGCAGTGTTTCGGATAAGACGTTACATCTGCTGAGTCTCCCCTCACAGTTGGATGTAAGAGATTGAATGGCACTATTTTAAATAGCAGGGCAGTTCAACCCGGTGTCCATTACACATATTTATCCATTAACCAGCATCACTAAAGAACAGATTCTGTGGTTATTATCACATTACGTTTGCGGGAGCTTGCTGTGCGCAATTTGACTCCACGTTTCCTACATTACAACAGTGACTACACTTCAAACGTACTTCATTGTAAAGTGCTTTTGGACATTCCGAGGATGTGAAAGTCGTGAAAGTTATTTCTAAATGTCAACATTTAAAATACACGTTGCAATGCTTCATTCCTTTTTGTCGCTGTTCTAACTTCTTTAGTTTAAATGGCTGGAATCTTACGCTAAATGGACATCCAGTGAATCACTGATCTGTTCAGAGAAGTTCCACTGACTTTGGTAGCAGAATTTTCAGAAATGAATTTTTAATTTTAATATTTTCCCTTTGATAAAAATCACATCTCTTCTAGTTGAACAAACCAAAAACCGATGTCACTGCTGGATATATTTCCATTTCTTTGTACCACCTATCAATATTCATAAAATAAACCCGTGCTGTTAGTTAAAACGAATCAGTAAGTGACTTTGTGGATCTGCTTTTGCTGCCATGAACACACTTCATGGAAACCAGTGAGATGTTTATGTAAATAAACACAGAAATAGAAATCCCAGATTAGAATATTGAACGACAGAAACACAAACAATGTTTCCTCATCAATACAGAATAGAAATAAACAGAGAGAGAAATGTTAATGTCTCAACGGATACCAGCAACAATTGATGTTTCAGATATTTCTTTCACGTATTGGTGAACAAATCAATAATGATATCCACAGTCAGAATGGGAAAGATGCTAGTCAACGTATTTAGTGACAGCTCAAATTTATTCGTGACAATTCCCTGTATTCCCTCCCTCTCTGCCTCTCTCTGCTATCCACACCTTCTGCCTTGCCTCTAAAGAATGCCTCATTATCTTCACCTCACAATAAGAAGTCAATGTCTACCAAAAATGTTCCCTAAGGTCTATTTCCAGGCTTCAAACCAAATTGGTGGGTGTGCGGAGAGGCAGTTTTATAATAAAATATGTCGTGTGAACTCAAAGATCCTGAGTGTTTGATGGGACTCTGTAAAGGGAACTTTACTCTGCATCTAACCCCGTGCAGTACCTGCCCTGGAAGTGATTGATGGGACGGTTTCGAGGTAGCTTTGCTCTGCATAGACCAGTGATGTACCTGCCTTGAGAGAGTTTAATGGGACAGTGTAGAGCGGGCTTTACTCTGTAGCTAACACATGCTATATCTGCCCTGGGAGTGTTTGCTGGGACAGTGTGGAGGGAGCTTTACTCTGTATAGACCAGTGCTGTACTTGCCCTGGGAGAGTTTGATGGGACGGTGTGGAGGGAGCTTTACTCTGTATAGACCAGTGCTGTACTTGCCCTGGGAGAGTTTGATGGGACGGTGTAGAGCAAGCTTTACTCTCTATCTAAACCGTGCTGTACCTGCCCTGGGAGTGTTTGATGTGACGGTGTTGAGGGACGTTTACTGTTTCTCGAATCGTGCTATACCTGAGCTGGGAGTGTTTGATGGGACAGAATCAAGGGAGCTTTTCTCTGTATAGATTCGCGCTGTACCTGCCCTGGGAATGTTTGATGGCACAGTGTGACATCACTATCCCAGAAAAATGTTATTATCAGTGCAACTTCCTGTATATTGCATTTCGTTTTTACCTGTTTGACATCATCACGTCAGCAACACGTAAACAATGGGCGACGTCATTATTCACAACAATGCAGCGTCATCAATGTGACTTGGTCGCCATAGCTAAATCAGTGCGATCTCTGACCCTCAGCCACACGGATTGGTCGATTTGATCTCTATGGACACATCTATACCCCAGGGTCCAGTGCAGTAATAACCGAGACAGGTCCAATTGTAACATAGACAGAGTGAGGATATAGTGACAAGGTCTAGTGTAAAATAAACAGACACAGCGTCTAGTGTAATATAAAGAGAGACAGTGTCTAGCGTAACTTAAACAGAGACAGGGTCTAGTGTAATATAAACAGAGACCGTGTCTAGTGTAATATAGAAAATACAGGGTCTCGTGTAATATAAACAGAGACAGGGTCTAGTGTAGTATAAAAAATACAGGGTCTAGTGTAATATAAACAGAGACAGTCTCTAGTGTAATATAAATAGAGACAGTGTCTAGTGTAATATAAAAAATACAGGGTCTAGTATAATAGAAACAGAGGCAGGTTCGAGTGCAATATAAATAGAGACAGGGTCTAGTGTAATATAAATAGAGACAAGGTCTAGTGTAATATAAACAGAGAAAGGACCAATCTACCAATCTATTATAAAGAGACAGGAGATAGTATAATATAAAGAGTGACAGTGTCTAACATAATATAATAAAGGATATCGTGCTCTAATAATAACTAATACATGATCTATTGTATTAGAAACATTGACATTTTCTAGTGCAATATAAACTGAGACAGAGTCTAGTGTAATATAAGGAGAGACAGGGACTAGTGAAATATTGACAGAAACAAGGGGTACGGTAATATAAACAGAGACAGCGTCTAGTTCAGTAGTAACTGAGACAGGTTCTAATGTATTATAACGGAGGGTCTAGAAATGTGATAACTGATACAGAGCCTAGCATAATAAAAACAGAGACCATGTCTAGTGCAGTGTAACTGAGACAAGATCTACAGTAATAAAATAGAGCCCAAGACGAGTGCAGTAATAGCTGAGACAGGGCCTTGGGCAATCTGAATAGAGAGATGGTCGAGTGCAGTTATAATTAACCAGGGTCTAGAGTAATTTAAACATATAGAATGTCTAGAGTAATTTGATAGCAACATTCCAGCCATGCAAATTTTCATGTCTGTCTGACTGTCTATCTGTCTGTCTGTCTGTCTGTCGTTCGGTTGATCGGTCCATCCGTCTTTCCGTCCGTCGATTCGTACTTCTATCCATCTATCTGTACTTCTATCTAATATTACACTGGACCCTGTCTCTGTTTATATTAAACTGGACTCAGTCTCTGTTTATATTACACCAGAGCCTGTCTCTGTATAAATTACCCGAGTCCCTGTCTCTGTTTATATTACACAAGACTCTGTCTCTGTTTATATTGTACTAGACCCAGCCTCTGTTTATATTACACTAGACCCTGTCCCAGTTTATATTACACTAGACCCTGTCTCTGTTTATATTACACTAGAGCCAGTCTCTGTTTATATTACCCGAGTCCGTGTCTCTGTTTATATTACACAAGACCCTGTCTCTGTTTATATTGTACTAGACCCAGTCTCTGTTTATATTACAGTAGACCCTGTCCCTGTTTATAGTACACTAGACCCTGTCCCAGTTTATATTACACTAGACCCTGTCTCTGTTTATACTACACTAGACCCTGTCCCAGTTTATATTACACTAGACCCTGTCTCTGTTTATATTGCACGAGACCCTGTATCTGCTTATATTACACTGGACAGTGTCTCTGTTTATATTAAATTATAACCTATCTCTGTTTATATTACACTAGACCCTGCCTCTGTTTATATTAAACTAGACCATGCTCTGTTTATATTACAGTAGACCCTGTCTCTGTTTATATTCTTTCAGACACTATCCCTGTTTATATTACACTAGACCCTGTCTCTGTTTATATTACACTGGACCCTGTCTCTGTTTATATTACACTAGACCCTGTCTCTCTATATATTCTTCCAGACACTATCCCTGTTTATTTTACACTCGACCCTGTCTCTGTTTACATTACAGTAGATTCTGTCTCAGTTTATATTACAGGAAACCCTGTCTCTTTTTATATTACGCCAGGCACTGTCTCTGTTTATATTATCCTCGACACTCTCTCTCATTTTATTACACCAGATCATCTTTCCTTTTCAAATACATATTGATTTCCCTATTTGAAAGTTATGATTGAATCTGCTGCCATAACCCTTTCAAGCACTACATTCCAGGTTATTACAACTCGCTGCATAAAAAATCTCCTTATCTCCCTTCTTTTATTTATTTTATCAATCACCTTAATATTTGTCCTCTGCTTACCGATAGACCTGCCGATGGAAACCCTACTTTAATATCAACTCTATGAAACCCCTTCACAATTTTAATTCCCCCCGAAGCATTCCCTCCTATAATAAGAATAATCCCATCCTCTCTCGTCTCCACATAACTGAACTCCCTCATGCCTTGTAGCAATCTCCTCTGCATCCTTAGCAAGAGCCTGACAATCTTCCTAAAATATGGATTGAAATAAATGCAATCATTATTTGCCCTTCAGATTATTTCTAAGGATACATGCTCCCTTCAAATTTGACTGACTGAGAAGCATTAATTATATTGTTTTACTTGTTTTGACAATGCAGACGGTGACTGAAATGCTCAGCAACATCCGTCTCCACATGACTCATGTATCAATATGATCACTGTCGCCACCTGCTGATAAACGATATCTACTGCAAGCCCCAGAGCTTACTTGAAACATGATTCATAATTCCAACCACAATAACTTGCTTGAACGTTTACCCAGAGGATTTTTTTTTAGAGCAAACCACTAGAGGTGCAGATGATCAGAAAGTATCAAGGGCGGAATATCAAAATTATTGTTGCAAATTCACCTTCAAGCCATCACACAGAGCCGTCAGATTAGATAAACTTCCATAATGAATAAAAACCTCACAGGAAAAATGGTACAACCATGGCTAACAAGGGAAGTTAAAGATAGTAGTGCATTAAATGAACAACTTAGAATGTTGACAAAAAGAGTAGTAAGCCCGACAATTGAGAAGATTTTAGAATTCTGCAAAAGATGCACATGCAACTGAGAATATGGGAGAAAATATAAAATTAAATAAGCTATCAAAAACCTAAAAACAGATTGTTAGAGCTTCTACACGTGTATAGAAAATCAGTTAAATTACCGTACTGTACAATACAAAGTTAGGTGGGACAGTAAACAGTGAGGAAGAAGTAAGGAGGCTGCAAAGGGATATTGACAGGTTAAGTGAGTGGGCAAGAACATGACAGCTTGAGTATAATGTGGAGAAGTGTGAAGTTACGCATTTTTGTAGGACAAATAGAAACAAGAATATTTTTTGAATGCTGAGAAACTGGGTAATGTTGTTGTTCAGAAAGACCTGGATGGCCTTGTACACGAATCACAGAAAGCTAAAATAGAGCCAAAGTGAGCAATTAGGAACGCAAATGGTAAGCAACATTTTATTGCAAAAGGATTGGAGTATTAGAGCAAAGAAGCCTTCATGCACATATATAGGGCCCTGCTGAGACTACACCTGGTTTATTGTGTACAGTTGTGTTCTCCTTACCGAAAGAAGGATACACTTGCCTTGGAGGGAGTGCATCTAAGGTTCATCAGACTGACCTAATTCCTGGGTCGGCGGCGGGGGTGGAGGGGGTGCGGGGGTGGGGGGGTGGTGCTGACCTGTGAGGAGAGATTGAGTATGTAATGTCCATATTTACGAGAAAATCAGAACATAAGAACATAAGAATTGGGAGCAGGATTAGGCCATACGGTGCCTCGAGCCTGTTCTGTCATTCAACGAGATCATGGCTGATCTTCTGCCTCAACTGCACTTCCCTGCACTATCCACATATCTGAATGGAAACAAATGCAGGGCTTCGGGGAAAGGGCGGGGAATTGGGTCAATTATACAAAGTACTTCAAGTGTGGTCTAACCAAGTTTAGCATAAGTTTTGCACTTTTAGTTTTCTATCCCTCTCGAAATAAACCCGAGTTCAGGTATTCTTCTTTTTATGGAATTATTAACCTGCGTCGCAAGTTTTAGTGATGTGTGTATTTGCACTCTCAGAGACCTTTGTTCCTCCATCCTACTTAGATTCTTATTTTAAACGTGATAAGTGACCTCTTTATTTTTCTTACCAAAATGTAATACCCCATTATTTTCTGTGTTGAAATTAATTAGTCAATTCATGTATTCTTGTAATTCGTTGAAGTGTTCCACAGTATTTACACCCCGACACGCCGGCCCCACGTGCATTCGGAAATGTAGAAGTTGTGTTTTTGACTCCAAAATCTAAATTGTTAATATAAGTTGTGAACAATAGTGGACCCAGCACTGATCCTTGTGGAATCGATCGGTCCATCGATCGATCGATCTATCTATCGATCTATCGATCTATCTATCTATCTATCTATCTATCTATCTATCTATCTATCTATCTATCTATCTATCTATCTATCTATCTATCTATCTATCTATCTATCTATCTATCTCTCTATCTATCTCTCTATCTATCTATCTATCTTTCTATCTATCTATTTTTCCATCTATCTATATATATATAAATATATAGATATATATCTTTCTATCTATTTATTTATTTATCTATCTCTTTCTCTCCCTCTCTCTCTATCTATCTATCTATCTAGCTATCTATCTATCTAGCTATATATCAATCTATCAAGCTAGCTAGCTATGAATCTATCTATCTATCTATCTATCTATCTATCTATCTATCTATCTATCTATCTATCTATCTATCTATCTATCTATCTATCTATCTATCTATCTATCTATCTATCTATCTATTTATCTCTCTATTTATCTCTCTATTTATCTATCTATCTATCTATCTATCTATCTATCTATCTATCTATCTATCTATCTATCTATCTATCTATCTATCTATCTATCTATCTATCTATCTATCTATCTATCTATCTATCTATCTATCTTTCCATCTATCTATCTTTCCATCTATCTATATATATAGATATATATCTTTCTATCTATTTATTTATGTATCTATCTCTTTCTCTCCCTCTCTCTCTATCTATCTATCTAGCTATCTATCTATATAGCTATATATCAATCTATCTAGCTAGCTAGCTATGAATCAATCTATCTATCTATCTATCTATCTATCTATCTATCTATCTATCTATCTATCTATCTATCTATCTATCTATCTATCTATCTATCTATCTCTCTATCTCTCTATTTATCTCTCTATTTATCTATCTATCTATCTATCTATCTATCTATCTATCTATCTATCTATCTATCTATCTATCTATCTCTCTATCTATCTATCTATCTATCTATCTTTCTATCTATCTATCTTTCCATCTATCTATATATATAGATATATATATTTCTATCTATTTATTTATGTATCTATCTCTTTCTCTCCCTCTCTCTCTATCTATCTATCTATCTAGCTATCTATCTATCTAGCTATATATCAATCTATCTAGCTAGCTAGCTATGAATCTATCTATCTATCTATCTATCTATCTGTCTATCTATCTATCTATCTATCTATCTATTGCAGGGTTATGTGCGGTACTGATACTCCAGCTGACTGCTGCTATTGACATGGTTTCTGAGACATTGGATATATTTCCTTTCCTGGGATATGGGAACATTTACACAACGAAAAAATTAAACTTAACTCCAGTACTGTTACTGGGTAGATGTGTATATAAATAAGTATTTTGACAATGTGAAGGTTTTGAAGTTGGCTTCCCGGCATGCGGTCAGTAGTGAGAAAACTGTCCTTTGATGGACTGCACAGAAACCCACATGCTTCCTGTAAATGACACTGGTGTTCGAGGCTCGCTGACGGTAGTCAGTTAGGTTACTGCCAAATATTGTGTGGGTCAGATTAGCGTGAACAAGAATGGGAGAAAGATGGTATTTAACTATTTGAACATTAAATTATTCAGTCGAACTTTTAAAATAAGAAGCATTTTACATGGTATAACATCTCAAGAATGATTTTCCATAAATTCCATTCTCGCCATATAATAAGATAAGATCGGAAATAATGAATTGATCCACACGGTATCTAAGGAAAACTATTTCCAAATAAAGACCATTCTAGACCATTCAGTCACTTTATTCAGTACAGTATGAAGTGCTGGAGAGAGGTTTAATGGCCTCACCCCACACTGTAATGAGATGAGTGGGATTCGCAAAGTAAATAAAACAGGTTGAATTGCCTTGAATATTCTCACAGAGAAGTGCCAGCTGCACTTCTTTAATATTCTCACAGAATTTTGCGCCTGGTCTAAACTAATGTCTCTATTATTCCTGATTGGTAGCCGCGCAGTGTGCGGTGTAATTTGCGCTGATTTGGATCCCTGAACACCCCCTCTCATAGCCCGGTTACCATTGGGTGGTGCAATGCCCAGATTGTGATTTGTTTCTGCTGGAGATGAAGCATTTATTCCTGTGATATTCTGTAACATACCGTTATGTCCTGATACACCGAATTCCTGTTACCCGTGTCTGTTACACAGTCGGTCGCTATTAAAGTTAGCTGCAAGGATTTGGATGTCGAGGTTTGCTGATCACATTATCGGTTCTGATTCACAAGCTTCTCTCATAAAACGCAGGTCTGAAGCGGACGGGCCCCATATTATTATGTGTCTCCGTCAACTCACTCCTTTATCATCAGTCAAGCGGACTTATTTTAAAGCTAATTTTACAAACAGCTGTCTTAGGGTCACAGACTCAGGGGCAGTTAGTGAAATGCAATGAGAGACAATTGCGTAATGTGAGGAGCAAGATCTCATCTCCAGACCAAAAGTGTAGCTTTAGCCACGTACACCGTAAATCGAATCACATTACCCATCTCTCGCACTCGGTTAAATAGAGTGATAACAATTCAGATTATAGGGGATACTTTATTGGTACAGATGCATGGATAGTTAGCGGGAGATCGAGAAACACAAACTGGCAGTGTCTTTGGACCCTGATAATATAATTCAATCTCAGAGATTCACAACCCCTGTGAAACAGTGAGTAAATAAAGGGATTTAATTTACAGTCCAGATGTGAGTCCATTCTGTTGGTGATGCGGAAGGAGTGATGTGGATACAGAAACCGCCCCTATCTGGGCATCAATGGGCGGCGCCAGTGACCTCGCCCCCATCTCCCGGGTATTTAACTGCCGGTCACTGGGACTGCAATATAACAGTCTGGGAGTGTGTTTGCTCAGTGAGTTCTTGCCGGAACCATTCACCACACATTGCCAGGAGGATGAGGTTGGCGATTTCTCTCAGTCTGTTGCTGGCTTTCTTTTCCCGTGAGTAGTTTTTATTGTGCAATCTCTCACTGTTACTGTCTCAGTATTAGTTTCTCTCTGGAATGTTACAGCGTCAGGAATCATTTCACCAGGATTGATCCTCTGGGGTTTTTGATTATTTTTACAGGTGTCCACTCGGATGTGGTGTTGATTCAGCCCGAGGCAGAGACCAGGATTCCCGGAGGCTCCCTGAGACTGACCTGTCAATCCAGCGGCTTCGATCTTGGTGGTAGCTACATGTACTGGATCCGCCAGGTTCCCAGACAGGGGCTGGAGTGGCTGGTTACCTATTACAGTCCATCGAGCAAGTATTATGCCTCAGGGATTGAGAGCCAATTTACTGCGTCCAAAGACACTTCAAACAACATCTTCACGTTGGACATGAAGAATCTGAGGAGCGAAGACAACGCCATCTATTTCTGTGCAAGGGACTACAGCAATGGATCACGGTGCTATCCAGACCGAGCTCTCCATACAAAAACCCCAAGGGAGTTTGCTCAAAACTGTGATCGCTACCACACCAGGAGCGTCGAAGGAACTGAAGCTTAAATAAAAATAATGAGTGGAAGTAAGATATATATATATATTTAAATGTATTACATTTGTCTGCTTTATTAATGGTGATTGCCATGCTGAATCTGCACAGAGGCTTCAGAAGTATTCCAATCATTGTTATAAATATAATGAACGGTACAAACTGAAATATCTCACTGATTCACTCTTAGGGGTGTCGGAATCATGTTTTTAGAGCTGAGTGCAATTTAATCTCTGTATTTTATAGTTTACAGTCCACCGGAGTATTTGACATGACATATCTCACTGTGACGCTACGGGCTACTGGGGACAAGGGACCATGGTGACGGTGACTGCAGGTAAGGAACATTCACTCATTCAAAAACTGTTGTATTTGTGTCTTTATTTTATATTTCTGTTCATTTTAATAATTATTTCGTTCACTGAAACTTGGGTCCGGTGGATTTTGTTTTGAGATTTTTTGCAATGCTCAATGTGATTCTGCTTCAAAAAGATTATAGAAATCAACAGTTTCTCCACAGAAAATGTTGTTGATGTGATTTGGTGTTTATTCGCTGACGACTGTGTGCCTGGTTACTTTAAATACTTTATGGTTGTTACACTCTTTGACGTTTCTGCAATGTTTAATCTCGGTGACCTATGATTGTTGCAGTTTTTCTGATCGAATGCAAACATTGTGTTTAAATCTATTTAAAGGAACATTGCAGGCACAAAACAGAAAGCTTAGCGATCAATAAATAATCTTAAGGAATTGAATGCTTTTTATTGAAAATTACATTGTCATCTACTGAGCGAATGTTCCCGAAAGTTTAGATTCAATATGTGACGCGTTACTGTAATTAAGAACTGAACAATTAACACATTTCCAGCCGGAACAGATTTAAATTAATATTACTAACATTATTATAATGCAGTAATATCACCAATTATTATTAAATATGCTATAATATCAACATTAATGTATTTAACAGTCTAAACACAATTCTGCTGAACGTATTTTAAATTTCTGTTGAATTCAATCATTAGTTATTTCAGTGTTAGGCGGGTTCGGTGATTCTGTAATGAGATTTTTTGCAAGGATACATTTGATTCTGCTGGAAGTGTTTATAGAGTGAAGGGTCTGCTCCATGAAAGGTTCTGTCGAGGGATTCGGCCCCTCAGTGATGTGATTTAGTGTTGATCTGCTGAGGAGAGTTTGTGCCTGTGTCACTCAGAATACCTAGAATTTGTGAAACCGTTTGGCGTTTCTACAATGTTTAATAAATATTGGGTGTTGTTTGTTAAAACTTTCACTAAACTAATCTTGAACACTTTGCAAGACCAAAACCTGTCTATCAATAACAAATTTCGCTGTATTAGTAAGGCTGAAATTCAGGCACATTAAGTTAATTTCAAATGTTCCAGGTAAGTGTGCTTCTGAGGAGGAAGGGCCAGACAGGCACTCAGATTATTTTCAATAATCATCTAACATGAACATTAATTAGAATGTAACATCAGTGATCATTTATTAAACACAAACGATCCCTTACAATTGCGTTGCATACTGGTCCGTATTATAGTTATTGCAAAACCTCAATGGTTGGAGAGAATGTTTAATTAATTCCAAAATTAATTTATAAATCAATGCATTTATAACCCGGCTGTGCTGAGTTCGATAAGGTGCCGCTGCAGATTTTGGTGAATTAACTTCCTGTTTTGCCTCGATGATTTTACAGGTTATATTTACTGATGAAAATATATCAAATCAGTGGGTGGTCAGATTTCAATGTAGATGTCTCCTGGATTGTGACATTCTTATTCTGTCACCGAGTCCCGTGACGGCAGCAAATTCCCGTGGAATGTGAATTATTTCCAGATACTTGCTTTCAGGGGAGTTAATTTTTACACGGTTTCCAAGAAAGTTGACAGAGATGGAAAAATGGCTGGATTCTGAAGAGTCTCTCAAATTAATATCAGTTTAATTTCAAAGAATCTGCGGAGTTGAGGTGGTTGGAAATTGACAAGAAATAAATTAGAAATCAAGCAGCTTCATTGAAATTAACAGATTTAACTGGTCTCTCTGCCTGGAGCACCGTTTGTGTCTGTTCTGTTTCTGTGCGCCTGCTCACTGTGTGAGAATCAGGAGTCCTCCTGACCGGTTGTAAACCTTCTGGATTGTGATTCTGTATTGCGGGGAGTGTCATTTAACTCAGTTATTTAAGAAACTGGTATATGTGAGAAACGTAAAAGTTTGACTTTAAAGTTGATGAGTCGCCGCAGAAATGAGATCAGTTACCCAGAGTGTGACAGTCAGAAGGAACAGTTCCGAAACACCATGGGGGGACAGTAGAAGGAGCTTTAATCAGTTTCTAACCCAGTTGTACATGCCCTGGGAGTGTTTGATGGGACAGTGCAGAAGGAGCTGTACTCTGTATCTAGCCCATGCTGTACGTGCCCTGGGAGTGTTTGAATGGACAGTGTAGAGGGGGCTTTACTCTGTATCTAACCCCATGCTGTACGTGCTCTGGGCGTGGGCGAAAGACTGGATCAACTGGGCTTGTATTCACTGGAGTTCAGAAGAATGAGAGGGGACCTCATAGAAACATATAAAATTCTGACGGGGTTAGACAGGTTAGATGCAGGAAGAATGTTCCCAATGTTGGGGAAGTCCAGAACCAGGGGTCACAGTCTAAGGATAAGGGGTAAGCCATTTAGGACCGAGATGCGGAGGAACTTCTTCACCCAGAGAGTGGTGAACCTGTGGAATTCTCTACCACAGAAAGTTGTTGAGGCCAATTCACTAAATATATTCAAAAAGGAGTTAGATGAGGTCCTTACTGCTACGGGGATCAAGGGGTATGGCGAGAAAGCAGGAATGGGGTACTGAAGTTGAATGTTCAGCCATGAACTCATTGAATGGCGGTGCAGGCTAGAAGGGCCGAATGGCCTACTCCTGCACCTATTTTCTATGTTTCTATGTTTCTATGTTTCTATGTGTTTGATGGGACAATGTAGAGGGAGCTTTACTCTGTATCTGACCCATTCTGTACCTGCTCTGGGCATGTTTGATGGGACAATGTAGAGGGAGCTTTACTCTGTATCTTGACCCATGCTGTATCTGCTCTGGAAGTGTTTGATGGGACAGTGTAGAGGGAGTGTTACTCTGTATCTGACCCATGCTGTACCTGCTCTGGAGGTGTTTGATGGGACAATGTAGAGGGAGCTTTACGCTGTATCTTGACCCATGCTGTACCTGCCCTGTTTGGATTGATGGCACAGTGCAGAAATAATTTTACTCGGAATCTAAACCTTGCTATATTTGGCCCGTCTTACGGGGTAGTGTAGTTTAATATGCATTCATCCTTTGCTTTACATGACCTTACAGCGCCAGACTGATGAGTGAAGAGAGAGATTTACTCTATCGAATCTATCCTGTATCTGATTTGAGTGATTTTCTAAAAATATTGAAGAAACTTCAATCTGCATCTAACTAATAAGATATCGAATTAGTAATGGTTATACAGTTGAGCATCAGATAATTATTGAATGAGATTGGTCTGATCCGAAGCTCACTTTCAGAACAAACAGCGCCTCGTCTGATCTGATGGGTGCTCCAATTTATTTTGGCAATTTTGGACCTGCACTGGGGCTGTTTGATGGGACATTGTAGAGGGAGATTTATTCTGTATCTAACCCATGCTGTACCTGCCCTGGGAATGTTTAATGGGACACTGTAGAGGGAGCTTTACTCTGTACCTGTATTGGGAGTGTTTGATGGGACAGTGTAGAGGAAGCTTTATTCTTTATCCAAGCCTGACTGTACCTGCCCTGAGTGTGTTTAATTGGAAATGTGGAGGGAAATCTACTTTTTATCTAACTCGTGCCGTACCTACCCTGGGAGTGTTTGATATGACAGTGATGAAGGAGCTTTACTCTGCAACTAACCCGTACTTTACTTTATCTGGCAGTGCTTGATGGGACATTGCAGAGATTGCTTTAATCAGTATTTAAACTTTTATTTACAAAGACGTGGAGCTTAATTGGGTCCTTCAATATAGATTGATCTTCTATTTAATCAGAGCTATAGGTGAGCTGGTGCGCTTTAAAGGGGCAGTGTATGGGAAGCTTGTCTTTGTACATGTGATAATTGTGCTGAATCTAATCGGTCAATTTGATAACGCATTTTATGGAGAGACATTTCGTAGCACCTCTCTGCAGTACTTGAGCTGGGAATGTTTGACGGGATAGTACAGATAACGTATTACTCTGTGTGCAACCCTTGCTATACCTGTCCTGACCCACATGACAGCATAGCGGGAGCTTTGCTCTCATATCTCTGCTGTATCTGACCTGAGAGTGCTTGGTCAGGCAATGTTCAAGATACCGCTAGCTGCGACTAACAAATAGCAGATAAACTACTCGTGACAGATATACACAATAAATCGTCCGATTGACCAGATTAAACAACGCACATTCATTGATGTTTATATTCTTTCTGAAAAAATGCCAAATTTTTAATGAGTTATTAATGTTTGAACATTTTGAGCATCAGATTACTATTGAACACGATTGGCCTGATCCTCAGCTCACTTCCAGAACAAACTGTTTCAGGAAGTGAATAACGCTCCAGAAAGCAGCGCCTGTTCTGATCTGTTGGGAGGCTGTAAGTTATTTTCACAATTTAAATGGAGGATATCAAGACTCCCACTTGAATTAATCGTCATGAGGACCTCATGTTTAGAAACATTATGTTGTTCAATTCTTCCTGAAAAGGTTAAAGGCAGGGACAAACTATGAGAGATGCAGCTATTGGCCTGGATCACAACACAAGGCGCACAGTCACTGAGCTGCAATTCTGTGAAACATTTAAAGAGATAGAGTCAACCTGCAATAAGTCATCATTCGCAATGAATTTTAAGCCTTTATAGCAGCATGCGATTGACTAATTTGCGTCAGATTTATAAGATCTCTTTATTTTAAATATCCTCTTTAATTACAACAAACAATAAAAATAGATCTGGTCGAGGTGTCCAAAATATGAAGCGTTTCCTTCCATTAAATCTAGTAGAACTATTCCCACTGACTCGTGTAGAATGATAGCATCTCACAGCACTGAAAAGGCCATTCAGGCATCGTGCCTATGCCGGCTCTGAAAGAGCTGTCCAATTTAGTCCAACTCCCCAGGGTTTTCCTTCTAAACGTGCCACTGAGTCCTCCTGACGTACAGGAGGAAATGTCTGGAGCATTCCTGAAATTACCAACCCTCTGTGTGAAAAAATTACCCCAATTTCCCCTTTTGATCTTTTGCCAATTATTTTAAATTTGTGACCTTTGGTTACCCACCTACTTTCCAGCGGAAGCAGTTTCTCCCTACTTGCTCTATCAAAACCTGTCATAATGTTGAATATCTCTCTTCGGTCTCCTCTTAACCTCTGCTCTAAGGAGAATATCCCAGCTTCTCCAATCTATCCACATAAATGAAGACCCCATCCCTGGCATCATCCTGGTAAAAGCTTCCCCTCTACACTCCCCAATGGCTTGACATCCTTCCTACATTGTTGTTCCAGAATTGTGCACAATACCCCAGCTGAGGCCTAACACGTGATCTGTAAGTTTTGCATAACCGTCTTGTTTTTGTAGTCAATGGCCCATTTACAAAGTCAAGTATCCCATACGCTTTCATAACTGTCTTACCAGTTTGCCCTGCCCCCTTCAAAGATTTTTGAATATGTTCATCTAGATTTCTCTGTTCGTGCATCCCCTCAAAACAATACTATTTAGATTATACTGCTTCTCCATCTTCCACCCAATGTGCATCGCTTCTCAATGATTCGCATTAAATTGCAATTGCCATGTCCCGGCGCATTTCACTGGTCCATCTGTCTCCTCATGGAGTCTGCTGCTTTCATGCTCACTATTGGCTACGTTGCCAGGTTTTGCATCACCTTCGAACTTCGAAATTGTATTCCCTATAACCAAGTCCAGGTCATTGTGATATAACAAGAACAACAATGGGAACTGAAATGGGCCATTTAAGGAGAAACTTCCAATTAACCGGATTTTGGAATGGTATTTTATTCGGATTATTAATTGAGTGGCAGGGAGGAGGAAACTCAAGAGACATGCATTCAATGGGATGGGATAGAGCCCAGATCACAGTGCACTGAGGGACATCGGTCTCCATCAAATGCTGAGAAAATGAGGGAGAAATTCGACTCAATCGCAATTCACCGACAGCTTGAATCTTAGAAACTTAACTATGGAAATGCTACCTGTTGAATTATGTGGTATGCAAATTTAGAGGGTTTTTTGCTAACGTCCGAAGCAGGAATTCCGCTGTTACTTTGAAGTGCAGTCACTGTTGTTTTGTAGGGATACGCCGCAGGCAATGTGCACAGAGCAAATTTCCCCAAACTGCAATTAAATAAAGGACCAGAAATGGTGCTGATTGAGAAATAAATGGAGGCCGAAATAGCAGGAACACGTCTCTGTTCTTCTATTGTATGATCCAATGAAGGATTCTTTATTGACGAGTTGTGTAAATGTTCTTGTTGTGTAATGTGATAGAGCTCGGGGATAGAGAGGTGTGTTCCTGACCAGGGCATCGACAGGTCCTTATGATGGAACTGACAGAAACTCAAATGCCCGTGTAGTCTTTGATGGGGAAATGGTGGAATTAGTTTATTCTGCAGTCAAATTTCGAGCTGTTTATTTCTTTTATAAGCACGGATTACAGAGTCTAACTTGTTCAATGGGCCATTCTTTCCCAGTAACACCGTCTCCCCCCACCCTCTACGCCCTGCTCTCCTCCTGTGAACAACCCAGTACCGATGGCTCCATCACGTACGGCTGTTTGGCGATGGACTACTCCCCCGACATCACCAGCCTTTCCTGGAAGAAAGATAAAGAGCCAATCACCACTGGATTGAATAGCTACCCGTCAGTGCTCAACAAGAAGGGAATCTACACCCAGAGCAGCCAGTTAACCATCGCCGAGTCAGATGTGGGGAGCAGCACAATTTACTGCGAGGTTCGACGTGGTGTGTCGGTCTGGGCCATCACAATGCTAGGTTAGTGATGTGGATTACAGGGCAAACAATGATAAGGTGAGAAATTATGTTCAACTTGTAGAGAAATTTGGTTAGACAACACTTAGAGTACTGTGTACAGTTCTGCTCTCCATATCATACTTAGAATACTGTGTACAGTTCTCGTCTCCAAATCACACTTAGAGTATTGTGTACAATTCTGCTCTCCCTATCATACTTATAATATTGTGTACAGTTCTGGTCTCCATATTACACTTAGATTATTGTGTACAGTTCTGGTTTCCATATAATAATTAGAATACTGTGCACAGTTCTAGTCTCCTTATCACATTTAGAATATTGTTCACAATTCAGGTTTCCATCTCATACTTAGAATACTGTCGAAAGTTAGCTCTCCACATCATACTTAAAATATTATGCACAGTTCCGGTCTCCATATCACAGTTAGAATACTGTACACAGTTCTGTTCTCCATATCACGCTTAGAATATTGCTTAAAGTTCTGGTTTCCATCTCATACTTAGAATACAGTGTAAAGTTCTGGTCTCCATATCATACTGAGAATAGTGTGCATAGTTCTGGTCTCCATATTACACTTAGAATAGTATGCATAGTTCTGTTCTCCATATCACACTTAGAATATTGCTTAAAGTTCTGGTTTCCATCTCATACTTAGAATACAGTGTAAAGTTCTGGTCTCCATATCATACTGAGAATAGTGTGCATAGTTCTGGTCTCCATATCACACTTAGAATATTGTGCATGGTTCTGGTCCCCATATCGCACTTAGAATATTATGCACAGTTCCGGTCTGCATATTAAACTGAGAATACTGTGCACAGTTCTGCTCTCTGTAAATGCCAGGTTAGTGTTCGTCTGACAGCAAAGAACCTGTTAAAATATAAGGACACTTTGCATTTCTTAATCAATTATTTTCCAAGCAATGTCAATAATATGTTTTTTTTTGAAGATCCTGAACCGGACATCGTTCCTCCAACTGTTCTCCTCACGCTGAGTTCCACTGAACAAATCACCAGCAGCAGATATGCAAGCGCCGTGTGTTCAATCATCGATTTCAGGCCAAAATCACTGACCGTGAATTGGCTGAAGAGTGGACAACTCATGGATTCGGGCATCATCACCTCTCCCGTCTTTGAGGTGAACGGGAACTTCTTGACGGCCAGTCGGCTGACAGTCCCCGCCGAGGAATGGTTCACCGGCTCGGTCTACACCTGCCAGGTCACTCATGAAGGGGTCACGCAAAACCATAACTTCAGCAGATCTCAGGGTAAGAGACACAATCCCGGGAGGTTGCACACCATTCTGAGCGCTGACCTCAGTAAGGATTTTATTGGAATTAGTAAAAAGCAGAGGACTGTTCCTAATTTCCAATCATGCAGTTTGTGTATTCTTGCGATACAAACTTGCCTTTATACAGCGCCTTCAGCGACCACAGACTGAACCAAAACGCTTGCCAGCCAATGAATTAAGTTGTGAAATGTGGTCACAGTTGTAATGTACAAAGTACGGCAGTCATTTAGTGCACAGCAAGCTCCCACAAACAGCAGTGTGATAATGACCATTTTTTTTTGTTGAGTGATATTTCTTGAGGGATAAATATTCCCAGGCCACCAGGGAGAACTCCTCTGCTTTTCATTGAAATAATGCCAGAGTATCTTTTACCTCCACCTGAGAGGCCAGACGGATCCTCGGTTTAACACCTGATCCGACAGACGGCAACTCCGATAGTGCGCCATGCCCCCAGTACTGCACTGGGAGACTCAGCTTACATTTTGTGATCAAATATCTGGAGTGGAAATTCAATCCAGGATCTTCTGGTTCAGGATTCCTCATTGCTCAGGATTTATTAACCTCGCCAAAGAAGCTTTCCCCTTGCTCTGATGTCAGGCAGTGAGTGAAGTGTCCTTAGTCTCAGGTTTATCCTGAGTTGGCTGATCATAAATGGAGCGGCTGTCGGAGTCTGGAACCCTTTCCTGCCAACTGTCCAGGAATCCTGCTAGAATGGGCATCTACCCTATTCAGAGCACTGAGCTCAATTCTCGGCTCCGCACCACAGGAAGAATATACATGGAGGCGCTAAACTGCAGGTTTACCCGAATTAAACCGGGGCTAATAATGTAAAATGATCAGTCGACGAGTATAAAACGTTAAGAGATGATCCAATTGACGTGTTTAAGTTGATAAATGGAATTGATCGAGTAGATATACAACATTTATTTAGTTTGATGAAAGAGTCGAGAACAAGTAGCAGAAACTTAACATTAGAGTTAGGCCGTGCAGAGGTGATGTCAGAAAGGATTTTCTCACAAGAAGAATATTGCAAGTCGGGATTTCCCTCCCCAAAAGCTGCTGACACTTGCTTTCAATTGAAAAGTTGAAAATTGAGATTTATAGATTTTTGTCAGGCAAGGTTATCAAGGGTTACATAACCAATGCGTGAAGATGGTGTTGAGTGTTCATCAGCCATGATCTAACTGGTTGGCGAGACAGGATGGATGGACTGAATGCCCTCCTCCTGTTCCTATGTTGCTATTAATGCCCTGAGGTCATATTTATCTCTGAATCTCTCTCACCAGACATGATAAATGTTCAGTAATTACAGAAATTAACAAACGACCTCACATCATTCCAAATGATGCCGCACCACAAAGATTCCTTGGAACTCCATTCTCCCGACCTTGCACTTCTCCTCTGACGGGGGCTGTGACTGGTTCCTGCACATTTTCACTGCAACAAAAAACGCAGCAAGAGACCAGAAACTTAACTTTGTTTCCTGTTGTCCCATAAATCCTGAAATTAATTTGACACTGGTTTTGAACCAGTATAATGTCTGGTGTAGACCTCTTGAACTTCGGGCTTTTCGGGCTTCAGCTATTATAACCAACGGTGATGCATTTGGGTGCAAGGATCTATGGACGGGCTTAAAGGAGCAAGGGATTTCAGGAAGAGCGCTATTCCATGCCTAACACAATGTATTCCCATTTTATGCCGGGTATTTGCTTCACAGCCCATTACAGGTGGCTCTGGCTGCAAATACACAAGAAATGTTACAGATCTCTCGGAATCGTTGCCAATTCATTGTCCTTCCAATAACGCCGGTGTTGAGGCAACAGCGAGAGGTTGATATCTCAAAAGTGATATATTCCCCTTGAAAGATTTAAGGCTAAATATTGGTGTCCGGATTCTGAAGCTTCAGCTTTTCCTGACTCTCATTCCTGTTTCGCAGTGGTTGTCCCATGCAGCGATTCAAAAATCACTCTTCGCCCACCGTCATTGGAACAGGTCTTACTGGAGGCGATGGTGACCTTAACCTGCGTCGTGTCTGACGCTCCTTATGGGCTCACCGTCTCTTGGACCCGGGAAAAGGAGGCTTTGAAATCAGAGATTGCCTTCCAGCCGGGAGAGGATCCCAACATAGTGATCAGCAACTTAAACATCTCGACACAAGACTGGCTGAGTGGGGATAATTTCTACTGCGTGGTGAGCCATCAGGATATGCCGACTCCTATCAGAGATTCCATCCACAAGGAAAAGGGTGAGCGGGGAGATTGTTGCAATAAGTGAGATACTGTGACTATTTCCAGTGCATGTGCAAGGGACAATTCATTATATAAAGTGTTTAATGGGCTGCTCTGATCATTCAGTTTGGTAATTCCACGAACTCAGCACTCTGGGACCTGACATTATGTATTTTAGGGGAAACTGGACAAGTCCATTAGTGAGAAAGGAATAGAAGGGTATGTTATTAGGAATAGATTAAGTGAGCTAGGAGGAGGCTTGTGTGAAACATACACACCGGCATAGACCAGTTGGCCAAATCTCCTCATTCTGTGCAGTAAATTCTATGTAATTTTCCAGACCAACCCTTGGAGATTTCAGAGAGAAAGATTGTGTTCCCTCTGCTGCGGGATGGAAAACCAGAGAGGCCCCAGAGGGGAAAAGGAAAAGCGTTAAAATTCAACGCAGTGTCCATTTCTCTCACATCTAACCACCTGAAATTGGCTGAATTTAAATGAGGAAGGCGAGTTGTGGGCGGTGGTCTCACAGGCCACCCGGGAGAACGGGAGGATTGGAAGCCGAGTCAGGAGGTCTCGGATCGCGGGGGCTGGGTTAGACAGGGACCCTGGATCCAGGAGGTAGGTGTAAGGGCAATTACCACCTGGGTGCAGCAGTCCCCGCCTCGCTGTAACTGCAGGGATTTACACAGTGTGTCAAACCGGACCAGCGACAGTTAAACACCAAATGGTGGTTAAAATAGAAGATTCCAGTCCCATTTAAATATTTTACTCAAATATAATATTACAACCGGGAGTGGGCGCGTTGACGTCGGGATTCCTATTTTTAACAATTTAAAAACCTCCACGCCCAAAACCCGCCTGCTGTATTGATTTAAAGTTTTCCCATTGTCTCTGGAACTGTCAAGTTCATTGGCCTTTATTGTAACTGTTCTACAGCGAAAGATCCGCGGGAACCGGCCGTGTCTGTCCTCCTGCCCTCGGCAGAAGAAGTCTCCGCTCAGAGGTTGGTCAGCCTCACCTGCTTAGTGAGAGGTTTCTCCCCCCGAGAGATCTTCGTCAAATGGACCGTCACTGACAAGCCGGTGGATTCCGGCAACTACAAGAACACCGAGGTGATGGCAGAGAACGGCAGCAGATCCTTCTTCATGTACAGCCTGCTATCCGTTGCAGCCGAGGAGTGGGCCAGCGGCGCTTCTTACTCCTGTGTGGTGGGACACGAAGCGATCCCCTTGAAGATCACCAACAGAACCATCAATAAATCCAGCGGTAAACCCAGTTTCGTCAACATTTCCCTTGTTCTGATGGACACCGTCAATTCTTGTCAATGAGAATCTCTCGATTGCATTTCAGTTCTTAAATAAAAAACAATAAAGGGCTTTTTTTCCAATCGTGAGTTAAACAGGCAGCCGCTCAATTAACTATGTTTCCTAGTTTTGCCAATGTGAGGGCTGTTTGTCTGAAGTAGAGTGTTTGCGTGTCTCGGTCCCAAGGCTTATACAGCCAGCGCTCCCAGCTCAGATACACCATGGGTTAGAGACTGGGTGAAGTTCTCTCATTACAGGATTCCTGAAAGTAACTTCAGCAGAGAGAGAGTAAAGGGTAATTTTAACTCACTGTACCTCTCATACCCACCAGCGAGAGGGGAACGGGAAATGCATAATTCTCGTAACCCCCACTGCCCCTCCCACAGGGAGATGGGAAATGAACCACTCTCTTGTAAATGCACTAAGTTGCCATCAGTACAATGTCACATTCTAACCCATGGTCAAAAGATTTTAAACTTGCCACATGATTATTATATTCTGAAATAACTATTTATTCCACGTAATATTTTTTAATTAAATAGTCCCTGTTAATTGTAAACTAACATGCTGAATTCTAATGGGCCATATCTAAACTGGTGATTGAATCCTCTGCGGGTTTCTCATAGTTGTGTCCCTGATGTTTCTGAGGCCCATCGGTTGAATTGTTGCATTCCTTCGGCTGACGTCACATTGCGCCTCACACAGGACACATTTACACAGAGCAGGGAGAATACATGTGAAAGTGAGTCTGTCTGTGTTCATATGTAAGTGTGATGATGATTTTGTATAAGTGTGTGTATTTTTGTGTAAGTGCACAATTTCACAGTAACACACATAGACTTACATATAAAGACATACGTTAACACTCTGACACATAATATTATACATAACTCGAATATAATGAAAACCATCATTGTCAAATCCAGTTATTGGTACTCTCTGAAAATTTTAACAATAGCAATAATACACGTCAATCTAAATGCACACTTACACAACGGATACTTACACACACTTACACACACATAGACACACACATCAATCCACACAGACACTGACACAAAGCACACCTACACCCACTTACACACACATAAACACATACATCAATCCACACACACACTTACACAAAACAAACTTACACACACATAGACACACGCAGCAATCCATACACACAGACTTACAAAACACACTTACACACACTTACTCACACATAAACACATACATCAATCCACACACACACTTACACAAAACACACTTATACACACATAGACACACGCATCAATCCATACCCATACACTTACAAAACACACTTACACACACTTACACACACATAAATACACATCAATCCACACACACACTTACACAAAACACACACACACTTGTAAACAAACGCATCAATCCAAACACACATTTACACAAAACACACACACGCTTACATGCAAACATACTATTGCACTTAGACACACACATCAATCAAAACACACACTTTCACAAAACACACACACACAAACACACACAAACTTACCTGCAAACCCATTGCTACACATAAACACACACACGCTTACACCTAAACATGAACAACACTGAGACATAGCCGTACACTTACAGGGAAACACACACCTGAACACATTTACACAAGTATGAACACGCATATAAATCCAAACACAATCTAACAAAAACACACACAGACAAACTTACAGGTACACACAATGTGACATGAAAGCTCACAAACACACACTTACACCTCAACATTAGCAAACACTTGGACATAACCATACATATACACTTACAGGGAAACACACACATGAACATACATATACACCGGGTTACACATACACTTACACATAAGCACACACATGAACACACTTGCACACACACACACACACACACACAAACCCTTTGATATGAACATGCTAACACATAAAAGTACACACACTCACCTACACCAAATCTCACACTCACAATTAAATTTAAACACACACACTTACATAAAAACACACGCATTCTTAAACAAAACATAAAGAAAGATTTACACACACATACACAATCTTAGAAATACACACACGCACAACCCCACAGATCAACACCCTCACAGGGAACACAAACACTGACTAATCCAGAACAACAGATAGTTATACAGTGATATAGACACTAAAGAGCACAAACAAAAACGTCAGGCTATAGAAGAATGTAGAACAAAGATGCAGTTTTTGGACGGGCAAAGTATCCAATGCTTGGCCTGAATAAATAATTACTGATACCATAATATCTAACATTTCACTATTCTGGCCTTACACATACACTGGATCAATGTAGTTGTTGCAAGCTGAAACGTTATTTATGTTCAGAGCATTGCCGTAACATATATAAAAAAAAGGTTATAACTCACAACTAATCTCTTAAAAGCCTCCTTGGCAGCCTCCAACTAAGTAACTACCTTAACCTAGCGGAAAAATAATCGATATCCTGCTGTACACCTTCCTCGATGTTTCATCGTATTATTCCCGAATGGTAGATCGTAGCAAAGTCATCCAAAATCAATTAGCCTCTGACATGGAAGAAAAACTATCATATTTTCCAAAACGGACTATAGGAGGATCATAATGTTGGGGAGGAGTTAAACTAATATGGCAGGGGGATGGGAACCAATGCAGGGAGACAGAGGGTAACAAAAAGGAGGCAAAAGCAAAAGACAGAAAGGAGATGAGGAAAAGTGGAGGGCAGAGAAACCCAAGGCAAAGAACAAAAAGGGCCACTGTACAGCAAAATTCTAAAAGGACAAAGGGTGTTAAAAAAAAACAGCCTGAAGGCTTTGTGTCTTAATGCAAGGAGTATCCGCAACAATGTGGATTAATTAACTGTGCAAATAGATGTTAACAAATATGACGTGATTGGGATTACGGAGACGTGGCTCCAGGATGATCAGGGCTGGGAACTCAACATCCAGGGGTATTCAACATTCAGGAAAGATAGAATAAAAGGAAAAGGAGGTGAGGTAGCATTGCTGGTGAAGGAGCAAATTAAGGCAATAGTTCGGAAGGACATTAGCTTGGATGATGTGGAATCTATATGGGTAGAGCTCCAGAATACCAAAGGACAAAAAACGTTAGTGGGAGTTGTGTACAGACCTCCAAACAGTAGTAGTGATGTTGGGGAGGGCATCAAACATGAAATTAGGGGTGCGTGCAATAAAGGTGCAGCAGTTATAATGGGTGACTTTAATATGCTCATAGATTGGGTTAACCAAACTGGAAGCAATACGTTGGAGGAGGATTTCCTGGAGTGCATAAGGGATGTTTTTTTAGACCAATATGTCGAGGAACCAACTAGGGGGGAGGCCATCTTAGACTGGGTGTTGTGTAATGAGAGAGGATTAATTAGCAATCTCGTTGTGCGAGGCCCCTTGGGGAAGAGTGACCATAATAAGGTGGAATTCTACATTAGGATGGAGAATGAAACAGTTAATTCAGAGACCATGGTCCAGAACTTAAAGAAGGGTAACTTTGAAGGTATGAGGCGTGAATTGGCTAGGATAGATTGGCGAATGATACTGAAGGGGTTGATTGTGGATGGGCAATGGCAGACATTTAGAGACCGCATGGATGAACTACAACAATTGTACATTCCTGTCTGGCGTAAAAATAAAAAAGGGAAGGTGGCTCAACCGTGGCTATCAAGGGAAATCAGGGATAGCATTAAAGCCAAGGAAGTGGCATACAAATTGGCCAGAAATAGCAGCGAACCCGGGGACTGGGAGAAATTTAGAACTCAGCAGAGGAGGACAAAGGGTTTGATTAGGGCAGGGAAAAAGGAGTACGAGAAGAAGCTTGCAGGGAACATTAAGACGGATTGCAAAAGTTTCTATAGATATGTAAAGAGAAAAAGGTTAGTAAAGACAAACGTAGGTCCCCTGCAGTCAGAATCAGGGGAAGTCATAACGGGGAACAAAGAAATGGCGGACCAATTGAACAAGTACTTTGGTTCGGTAATCACTGAGGAGGGCACAAACAACCTTCCGGATATAAAAGGGGTCGGAGGGTCGAGTAAGGAGGAGGAACTGAGGGAAATCCTTATTAGTCGGGAAACTGTGTTGGGGAAATTGATGGGATTGAAGGCCGATAAATCCCCAGGGCCTGATGGACTGCATCCCAGAGTACTTAAGGAGGTGGCCTTGGAAATAGTGGATGCATTGACAGTCATTTTCCAACATTCCATTGACTGTGGATCAGTTCCTATGGAGTGGAGCGTAGCCAATGTAACCCCACTTTTTAAAAAAGGAGGGATAGAGAAAACAGGGAATTATAGACCGGTCAGCCTGACATGGGTAGTGGGTAAAATGATGGAATCAATTATTAAGGATGTCATAGCAGTGCATTTGGTAATAGGTAATATAACAAGTCCAAGTCAGCATGGATTTGTGAAAGGGAAATCATGCTTGACAAATCTTCTGAAATTTTTTGAGGATGTTTCCAATGGAGTGGACAAGGGAGAACCAGGTGATGTGGTATATTTGGACTTTCAGAAGGCTTTCGACAAGGTCCCACACAAGAGATTAATGTGCAAAGTTAAAGCACATGGGATTGGGGTAGTTTGCTGACATGGATTGAGAACTCGTTGTCAGACAGGAAGCAAAGAGTAGGAGTAAATGGGACTTTTCATAATGGCAGGCAGTGACTAGTGGGGTACCGCAAGGTTCTGTGCTGGGGCCCCAGCTGTTTACACTGTACATTAATGATTTAGATGAGGGGATTAAATGTAGTATCTCCAAATTTGCGGATGACACTAAGTTGGGTGGCAGTGTGAGCTGCGAAGAGGATGCTATGATGCTGTAGAGCGACTTGGATAGGGTGGGTGAGTGGGCAAATGCATGGCAGATAAAGTATAATATGGATAAATGTGAGGTTATCCACTTTGGTGATAAAAACAGAGAGACAGACTATTATCTGAATGGTGACAGATTAGGAAAAGGGGAGGTGCAAAGAGACCTGGGTGTCATGGTACATCAGTCATTGAAGGTTGGCATGCAGCTACAGCAGGCGGTTAAGAAAGCAAATGGCATGTTGGCCTTCATAGCGAGGGGCATTGAGTACAGGGGCAGGGAGGTGTTGCTACAATTGTACAGGGCCTTGGTGAGGCCACACCTGGAGTATTGTGTACAGTTTTGGTCTCCTAACCTAAGGAAGGACATTCTTGCTATTGAGGGAGTGCAGCGAAGGTTCACCAGACCGATTCCCGGGATGGCGGGACTGACCTATCAAAAAAGACTGGATCAACTGGGCTTGTATTCACTGGAGTTCAGAAGAATGAGAGGGGACCTCATAGAAACGTTTAAAATTCTGACGGGTTTAGACAGGTTAGACGCAGGATGAATGTTCCCAATGTTGGGGAAGTCCAGAACCAGGGGACACAGTCTAAGGATAAGGGGGAAGCCATTTAGGACCGAGATGAGGAGGAATTTCTTCACCCAGAGAGTGGTGAACCTGTGGAATTCTCTACCACAGAAAGTTGTTGAGGCCAATTCACTAAATATATTCAAAAAGGAGTTAGATGAAGTCCTTACTACTAGGGGAATCAAGGGGTATAGTGAGAAAACAGGAAGGGGGTACTGAAGTTGCATGTTCAGCCATGAACTCATTGAATGGCGGTGTAGGCTAGAAGGGCCGAATGGCCTACTCCTGCACCTATTTTCTATGTTTCTATGTTTCTATGTTTCTATAATGGAAGAGCGGCAGTGGAGTGAGGAACAGTGAGAGATTGCTGAGAGTGATTAACATAACACAAAATATACATTGAAAGTCCAATTAAAGATCAAACTAATACTTTAAGGTGAAAAAAAGAGAATATAAAATAATAGTATGATACCCGGGATTAATAAACGATCTGAATATATTTCCTCCCCTACATCCCCGTAGATTCCTCAGACCACATCTGGAATGAAGACTATGAGGACGAGAGCGGCAACATCTGGACAACAGCTTCCACATTCATCATCCTGTTCTTCCTGAGCATTTCCTACAGCGCTGCCGTCACGCTCGTGAAGGTGGGAAGATTCAATCCGCTCACACTTCCATCTGACTGAAGCCGTTTGACAAATCTCTGGATGTTTCATTAATATAAACCCTGAGATAAATGCCCCAGACCACTAAACCTCCGCTTCATTCTTTTATCCCTCTTTTACAGCTCAAATGATGGTCTGAATTTCGGCCGCCGTGGATGTTTCTCATCTGTTTATCATCCCTGTGTCACTAAAAATAAAATATGTTCTCTTGGTGATTCTCAGAGTAAACTACCTTCAGTTACTAGATCCGAATCAGTCGCTGAGAAATATATAACTGGGATTTCCGTCTTTCTGTTTGAAATGTGTTCGATAATTGTGGCTGTAATGTAACTGCATCTCAGAGTTTCACCGTGCCTTGTACATTTCATGTGTAAATAAATAACTTTTCTCATTCTTATTCACAAGTGTTCCCTTCCCTTTATGCTGAGCCCCTGTTCACTCGCTCTGATGTCTGTCACAACTGTGCAGATAGCGGCAGCTCCGACATAAGAACATAAGAAATAGGAGCAGGAGTAGGCCCTACGGCCCCTCGAGTCTGCTCCGCCATTCAATAAGATCAGGGCTGAACATCGACCTCAACTCCACTTTCCCGCATGATAGCATATCCCTTGCTTCTCCTAGGTTCCAAAAATCTAACTATTTGAGTCTTGAATATATTTAGAGACTCAGCATCCACAGCCGTCTGTGGCAGGGAATTCCAAACATTCACAACCCTCTAAGTGAAGAAATTCCTCCTCATCTCCGTCTTAAATGGCGGGGTAAACAAACCTTCTGCATTTAACTTGTCAAGCGCCCTCAGAATCTTATGTTTCAATCAGATCACCTCTCATTAATTTAAATTCCAGAGACTATAGGCCCAATCCGCCTGTGTTCGGTTCTCAATGTATTGCTCAGTTATATTCACTTTGTGTTCACGTTTTTACACTTCCCTGTAAATTGTTTTCCGTGAAATTGTTAATAAATCTGGAATGACAAATTGAAGTAACTTGGATTTTCTCCATGGCTCCTGTACACCGCTCCATTTTTCCTGTCACACTGTGTTTTATTTGCCTGACAGGTATATTTCACCCGTCCTGTCTGGGTTGTGATTGAACCCAAGTCCCGTTGGTGAAGGACCCACGGGACCACCCAGTGTCCCATCGGATTAAAGACACCTCTACCACTGCCTTGTTGTATCCGGTTCCAGAGGCGGAATTACGGCACAACGACCAGGTGCACCATGCAATCTCCTCTAATATTATGGTCTGTCACAGTCACATGGCAGGTTCTATTAAAAAACAGCACTCCGTTGTGTCACAGATTGTCACAGTTCAGTACACGGCAGAGTAAGTCTACCTTTCACTGTCCCATCAAACTCTCCCAGGGCAGGTACATTACGGGTTAGAAATCTGATACAAACGCTCAAGGTAGCACAACACCGGAGAATGGCCCCCAAGAGGGTGAGCCTGTGCTGGCGCAATCGGGTGAGCCTGTGCTGGCCCAATAGAATGAGCCAGGCTTGCCCAATAGGGTGAGCCCGAGCTGGCCGAACAGGGTGAGCCCGGGCTGGCCCAATAGGGTGAGCACATGCTGGCCCAATAGGGTGAACCCATGCTGGCCCAATAGAGTGAACCGGGTTGGTCCAATTGGGCGAGCCCGGCATGGCTCAATATGTCGAGCCCAGGCTGGCTCAACAGGGTGAGCCCAGGCTGGCCCAATAGGGTGAACCCGTGCTGGCCCAATAGGGTGAGACGGGCCTGCCCAATAGTGTGAGCCCTGGCTGGCCCAATAGGGTGAGCCCGAGCTGGCCGAATAGGGTGAGCCCGGGCTGGCCCAATAGGTTGAGCACATGCTGGCCCAATAGGGTGAACCCATGCTGGCCCAATAGAGTGAACCGGGTTGGTACAATTGGGCGAGCCCGGGCTGGCTCAATATGTCGAGCCCAGGCTGGCTCAACAGGATGAGCCCAGGCTGGCCCAATAGGGTGAACCCATGCTGGCCCAATAGGGTGAGACGGGCCTGCCCAATAGTGTGAGCCCTGGCTGGCCCAATAGGGTGAGCCAGTGCTGGCACAATAGGGTGAGCCCAGGCTGGCCCATTAGGGTGAACCCGTGCTGGCCCAATAGGGTGAGACGGGCCTGCCCAATAGTGTGAGCCCGGGCTGGCCCATTAGGGTGAGACAACAATCAGCACAACAAGGCTCCCTGTCAGGGGCTACTGACCTGGTCACAAACATGTGTCCAATCAAACTGACAGACATGCTGAAGCCCCGCCCATCCATTATCCCTGCCCAAAGGGCCGCGCATGCGCCCCGAGACCCACCCTAACCAAGATGGCGACCACTGAGCCCTCTCCCCCAACCTGACCAAGATGGCGGCCGCTGTGCCCGCTCCCCCGGGCGCTCACTGACTGGGCCTGGAACCGGCCTGTGCTTCGGTTCTTGGTGACGAGCCCGGGTGTGTGTGAAGATGATGGTGCGGATTTTTGTCTCTCGGGCCTGGGCCCGCACTCTTGCTGTGTGTCCCGCCCTGGGTTTATTAACGCAGGGAACTATTGGTTCTGCACTTTGTGACTGACAGGCGACAAGCCCCGCCCCATCCGGGCCCGAATCATTCCATGCATGTGGTGCAGTGAAATAAAACTGGCACTTCGGCTGGGGGAGGCATACACTGGGACTGGGGTAAGGCACTTCGAATGGGGGAGGCATGCACTGGGATTGGGGTAAGGCACTTCGGCTGCGCGATGCATACACTGGGACTGGGGTAAGGCATTTCAGATGGGGAGGCATGCACTGGGACTGGGGTAAGGCACTTCGGCTGGGAGAGGCGGGCACTGGGACTGCGGTAAGGCACATCGGCTGGGGGAGGCATGCACTTGGACTGGGGTAAGACACTTCAGCTGGGGGGGCATACGCTCGATCTGTGGTAAGGCACTTCAGCTGGGGGAGGCGTGCCCTGGGACTAGGGTAAGGCACTTGGGCTGTGGGAGGCATGCATTGGGAAAGGGGAAGGCAATTTAGCTGGGGTGGGGGCATGCACTGGACTGAAGTAAGGCACTTTGGCGGGGGGATGCATATACTGGGACTGGGGTAGGGCACTTCGGCTGGGGGAGGCATGCACTGGGACTGGTGTAAGGCACTTCGGCTGGGGACAGAATGCACTGGGACTGTGGTAAGGCACTTCGGCTGGAGGAGACTTCCACCGCGACTGGGGTAAGGCACTTTGGCTGGGGGAGGCATATACTGAGGTAAGGCACTTCGCCTAGGGGAGGCATATACTGGGACTGGGGTAAGGCACTTCGGCTGGGGGAGGCGGGCACTGGGACTGCGGTAAGGCACTTCAGATGGGGGAGGCATGCACTGGGACTGGGGTAAGGCACTTCGGCTGGGGGAGGCCTGAACTGCGACTGGAGTAAGGCACTTCGGCTGGGGAGGGGTGCACTGGGATTGGGGCAAGGCACTTTGGCTAGCAGTCGCTGTCTTCTGGGAGCTCTGCCTCTGTTGTTTCAGGAAATCAAAGTGGATCAAGTTACAATTTGCAAGTCAATGATACGTTGGGATGGGTGTTTTCAGTTACACATTCGAGTGAAACCTCAGGATTTGGCTCATCCTCCAAAGGAACCAATCATGGAAAATGGTTGGAACATGGCGGCCATTTTTGCAGTACAAATAAGCGCGTCCTTTATTAACTCGCTGCCTCCCTCCACCCATCTCTGACCCCCTGTCTCGCCCACTGAGCATGCTCAGCTCACACTGCCTGGCTGATTGATGGCAGCTCCCGACCAATAGGGAAAGCAGTTGTGGAGCTGGAGGACTGGGTGAGCGCTTAGTCTTCCAACCAATCGGCGTGTGCAAGTGGTGCGGCCCCTGTATTGTATAGGGTTAATCACATAGGGTTAATTATGATATTTCGACATTTACAGTATGTTTCTGCTTCATGCCGAGTGGAATGTTGTTGATGCAGAGAGAGAGAGAGAGAGAGAACTTGATGCACACACCATCTTGTTTATGGGACGGTCGGCGCCTCGAGGTCTCATGCTTTGTGGAAGAACAGCTGGGGCCTTACTGATTAGGAGTTGACCATAAGCCACATGCACCCACGTTTGTTCAATAGTATAAAGGAATGGAACTGTTCAGTAGCTCTTTGAACTTCACCTTGAACCGTGATTCGCGAGCGGTGCCGGGACCCCCAAGGCTCCAGACCAGCCATCGTTGTGGAGTTCCCGGTGGGCCGAAAGCTGTGAGCTTTGTTGCATCTTATCATACTTCTCTTTTCTTTGTAAACTGTATTATGTTTCTTTTCCCTCAGTAAACGGTGTTTTATCTTTACTTCATTTGTCGTGTCTCTTATTTAACATCCATCCAGATCCCGAACCTGGGTCTATTATTATCGATCCAAAAAATGTTGGTGTCATGAACAGGATCTGGTAAAATGTTTATGAGAAAAGACAAGGAGCAGTCTCCTCCTGCGGGAGAGAAGTATAGAATACCAGGGTGGAGCATGAGGGATGAGGGTTTTGGCTCTCTTGCCAATGTGCTAGCCCAGTTTGCACCCCCACAACATTGGGATATGCAGTTATTGGAACAGAGCAAAGATAGAACCGTAGCCCACGCGGTACTGTCTCTCCTGGAGGAAGCGGGCGTCCCACAGGAGAAAAGTAATCCCTCACAAATGGGATGAATTTTGTTGACAGCATTAAGGACGATGTGTAAACAACTTAAGGAAAGTGAGGCAGAAAACCTAGAGTTAAAAACAGCTGTTAAGTTTTTCGAAAGTCAAAACTCGACTCTCACTGAAGCGGTCCGCACTGCACAATAACGGGTGGACAAGCTCAATGAACAATCAGAAACTTTAATATGCCATCTGGTGACAGTACAACATTATTAAAAAGCCAGACGACGGAAATTGCAGATAGATCGGTCAAAGGTACGTGCATTGGTAGCTGGACCCACTTGGGATCCGGCTCATTGGGAAGGAGACATCTGGTAATCCTCTGACTCAGAATATGAATGGTCAGATGGAGAGGGGGGGAACGGGAGGAAACTAAAAACCCTCCCCCATATGATCCGAGCACGAAAGCTAAACCCTTATGATAAATAAGGCGAAACAGCAAGATGGGGAACAGCCGGTAACCACTAGAGGGGTGCGTGACTTCACCACTAGTGAGTTACAAGAAATAGGGTCTCGATTTCGCCAAAAACCCGGGAATCATTGTCAGAATGGCTAACCCGGATTTGGGATCAGGGAGCATCAGGCGTAATATTTAACCCTGAAGAATTAACAAAAATGAGGACTATGATTACGGACCACCATATCACAGCAATGCTACGGAATGTCCAGGGCACAAGTTCGCTATGGGACATGGTTACTATAGGGGTCCAGAAAAAATATCCCTCCGCCATTGATTGGGAAGGGAAGGTAAAACCTTGGAGTACTGTGCTGGAGGGTGTGATACAATTGTGCAAGATGGCAACACAGGGAAGAATATATCACCAACAATATGGGGGGCCAGATCAGGAGCTCTTTACGGCAGGAATACGGAGCAGGCTGATGAAGAGGGATGCGCTACGTACATTATTGGGACCAGCCCAAGAGAAGCGGGTGGGGGACGCTTTCCTGTTGTTAGGACAGTTAGAGAATGTCGAAGATAGTGTGCGAGAGTCGAGAACGGCTAATGTAGAGGGGAATCGGGACCAGCGACAAGGTTCGACCTCTGGGAACGATATAAGTTCAGGAAAGACAAAAAAAAAGAATTGTGCGGAGGGACATGTACGCGGCTTTACTGAAAGCAGGGGTCCCCAAGGAAAAAATTTATGGAATCCCAACAGGAGCAATGTATTCTATGTGGAAGCAACACTGCGTCCCGGGAACAGGGAAGGTTAAAAGGAGGGAGGTAAGGGCGACTAAGTCGGATAGCGATAATCTGTGGATGCGGAGAAACCACCTCCCACTAGTCTATACCCCAGCGTAGAAGAGCTGTGGAAGGCTAGTAATCCCCTCGACTGGGTTGTGACTGGGATCCGGGAGTACTCCCTGTTAGAACCACGTCAACCCAAGTTCCCGGGGATCTGAGGCCACACATTCCAATTATGATACATTGACGGGACGGGGGGGAACATACAAAGAGATGTTGCTTTACTAGACACAGGGGCAGAAGTTACTATTATCCATGGAAATCCTAGGAAACACACAGGGACCTGTATGATGATTAATGGTTTCGTGGGGCAGAAACGCCCGCTGTCCAAACAACTATCAGAATGGCGGTGGGAAATTGGTCTCTGCGCTGGGTAACGGTATTAATATCGGCAGTAAAGGAACATATTATTGGGATGGACCTTTTAAAGGGAACCACACACAACACCTCGTTCAGGCAATTTTCATTCGGGATACGGGCGAACACTGAGATTGCAGGGGAAGCAAAGTGGGAACAAGTGGTAATACCACAGCCATTGCGTATAGTGACAATGAAACAGTACCAAATACCTGGGGGACACAAAGAAATAGAGGAAACCATACAAGGGCTCTTGGAGGCGGGAATCATTAGACATGTGGTGTCCCCCTACAATAGCCCTGTTTGGCGTGTGCAGAAACCCAACAAAAGTTGGAGGATGACTGTGGATTACCGACAACTGAACAAATGTGCCCCTCCCCTGGCAACCGCTGTCCCAGATGTAGTAACTATAACAGAGCGGCTGTCTCAAGAAGGTGCGGAGTGGTATGCGGTAATCGACCTGGCCAATGCCTTTTTCTCCATTCCAATAGCGGAAGAATCCCAGGACCAGTTTGCATTCACTTGTGAAGGGAGGCAATACACGTTTAAAAGCCTACCTCAAGGTTACCGACATAGCCGTACCCTATGCCACGGATTGGTGGCCCGGGACCTGGTTGTGCACGTTGGCTCCTAATGTCTCACTGGCACACTACATCGATGATGTACTAATAAGAAATCCCACCGAGGCTGTGGTGTCAGAAGCCCTAGCTACTTTAGTCCAACACATGTGAGATATGGGCTGGGAGATAAATCCGAAGAAGGTGCAGGGCCCTAGCCAGATTGTCCAGTTTCTGGGGATCCAATGGTCTCGGGGTGAGCGCATCATACCCGAGCCTGTGAAGAATAAAATTCAAGAAATGGCCACCTCCACGAATAAAGCTGAGGCACAATGGTTCGTGGGACTATTGGGTTACTGGAGGAGACATATACCTCACCTCACGATGCTTTTAAAACCGTTGTATGCCGTAACACGAAAAAAGGCCCACTTCGAGTAGGGAAAGGAACAACAGGTGGCTTTTGATGCAGCCAAAGAAGCCGTAGCTCAAGCTTTACCCCTAGCCCCACGAGTGCCTGGACAGCCTTTTGAGTTACAGGTATCCGTTACCAATGATACTGCAGTATGAAGTTTGTGGCAGGTTCAACATGGCACTCGTATACCGTTAGGGTTCTGGTCTAGAAAATTGACAGATGCTGCTGCTCGTTACACTCCATTTGAGAAAAAATTATTAGCATGTTATTGGGCCATTACAAAAACAGAAGGACAGACAGGGGACGACAAAGTCAATTTAAGACCAGACCTACCCATTTTATCGTGGGTTCTCTCAGAAAATGGGACACACAAGATCGGGCGAGCGCAGCAAAGCTCCATAGTGCGCTGGAAATGGTATATCGCAGACAGAGCAAGTAAAGGGAAAGAAGTAATCACCCGACTACATGAGCATGTGGCTGGATACCCACAAACAGCTGAGAGTGAACTTACGCAGTCGTCTGTCAGTTTAAGCAAAGAGTCACCGATCCCCTGGGGCGTGCCTTTTGAACAGTTAACACCCGAAGAACGTAGCCATGCCTGGTTCACAGGTGGCTCAGCGGTCTGGCGAAATGGCCTTCGGCGATGGCGAGCCACTGCCTTCAATACAAAAACCCAGACAATTGTGCATGATGAGGGCGTGGGAGGCTCCAGCCAGCAAGCCGAACTAGCAGCTGTAGTCCTTGCGTTAGAAGAGAAACGGCAACACGTACACATATATACTGACTCAGGGGCAGTAGCCAATGGCATGGCGGGCTGAATGCGAAACTGGCATGAACATAACTGGCAAATAACGGGGAAAGACTTGTAGGGAAAGTACCTATGGGAACAAATATGGTCCAAAGACCAGGAGATGAAAATAACTGTATATCATGTGGACACTCACATGAAAAACACTTCAAAGACCTCTGAATATAATAACACCGTTGATAATATAGCCCGGGTACGGGCTATCAAACAGGCGGAAGAGGAAGAATATGGCACAGGCAAGTGGGCCCACTACAAATCTAGACATTTGGGCATTCAGGGTACGATACAGTGGGCACGAAATGGGGGGGTTACATTTGACAATGGACGGTGTTAAACAGATCATAAACACCTGTGAAATGTGTTAAAGGTGAAGCATTTCCGCCTACAACGACAACCCGGTGCCATATTAAGAGAGGGACTCAACCAGCAGAAACATGGCAAGTTGATTATGTAGGACCTTTACCATTGCAACAACGGTTCCAATATTTGCTCATTGTTGTTGATACCTATTCTACATTTCTGATCGCTTAACCAGTGTCTAAAGCGAATCAACAAAGTATGATTAAAGGACTGGAGAATTTAATCACATACTACGGTGAGCCAGCAGAAGTACAATCCGATAATGGGTCGCACTTCACAGGTCAAACAGTGCAACAGTGGGCGGTAGACAACGAGATCTATTGGATGTTTCACATACCTTACTATCCGCAAGCTGCAGGGTTAATAGAACGCATGAATGGATTACTTAAGCAACAGATTAAAATATTAACTACCACTAACACATTGCAAGGATGGTTAAAGGTCTTCCCACAAGCAGTGCGCAATCTGAATCACCGACCATTGTGGGGGGAACTCCATAAGCCACATGTTAGGCAAAGTTAGTGTCCCTACTATTGAAAAAGGAAATCAGACTCAGGACACAGTTTGTGAAGGAGGAAAAGTGTGGGTGCAGTACCTCCAGAAACGCTTACAAGCAGGGGAAATCTTAGCGAAAGGAGAAGGAAACACTTATTGGGTGCTCCTGACCGGTCAATACATTCCTCTCTCTGTTGACAAGGGTAAATTGACTAAACGGGGCTGAATTAATATAATTATGCTTCCTCCCACAGGAATCTGCCCAAAATGGCGACCTACCAACTCGTGCTGGCCAGCATCTGTGTCTCGTTATCTGTGACTGTGCAACTTCCATCCTCAAACCCAGCATCAGATGGCCATATAGGGTGACGGTTAGGCTAACACTGATCGTACGCAAGACAATTACTAACCTTCCTCCCATTGTAGACCTAACTCGTTAAGCTCAATTTCTAAAAGATAATCATAAAGGTTACTGACGAATTGAGCAAACGAGGGCGTACTCTTCATACTCTGCAAGTTGCTATGAGTTACAGTGAAGGCACATTGGTCAGAGTTGCGACAACGATCACTGACCTTACAGTACACCATTGGTGGGACATCTTTTAAGGATGGTCCCCAAAAACATCCGCCACTTTGAAGCTGTTAATACATCCTATTGTTGTTTTACTCGTCCCGTTATTACTGATATTACTGCTTGTATGTATTCTTTGGTGTAGATTGCGGGCGTTGCTTGCGCATACACAACATGTAACTGATGCATTACGCCTTCAACTCGATTATAATACTTAGAATGTCTAAATTTCAAGGGTGGATTGTATTGTATAGGGTTAATCACATAGGGTTAATTATGATATTCCGACACTTATAGTGTGTATTCCGCTTCATGCCTCGTGGAATGTTGTTGATGCAGAGAGAGAGAGAGAGAGACCTTGATGCACACACCATCTTATTTATGGGACGATAGGCGCCTCGATGCTTCATGCTTTGTGGAAGAACAGCTGGGGCCTTACAGATTAGGAGTTGGCCATAAGCCACATGCACCCATGTTTGTTCAATAGTATAAAGGAACGGAACTGTTCAGGACCTCTTTGAATTTCACCTTGGACCGTGATTCGCGAGCGGTGCCGGGAGCCCCAAGGCTCCTGACCAGCTGTCGTTGCGGATTTCCCGACGGGCCGAAGGCTGTGAGCTTTGTTGCATCTTATCATACTTCTCTTTTCTTCGTAAACTGTATGATGTTTCCTTTCTCTCAGTAAATGGTGTTTTATCTTTACTTCATTTGTCTTGTCTCTTATTTAACATTCATCCAGATCCCGAACCTGGATCTATTATTATCGATCCAAACACATGCTAGCACAAGTCGTTTACACAGGTTATACAATACAAGCAGCTTGTTGGAGCATAAATGTTTCTGGCTTTCTCAAAAGCAATTACTTGTTTTTTCCCCCCCATACCCAGTTCTCACTTTTACGCAATAACACATGTAGGGGCTCTAAGAGGGTGCTTAACCCGGGTAGGAAGTTACCAAAATAGTTGAGGAGTCCCAGGAACGACCGCAGCTCCATGACGTTCTGTGGCCTGGGCGCGTTCCTGATAGCCTCTGTCTTGGCGTCTGTGGGCCGAATGCCGTCCGCCGCGATCTTTCTCCCCAAAAACTCCACTTCTGTTGCCATGAAGACGCATTTCGACCTCTTCAGCTGCAGCCCTACGCGATCCAGTCGCTGGAGGACCTCCTCCAGGTTTTGTAGGTGCTCGATGGTGTCCCGACCCGTGAACAATATGTCGTACTGAAAAACCACCGTGCGTGGTACTGACTTGAGTAGGCTCTCCATGTTTCACTGGTGGATCGCTGCAGCCGATCGAATTCCAAAAGGACATCTGTTGTAGATGAACAGTCCCTTGTGCGTGTTAATGCAGGTGAGGCACTTCGAAGACTCCTCCAGCTCCTGCGTCATGTATGCCAAAGTCAGGTCGAGCTTGGTGAACGTCTTGCCTCCTGTCTGCGTCACAAATAGGTCGTCTGCCTTAGGTAGTGAGTATTGGTCCTGTAGCGAGAAATAATTAATAGTTACTTTCTAATCGCTGCAAATCCTGACCGTGCTATCACTTTTGAGTACTGGAAAAATCGGGCTGGCCCACTCACTGAATTCCACTGGAGAGATGATGCCCTCGCGTTGCAGCCTGTCCAGCCCGATTTCCACTCTCTCCCTCATCATGTGAGGTACCGCTCGCGCCTTGTGGTGAATGGGCCGTGCCTCTCGGACCAAGTGGATAAACACCTTCGCCCCGGAAAAGTTTCCAATGCCTGGCTCAAAAAGGGAAAGACATTTTTAAGAACCTGGGTACACGAGGCCTGATCGACATGTGATAGCGCTCGGATGTCACCCAGTTCCAGCGGATTTTTCCCAGCCAGCTCCTTCCAAGCAGTGTGGGGCCATCGCCCAGGACAATCCAGAGTGGCAGTTCGTGCACCATGCCCTCGTTGGTGAACTTGACTATGGCACTGCCCAGGACAGTGATGAGCTCTTTGGTGTACGTTCTCAGTTTCGTGTGCATGGGGCTCATGGTTGGTATGAGTGCCATATTGCACCACAGTCTCTCAAACATCTTTTTACTCATGATGGATTGGCTAGCACCAGTGTCCAGTTCCATGGCTATGTGTAAGCCATTGAATTTTACATTTAACAATATAGGTGGACATTTTGTCGAAAATGTGTGCAGCCCGTGTACTTCAGCATCTGCCTCCTCTCTCTGAGGCTTGAAATTGCTTTGTTCCACCATGGACCGATATTCCTCTGCCACGTGGTGGTCAGCAGGTTTAGCTGAACTTGCAGCTCGTCTGCAAGCTCGTTGGAGGTGCCCCATTGGTCCACAGCTGTTGCAAACATACCCTTTGAACCGGAATGAATAGGCAGAATGGAAGCCTCCACAATGCCAACAAGGTGTTAATTGCCTTGCGGACTCTGAGTCATCTTGGTCACCTGAGGCCTGCTGGCAGTTGCAGACTCATGGTTTCTGCCCTGTACATTTCTGCTCGCAAACCCAATTCCAGTTATGTATGAACATTGCTAGCACTTGTGTGCTGAGAGATTTGTTTGTTGTTATCATTGGTGGACATAAACGCCTGTGCTATTTCAATGGCATTACTAAGGGTCGGTGTCTCTACAGTAAAAAGTTTTCATAGGATGGTCTCGTGGCCAATGGCCAGTAAAAAAAATTCTCTGAGCATCTGCTCCAGGTAGCCATCAAACTCACATTGTCCTGCAAGTCGCCTTAGCTCGGCGATGTAGCTCGCCACTTTCTGACCTTCAGATCGCTGGCACGTGTAGAACCGATACCTTGTCATCAGCACAATCTACCTCGGGTTAAGATGCTCCAGAACCAGTGTACACAGCTCCTCATATGACTTGTCTGTGGTTTCACTGGAGCCAGAAGATCCTTCATGAGGCTATAGGTCGGTGCCCCGCAGACCGTGAGGAGGACGTTTCTCCTTTTTGCAGTGCTTCCTTCTCCGTCCAGCTCGTTGGCTACAAAGTACTGGTCTAGCCGTTCGCCATCGGCTTCCCAGTCCCCACTCTCCGAGCTCTGCTCCAGCATGCCCACAGTTTGCTGCATCTTTGTGTTGGATTCGTATTCTCGTCGCCAGTTATTGTGTTCCAAACACAGATGGGACTGCACACAGGGAGGTGAAAGTAATAGTGACCTCAGTCTTTATTAAGACACTCCAGAGTGAGGAACAGACCGTAGGGGCCGGCTTATATACAGTGCTCCCAAGGCATGTTGGGATCCATTGGGATTTCAGGGGATGTGCTCCCTGGTGGCGAAGCATGGGAGTTCATGCTTTACAGATACACAACAATCCCCCTCCCCCAATTCGGTCTTCCACACCTCCCACCCAACTCGGGTTCCCTCCCCTCCCACACACCACCCCCGGATTCGGGCTCCCTCCACTCCCGACTCGGACTCCTCCACCCTCCCCTTCCCCCGATTCGGGTTACTCCACCCTCCCCTCCCCCCCGACTCTGGCTCCTCCCCTCCGCCCCAACTCGGACTCCTCTCCTCCCCACAACTCAGGCTCCTCCCCTTCCCCTCCCCCCAAAAAACTCGGGCTCTCCCCTCCTCCCGAAATAACTCGGGCTCTCCCCCTCCCCTCAAACTCGGGCACTCCCCCTCCCTCTCCCTCTCCCCCAACTCGGTCTCGCCCCGTTTCCCTCTCCTCAACTCAAAATCTCAGCCTCCCCCTCTCCCTCAACTCTGGCTCGTCCCCTCCCTCTCTCCCCCAACTCGGGCTCTCCCCCTCCCACTCCCTCTCCCCCAACTCGGGCCCCCCTCCCCCTCTCCCCCAACTCAGAATCTCACACACCCCCTCTGCCTCAACTCGGGCTCTCCCCTCCCTCTCTCCCCCAACTCGGGCTCTCCCCCTCCCTCTCTCCCCCAACTCAGGCTCTCCCCCTCCCTCTCTCCCCCGACCACGTCTCTCCCCCTCCCCCTCAATTCGGGCTCTCCCCCTCCCCCTCAATTCGGGGTCTCCTCCTTCCCCTCTCCCCAACTCGGGCTCTCCCCATCCCCCCGCCCCCAACTCGGGCTCTCCCCCTCTCCGGGCTCTCCCTCTCCACCCCTCTCCCCTCCCCCAGCTCGGTCTTTCTCCTTCCCTCTCTCCCCCAACTCGGGCTTCCCCAACTGGGGCTCCCCCAACTCGGGCTCTTCCTCTCCCACAACCCGGGCTCTCCCCCTCCCCCTCTCTCCCAACGACATCTCTCCCCCTTCCCCAATCCCGGCTCTCCACTTCCCCCCCTCTCTCCCAACCCCGTCTCCCCCCCTCCCCCAACCGCGGACTCTCCCCCTCCCCCTCTCTCCCAACATGGGCTCTCCCCCTCCCCCAACTCGGGCTCTCCCCCTCCCCCCTGAAGGTTCTGACTCTGGCTGGGTTCAGTTCTACACTCACTAGTTCCCTTCCCCTGAAGGTACTGACTCTGGCTGTATTTAGTTTTACACTCACTGGTTCCCCTCCCCTGAAGTGCTGACACTGGTTGGGTTCAGTTCTACACTCACTGGTTCCCTTCCCCTGAAGGTACTGACTCTGGCTGGGTTCAGTTCTACACTCACTGTTTCCCCTCCCCTTAAGTGCTGACACTGGTTGGGTTCAGTTCTACACTCACTGGTTCCCCTCCCCTGAAGTGCTGTCTCTAGCTGGGTTCAGTTCTACACTCACTGGTTCCCCTCCCCTGAAGGTACTGACTCTGGCTGGGTTCAGTTCTACACTCACTGGTTCCGCTCCCCTGAAGTGCTGTCTCTAGCTGGGTTCAGTTCTACACTCACTGGTTCCCCTCCCCTGAAGATACTGATTCTGGCTGGGTTCAGTTCTACACTTCCTGGCTCCCCACTGTTTGTGAAGTGCTCATGGCACTTTATTAAACACACACAGCAGAAGCACATTAATATGATGGGAGATAACTGACTAATGAGCAGCCAGCAGCGTGGAGCCTCCTCAGAATACCATTCCTTTACAGCCAGTACTTACAGGAGCTGGGACACGCGAAGTGTTCCATTAATTCACTGATACATTTGTTCACTAAAAATAGTAATTTCTACTTAAATTACAGAAAGTCCCAGACCAGTCCCCATTTCTCCTCCATTTACAGACGTTCCCTGACCAATCCCCATTTCTCCTCCATTTACAGACGCTCCATGACCAATCCCCATTTCTCCTCCATTTACAGACGCTCCCTGACCAGTCCCCATTTCTCCATTTACAGACACTCCCTGACCACTCCCCATTTCTCCTACATTGACAGACATTTCCTGACTCGCTGGAGATTTCCCAGCACTTCCTGGTGGTCCTGGAGTCTGTATCTGAAACTGGCAGGTCGTTGTGGAACGGCGGATAATGCAGAGTGTTGTCTCTCAAACTCCAGGAGGAAACGGGATTTTGTGTTATGGCTTCAAACAGATGGAACCCTGTGGAGTGGAGCAAACATTGCAGCATTTGGTAGTGAAATGGATTCATTCAGGACAGGCAGCAGGGTTTCAGGAAATCACACAGTGCAGTGAGAAAGGAAATAAATGTTGTGCAGATGGATTGTCAAAAGGTGTTTGATAAGATGCCGGACAGGAGGCTTGTTGATCAAATTAAGGCTTATAGTATTAAAGGGAGTGGGGCAGCGTAGAGAGGAATTTGGGTCAAGGGCAGAAAACAGAGAGTGGCGGTTAATGGAGGTTTTTCAGACTGGGGGGATGTAAACAATGGTGCCCCCAGGGTCAGTGTTGAGACCATTGCTCTGCTTAATATAGAGAAATGATCTGGGCTTGGGTATATGCGGCACATGATCAAAATCTCCAGGGAACGCCAAAAAGGGCCCATGGCCAACTGTGAAGAGGACTTTAAGTGCCTTCATTGTCAATACACAGGTTAGTAATTGGGCAGGTAGATGTGAAATGAAATTTAATGCAGAGAAATGTGCTGCGATAGATTTCGGGAGGAAGAAAAAGGGAGGCAATATATATTAAATGGTAAAACTTTCAATGGAGTAGAGGAGCAGAGAGATTTAGGGTTGTAAGATTCTAGCTAATTCCTTATTTTATTGAGGATCGAGAGACGAGTGTTATAACACGAGAACATAAGAAATAGGAGCAGAAGTACGTCATCTGGTTCCTCGAGCCTGCTCCGCCATTCAATAAGATCATGGCTAATCTGATCCGGGCCTCAACTCCACTTCCCTGCCCGCTCCCCATAACCCTTCACTCCCTTATCGCTCAAAACTCTGTATATCTCCACCTTAAATATATTCAATCATTATTATTAGAAACATTAATATTTTAAGAAATATAATTTGAGCAGATTCTCTGTGCTCTACCACATCAGAGTAAAGATGCAAGTCCCGCGTGTCCACAGTACCTGACACCAGGTCAGCCCACTGGATGGAACCTCGGGTGCTCTGAGCTTGATCTCCGGTGTCTCCAGTCCCCACTGCCCCCTTACATCAGTCTCCCCTCACTTTTATACCCTGCACTGATTCACCTCTGACACCGGAGTCTTCTTTGTCTTCTCTGCTGGGTTTGGGCATGAAGCGAGGAAAAGACAGCTGGAACTTCTTTAATCCGTGATTTACAAGGACACTTTTCCTGGTTCCCAGCAGTTACTTTTCTTCAGTAATATTCTCATTGTCCCTAAACTCCCCTGCCTGCTATTAGTTGTTATGTTTTATAGTTTCACAATTATAGGTATCAGCATCACGCATTATAATCTAATCTATTGTGTTACTCACTCTGGTTTAAGCTTACATTGTGGTTACTAACAGACAAACCCTGTTCTTTCCCCTGATCTGATTATAGATTGCAACAGTGGGTTCAGCGAATGGAATGTCTGATCAGTGTTGCCATGGTGACCTGTCTGCAGCGAATCGATTGTTTGCGTTTCTAACTCAGCCTAAACTTATCTTTCCCATGATGCATATTTAAGTCGAAGTCAATGTATTTTAGCCATTTTATGTTGATAAAGTCGTTAAAGAAGCACATGGGGTCCTACGGTTTATAAATAGGGGTGTGCAGTACAAAAGGGCAGAGGTCATGTAAACTTGCATAAATCATTGGTTAGGCTACAGTTCGAATATTGTGTCAGGTTTTGGGGAACTTACACCAGGAAGGATGTGGAGGCCATGGAGAGGGTGCAGAGAGATTCACTGAGATGATACGAGGGAAGAGAGGCTTTAGTTATCAGGGGAGATTGGAGAAACTGGGACTCTTTTCATTAGAACAAAGGGTCATTGGAGATCTGAGGGAGGTATTCAAAATTTGATCGGTAAATGAGGAAAAACTATTTCCACCAGTCGGTGAGTCAGTAATTCGAGGGCGTCAAATTCAAACCATCAACAAAAGGCTCAGACCCAGGGTGAGCTATCGAACACACTGTACAACAATGTCCGGGACACTCACTGTCCCTCCGGACCTGTGTCCAGGGGAGGAACTGATGGGTTTTCCTTATCTTTGGGTTAAATGATGTTCTCATCGAGGTGATGGATGTCAGTGTTTGGGAATGGGTCATTCGGAGCACCTTGTGTCAGCCTAATGCACTTCCAGGGCAGGTACAGCACGGGGTTAGATACAGAGTAAAGCTCCCTCTACACTGTCCCAACAAACACTCCCAGGGCAGGTACAGCTTGGGTTAGATACAGAGTAAAGCTTCCTCTACACGGTCCCATCAAAACTCCCAGGGCAGGTACAGTACTGGTTAGATACAGTGCAAAGCTCCCTCTACACTGTCCCATCAAACACTCACAGGGCAGGTACAGCACGGGTTAGATGCAGAGTAAAGCTCCCTCTACACTGTCCCATCAAACACGCCCAGGGCAGGTACCGCACAGGATTGCTGCACTGTCAGTGTTGCCATCTTTCAGGTGAGTCGTTCAACTGAGGCCCCATCAGCTCTCAACAAATATCACTCAAACAGATTATCTGGCCATTGCTGTTCATGGCAGCTTGATGTGTGCAAAGCATCTGCTGCATTTCCTATACTACAATAGTGAATGCACTTCAAATGTACTTTGGTGTTGTTGCACTTCATTGGCTGTAAACATTTTGAGGTCATGTGAGGCGCTGCATAAGGACAGGTCTTTGTTAAATGAAGGAGAAAAGTTCCAAAAAAGGAACAATTAGTAACAGGACAACAATTAGACTCCTCTTATATTGGAGAAGTCACGCAATCTACACAGTGTGTGTTGGAACCAAAGCTGATTTATTTGTCAGATATCCAGAACATTAAATCCAGCCCAGTTACAGGGGAAACACAGCCCGACTGTCAGAATTAACACGATTCAGGCCTGATGTGATTCACAGCAGAATCCAACCCTGCAGTCACTTGTGAACTCGCAGGTGTCTGAGCAGGTTGTATGGGGCAGTGAATCCCTTCCCACAGACGGAGCAGGTGAACGGCCTCTCCCCAGTGTGAACTCGCTGGTGTGTCAGCAGGTTGTATGGGGCAGTGAATTGCTTCCCACAGATGGAGCAGGTGAACGGCCTCTCCCCAGTGTGAGCGCGTTGGAGTTTCCTCAAATCATTTCTGCTTTTAAAACTCTTCTCACAGTCAGAACATTTAAACGGTTTCTTATTGGTGTGAACAAGTTGGTGTGCCAGCAGGTTGGATGAACAAGTGAATCCCTTCCCACACACGGAGCACGTGAATGGCCACTCCCCAGTGTGAGGTGGCTGGTGTGTCAGTTCGCTGGATGAATCACTGAATCCCTTCCCACACATGGAGCAGGTGAACGGCCTCTCCTCGGTATGTACTCGCTGGTGTCTCAGCAGGTGGGATGGCCAATTGAATCCTTTCCCATGCTCTGACCAGGTGAACGGCCTCTCCCCAGTGTGATTGCGCTTGTGAATTTCCAGCTCAGACGGGTAACTGAATCCCTTCCCACAGTCTCCACATTCCCACGGTTACTCCATGGTGCTGGTATCCTTGTGTCTCTCCAGATTGGTTGATCAGTTGATGCCTCGCCAACACACAACACATTTACAGATTCTCTGCGCTGTGAATGGTGCGCTGTTTTTTCAGGCTATGTAACTGGTTAAAGCTCTTTCCAAAGGCAGTGCACGGGAACACTTTCACTCGTCTGTGTGTGTCTCGGTGCTTTTGAAGTCACACTGATGTTTGAAATATTTGCCCACAGGCAGAACAGACAAACATTTCTCCTTCCACATTCAAAGGCCGATGATATTCATGTTGCGGTGGATCAAGTGACTCTGTGAGATCTTGGTGATGTTTGGTTCCAGTTTCTCATCTGCAAATCCTTCCCTTCTAATACCCTGAAAAAGGAGTTTACAAAAGTCATCTCTGTAAGGACAGGATATAAATTCAGAACAGTCAATTTTGGTTTCTGTGGTACACATATTCCTCTCTAGTTTCCCCACAAATGTAAATCCCTAACCCACACACTATCCCTACTCCCCATGCTGAAATCCAAACCCATTACATCATCACCAACATTTTTTCCTTCTTGCTGAAGGTGCTGACTCTGGCTGGATTCAGTTCTACACTCACTGGTTCCCCTCCCTCTTCTCCGCTGAAAGTGCTGACACTGGCTGGGTTCAGTTCTACACTGACTGGTTCCCCTCCCTCTCCTCCCCTGAAGGTGCTGACTCTGGCTGGGTTCAGTTCTACACTCACTGGATCCCCTCCCTCTCCTCCCCTGAAGGTTCTGACTCTGGCTGGGTTCAGTTCTACACTCACTGGATCCCCTCCCTCTCCTCCCCTGAAGGTGCTGACTCTGGCTGGGTTCAGTTCTACACTCACTGGATCCCCTCCCTCTCCTCCCCTGAAGGTGCTGACTCTGGTTGGGTTCAGTTCTACACTCACTGGTTCCCCTCCCTCTCCTCCCCTGAAGGTGCTGACACTGGCTGGGTCAGTTCTACACCCACTGGTTCCCCTCCCTCTCTTCCCCTGAAGGTGCTGGCTCTGGCTGGGTTCTAATTAGGCCACAGCTAGAGTACTGTGTGCAGTTCTGGTCACCACATTACAAGAAAGATGTGATTGCACCACTCAGGTTACAAAGATTTACCAGGATGTTGCCTGGACTTGAGAATTTTAGCTATGAGGACAGATTGGATAGGCTGGGGTTGTTTTTTTAGGAAAAGAGGACGTGTGGAGAGACCTCATTGAGGTGTATAAAATTATGAGGGGCCTAGATAGAGGGGATAGGAAGGACCTATTTCCCTTAGCAGAGGGTCAATACCTGGGGGTGCATAGATTTAAAGTAATTGGTGAAAGGTTTAGATGGGATTTGAGAAGTTTTTTCACCGAGAGGATGGTGGGAATCTGGAACTCGCTGCCTGAAAGAGTGGTAGAGGCAGAAACCCTCATAACATTTAAAAGTATTCTGATATGCACTAGAGGGGACTAGATAGAGTGGATAGGAAGGACCTATTTGCCTTAGCAGAGGTGTTAGCTGTGGCTCAGTGTGTCAGAAGGTTGTGGGTTCAAGTCCCACTCCAGAGACTTGAGCACAAAAAATCTAGGCTGACACGCCAGTGCCACTGCACTGTCGGAGGAGCCATCTTTCGGATGAGGCTTTAAACCGAAGCCTGGTCAACTCTCTCTCTGGTGGACGTAAAAGATCTCATGGCACTATTTCGAAGAAGAACAGGGAAGCTATCCACGACGTCGTGGCCAATATTTATCCTTTAACCAAAATAACAACAACAATTTATCTGGTCATTATCACATTGCTCTCTGTGGGAGCTTGCTGGGTGCAAATTAGCTGCCGTGTTTCCCACATTACAACAGTGACTACACTCCAAAAGTACTTCATTCTCTGTGAAGAGCTTTGAGACGTCCGGTGTTCGTGAAAGGCGCTATATAAATGTAAGGCTTTCTTTTTTGTGCCGTAACCTACAGAGCTACAGACGAAGAGCTGTACAGTGGGATTAGGCTGGAGAGCTCTGTGCCGGCCGGCAGGGACACAATGGGCTAAATGACCTCCTTCTGTGCTGTCAATGTCTGGGATTCGATGATGTCACAGGTCTCACCAGCAGCTGCGCTGCCTGATGGGTGATTGACAGCCGACAGTCTGCGCATGTGCACCGATAACCATGTCCGGCACAGCACCCCGTCTCGGTCGATATCGGTAATAACCGCGCATGCCCAGGGGACACCAACCGCCGCCTCCCCCCCACACTCGGAGCTGCGCCTGCTCACTCGGATCCTGTGGTGTGGAGTCAGCACAGCACCTTCCGGGGAAAGGCGTCTGTGTCTGTTAAGAGCCATGAGCGGTGATGCAAAGTAAGTTTTCTCCGCTCCGATTGTGTAGGGAATTGCACGGGGGGGATAGGGAGAGAATAAAGGGAGATCCAAACCCGAGAGTCCGCCCATCCGGGTCCCCGAGAACAGTTTCCACCAGTTTGGCGGAGCGCGCTTGAGGGACACGTGACCCGGGCCTGATTGACAGGAGCTTCCGACCAATGCGGAGCGAGTGGGGCGGGGCTGGAGAAGCGAGCTGGCGGAGGGTCCTCCAACCAATCGGGGAGCCCGAGAGGCGGGATTTGTGCCGCTGATTGTCTGAGCCGCAGGGCACGACCTTGTGCAGTCCCTTGTTCAGGGCCTGGGGCCAGGGGAGGCGATGGGCCTTTATTGTGGGCCCTTTTGGACACATCATCATCATCATCATCATCATAGGCAGTCCTTCTGAATCGAGGAAGACTTGCTTCCACTCCTGAAGTGAGTTCTTTGGTGGCTAAACAGTCCAATACGAGAACCACAGACTGTGTCACTGGTGGGTAGGACAGGTTTGTCGCACACTCCTTCCACTGCCTGCGCTTAACCTCTTCATGCACTCGGCATTGAAACTCGAGGCGCTCAGTGCCCTCCTGGATGCCCTTTCTCCATCCAGGATAGTCTTTGGCCAGGGACTCCCTGGTGTCAGTGGTGATGTCGCACTTTATTAGAGAAGCTTTGAGGGTGTCCTTGTAACATTTCTGCTGCCCACCTTTGGCTCGTTTACCATGGACACAAGGCTCTGGGGCTCACAACCCACTGGCTCACATTTTAATGAAGATTTTTTAAATTTAACATTTTAATATAGACTTGTTAAATTCATGGATAAAAGCAGACAAACCCCCTGCTTCTGCGGAACAGTCTGGAGGAGGCCAGCATCGTGAGACCTGAGCGAGCACGGGAGTACAAAGGGCAGCAGTCAGGAGGAGGCCAGCATCGTAAGACCTGAGCGAGAGCGGGAGTACAAAGGGCCACAGTCTGGAGGAGGCCAGCATCGTGAGACCTGAGCGGACGCGGGAGTACAAAGGGCCACAGTCTGGAGGAGGCCAGCATCGCGAGACCTGAGCGGACATGGGAGTACAAAGGGCCACAGTCTGGAGGAGGCCAGCATCGCGAGACCTGAGCAGACGCGGGAGTACAAAGGGCGGCAGTCAGGAGGAGGCCAGCATCATGAGACCTGAGCGAGCGCGGGAGTACAAAGGGCTGCAGTCAGGAGGAGGCCAGCATCGTGAGACCTGAGCGAGCGCGGGAGTACAAAGGGCAGCAGTCAGGAGGAGGCCAGCATCACGAGACCTGAGTGGACGTGGGAGTACAAAGGACTGCAGTCAGGAGGCCAGCATCACAAGACCTGAGTGGACGCGGGAGTACAAAGGGCCACAGTCTGGAGGAGGCCAACATCACAAGACCTGAGTGGACGTGGGAGTACAAAGGGCCACAGTCTGGAGGAGGCCAGCATCACAAGACCTGAGTGGACGCGGGAGTACAAAGGGCCACAGTCTGGAGGAGGCCAGCATCACAAGACCTGAGTGGACGCGGGAGTACAAAGGGCCACAGTCTGGAGGAGGCCAACATCACAAGACCTGAGTGGACGCGGGAGTACAAAGGGCTGCAGTCAGGAGGCCAGCTTCACCAAAAACATAAAGTAAAAAAAAAAAGTTGAAATCGAAGTGTGACGTCACAGCCAAGCAGGTAAGTGATTGGCTGGTGGATTGATGAGTATTTTTTTTCTTTAAGAAATCTTTGGTTAGGAACTGCAATTAAATATTTGTGATCTTTTTTATCTGAGGAGAACCAGTTAATTAAATTGGCTCTGTGCTGAAACAGTTTGGGTGGAAATAATGAATAATAAAGGCAAACCCCACAGATTAAAAGGGTACAGGAGGATAGGGAATTGGTGACCGTCGCGCACAAGAGTATGGCCAGGCAGGTTGTGCAGAAGTCCCCTGAGACTATCCCGCTCTCAAACCAGTACTCTATTCTGACTACTGGCGATGGCGGTGATGACTCTGGGGAGTGCAGCCAGGGCCAAGTCCACAGCACCGTGGGTGGCTCAGCTGCACAGGGGGGGAGGAAGAAAACGGGAAGGGCTATAGTGATAGGAGATTCAAGAGTTAGGGGAGCAGATCGGCGCTTCTGCGGCAGCAAAAGTGACATCAGGATGGTGTGTTGCCTCCCTGGTGCAAGGGTCAATGATGTAACTGAGCGACTGCAGGGCATTCTGGGGAGGGAAGGGGAATAGCCAGTGGTTGTGGTCCACATTGGTACCAACGACATAGGTAGAAAGAGGGGTGAGGTCCTGAAAGCTGAGTTTAGGGAGCTAGGGGTAAGATTGAAAGCAAGGACCTCAAAGGTGGTAATCTCGGGATTACCACCAGTGCCACGTACTAGTGAGGGTAGAAATAGGAAGGCTAGTCAGATAAATACGTGGCTGGGGCATTGGTGTAGGAGGGAGGGCTTTAGTTTCCTGAACAATTGGGACCGCTTCTGGAGTAGGTGTGATCTGTACAAGTCGGACAGGTTACACCTCAAGAGAGACGGGACCAATGTTCTCGCGGGTGGTTTTGATAGTGCGGTTGGAAGGGCTTTAAACTAGCTTGGCAGGGGGATGGGAACCCAGGAGAGGGCTCTGAGCTAGTTAGAGTGGTTGAGAGCTCAGATGAACAGAACCCCAAGAAAGGATGCAAAAGGCAGGCGGCAACAGAGCAGAGCAGCACTGGAGTAAGTGTAAACCACAAGGTGATAGGAAGGGACAATATGAATGAATATAAAGGGGTTGCAGGAGGGGTCAAAACTTAAAATCATGGTTTTAAAACGAGTATTAAAACGCTTTACCTAAACGCACGCAGCATTCGAAACAAAGTAAATGAGTTGATGGCACAAATCATTACAAATGGGTATGATTTGGTGGCCATCATAGAAACGTGGTTGCAGGGTGGCCAAGACTGGGAATTAAACATGCAGGGGTATCTGACAATTCGGAAAGATAGACAAGAAGAGAAAGGAGGTGGGATAGCTCTGTTAATAAAGGATGATATCAGGGCAGTTGTGGAGACGATATTGGCTCTAATGAACAAAAAGTTGAATCATTGTGGGTGGAGATTAGAGATAGTAAGGGAAAAAAGTCACTGGTGGGCGTATTTATAGGTCCCCAAATAATAACTTCACGGTGGGGCGGACAACAAGCAAGGGAATAATGGAGGCATGTGAAAAAGGAACGGCAGTAATCATGGGGGATATTAACCCACATATCGATTGGTCAAATGGGGTAGCCTTGAGGAGGAATTCATAGAATGCATATGGGATTGTTACTTCGAACAGTATGTTAGAGAAGCAACAAGGGAGCAAGCTATCTTATATCTGGTCCTGTGTAATAAGACAGGAATAATAAATGATCTCCCAGTAAATGATCCTCTTGGAATGAGTGTTCACAGTATGGTTCAATTTGTAATACAGATTGAGGGTGAAGAAGTAGTGACTCAAAGGAGCATACTATGCTTAAACAAAGGGGACTATAGTGGGATGAGGGCAGAGTTGGGTAAAATAGACTGGGAACACAGACTAAACGGTGGCACAATTGAGGAACAGTGGAGGACTTTTGAGGAGCTCTTTCATAGTGCTCAACAAAAATATATTTCAGTGAAAAAGAAGGGCGTGAAGAGTAGGGATAATCAGCCGTGGATAACCAAGGAAATAAAGGAGAGTATCAAATTAAAATCCAATGCGTATAAGGTGGCCAAGGTTAGTGGGAAACTAGAAGATTGGGAAAATTTTAAATGACAGCAAAGAATGACTAAGAAAGCAATACAGAAATGAAACATAGATTACGAAAGTAAAATTGCGCAAAACATAAAAACAGATAGTAAAAGCTTTTACCAATATATAAAACGGAAAAGAGTGACTAAAGTAAATGTTGGTCCGTTAGAAGATGAGAACGGGGATTTAATAATGGGAAATGTGGAAATGGCTGAGACCTTAAACAATTATTTTGCTTCGATCTTCACAGTGGAAGACAAAAAAACCATGCCAAAAATTGATGGTCACGGAAATGTGGGAAGGGAGGACCTTGAAACAATCACTGTCACTAGGGGGGTAGTGCTGGACAGGCTGATGGATCTCAAGGTAGACAAGTCCCCTGTTCCTGATGAAATGCATCCCAGTGTATTAAAAGAGATGGCGGAAGTTATAGCAGATGCATTCGTTATAATCTACCAAAATTCTCTGGACTCTGGGGAGGTACCATCGGATTGGAAAGCAGCTAATGTAACGCCTCTGTTTAAAAAAGGGGGCAAACAAAAGGCAGGTCACGATAGGCCGGTTAGTTTAACATCTGCAGTGGGGAAAATTCTTGAAGCTATCATTAAGGAAGAAATAGGGGGACATTTAGATCGGAATTGTGCAATCAAGCAGACGCAACATGGATTCATGAAGGAGAAATCATGTTTAACTAATTTACTGGAATTCTTTGAGGATATAACGAGCATGGTGGATAGAGGTGTACCGATGGATGTGGTGTATTTAGATTTCCAAAAGGCATTTGATAAGGTGCCACACAAAAGGTTACTGCAGAAGATAAAGGTACGCGGAGTCAGAGGAAATGTATTAGCATGGATAGAGAATTGGCTGGCTAATAGAAAGCAGAGAGTCGGGATAAATGGGTCCTTTTCGGGTTGGAAATCGGTGGTTAGTGGTGTGCCACAGGGATCGGTGCTGGGACCACAACTGTGTACAATATACATAGATGATCTGGAAGAAGGGACAGAGTGTATTGTAAAAAAATTTGCAGATGACACAAAGATTAGTGGGAAAGCGGGTTGTGTAGCGGACGCAGAGAGGCTGCAAAGAGATTGAGATAGGTTAAGCGAATGGGCTAAGGTTTGGCAAATGGAATACAATGTCGGAAAATGTGAGGTCATCCACCTTGGGGAAAAAAAAACAGTAAAAGGGAATATTATTTGAATGGGCAGAAATTACAAGATGCTGTGGTGCAGAGGGACCTGGGGGTCCTTGTGCATGAAACTCAAAAAGTTAGTTTGCAGATGCAGCAGGTAATCAGGAAGGCGAATGGAATGTTGGCCTTCATTGCGAGAGGGATGGAGTACAATAGCAGTGAAGTGCTGCTGCAACTGTACAGGGTATTGGTGAGGCCGCAGCTGGAGTACTGCGTGCAGTTTTGGTCACCTTAGTTAAGGAAGGATGTACTGGTTTTGGAGCGGGTACAGAGACGATTCATGAGGCTCATTCTGGAGATGAGGGGGTTACCTTATGACGATAGATTGAGTAGACTGGGTCTTTACTCGTTGGAGTTCAGAAGGATGAGGGGTGATCTGATAGAAACATTTAAAATAATGAAAGGGATAGACAAGATAGAGGCAGAAAGGTTGTTTCCACTGGTCAGGGAGACTAGAACTAGGGGGCACAGCCTCAAAATACGGGGGAGCCAATTTAAAACCGAGTTGAGAAGGAATTTCTTCTCCGACAGGGTTGTGAATCTGTGGAATTCTCTTCCCAAGGAAGCAGTTGAGGCTAGCTCATTGAATTTATTCAAGTCACAGATAGATTTTTAATCAATAAGGGAATTAAGGGTTATGGAGAGCGGGCGGGTAAGTGGAGCTGAGTCCACTGCCAGATCAGCTATAATCTTGTTGAGTGGCGGAGCAGGCTCGAGGGGCCAGATGGCCTACTCCTGTTCCTAATTCTTAAAAAGTCACTTGGTGGGTGTAGTCTATAAGCTCCCGAACAGTAGCAACTCTGTTGGTCGAAGTATAAATCAAGAAATAGTGGGGGCTTGCAAAAAGGGAACAGCAATAATCATAGTTGATTTTAACCTCCATATTGATTGGACAAATCAAATTGGTCAGGTAGGCTTGAGGAAGAGTTCATAGAGTGCATAATGGATGGGTTCCTTGAACAGTATGCAATGGAACCAACAAGGAGGCAGGCTATCTTAGATATGGTCCTGTGTAATGAGACAGGATTAATAAACAATCTCCTTGTAAAGGATCCCGTTGGAATGAGTAGCATGATTCAATTTCAAATTCAGATGGAGGATCTCTAACCAGCGTACTCGGCTTAAATAAAGGAGACTATGAAGGGGTGAGGGCTGAGTTGGCCAAAGTGGACTGTGAAAATAGATTAAAGTGTAGGACGGTTGGTGTACATTTAAGGAGATATTTCACAACTCTCAAGAAAAATATATCCCAGTGAGGAGGAAAGCGCATAAGAGAAAAGATAGCCATCCGTTGGTAACTAAAACTGTTTCAACATCCTGATCATTTGAGCCAATATCGTTTCTCACTGTGGCAGTGATTCCATCCTTTATCATCAGAGCTACCCCACCTCCTTTTCTTTTCTGTCTGTCCCTCCGGATTGTCAAGTACCCTGAAATGTTAAGTTCCCAGTCTTGATCACCTTGCAACCACGTCTCTGTAATGGCTATCAGATCATACCCATTTGTAACTGGTGTTGGTGGTAAACCCTGACTAAGAACCTAGAGCTCTCACGTTTGCAGCTCCGGGACATTGCACAGGAACAGGCCCAGGTTGGCCGCCTTTGTAAAGGAACGCCGCAAGTTTGTGCATCGCTATCGCTGTTCATCGAGCTGCAGAGCGCATGTGTGGCCATCTTTGTAAATGAACACAGAGTGCTTGGGTCTTCAGGGTCCCAGTGAGTATAGAAGTGAACCCAGCCAGAGTCAGCACCATCAGGGGAGGAGAGGAAGGTGAACCAGTGAGTGTAGAACTGAACCCAGCCAGAGTTGCTGGGGAAAACTGGGAGTGGAGGATAAAATGTCTTGAGACGTGCGATGGGTTTGGATTTCAGCACAGGGAGGAGGCAGCGATTTACAGCTTTGGAGGAGCAAGAGAAGAAAAAATGTTCCATAGAAACTAGAATTTACTGTTTTGAATGTTTTTCCTGTACTTATGGTGATGAGATCTGTAAACTCCTTTTACAGGGTATTCAAAGGATTTGGAGACGGAAAACTCAAACCAAACATCACACCAAGATCTGACGGAGTCACTTGATTCCTCAGGACCTGAATATCATCGGCCTTTTAATATAGAAGGAGAAATATTTGTCTGTTCTGCCTGTGGGAAAAATTTCAAATATCAGTGTGACTGGAGAAGCACTGAGACACACACACCCAAGTGAGTGTTCCAGTGCACTGACTGTGGAAAGAGCTTTAACCAGTTACACAGCCTGAAAAAACATTTTACCATTCACAGCGGGGAGAACCGTACACGTGGTGTGTGTGGACCAGGCTTCAACTGATCATCCAACCTGGAGAGACACAAGGATACCTGCACCATGGAGAAACCGTGGAAATGTGGGGACTGTAGGAGGGGATTTAGTTCCCCATCTAACCTGGATATTCATCAGCGCAGTCACACCAGGGGAAGGGATTCACTTGGTCATCCCACCTGCTGACACACCAGCGATTTCACACTGGGGAGAGGCTTTCTGCTGCTGAACTTAGCGTGTGCCCCACAGCATCTCGCTCACCTTCGATGTGTGAATGGAGCATCATGGCTGCAAAACTGGTTTTAATTTTAATTTGAATCCACTCAGGAAATGTATTTAACAAAAGATGAACAAGTAAACCGATTACATCAATTAATTAATTAATTGGCAAAGCTTTAGAGTCACCAAGATGAACAAGTAAACACATCACAGCCCAATCGTCCAGCTCTGTATTCACAGGAGAATGTCTGTTTTCTAACTGATCACGTGAACAGAATATAGGAAGACCATAAGTTTAAGAACCTGTAGAATCTGTTGTAAATATCTTTCAAATCCTGACTGGTACAATCTCTCGGTTTCCTTTCAATTGAAATGAATGGAAGATGAGAGGGGTTTAAGAGGAGGGGTAAGTGAGGGTGGAGAATAAGGGTGAAACGAGTTGGGATGAAGATGGTTGGAGAGCAGAGGAGCAAGAGGAGTTGGGATGAGGGTTTTGGTGAATAGTAGTCTCTCAATTTCACTGAATAAAATATAATTATTGTCACCAATATGAGTTAAGTCAAAGCTTTCTGAACTTAGGCGTGAAAGGGTTAATTGGCACAGACCCAAAAACTCAACAAATTGACTTGACGGATAGTAATTAATCAACATTTTGTTCAGTGGAACTGGGGTCCGGAGATCTGTGGCCAATTAGTTTTACTTGGCCAGGCTATCAATCCAGGATGGAGAATCTCTGGGAGATGGACGACTAATCTCCTACCAGTAGTTGAGCGATGGGTTTGCTAAGCATGGCTAACCTAACAGAACGTGCCAGGGACAATGAACATGGGAAGCTGCTCCCTACCACTCACTTGCCATCATTCCTCGCGAGTCCACAAGGTGACTCATACCGAAAGCGGTCGATTGGGTCCAGAGTCAAATTGACGAGGGCAAGTCCCAATTTGACAAAGGGAAGCTTATATTGGCTTATGCAACCCACCTCTGCGCACAGACTTGAGAAATTAACAGGTGAGAGAGGAGAAGCATAAGGAACAGGCGAGACAGAGAGGGAAAAAGATCTAAGCTGCAAGTTAACCCAGCCGAGAACTCAGCAAAGGAAGGAAAAAACAGAATGAGGGAATAAGTTGCTCAGATGACAATTTAAAAGGCGAAAAAAGGAAACTTGAAGTTGAAACCAACACTGAATCTGTCAGTTTCTGTGCCGAGAAAAATAAAGCACAAGATTACTGAGTGAAAGGAACCTGAAAGGATGCTGGAATTTCAGTTTGTGTGAATTGTATTAGAGTGGAAGTTTTCCTGACCATGAATGTTTAAGAATTTACAGTATTCCTTTTGTCTGAAAGTCTGTCTTTGAAAAAAGCGTCTGTTATGTTTGTTTTAGCTTCACCCACTTTTCTCTGCATGGAGCTAAAAGCCGTTTAACCCTTTGTTGTCTTGGATGTTGGGAGTTTTAAGCAAGTGTGGATATGTTCAGTATGTTCATTTCAATTCAGATTGTGGAACTAGTAGCAGGGGATCTTTATGATTTACATTTTGAAGTTAAAGACGCTGTTGGTATATTTTGACTGGGGCAAGCTGTGCAACACTGAAAGTCAGGCGAGTTTGTTTTACATAGAAACATAGAAACATAGAAACATAGAAAATAGGTGCAGGAGCAGGCCATTCAGCCCTTCTAGCCTGCACCGCCATTCAATGAGTTCATGGCTGAACATGAAACTTCAGTACCCCCTTCCTGCTTTCTCGCCATAACCCTTGATCCCCCGAGTAGTAAGGACTTCATCTAACTCCCTTTTGAATATATTTAGTGAATTGGCCTCAACTACTTTCTGTGGTAGAGAATTCCACAGGTTCACCACTCTCTGGGTGAAGAAGTTTCTCCTCATCTCGGTCCTAAATGGCTTACCCCTTATCCTCAGACTGTGACCCCTGGTTCTGGACTTCCCCAACATTGGGAACATTCTTTCTGCATCTAACCTGTCTAAACCCGTCAGAATTTTAAACGTTTCTATGAGGTCCCCTCTCATTCTTCTGAACTCCAGTGAATACAAGCCCAATTGATCCAATCTTTCTTGATAGGTCAGTCCCGCCATCCCGGGAATCAGTCTGGTGAACCTTCGCTGCACTCCCTCAATAGCAAGAATGTCCTTCCTCAAGTTAGGAGACCAAAACTGTACACAATACTCCAGGTGTGGCCTCACCAAGGCCCTATACAACTGTAGCAACACCTCCCTGCCCCTGTATTCAAATCCCCTCGCTATGAAGGCCAACATGCCATTTGCTTTCTTAACCGCCTGCTGTACCTGCATGCCAACCTTCAATGACTGATGTACCATGACACCCAGGTCTCGTTGCACCTTCCCTTTTCCTAATCTGTCACCATTCAGATAATAGTCTGTCTCTCTGTTTTTACCACCAAAGTGGATAACCTCACATTTATCCACATTATACTTCATCTGCCATGCATTTGCCCACTCACCTAACCTATCCAAGTCACTCTGCAGCCTAATAGCATCCTCCTCGCAGCTCACACTGCCACCCAACTTAGTATCATCCGCAAATTTGGAGATACTGCATTTAATCCCCTCGTCTAAATCATTAATGTACAATGTAAACAGCTGGGGCCCCAGCACAGAACCTTGCGGCACTCCACTAGTCACTGCCTGCCATTCTGAAAAGTACCCGTTTACTCCTACTCTTTGCTTCCTGTCTGACAACCAGTTCTCAATCCACGTCAGCACACTACCCCCAATCCCATGTGCTTTAACTTTGCACATTAATCTCTTGTGTGGGACCTTGTCGAAAGCCTTCTGAAAGTCCAAATATACCACATCAACTGGTTCTCCTTTGTCCACTTTACTGGAAACATCCTCAAAAAATTCCAGAAGATTTGTCAAGCATGATTTCCCTTTCACAAATCCATGCTGACTTGGACCTATCATGTCACCATTTTCCAGATGCACTGCTATGACATCCTTAATAATTGATTCCATCATTTTACCCACTACTGAGGTCAGGCTGACCGGTCTATAATTCCCTGTTTTCTCTCTCCCTCCTTTTTTAAAAAGTGGGGTTACATTGGCTACCCTCCACTCCATAGGAACTGATCCAGAGTCAATGGAATGTTGGAAAATGACTGTCAATGCATCCGCTATTTCCAAGGCCACCTCCTTAAGTACTCTAGGATGCAGGCCATCAGGCCCTGGGGATTTATCTGCCTTCAATCCCATCAATTTCCCCAACACAATTTCCCGACTAATAAAGATTTCCCTCAGTTCCTCTTCCTTACTAGACCCTCTGACCCCTTTTATATCCGGAAGGTTGTTTGTATCCTCCTTAGTGAATACCGAACCAAAGTACTTGTTCAATTGATCCGCCATTTCTTTGTTCCCCGTTATGACTTCCCCTGATTCTGACTGCAGGGGACCTACGTTTGTCTTCACCAACCTTTTTCTCTTTACATACCTATAGAAACTTTTGCAATCCGCCTTAATGTTCCCTGCAAGCTTCTTCTCGTACTCCATTTTCCCTGTCCTAATCAAACCCTTTGTCCTCCTCTGCTGAGTTCTAAATTTCTCCCAGTCCCCAGGTTCGCTGCTATTTCTGGCCAATTTGTATGCCACTTCCTTGCCTTTAATACTATCCCTGATTTCCCTAGATAGCCACGGTTGAGCCACCTTCCCCTTTTTATTTTTACGCCAGACAGGAATGTACAATTGTTGTACTTCATCCATGCGGTCTCTAAATGTCTGCCATTGCCCATCCACAGTCAACCCCCTAAGTATCATTCGCCAATCTATCCTAGCCAATTCTCGCCTCATACCTTCAAAGTTACCCTTCTTTAAGTTCTGGACCATGGTCTCTGAATTTACTGTTTCATTCTCCATCCTAATGCAGAATTCCACCATATTATGGTCACTCTTCCCCAAGGGGCCTCGCACAATGAGATTGCTAATTAATCCTCTCTCATTACACAACACCCAGTCTAAGATGGCCTCCCCCCTAGTTGGTTCCTCAACATATTGGTCTAGAAAACCATCCCTTATGCACTCCAGGAAATCCTCCTCCACCGTATTGCTTCCAGTTTGGCTAGCCCAATCTATGTGCATATTAAAGTCACCCATTATAACTGCTACACCTTTATTGCATGCACCCCTAATTTCCAGTTTGATGCCCTCCCCAACATCCCTATTACTGTTTGGAGGTCTGTACACAACTCCTACTAACGTTTTTTGCCCTTTGGTGTTCTGCAGCTCTACCCATATAGATTCCACATCATCCAAGCTAATGTCTTTCCTAACTATTGCATTAATCTCCTCTTTAACCAGCAATGCTACCCCACCTCCTTTTCCTTTTATTCTATCCTTCCTGAATGTTGAATACCCCTGAATGTTGAGTTCCCAGCCCTGATCATCCTGGAGCCACGTCTCCGTAATCCCAATCACATCATATTTGTTAACATCTATTTGCACAATTAATTCATCCACCTTATTGCGGATACTCCTTGCATTAAGACACAAAGCCTTCAGGCTTGTTTTATTAACACCCTTTGTCCTTTTAGAATTTTGCTGTACAGTGGCCCTTTTTGTTCTTTGCCTTGGGTTTCTCTGCCCTACACTTTTCCTCCTCTCCTTTCTGTCTTTTGCTTTTGGCTCCTTTTTGTTTCCCTCTGTCTCCCTGCATTGGTTCCCATCCCCCTGCCATATTAGTTTAAATCCTCACCAACAGCACTAGCAAACACTCCCCCGAGGACATTGGTTCCAGTCCTGCCCAGGTGCAGACCGTCCGGTTTGTACTGGTCCCACCTCCCCCAGAACCGGTCCCAATGCCCCAGGAATTTGAATCCCTCCCTGCTGCACCACTGCTCAAGCCACGTATTCATCTGCGCTATCCTGCGATTCCTACTCTGACTATCACGTGGCACTGGTAGCAATCCCGAGATTACTACTTTTGAGGTCCTACTTTTTAATTTAGCTCCTAGCTCCTTAAATTCGTTTCGTAGGACCTCATCCCTTTTTTTGCCTATGTCGTTGGTACCAATGTGCACCACGACAACTGGCTGTTCTCCCTCCCATTTCAGAATGTCCTGCACCCGCTCCGAGACATCCTTGACCCTTGCACCAGGGAGGCAACATACCATCCTGGAGTCTCGGTTGCGGCCGCAGAAACGCCTATCTATTCCCCTCACAATTGAATCCCCTATCACTATCGCTCTCCCACTCTTTTTCTTGCCCTCCTGTGCAGCAGAGCCAGCCACGGTGCCATGAACTTGGCTGCTGCTGCCCTCCCCTGATGAGTCATTCCCCTCAACAGTACCCAAAGCGGTGTATCTGTTTTGCAGGGGGATGACCGCAGGGGACCCCTGCACTACCTTCCTTGCTCTACTCTTCCTGCTGGTCTTCCATTCCCTATCTGGCTGTGAACCCTTTCCCTGCGGTAAAGATAAACTTCAGCCTTGAAGTTACGGTTGCCATGTGCCTGATACTTGGTTTGAAATTTCTCAAAGCACTTTGTTTTTTCACATTTAAGCAAATTGAATCAATGTTTCTCCACTCATATTCAGTATTTTTAGTCATTTGGAAAAACACCTGAAGGTAACAATGATGTAATTTACTGTGTTCTGTAAGCATGTGCTACTTTGTTTTATTTTATCTGTTCTGTATTGTTTAGTTAATAAAATATTGTTCCGAATTAAATAGGAGCTATTGAAATGAACTAAGCTATGTTTTATTCAAGGTTAATAATGATAGCTTTTCGAATGATTTCAGCTGTTTTGACGGATTTTTAATTCCTAAGGAAGTTTTGAATTTCCAAACTTCAAAAAAAGAACCAAGTGTTGATTTAAAACAAACTTCTGTTTGTTCACTTGAGTCGTAACGAATTAAATCTTCTGTTTCTAATCAATTTACAAGTGGAGTATAGTCACAGATGGAGCACGTGTAACCAGGCATGGGTATCTCCACGCTAACGAACAAAGGAAAAAGCTTACATTTATAGACTATTTTCTTATCAAACTGGAGCCGGCTTTGCCAAATATGGTAGTCTCTGGCTACTGCATCTTACAGAGACACAAGTTTACATCAGCAACACATTTAGAAGCATTGTGGCCTGCTATGGTGATCATAAACCACTAGTTCTGGACTTTTCTTATCCAAACAATATTTCTAATCCATTCTATTATGAATATCGAAGCCTGGTTGATCGCAAAACACCAGCTGTTGCTAAGTGAAATCTGTCACTCTCTCCCTAATAATACGAACCACATTTTCCCTCTATTGAATGAATGAAACATAAACCCCTTTCAGAAGCTGAATTAACCAGGGTCCACATGTCAACCTGTCCCACAGGTTTTTTTATGGGTTACATTACCTGTTGACAAAGTGTTTTATATCCTTCTTTGTCTTTACTAATCCCAGTTTCGTCTCAGCGTCCTTCCCTTCCCTTATATTTTCAATGTCCCTTATTGACTTCCTTACAGCATAATGCAATGACCATAATCCCTGAAGCTATGATCCGTGCTATCACCAATCCCAGCTGGAACAATCTAACTAGATACTACTTTCCACCATTCCTGATTCTCAAGTCTTGGGATTGCCTGTTCTGTCTCTCTCTTCCTCTATGATTTGCACTGTGTGTTTCTGGGATGACCTAATTCGCTGAATTATGAGCTTTAAAGCCAGAAACAGGGAGAATATAGTGTCCTATATGTGGAATGACTTGAATGGCTTCATCCTCCAGAGGCAGCCTTGTCTGCAGATAAGTTGCGTTATGATGATGTACCAGAATCAACGTTTAGCACTGATACATGTGTTCCTCGGTGGAATCAAGCTAAAGTGATGTTCCAGTCTGGGGCATCGGGTTGAACCCACAGTCATATACGTGACAGTAGTAGTCACACAATACTGTCCTTTTCCTTTATACATGGTATTAGTTTGGCCTTCGCCCCATTTATTTATTTCAATCTGGCATTCTGGAGATTCCTTGTCGAGGGTGAACCCACAAGCTGGAACAGCTACAAACCCATGTTGTCCCTTTCAGAGTACAACACTGCATATCTGGTGCTATCCAAGTTACTCCCTTCTTAATCAGATATCTTGGATATTCCTCATACTGTTTATGGATCGGACCTAGCTCAGTCTTCCATCCTTGCAAACGGTTCTACCCTATACACCGTCCAAGGTTTCGTTTCATTTCCATTTTTCCTTAGCAAAAACAAGACTAGTCCCACTGGTCTAATATCTTCACTTCTTTCTCCTTCCCTCGGGGACAAAATCCCCATTCCTATTGGCTGCATCACATCAAAGCATATGACTTGGTTCCCCTAAACCATTTTCTCAGTTGTTCTTCATGAATAAACAAAGGGATTTGATTAGTCTCTCTCTTGTCCAGTCCCTTCTGCACTACATTCATCATAAATGTCAGAGGCTACACATGATACCTCCAGTAAGCCACATCATGTTCCCATTCACTTTCTATATCTATTCTGTTCACTCCTGCTAACCTTGCTGTGGCTCATATTCTGAGCTATCCTGTCAGCTCTCACTTTCCTTGTGATTTAAACTGATTCTCCTTGTGTTCCCCATCTTCCTCATCCCTTGGTTCCTGTTTTCTTTTCTTTACAAACACATCCTTTACTATTTCTCTTCCCATTTTGTCTATTAATTGTGAATATCTCCCTTCACATAATCTAGTTGATAGATTCAAGCTCATGTTTAAATCTTTTGATTTCAATGTACAATTTAAAAACACACATTGTTATATAATACATTTCCTGATTCAGTTACTTCTAGTCCATTACATGTGGGTTCTTTTACTGGATGGGACAGGTCGAGTTCTTTTTGTGAGGTGGGATGTCATTTTATTTAAGTCCCACATATGATGATCACTATCAGCGTTTGTACTTGGCAAACCAATAGTAAACATTACTGATCAACATACGACATTTCTTACTTTAAAATAACCTGCCGTCATTACATTTTAAGTTTGTATTGAAGTATTTTATTATGGTCTTGAATTACTTATTGTCCTGGTGTGATACTAACTCTTTAAGTGAACACTATTAATTTAGTGTTTCGGGTCAGGATGTGTCCCAACCCACCTGGTTCAGGGGAGTCTTCCTGGTCTCCCAATCTTCCCAAGGAGCAGGCTTTAGGGTTCTTTCTCTATTACCACCAAAATTATGCTTTTGAGGATCTATACCTCGGTTTATCACGGATTCCAAAACTAACCCTTTTGAGGTCCTCTGCTTCCTCCTGGAGATCGCCTCTCACTTGGATCCATGTTTTGTTATGGAGCCTGTAAGGTCTGGCCTCCTTATCTCCCACCTTCAGCTTGTAGCTGATCTGTACACAGCCATGGCCACCTTGTCCAGACAGAAACAGGCTGACTTTTTTTATTTTTAGCCTCTCTACAAGCTTTCTTTGTTCAGTACTTAGTGGCAGCATTGAAACTGACAACCATTCTAGCTGTAAGGAAATCCGAATTTGATCAGCATTCTCGCTACTGTTAATTCTAACGCCTCTGACAGGTAGCAGTGTGTTTAACTCCATCCTGATTATTTCAAAGTCGGTTTCTCTATGGAGAACGTGTCACGGCCTTGACGGTTTAAAAAGTTCTCTCACTCTCCTGAGCCACATTAGCCATTTCATGTTGTGCTGTTGTCGATAAATGAGCATGCCTGAGACTCGTTCACACACACACACAGCGGTATCCCAATATCATGCCACATGTGACATCTGACCCAAGCCATTTGAGGTGATCTTATCAAAAGATCGTGGGGTGTCTGAAGATCTTTGCTCATCTCCCTCTGCACGGTCCTGATGTCTCGGGTAGGGGCCAGGCGATCAAATTCAGTTTTCTTATTGTTCAGTGTAGGCAATGACACAAACATCTCAGAGAAATCTTAGCAATTTCCTACACTTCCCTGACTTTAACAAGAATTTACATTAACACCAGATTGTACCCAGGTGATTTATGACAATTCACCCAGGAACAATTAGTGAAGAAACATTTCTATTTGGAGGTGTAACTTTCCTGTTTTCCTCTTATATCCTCACTCATTTCCTCTCATTACATTTTATACAGTGTTCACCATTTCATTCATGAGCCCAGAGGAACTTTACTGTCGCATACAATATTATCATACTGTCTTTAAACATCGATCAAACATTCCCACTTGCTCCAAGTTTTGACCCAGTTTCTTTGTTTAATTTTATTTAACCGAACCTCTTCTTGGACCTTTTATTCTCCAAAATATGCCACGAGGAAGGGTGTTAGTTACCTTTAGCATAACAGTCGCCCCAAAAAACTTATTTCTGAATACATAGTTTGGACAGAACCACAGAGACGGGACTTTTTCAAAAATAAAACTTAATTATCTCAATTTTCAGCTAAATTTTCCTTCCCATGTGTTTGACCAGCGACGCTTAGCAATATATATATATATATATATATATAAAAAATCAGTTTTAATTTCACAAACAAATTATGCCCAGACTTTGTCATTTTACAAAGAAGACAAAAGTAACAATTGCGTTTGGATGCAAGTCATTTATCTTCTCCTTCGAGCAGTGTGTCTTGGACAATAGGATTACATCGGATATAGGACCCAGAAACAGGCCATTCGGCCCAACCAGTCCATGCCGGCGTTTATGCTCCACTCGAGCCCCCTCCCTTCTTTCCTCATCTAACTATATCCACATAGCCCTCGATTCCCTTTTCCCTCATGTTTCTCTAGCCTCCCCTTAAATGCATCGATACTATTCGCTTCAACCCCTCCCTGTGGCAGTGAGTTCCACATTCTCACCACTCTCCGGGTAGAGATTTCTTCTGAATTCTCTATTTCATTTCTTGGTGACTATCTTATGTTGATGGCCTCTAATTATGCTGGTCCCCACAAGTGGAAACACTGTATCTTCTCTATCATAATCTTTCATCATTTTAGGTCACCCCTCAGCCTTCTTTTTTCAAGAGAAGAGAGACCCGGCCTGTCCATCCTTTCCCGATAGGTATACGGTCACCTTTCTGGTATCATCCTTGTAAATCTTCTCTGCACCCTCTCCAGTGCCTCCATATCCTTTTTATAATATGGTGACCAGAATTGCACACACAAAGTCTAACCAAGGTTCAATACAAGTTTAGCATAACTTCACCACTTTTCCATTCTATAACAATTCAATTCTATAACAATCAATCCCAATAATTTAACTCAATACTTTAAATTCTTAAGTCCAACTTTGTCAGCATGCTGCGACATTCGATGTCTGCAGATAACTGGAGATAATTTTGTTTTAACTGCTGGATCTTTTGCTATGCCATCAACCTCTTATCCAACTGGAACTGGCATTGCCTGATATGGTAGTCTTTGGCTACGGCATAGTCCAGAGACACAAGTCTGCATTTTCTTCAACATTCATCAACAATGTTGGAAGCACTGGTCTTCCTGTGACAAGCACAAACCACTAGTCTCTGAACTTTTCTTATTCTAACATAATATTTCTAATCTAAACATTCTATGAAGAAAATATCCTCAGCCAGTTGGTTGCAAACACCAACTGTTGCTCAATGAAATCTCTCTTTAATGATAACAACCATATTTTCGCCGCTATGGAATGAACTAAACATGAACACCTTTCAGAAGCTGAATTAACCGAATTCCCGATGCCAATACCCCTCTCATCTTCCATTCACTTCAACTGAAAGGAAAACGCCAGATTGTATCAGTCGGGATTTGAAAGATATTTACAACAGATGCTAGATATTCTTAGAGTTAGCATTGTTCTCTATTCTGTCTACTCGAGGAGTTTGATAACAGACTTTCTCCTGTGAATGCAGAGCTGGAATATTGGGCCGGGATGTATTTACTTGTTCATCTTGTTGACTCGAAACCATTGGCAATTATTTGATGTGATCTGTATTTTCTTAAATACATTTCCTGAGTGGATTCAAATTTAAATTGAACCCAGGTTTGCAGGCGTGATGCTCCATTCACACATCGAAGGTGAGAGAGATGCTGTGGGACACACACTAAGTCCAGTATCTGAAAGTGATTCACAGACTGGGTTTTGTGTTCAGGGCTCCCAGTCATGTTACCGACACCTTCCCACAATACCAAGGCTAGGAGAGGCACTCTGGAAGGTAAGGGGAACTGGCATTTGTCCACGAGAGTAACCGAAGGTATGAGAACTGAAATAATCCAGAGTTAGAAAGGAGAAAAGGCCCCAAAATGGTGCAGTCAGTAACAGGACATTAATTAGTCTCCTCTTATCTTGGAACATTAAATATCGACACACTCTGTTATTGAAACATCTAAATATTATATTCCAGCCCAGTTATAGGGGTTATTTTCATCAGAAACAAACTTCAACTGTCGGAATGGACACGATTCAGTCAGGATGTGATTAACAGCTGCAATAACAGCAGAATCCAACCCCTGCAGTCACTTGTGAACTCGCTGGTGTGCCAGCAGGTGGAATGACCGAGTGAATCGCTTCCCACACTCCGAGCAGGTGAACTGCCTCTCACCAGTGTGAACCCGCTGGTGTGTCAGCAGGCAGGATGACACACTGAATCCCTTCCCACACTCAGAGCAGATAAATGGCCTCTCCCCAGTGTGAACTCGCTGGTGTATCAGCAGGTTGGATGACCGAGTGAATCCCTTCCCACACACGGGGCAGGTGAATGGCCTCTTCCCAGGGTGAACTCGCTGGTGTATCAGCAGGTCGGATGACCGAGTGAATCCCTTCCCACACACGGGGCAGGTGAACGGCCTCTCCCCAGTGTGACTGTGTTGATGAATTTGCAGTGCAGATGGGTAGCTAAATCCCTTCCCACAGTCCCCACATTTCCACGGTTTCTCCGTGGTGCGGGTGTGGTTCTGTCTCTCCAGGTTGGATGATCAGTTGAAGCCTCCTCCACACACAACACGTTTACAGTTTTCCCCGCTGTGAATGGTACGATGGTGTTTCAGGCTGTGTAACTGGTTAAAGCTCTTTCCACAATCAGTGCACTAAAACACTCTCAATCGGGTGTTTGTGTCTCTGCTTTTTCAGTCACACTGATGTTTGTAATCTTTCCCCACAGGCAAAACAAAAAAACATTTCTCCTTCCACATTCAAAGGCCGATGATATTCAAGTCCTGATGAATTGAGTGACTCTATCAGATCTTGACGTGACGTTTAGTTTGAGTTTCCCTCCTTCAAATCCTCCCCTTCTAACATCCTGCAAAAAGTGTTTACAAAAGTCATCACTGGAAGTGCAGGATCGAAATTCAACAGAGACAATTCTAGTTTCTATGGAACATTCTTTCCTTCTGCTGTGTGGTTTTAAGTATTGACTTAATAAAAATAATAAAGAGGGAAAAGGTAGATTGAGAGTAAACTGGCAAGAAATATAAACACAGTCAGAGCTTCTACAGGTATATAAAAAGGAAGAGATAGCTAAAATAAACGTTGGTCCCTTAGAGGATGAGATGGGGAATTAATAATGAGAAACAGGGAAATGGCAGAGTCTTTAAACAAATATTTTGTGTGGTCTTCACGGTGGAAGACACTAAAAGCACCCCAATAATATTAATGAAGGGGTCACAGGGAGTGAGGAACTTAAAACAATCATTATCACGAGAGAAAAAGTACTAGACAAACTATTGGGACTAAATGTGGACCTCCCTAGGGTCTTAAAAGAAGTGGCTGCAGAGAAAGTGGATGGATTGGTTGTAATCTAACAAAATTCCCTGGATTCTGGCAAGGTCCCAGTGGATTGGAAAACCTCGAATGTAACACCACTATTCAACAAGGGAGGGAGGGAGAGAGAAAGCAGGAAACTATAGAGCAGTTAGCCAAACATCTATCATTGGAAAAATGCTGGAGGCCATTATTAAGGAAATAGTAGCAGGACATTTAGAAAATCATAATAGTCAAGCAGAGATGGCATGGTTTTATGAAAGGGAAATCAGGTTTGACAAATTTGCTGGAATTCTTTGAGGATGTAACGAGCAGGGTGGATGAAGAGGAACCAGTAGCAGTTGTGTATTTGCATTTCCAGAAGTCATTCGATAAGGTGCCAGATAAAAGGTTACTGCACAATATAAGAGCTCACAGGGTTGGGGGTAATATATTAGCATAGATGTAGGATTGGCAAACTAACAGAAAAAACAGATAAATGGGTCATTTTCAGGTTGGCAAACTGTAACTAGTGGGGTGCCACAGGGATCAGTGCTGGGGCCTCAACTATTTACAATCTATATTAATGACTTGGATGAAGGGACGGAGTGCACTGCAGCCAAATATGCTGCTGATACCAAGATAGGTGGGAAAGCAAGTTGTGAGGAGACAAAGACAAAGAATCTGCAAAGGGTTATGGACAGGCTCAGTGAGTGGGCAAAAATTTGGCAGATGGAGTATAATGTGGGAAAATGTGAGGTTATGCACTTTGGTAGGAAGAATAAAAAGGCAAATTATTATTTAAATGGAGACTACAAAATGCTGCGGTACAGAGGGATCTGGAGGTCCTTGTGCATGAAACACAAAAAGTTAGCATCAGGTACAGCAAGTAATCAGGAAGGCAAATGCAATGTTGGCCTTTATTGTAAGGGGAATGGAGTATAAAAGTAGAGAAGTCTTGCTACAACTGTACAGGGTGTTCGTGAGATGATTTTGAGGAATAGACAAAATATCTAAGCATTGATAAATGCATCATCTAACATCTCCAACTGAGCTAACCTGCTGTAACTATGTCAGTATTTGTGTCAGCTGTGACTCAGTGGGTAACACACTTGCCTCTGGGTCACAAGGTTGTGGGTTGATGTCGCACTCCAGAGACATGAACACAAAAATCTCGGCTGATGCTCCAGTGCAGTGCTGAGGGACTGCTGTACTGTCGGAGGTGCTGTCTTTTGGATAAGATGTTAAATCGAGGCCCCGTCTGCTCCCTCAGGTGTACGTAAAAGGTCCCATTGCACTATTTCAAGCAGAACAGGGGAGTTATCCCCGATGTCCTGGCCAATATTTTCCCTCAACATCAGTAAAGCAGATTATCTGGTCATTATCACATTGTAAATTGGTTGCTGCGTTTCCTACATTATGATAGAGACTACACTTCAAAAATAACTTAATTGACTGTGAAGGGCTTTGGGGCATCTGGTGGTGGTGAAAGGTGCAAAATAAATGCAAGTCTTTTTATTTTCTATATGTCTTTTATTACTCTCCCTTCTCCCATTGTGCCTCCTTTTGTCTGCTGTCACTTCCCCACCTCCTCTTCCCCACCCAACTTTACAGTTCATGTCTTGTGTACATGGTCTCTCTCTCTCTCTCTCCTTTCCCTCACTCTATCGCTCCCTTTAAGCTGTCCATCTGCCATATCTCCCAGTTCTGATCAAATGCTCTCCCTGACCCATCACCATTTCTCCTTCCTCTATAGACAACAACAACTTTCATTTATATGGCACCTTTAAGAACATAAGAGTTATGAGCAGGAGTAGGCCATACGGCCCCTCGAGCCTGCTCCACCATTCAATAACATCATGGCTGATCATCAACCTCAACTCCACTTTCCCGCCCGATCTCCATATCCCTCGATTCCCCAAACACCAAAAATGTATCTATCTCAGCCTTGAAATAACTCTGTAAAATGTCCCCTGGTGCTTCACAGGAGCATTATCAGATAAAATTTGACACCGATGGTCAAAGAGGCACATTTTAAAGAGGGTTAAAAAGGAAAAGAGTGGCTCAAGTAAATGTTGGTCCCCTGGAGGATGAGACTGGGGAATTAATAATGGAGAACAGGGAAATGGCAGAGACGTTGAATAAATATTTTGTATCGATCTTCACGGTAGAAGACACTAAAAACATCCCAATAGTGGATAATCAAGGGGCGATAGGTAGGGAGGAATTTAATACAATTACTATCAGTAATGAAGTGGTACTAGGTAAAATAATGGGACTAAAGGTGGACAAATCCCCTGGACCTGATGCCTTACATCCCAGGGTCTTAAGAGAAATGGCTGCAGAGTTGATGCATTGGTTTTAATCTACCAAAATTCCCTGGATTCTGGGCAGTCCCAGCAGACTGGAAAACCACAAATGTAACGCCCCTATTTAAAAAAGGAGGCAGACAAAAAGCAGGAAACTATCGACCAGTTAGCCTCACATCTGTCGTTGGGAAAATGTTGGAGTCCATTATTAAGGAAGCAGTAATGGGACATTTGGAAAACCATGATTCAATCAAGCAGAGTCAGCATGGTTTTATGAAAGGGAAATCATGTTTGACAAATTTGCTGGAGTTCTTTGAGGATGTAAAGAGCAGGATGGATAAGGGGGAACCAGTGGATGTGGTGTATTTGGATTTCAAGAAGGCATTCGATAAGGTGCCACATAAGAGGTTACTGCACAAGATAAAAGCTCACTGGGTTAGGGGCAATATATTAGCATGGATAGAGGATTGGCTAACTAAGAGAAAACACAGTCGGGATAAATGGGTCTTTTTACAGTTGACAAACAGTGATTAGTGGAGTGCCGCAGGGATCGGTGCTGGGTCCTCAACTATTTACAATCCATAGTAATGACTTGGATGAAGGGACAGAGTGTAATGTAGCCAAGTTTGCTGATGATACAAAGATGGGTGGGAAAGCAAATTGTGAGGAGGACACAAAAAATCTGCAAAGGCTCAGTGAGTGGGCAAAAATTTGGCAGATGGAGTATAATGTGGGAAACTGTGAGATTATCCACTTTGCCAGAAATAAAAGAAAAGCAAATTATAATTTAAATGGAGAAAAATTGCAAAGTGCTGCAGTACAGAGAGACCTGGGGGTCCTTGTGCAAGAAACACATAAAGTTAGTATGTAGGTACAGCAAGTAATCAGGAAGGCAAATAGAATGTTGGCCTTTATTGCAAGGGGAATGGAGTATAAAAGCAGAGAAGTCTGCTACACCTGTACAGGGTATTGGTGAGGCCACACCTGGAGTACTGCGTACAGTTTTAGTCTGCTTATTTAAGGAGGGATATACTTGCATTGGAGGCTGTCAGAGAAGGTTCACTAGGTTGATTCCGGATATGAGGGGGATGTCTGGTGAAAATAAGTTGAATAGGTTGGGCCTATACTCATTGGAGTTCAGAAGAATGAGATGGGATTTTGTTGAAACATATAAGATAATGAGGGGGTTCGAAAAGGTGGATGCAGAGAGGATATTTGCATCCACTCATAGGGGAATCTAAAACTAGAGGACATAGTCTTAGAATAAGGGGCCGCCCATTTAGAACTGAGATGGGGAGAAATTTCTTCTCTCAGAAGGTTGTAAATCTGTGAAATTCTCTGCCCCAGAGAGCTGTGGAGGCTGGGTCATTGAATATATTTAAGGTGGTGATAGACAGATTTTTGAACAATAAGGGAATTAAGGGTTATGGGGAGTGGGCAGGGAAGTGGAGCTCAGTCCATGACCAGATGAGCCATGATCTTATTGAATGGTGGAGCAGGCTCGAGAGGCTAAATGGCCGACTCCTGCTCCTATTTCTTATGTTCTTAGGGTCTTAAAGGAGGAGGGAGAGGTTTAGGGAGGGAATTCTGGAGCTTAGGGCCCAGCCACCAATGGTGGTGAGATTAAAATCAGGAATGTGCAGGATGCCAGAGATCCTGGAGGGTTGTAGGGCTGGAGGAGGTTACAGAGATAGGGAGGGACGAGGCCACGGAGGGATTTGAAAACAAGGATGAGAATTTTTTAATTGAGCTTCGTGCCCAGTCATCATTTCTCCTTCCTTTACAGACGCTCCCTGACCACTCTCCATTTCTCCTTCCTTTACAGATGCTCCCTGACCACTCTCCATTTCTCCTTCCTTTACAGACGCTCCCTGACCACTCTCCATTTCTCCTTCCTTTACAGACGCTCCCTGACCACTCTCCATTTCTCCTTCCTTTACAGACGCTCCCTGACCACTCTCCATTTCTCCTTCCTTTACAGACGCTCCCTGACCACTCATCATTTCTCCTTCCTTTACAGACGCTCCCTGACCAATCTCCATTTCTCCTTCCTTTACAGACGCTCCCTGACCACTCCCCATTTCTCCTTCCTTTACAGACGCTCCCTGACCACTCTCCATTTCTGCTACATTTTTTGAAATATTTAAAGAGTTTAATAAATCTTTGAAGGTCGCAGGACAGGTTAACAAAGCTGTTAATAAAGCGTAAAGGATCCTGGGCTTTATAAATCGAGGCTCAGAGTACTAAAGCCGGGAAGTTATGCTAAAGCTATATAAAACACTAGCTCAACCCCAGCTGGAGGGTTGGGTCCAATTCTGGGCACACTTCAGGAAGGACACAAAGGCTTTGGAGAGGGGACAGAAGAGATTTACTGGAATGGTGCCAGGGATGAGGAACTTCATTTATGTGGAGACTGGAGAAGCTGGGATTGTTCTGCTTGGAGCAGAGAAGGTTAAGACGAGATTTGATAGAGGTGTTAAAAATCATGAAGATTAGATAGAATAAATAGAGACACTGTTTCTATCGGCTGATAACCAGAGGGCACAGATTTGAGGCGATTGGCAAAAACAGAGGTCACATGAGGAAAACCATTTTCCCACAAGGAGTGGTTAGGGTTTGGAATGCACTGCCTGACGGAGCGGTGGAGACAGAGTCAATCGTAGCCTTCAAAAGTGAATTGGACAAACACTTGAAGCAGAATGATATTGCAGGGTTTTGGGGAAAGAGCGGGGGAAGTGGGATAACCGGATTGCTTCCCGAAAGTATCGGCAGACTCGATGGGCCGAATGGCCCCCTTCTGTGCTGCAATATTCTGTGATTCTAGAATTCTTTACAGACGCTCCCTGCTCAGTCACCATTGAACCTTCATTTACAGACGCTCCCTGGTCCATTACTATTTCTCGTTGATTTACAGACGCTCCCTGAGAGTTTGACGCAGATACACCGCATGCACTGACCGCTCCTTCGGGCTGGAGCGGACCCAGGACCCGGCAGGCAGGTGGAGAATGTTCCCCGGTTTATATCCCCCCCGGTGTGGGGAGAATGTTCCCCGGTTTATATCCCCCCCCACCCCGGTGTGGAGAGAATGTTCCCCGGTTTATATCCCCCCCCCGGTGTGGGGAGAATGTTCCCCGGTTTATATCCCCCCCGGTGTGGGGAGAATGTTCCCCGGTTTATATCCCACCTCCCCGGTGTGGGGAGAATGTTCCCCGGTTTATATCCCCCCTCCCCCCGATGTGGGGAGAATGTTCCCCGGTTTATATCCACCCCCACCCCCCGGTGTGGGGAGAATGTTCCCCGGTTTATATCCCTCCCCCCGGTGTGGGGAGAATGTTCCCCGGTTTATATCCCCCCCGCCCCCCCCCCGGTGTGGGGAGAATGTTCCCCGGTTTATATCCCCCCTCCCCGGTGTGGGGAGAATGTTCCCCGGTTTATATCCCCCCTCCCCGGTGTGGGGAGAATGTTCCCCGGTTTATATCCCCCCTCCCCCCGGTGTGGGGAGAATGTTCCCCGGTTTATATCCCCCCCACCCCCCGGTGTGGGGAGAATGTTCCCCGGTTTATATCCCCCCCACCCCCCGGTGTGGGGAGAATGTTCCCCGGTTTATATCCCCCCACCCGGTGTGGGGAGAATGTTCCCCGGTTTATATCCCCCCCCGGTGTGGAGAGAATGTTCCCCGGTTTATATCCCCCCCCGGTGTGGGGAGAATGTTCCCCGGTTTATATCCCCCCCCGGTGTGGGGAGAATGTTCCCCAGTTTATATCCCCCCCCCCGCCAGTGTGGGGAGAATGTTCCCCGGTTTATATCACCCCACCGGTGTGGGGAGAATGTTCCCCGGTTTATATCCCGCCCCCCGGTGTGGGGAGAATGTTCCCCGGTTTATATCCCCCCCCCCCGGTGTGGGGAGAATGTTCCCCGGTTTATATCCCGCCCCCCGGTGTGGGGAGAATGTTCCCCGGTTTATATCCCCCCCCTCCCCCGGTGTGGGGAGAATGTTCCCCGGTTTATATCCCCCGGTGTGGGGAGAATGTTCCCCGGTTTATATCCCCCCCCTCCCCCGGTGTGGGGAGAATGTTCCCCGGTTTATATCCCCCCCCTCCCCCGGTGTGAGGAGAATGTTCCCCGGTTTATATCCCCCCCGGTGTGGGGAGAAAGTTCCCCGGTTTATATCCCCCCCCGGTGTGGGGAGAATGTTCCCCGGTTTATATCCCCCCCCCCCGGTGTGGGGAGAATGTTCCCCGGTTTATATCCCCCCCCTCCCCCGGTGTGGGGAGAATGTTCCCCGGTTTATATCCCCCCCCCCCGGTGTGGGGAGAAAGTTCCCCGGTTCATATCCCCGTCCCCCGGTGTGGGGAGAATGTTCCCCGGTTTATATCCCCCCCGGTGTGGGGAGAATGTTCCCCGGTTTATATCCCCCCCCCGGTGTGGGGAGAATGTTCCCCGGTTTATATCCCCCCCCCCCGGTGTGGGGAGAATGTTCCCCGGTTTATATCCCCCCCCCCCGGTGTGGGGAGAATGTTCCCCGGTTTATATCCCCCCCGGTGTGGGGAGAATGTTCCCCGGTTTATATCCCCCCCCCCCGGTGTGGGGAGAATGTTCCCCGGTTTATATCCCCCCCCCGGTGTGGGGAGAATGTTCCCCGGTTTATATCCCCCCCCGGTGTGGGGAGAATGTTCCCCGGTTTATATCCCCCCCCCCGGTGTGGGGAGAATGTTCCCCGGTTTATATCCCCCCCCCCCCCGGTGTGGGGAGAATGTTCCCCGGTTTATATCCTCCCCCCGGTGTGGGGAGAATGTTCCCCGGTTTATATCCCCCCCCCTGTGTGGGGAGAATGTTCCCCGGTTTATATCCCCCCCCCGGTGTGGGGAGAATGTTCCCCGGTTTATATCCCCCCCCCCGGTGTGGGGAGAATGTTCCCCGGTTTATATCCCCCCCCCGGTGTGGGGAGAATGTTCCCCGGTTTATATCCCCCCCCCTGTGTGGGGAGAATGTTCCCCGGTTTATATCCCCCCCCCGGTGTGGGGAGAATGTTCCCCGGTTTATATCCCCCCCCGGTGTGGGGAGAATGTTCCCCGGTTTATATCCCCCCCCCGGTGTGGGGAGAATGTTCCCCGGTTTATATCCCCCCCCCCCGGTGTGGGGAGAATGTTCCCCGGTTTATATCTGGGCCCGGGCCTGCACTCGGTGTTGTTGTCCCCAGCGTTTCTTTAACCCACTCCCTGGAGCTCGCTCACCTCCTGCGTCAGCGTCTGCCACCGCCGCCTGCACATGCTCAGCTCACACTGCCCGGGTGATTGACGGCAGCTCCCCACCAATAGGAAGAGTGAGGCGGGGCTGGAGGACCGGATGGGCGGTTGGTCCTCCAACTAATTGGAGTGTGTGAGGGGCGGGGCTTCCGGCAGGCTGTAACTTGTGGGGTGCAGCAAGGATCAGTGCTGGGTCCTCAGCTATTTACAATCTATATTAATGACCGAGATAAAGGGACCGAGTGTAATATTTGCTGACGATACAAAGCTCGGTGAGACAGTAAGCTGTGAGTAGAACACAAGAGTGCAAAGATATATAGATAGACGATGTGAATGGGCAGTAAGGTGGCAGATTGAGTATAATGTCGGGAAATGTGAGGTTATTCACTTTGGTAGGAAGAATAGAAAAACAGAATATCTTTTAAATGGTGAGAAACTTTAAATGTTGGTGTTGAGAGAGATTTGGGTGTCCTTGTGCAAGAAACACAGAAAGCGAGCATGCAGGTACAGCAAGCAGTAAGGGGGTGGAGTATAAGAGTAAGGATCTATTGCTGCAATTGTACAGGGCCTTGGTGAGACCACACCTGGAGTACTGGGCAGTTTCAGTCTCCTTATCAAAGGAAAGATATACTTGCCTTGGAGATGGTGCAATGGAGGTTCACAAGATTGATTCCTGGTATGAGAGAGCTGTCTTATGATTGAGAGATTGTGTAGAATGGACCGATACTCTCTGGAGTTTAGAAGAATGAGAGGGGATCTCATTGAAACATACAAGATTCTGAAGGGTATTGACAGGGGAGATGCTGAGAGCTCGATTTCCCCGGGATGGAGTGACTAGAACTCGGGGGCTCAAGATAAGGGGCAGGCCATTTAAGACAGAGATGAGAAATTTCTTCACTCAGAGGGTTGTGAATCTTTGGAATTCTCTGCCCCAGAGGGCTGTGGATGCTCAGTCTATTCAAGGCTGAGATAGATAGATTTTTGGACTCTCGGGGAATCAAGGGATATGGAGATCAGGTGGGAAAGTGGAGTTGAGGGCAATGATCTTGTTGAATGGCGGAGCAGGCTCGAGGGGCCGTATGACCTACTCCTGCTCCTATCTCTGATATTCTAATATTGACATTTGAGGGGCTCTAGATTTATTAGTCCCACCCTTTATCTTAAGGGAACATAGTTGCTCTGAACCCTCGCTATCTCCTCCTTGAATGTCTCCCACTGCTCTGACACTAATTTACCTTCAAGTAGCTGTTTCCAGTCCACTTTGGTTAAATCACATCTCTGCTTAGTAACATTAGCTTTACCCCAATTGAGAACTTTTATTCCTGGTCTATCTTTGTCCTTTTCCATAACTACCCTAAATCTAACTGAATTATGATCACCAGCACCAAAATGCTCTCCCACTGATACCCCTTCCACCTGCCCAAGCTTCATTCATTAAACCTAAGTCCAGAACCACCCCCTCTCTTGTTGGGCTTGCTACGTAATGGCTAAAAAAGTTCTCCTGAATGCATTTTAAGAATACTGCTCCTTCTATATCTTTCACACTAATTCTATCCAAGTTAATATTTGGGTAGTTGAAATCCCCGACTATTACTGCCCTATTATTTTTGCTCGTATCAGAAATGTGCCAACATATTTGCTCTTCTGTCTCCCTCTGACTGTTTGGGGGTCTATAGTACATCCCCAGCAGTGTGATCGCCCCTTTTTTGTTCTTCACTTCTCCCATGTGGCCTCATTTGATGATCCTTCGAACGTATCATCCCTCCCCACAGCTGGAATTGTTTCTTTAATCAACACTGCGACGCGCCCGCCTTTTTTTATCCCCATTTCTATCTCGTCTTAAAACCCTGTAACCAGGAATGTTGAGCTGCCATTCCTGCAGTTCTTTTAGCCGTGTTTCACTAATAGTTACAATATCATACCCCCACATGTCTGTCTGTGCCCTCAGCTTATCTGCCTTAATCCCCAGACTCCTTGCATTGGCATTGAAGGATTTCTAGATTGATTCCTGTGATGAGAGGACTGTCTTATGATGAGAGTTTGTGGAGAATGGGCCTATACTCTCTGGAGTTTAGAAAAATGAGTGATCTCATTGAAACACACTGGCACTGGCATTTAGCGCTTCCAAACTCCCTTATTGTCTATTTTCTAGCCTTTGTTTCCTCTGCCTTCCAAACAGTATACCTACTGTCCCTGCTCTCTAGCCATACTGTCCCCTCTATCCATCCGCACTGTCCCCTCTCTCTCTCCGTCCGCACGGTCCCCTCTCTCTCTCCGTCCGCACGGTCCCCCCTCTCTCCGTCCGCACTGTCCCCTCTCTCCGTCCACACCGTCCCCCCTCTCCGTCCACACCGTCCCCCCTCTCCGTCCACACCGTCCCCCCTCTCTGTCCACACCGTCCCCCCTCTCTGTCCACACCGTCCCCCCTCTCTGTCCACACCGTCCCCCCTCTCTGTCCACACCGTCCCCCCTCTCTGTCCACACCGTCCCCCCTCTCTGTCCACACCGTCCCCCCTCTCTGTCCACACCGTCCCCCCTCTCTGTCCACACCGTCCCCCCTCTCTGTCCACACCGTCCCCCCTCTCTGTCCACACCGTCCCCCCTCTCTGTCCACACCGTCCCCCCTCTCTGTCCACACCGTCCCCCCTCTCTGTCCACACCGTCCCCTCTCTCTGTCCACACCGTCCCCTCTCTCTGTCCACACCGTCCCCTCTCTCTGTCCACACCGTCCCCTCTCTCTGTCCACACCGTCCCCTCTCTCTGTCCACACCGTCCCCTCTCTCTGTCCACACCGTCCCCTCTCTCTGTCCACACCGTCCCCTCTCTCTGTCCACACCGTCCCCTCTCTCTGTCCACACCGTCCCCTCTCTCTGTCCACACCGTCCCCTCTCTCTGTCCACACCGTCCCCTCTCTCTGTCCACACCGTCCCCTCTCTCTGTCCACACCGTCCCCTCTCTCTGTCCACACCGTCCCCTCTCTCTGTCCACACCGTCCCCTCTCTCTGTCCACACCGTCCCCTCTCTCTGTCCACACCGTCCCCTCTCTCTGTCCACACCGTCCCCTCTCTCTGTCCACACCGTCCCCTCTCTCTGTCCACACCGTCCCCTCTCTCTGTCCACACCGTCCCCTCTCTCTGTCCACACCGTCCCCTCTCTCTGTCCACACCGTCCCCTCTCTCTGTCCACACCGTCCCCTCTCTCTGTCCACACCGTCCCCTCTCTCTGTCCACACCGTCCCCTCTCTCTGTCCACACCGTCCCCTCTCTCTGTCCACACCGTCCCCTCTCTCTGTCCACACCGTCCCCTCTCTCTGTCCACACCGTCCCCTCTCTCTGTCCACACCGTCCCCTCTCTCTGTCCACACCGTCCCCTCTCTCTGTCCACACCGTCCCCTCTCTCTGTCCACACCGTCCCCTCTCTCTGTCCACACCGTCCCCTCTCTCTGTCCACACCGTCCCCTCTCTCTGTCCACACCGTCCCCTCTCTCTGTCCACACCGTCCCCTCTCTCTGTCCACACCGTCCCCTCTCTCTGTCCACACCGTCCCCTCTCTCTGTCCACACCGTCCCCTCTCTCTGTCCACACCGTCCCCTCTCTCTGTCCACACCGTCCCCTCTCTCTGTCCACACCGTCCCCTCTCTCTGTCCACACCGTCCCCTCTCTCTGTCCACACCGTCCCCTCTCTCTGTCCACACCGTCCCCTCTCTCTGTCCACACCGTCCCCTCTCTCTGTCCACACCGTCCCCTCTCTCTGTCCACACCGTCCCCTCTCTCTGTCCACACCGTCCCCTCTCTCTGTCCACACCGTCCCCTCTCTCTGTCCACACCGTCCCCTCTCTCTGTCCACACCGTCCCCTCTCTCTGTCCACACCGTCCCCTCTCTCTGTCCACACCGTCCCCTCTCTCTGTCCACACCGTCCCCTCTCTCTGTCCACACCGTCCCCTCTCTCTGTCCACACCGTCCCCTCTCTCTGTCCACACCGTCCCCTCTCTCTGTCCACACCGTCCCCTCTCTCTGTCCACACCGTCCCCTCTCTCTGTCCACACCGTCCCCTCTCTCTGTCCACACCGTCCCCTCTCTCTGTCCACACCGTCCCCTCTCTCTGTCCACACCGTCCCCTCTCTCTGTCCACACCGTCCCCTCTCTCTGTCCACACCGTCCCCTCTCTCTGTCCACACCGTCCCCTCTCTCTGTCCACACCGTCCCCTCTCTCTGTCCACACCGTCCCCTCTCTCTGTCCACACCGTCCCCTCTCTCTGTCCACACCGTCCCCTCTCTCTGTCCACACCGTCCCCTCTCTCTGTCCACACCGTCCCCTCTCTCTGTCCACACCGTCCCCTCTCTCTGTCCACACCGTCCCCTCTCTCTGTCCACACCGTCCCCTCTCTCTGTCCACACCGTCCCCTCTCTCTGTCCACACCGTCCCCTCTCTCTGTCCACACCGTCCCCTCTCTCTGTCCACACCGTCCCCTCTCTCTGTCCACACCGTCCCCTCTCTCTGTCCACACCGTCCCCTCTCTCTGTCCACACCGTCCCCTCTCTCTGTCCACACCGTCCCCTCTCTCTGTCCACACCGTCCCCTCTCTCTGTCCACACCGTCCCCTCTCTCTGTCCACACCGTCCCCTCTCTCTGTCCACACCGTCCCCTCTCTCTGTCCACACCGTCCCCTCTCTCTGTCCACACCGTCCCCTCTCTCTGTCCACACCGTCCCCTCTCTCTGTCCACACCGTCCCCTCTCTCTGTCCACACCGTCCCCTCTCTCTGTCCACACCGTCCCCTCTCTCTGTCCACACCGTCCCCTCTCTCTGTCCACACCGTCCCCTCTCTCTGTCCACACCGTCCCCTCTCTCTGTCCACACCGTCCCCTCTCTCTGTCCACACCGTCCCCTCTCTCTGTCCACACCGTCCCCTCTCTCTGTCCACACCGTCCCCTCTCTCTGTCCACACCGTCCCCTCTCTCTGTCCACACCGTCCCCTCTCTCTGTCCACACCGTCCCCTCTCTCTGTCCACACCGTCCCCTCTCTCTGTCCACACCGTCCCCTCTCTCTGTCCACACCGTCCCCTCTCTCTGTCCACACCGTCCCCTCTCTCTGTCCACACCGTCCCCTCTCTCTGTCCACACCGTCCCCTCTCTCTGTCCACACCGTCCCCTCTCTCTGTCCACACCGTCCCCTCTCTCTGTCCACACCGTCCCCTCTCTCTGTCCACACCGTCCCCTCTCTCTGTCCACACCGTCCCCTCTCTCTGTCCACACCGTCCCCTCTCTCTGTCCACACCGTCCCCTCTCTCTGTCCACACCGTCCCCTCTCTCTGTCCACACCGTCCCCTCTCTCTGTCCACACCGTCCCCTCTCTCTGTCCACACCGTCCCCTCTCTCTGTCCACACCGTCCCCTCTCTCTGTCCACACCGTCCCCTCTCTCTGTCCACACCGTCCCCTCTCTCTGTCCACACCGTCCCCTCTCTCTGTCCACACCGTCCCCTCTCTCTATCCACACCGTCCCCTCTCTCTATCCACACCGTCCCCTCTCTCTATCCACACCGTCCCCTCTCTCTATCCACACCGTCCCCTCTCTCTATCCACACCGTCCCCTCTCTCTATCCACACCGTCCCCTCTCTCTATCCACACCGTCCCCTCTCTCTATCCACACCGTCCCCTCTCTCTATCCACAATGTCCCCTCTCTCTATCCACACCGTCCCCTCTCTCTATCCACACCGTCCCCTCTCTCTATCCACACCGTCCCCTCTCTCTATCCACACCGTCCCCTCTCTCTATCCACACCGTCCCCTCTCTCTATCCACACCGTCCCCTCTCTCTATCCACACCGTCCCCTCTCTCTATCCACACTGTCCCCTCTCTCTATCCACACTGTCCCCTCTCTCTATCCACACTGTCCCCTCTCTCTATCCACACTGTCCCCTCTCTCTATCCATACTGTCCCCTCTCTCGATCCAGTGAGGATATTGTCTGGTCCTGTTGACGTGCAACCTGTCTGGCTTATACTGGTCCCACCTCCCCAGAAACGCTCCCAATACCTCAGGAATCGAAAGCCCTCCCTCCTGCACCAAGCTCCAGCCATGCATTCATCTGCTCTATCCTCTTATTTCTGTACTCACCAGCACGTGGCACCAGGAGTAATCCGGACATTACTACCTTTGAGGTCCTGTTTTTTAATCTCTTTTCTAGCTCCCTAAAATCTGCCTGCAGGATCTCATCCCTCTTTCTACCGATGTCATTGGTCCCGATATGGACCACAACCTGTGGATGTTCATCCTCCCCCCTCAACAATGTCCTGCAGCCGCTCAGTGACATCCTTGACCCTGGCACCAGGGAGGCAACATACCATCCTGGAATCATGTCTGTGCCTGCAGAAGCGCTTGTTTGTTCCCCTAACTATCAAATCCACCACCACTATTGCTCTTCCACTCTTCTTCCTCCCCGCCCTGTGCAGCTGAGCCACCCACGGTGTCGTGGACATGGCTCTGGCTGCACTCCCCAGAGAAACCAGCAGTATCCAGAACTGAAAACCGGTTAGCGAGCGAGATGCACTCAGGGGACTCCTGTCCTACTCTTGCCCCATAACGCTGAAAATTTTTTCAACTCATGTTTATCTCTTTTGAAAGTTACAAGTGAATCTGCTTCCAGCACCCGAACAGGCAGTGTGTTCCAGTCCAGAACATCTCGCTGCTTCATTAGTCCCCTCACGTAGCATCTGGTTCATTTACCAATCACATTCAATCTGTGCCTCTGGTTACTGAACTTTCTGACACTGAAAATTGTTTCTCCTTATTAAGAGGATTGGCGGGCTGGAGGAGGTTACAGAGATAGGGAGGGGCGAGGCCTTGGAGGGATTTGAACAAGAGGATGAGAATTTTAAAGCCTGAAGCCACCAGCCGTCTCCCCCAGTGCAGAATGTGACTCACTGCTAACAGAAAGGATTTTTGTTTACTTACAAAAGATGCATAATGAAGGGAAATCAATCTCTGTATCTTTAACTAACAGCGACATGGGGGAAATGAATGACCTTTAAACACCTGGTTCACTTGGCACTGAAGTGTCTGAAACTCATAATAGGAACTCCAGGGAAATAAAATACTGACAAATGTTCAAGTGTTTTGCTGACAAAAGAAATCTCGATTTAACTTTAAAAAATAAATTGTTAAACAGGGGTTCACACAGACCCACCTGATAGGCCGACTCAGGATCCACCCCTCAAGCACCGCGATTGGTTGCAGAACACGCTGCTCACTGGGCCCTCCGGCCTCTGACCTCTCTTCCTGTTGGTTCCCAGGACAATCAATCACAACTCGCCAACATTACGCTGCCAGATTAAGTTGAGGGGCTCGGAGGAAGAAATAAAATGGGGCCGTGAATCTGAGTTCAGAAATAAAATTAAAGAAGCATAATTAAATTTATAAACAAAACTATTTAAAGTAAAATCAAATTAATTGTTGCATTTAATATATCCTTCTGGGCCAAGTGGGAAACAAGTGATGTGTGGGCTGTGCAGAGTGTCTGTGCCCGGTTACACAGCGTGTCCCTGGCTCCCCACTCCAAGTGCACATGTTTCAGCTCACATCCAACTGACTGGATAAACCTCGCCCGTCTAAACCCCATCACACAAATAGCAGCATTTGATGTTTAGTTCTGCTCAACCTTTATAAACACTGGATCGGCCTCAGCTGACACATTGTGCTCAATTCTGGGCACCACACTTTCAGAAGGGTATCTACACCTTGGAGAGGGACAGAAGAGATTTACTAGAATGGTACGAAGGAGGAGGGACTTCAGTTATGTGGAGATACTGGAGAAGCTGCGGTAATTCTCCTTGGAGCAGAAAAGGTTAAGAGGAGATTTGATAGTGTTCAAAATCATGAACGGTTTGGATAGACTAAATAAGGAGAAACACTTTCCAGTGGCAGAAGGGTCAGTAACCAGAGGACACAGAGTTCAGGTGATTGGCAAAAGAAGCAGAGGCGACATGAGGAACCATTGTATAAGCAGCGAGTTGTTGCAATCTGGAATGCACTGCCTGATAGGGCGGTGGAAGCAGATTCAATAGTGGCTTTCAAATGTGAATTGGATAAATACTAAAGGGACAATATTTGCAGAGCTATGGGGAAAGAGCAGGGGAGTGGAACGAACTGGATAGCTCGACCATAGAGCCAGCACAGGCACGATGGGCCGAATGGCCTCCTGCGCTTTCATTCTATGAAAATGGCGGATGATCTTATCCAGAATGCTGCGACCACATATCCCCAGAAAACCAAGACCGCCTATTTCCACCTGTATAATATCGGCCGTCTCCATCCCTGCCTCAGCTCACCCTCTGCTGAAACCCTCGGCCATTCCTCGGTTACCTCTAGACTTGACTATTCCAACACACTCCTGGCTGGCTTCCAACATTCTACCCCACGTAATCTTCACCTCATCTAAAACTCGGCTGCCCGTGTCCTAACTCGCACCAAGTCTCGTTCACCCATCACCCCCTGTGCTCACTGACCTACATTGGCTCCCGGTTAAGCAACGCTTCGATTTCAAAATTCTCATCCTGGTTTACAAATCCCTCCATGGTCTCGCCCCTCCCTATCTCTGTAATCTCCTCCAGCTCCACAACCGCCAGAGATGTCTGCGCTCCTCAAATTCTGCCCTCCTGACCATCCCTGATTATAATCGCCCAACCGTTGGTGGCCTTGTCTTCTGTTACGGAGGCCCCAAGCTCTGGAACACCCTCCCGAAACCTCTGTGCCTCCTCCTTGAAAGCACTGACTCTGGCTGGGTTCAGTTCTACACTCACTGGTTCCCCTCCCCTGAAGGTACTGACTCTGGCTGGGTTTAGTTCCACACTCACTGGTTCCCCTCCCCTGAAGTTACTGACTCTGGCTGGGTTCAGTTCTACACTCACTGGTTCCCCTCCCCTGAAGTTACTGACTCTGGCTGGGTTCAGTTCTACACTCACTGGTTCCCCTCCCCTGAAGGTACTGACTCTGGCTGGGTTCAGTTCTACACACACTGGTTCCCCTCCCCTGAAGGTACTGCCTCTGGCTGGGTTCAGTTCTACACTCACTGGTTCCCCTCCCCTGAAGGTGCTGACTCCGGCTGGGTTCAGTGCTACACTCACTGGTTCCCCTCCCCTGAAGTTACTGACTCTGGCTGGGTTCAGTTCTACACTCACTAGTTCCCCTCCCCTGAAGTTACTGACTCTGGCTGGGTTCAGTTCTACACTCACTGGTTCCCCTCCCCTGAAGGTACTGCCTCTGGCTGGGTTCAGTTCTACACTCACTGGTTCCCCTCCCCTGAAGGTGCTGACTCTGGCTGGGTTCAGTTCTACAATCACTGGTTCCCCTCCCCTGAAGGTGCTGACTCTGGCTGGGTTCAGTTCTACAATCACTGGTTCCCCTCCCCTGAATGTACTGACTCTGGCTGGGTTCAGTTCTACACTCACTGGTTCCCCTCCCCTGAAGGTGCTGACTCTGGCTGGGTTCAGTTCTACAATCACTGGTTCCCCTCCCCTGAAGGTACTGACTCTGTCCGGTTTCAGTTCTGCACTCACTGGTTAACATACGATATAGGAGCAGCAGTAGGCCATGCGGCCCCTCGAACCTGCTCCGCCATTTAATACGATCGTGGCTGATCCGATCATGGACTCGGGTCTCCTTCCCTGCTCGCTCCCCATAACCCCTTATCGTTTGAGAAAGTGTCTATTTCTGATTTAATTTATACAATGTCCCAGCTTCCACAGCTCTCTGAGGCAGTGAATTCCACACATCCACAACCCTCAGAAGAAATTTCTCCTCATCTCAGTTTTAAATGGGGACTCCTTATTCTAAGATTATGCCCTCTAGTTCTACTCTCCCCCATCAGTGAAACATCCTCTCTGCATCCACCTTGTCACGCCCCCTCATAATCTTATATATTTCGATAAGATCACTTTTCTATCTTCTGAATTCCAATGAGTAGAGGCCCAACATATTCAGCCCACTCATCTCCAGAATAAACTTTGTGAACCTTTTCTGAACTGCTTCCAAAGCAAGTATATCCTTTCGTAAATACAGAAACCAAAACTGTTCGCAGTATTCCAGGTGTGGCCTCACCAATACCCTGTACAACTGTAGCAAGACTTCCCAGCTTTTATACTGCATCCCCTTTGTAATAAAGGCCAAGATTCCATTGGCCTTCCTGATCACTTGCTGTACCTGCATACTGATCTTTTGTGTTTCATGCACAAGTACCCCCAGGTAAAAAACCGGAGTCCCTGACGATTACGTGTGCGGGAAGTGTATCCGCCTCCAGCTCCTGACAGACCGTGTTGCGGAGTTGGAGCTGAGGGTGGATTCACTCTGGAGCATCCACGATGCTGAGAATGACGTGAGTATCACGTGTAGCGAGTTGGTCGTACCACAGGGAAAGGGTCCACTGCCAGATAGGGAATGGAAGACCAACAGGAAGAGCAGTGCAAGGAAGGTAGTGCAGGAGTCCCCTGTGGTCATCCCCCTGCAAAACAGATACACTGCTTTGGGTACTGTTGAGGGGGATGACTCATCAGGGGAGGGCAGCAGCAGCCAAGTTCATGGCACCGTGGCTGGCTCTGCTGCACAGGAGGGCAGGAAAAAGAGTGGGAGAGCAATAGTGATTGGGGATTCAATGGTGAGGGGAATAGATAGGCGTTTCTGCGGCCGCAACTGAGACTCCAGGATGGTATGTTGCCTCCCTGGTGCAAGGGTCAAGGATGTCTCGGAGCGGGTGCAGGACATTCTAAAAAGGGAGGGAGAACAGCCAGTTGTCGTGGTGCACATTGGTACCAACGACATAGGTAAAAAGAGGAATGAGGTCCTACGAAACGAATTTAAGGAGCTAGGAGCTAAATTAAAAAGTAGGACCTCAAAAGTAGTAATCTCGGGATTGCTACCAGTGCCACGTGATAATCAGAGTAGGAATCGTAGGATAGCGCAGATGAATACGTGGCTTGAGCAGTGGTGCAACAGGGAGGGATTCAAATTCCTGGGGCATTGGAACCGGTTCTGGGGGAGGTGGGACCAGTACAAACCGGACGGTCTGCACCTGGGCAGGACCGGAACCAATGTCCTAGGGGGAGTGTTTGCTAGTGCTGTTGGGGAGGATTTAAACTGATATGGCAGGGGGATGGGAACCAATGCAGGGAGACAGAGGGAAACAAAAAGGAGGCAAAAGCAAAAGACAGAAAGGAGATGAGGAAAAGTGGAGGGCAGAGAAACCCAAGGCAAAGAACAAAAAGGGCCACTGTACAGCAAAATTCTAAAAGGACAAAGGGTGTTAAAAGAACAAGCCTGAAGGCTTTGTGTCTTAATGCAAGGAGTATCCGCAATAAAGTGGATGAATTAACTGTGCAAATAGATGTTAACAAATATGATGTGATTGGGATTACGGAGACGTGGCTCCAGGATGATCAGGGCTGGGAACTCAACATCCAGGGGTATTCAACATTCAGGAAAGATAGAATAAAAGGATAGGAAAGATAGAATAAAAGGATAAGGAGGTGGGGTAGCATTGCTGGTTAAGGAGCAAATTAAGGCAATAGTTCGGAAGGACATTAGCTTGGATGATGTGGAATCTATATGGGTAGAGCTGCAGAATACCAAAGGACAAAAAACGTTAGTGGGAGTTGTGTACAGACCTCCAAACAGTAGTAGTGATGTTGGGGAGGGCATCAAACATGAAATTAGGGGTGCGTGCAATAAAGGTGCAGCAGTTATAATGGGTGACTTTAATATGCACATAGATTGGGTTAACCAAACTGGAAGCAATACGGTAGAGGAGGATTTCCTGGAGTGCATAAGGGATGGTTTTTTAGACCAATATGTCGAGGAACCAACTAGGGGGGAGGCCATCTTAGACTGGGTGTTGTGTAATGAGAGAGGATTAATTAGCAATCTCGTTGTGCGAGGCCCCTTGGGGAAGAGTGACCATAATATGGTGGAATTCTGCATTAGGATGGAGAATGAAACAGTTAATTCAGAGACCATGGTCCAGAACTTAAAGAAGGGTAACTTTGAAGGTATGAGGCGTGAATTGGCTAGGATAGATTGGCGAATGATACTGAAGGGGTTGACTGTGGATGGGCAATGGCAGACATTTAGAGACCGCATGAATGAACTACAACAATTGTACATTCCTGTCTGTCGTAAAAATAAAAAAGGGAAGGTGGCTCAACCGTGGCTATCAAGGGAAATCAGGGATAGCATTAAAGCCAAGGAAGTGGCATACAAATTGGCCAGAAATAGCAGAGAACCTGGGGACTGGGAGAAATTTAGAACTCAGCAGAGGAGGACAAAGGGTTTAATTAGGGCAGGGAAAATGGAGTCCGAGAAGAAGCTTGCAGGGAACATTAAGACGGATTGCAAAAGTTTCTATAGATATGTAAAGAGAAAAAGGTTAGTAAAGACAAACGTAGGTCCCCTGCAGTCAGAATCAGGGGAAGTCATAACGGGGAACAAAGAAATGGCGGACCAATTGAACAAGTACTTTGGTTCGGTATTCACTGAGGAGGACACAAACAAACTTCCGGATATAAAAGGGGTCGGAGGGTCTAGTAAGGAGGAGGAACTGAGGGAAATCCTTATTAGTCGGGAAATTGTGTTGGGGAAATTGATGGGATTGAAGGCCGATAAATCCCCAGGGCCTGATGGACTGCATCCCAGAGTACTTAAGGAGGTGGCCTTGGAAATAGTGGATGCATTGACAGTCATTTTCCAACATTCCATTGACTCGGGATCAGTTCCTATGGAGTGGAGGGTAGCCAATGTAACCCCACTTTTTAAAAAAGGAGGGAGAGAGAAAACAGGGAATTACAGACCGGTCAGCCTGACATCGGTAGTGGGTAAAAAGACGGAATCAATTATTAAGGATGTGATCGCAGTGCATTTGGAAAGAGGTAATATGATAGGTCCAAGTCAGCATGGATTGGTGAAAGGGAAATCATGCTTAACAAATCTTCTGGAATTTTTTGAGGATGTTTCCAGTAGAGTGGACAAGGGAGAAACTGTTGATGTGGTATATTTGGACTTTCAGAAGGCTTTCGACAAGGTCCCACACAAGAGATTAATGTGCAAAGTTAAAGCACATGGGTTTGGGGGTAGTGTGCTGACATGGATTGAGAACTGGTTGTCAGACAGGAAGCAAAGAGTAGGAGTAAATGGGGACTTTTCAGAATGGCAGGCAGTGACTAGTGGGGTACTGCAAGGTTCTGTGCTGGGGCCCCAGCTGTTTACACTGTACATTAATGATTTAGATGAGGGGATTAAATGTAGTATCTCCAAATTTGCGGATGACACTAAGTTGGGTGGCAGTGTGAGCTGCAAGGAGGATTCTATGAGGCTGCAGAGCGACTTGGATAGGTTAGGTGAGTGGGAAATGCATGGCAGATGAAGTATAATGTGGATAAATGTGAGGTTATCCACTTTGGTGGTAAAAACAGAGAGACAGACTATTATCTGAATGGTGACAGATTAGGAAAAGGGCAGGTGCAAAGAGACCTGGGTGTCATGGTACATCAGTCATTGAAAGTTGGCATGCAGGTACAGCAGGCGGTTAAGAAAGCAAATGGCATGTTGGCCTTCATAGCGAGGGGATTTGAGTACAAGGGCAGGGAGGTGTTGCTACAATTGTACAGGGCCTTGGTGAGGCCACACCTGGAGTATTGTGTACAGTTTTGGTCTCCTAACCTGAGGAAGGACATTCTTGCTATTGAGGGAGTGCAGCGAAGGTTCACCAGACTGATTCCCGGGATGGCGGGACTGACCTATCAAGAAAGACTGGATCAACTGGGCTTGTATTCACTGGAGTTCAGAAGAATGAGAGGGGACCTCATACAAACGTTTAAAATTCTGACGGGGTTAGACAGGTTAGATGCAGGAAGAATGTTCCCAATGTTGGGGAAGTCCAGAACCAGGGGACACAGTCTAAGGATAAGGGGGAAGCCATTTAGGACCGAGATGAGGAGGAATTTCTTCACCCAGAGAGTGGTGAACCTGTGGAATTCTCTACCACAGAAAGTTGTTGAGGCCAATTCATTAAATATATTCAAAAAGGAGTTAGATGAAGTCCTTACTACTAGGGGAATCAAGGGGTATGGTGAGAAAGCAGGAATGGGGTACTGAAGTTGCATGTTCAGCCATGAACTCATTGAATGGCGGTGCAGGCTAGAAGGGCCGAATGGCCTACTCCTGCACCTATTTTCTATGTTTCTATGTTTCCGCTGTACAGTAGCACTTGGTAATCTTTCTCCATTTAATTAATAACTTCTTCTGTGATTTTTTTTTCTGCCAAAGTGCATGACCTCACACTTTCCAACATTATACACCATCTGCCAAATTTTTGCCAACTCACGTCGCCTGTCAATGTCGTTTTGCAGATTTTGTGCGTCCTCCTCACACATTGCATTTCCTCCCATCTTTGTATCATCAGCAAACTTGGCTACACTCGGTCCCTTCTTCCAAGTCGTTAATATAGATTGTAAATAGTTGGGGTCCCAGCACTGATCCCTGCGGCAACCCACTAATTACTGATTGCCAAACTGAGAATGAACCATTTATCCCGACTCAATATTTCCTTCTAAGTCAACCCTCTCATCTCCGGAATCAACCTCATGAACCTTCTCTCAACTGCCTCTCCTTTCCTCCCCTGAAGATGCTGAATCTGTCTGGTTTCAGTTCTGCACTCACTGGTTCCTCTCTCTCCTCGCCCCTGAAGGTGCTGTCTCGGGCTGGAATCAGTTCTACACTCACTGGTTCCCCTCTCCCCTTGAAGATGACGGCACTGGCTGGATCCAGTTCTACACTCACTGGTTCCCCTCCATCTCCTCCCCTGATGGTACTGACACTGGCTGGGTCCAGTTTTCATTCACTGGTTCCCCTCCATCTCCTCCCCTGATGGTGCTGACTCTGGCTGGGTTCAGTTCTGCACTCACTGGTTCCCCTCCCCTGAAGGTACTGACTCTGGCTGGGTTCAGTTCTGCACTCACTGGTTCCCCTCCCTTGAAGGTACTGACTCTGGCTGGGTTCAGTTCTACACTCACTGGTTCCCCTCCCCTGAAGGTACTGACTCTGCCTGGGTTCAGTTCTGCACTCACTGGTTCCCCTCCCCTGAAGGTACTGACTCTGGCTGGGTTCAGTTCTGCACTCACTGGTTCCCCTCCCCTGAAGGTACTGACTCTGCCTGGGTTCAGTTCTGCACTCACTGGTTCCCCTCCCCTGATGGTACTGACTCTGGCTGGGTTCAGTTCTACACTCACTGGTTCCCCTCCCCTGAAGGTACTGACTCTGGCTGGGTTCAGTTCTACACTCACTGGTTCCCCTCCCCTGAAGGTACTGACTCTGGCTGGGTTCAGTTCTGCACTCACTGGTTCCCCTCCCCTGAAGGTGCTGACTCTGGCTGGGTCCAGTTGTATACTCAGTGGTTCCCCTCCCTCCCATCTGCCCCGTCCCTTAAGGCGCTAACTCTGGCCGTGTTCAATTCCACACTCACTGTTTCCCCTCCCTCCCCTCTCCAGCACGCAGAGTTCAGGCAGTGAGGAGAGAGATTAAAAAGCAGGACCTCAAAGGTAGTAATCTCCGGATTCCTCCCAATGTCACGAGCTAGTGAGTACAGAAACAGGAGGATAGAGCAGATGAATGCCTGGCTGGAGAGATGGTGCAGGCGGGAGGGCGTTAGTTTCCTGAGGCACTGGGACCGCTTCTGGGGGAGGTGGGACATGGACAAACCGGACGGGTTGCACCTTAACAGAGCCGGGACCAATATCCTCGTGGCGGGGGGGTTTGCTAGTGCTGTTGTGGAGAGTTTAAAACTAGCTTGGCAGGGGGATGGGAACCTGAAAATAGAGTCAGTAGGGAGGGGAGTAAAGCTGGAATTAGGAAGCAAAAAGAAAGAAAGTGAGTTTGGAGGAGAGAGGAAACAAGCAGGAAAAAAGTGTAAAAAAACAAGGCACTTTGTCTAAATGCACGTCGCATTTGTAACAAAATAGATGAGTTGACGGCATAAAGATACAAATGGGTATGATCTGATCGGCATTACAGAGACGTGGTTGCAAGGTGAGCAATTGGGGAATTAAATATTCAGCGGTATTGGACAATCCGGAAGGACAGACAGAAAGGAAAAGGAGGTGGAATAGCTCTATTGATAAAGGAATGAATCACTGCAATAGTAAGAAATGATATTGGCTCAAATGATCAGGATGTTGAAACGGTTTGGGTGGAGATAAGGAACAATAAGCGGAAAAAGTCACTGGTGGGTGTAGTCGATAGGCCCCCTAACAATAACTACTCTGTTGGTCAGCGCATAAACCAGGAAATAGTGGGGGCTTGTAAAAAGGGAACAGCAATAATCATGGGTGATTTTAACCTCCATATTGATTGGACAAACCAAATTGGTCAGGGTAGCCTTGAGGAGGAGTTCATAGAGTGCATAAGGGATGGGTTCCTTCAGCAGTATGTAACGGAACCAACTAGGGGGCAGGCTATCTTAGATCTGGTCCTGTGTAATGAGACAGGATTAATAAACAATCTCCTAGTAAAGGATCCCTTGGAATGAGTGATCATAGCATGATCTGAATTTGAAATTCAGATGGTGGGTGAGAAAGTTGGATCTCTAACCAGCGTACTAATCTTAAATAAAGGAGACTATGTAGGTACGAGGGCAGAGTTGGGTAAAGTGGACTGGGAAAATAGAATAAAGTGCAGGACGGTTGATGAACAGTGGTGTACATTTAAGGAGATATTGATTGCACAACTCTCAAGAAAAATATTTTCCACTGAGGAGGAAAGGATGTAAAAGAAAAGATAGCCAGCCGTGGCTAACTAAAGAAATAAAGGACGGTATCCAATTAAAATCAAGGGCATACAAAGTGGCCAAAACTAGTGGGAGGACAGAAGACTGGGAAGCTTTTAAAAGCCAGCAAAGAATGACTAAAAAAAATGATTAAGAAAGGGAAGATAGACTATGAAAGTAAACTAGCACTAAATATAAAAACAGATAGCAAGAGTTTCTACAGGTATATAAAAAGGAAAAGAGTGGCTAAAGTAAATGTTGGTCCCTTAGAGGACGAGATCAGGGAATTAGTAATGGGGAACATGGAGATGGCAGAAACTCTGAACAAATATTTTCTCTCAGTCTTTACGGTAGAGGACACTAACAATATCCCAACAGTGGACAGTCAAGGGGCTACAGGGGGTAGGAACTTAACACAATCATGAAGAAGGTGGTACTCAGTAAGATAATGGGACTAAAGGTGGATAAATCCCCTGGAGCTGATGGCTTGCATCCTAGGGTCTTAAGAGAAGTCGCAGCAGGGACAGTGGATGCATTGGTTGTAATTTACCAAAATTCCCTGGATTCTGGGGAGGTCCCAGCGATTGGAAAACTGCAAATGTAACGTCCTTATTTAACAAAGGAGGCAGAAAAAAAAGCAGGAAACTCTGGACCAGTTAGCCTCACTTCTGTGGTTGGGAAAATGTTGGGAGTCCATTATTAAAGACGCAGTAGCAGGATATTTGGAAAAGCAAAATTCGGTCAGGCAGAGTCAGCATGGATTTATGAAGGGAAAGGCATGTCTGACAAATTTGCTGGAATTCTTTGAGGATGTAACAAACAGGGTGGATAAAGGGGAACCAGTGAGTGTGGTGTATTTGGACTTCCAGACGGCATTTGACAAGGTGCCACGTAAAAGGTTACTGCACAAGATAAAAGTTCACAGGGTTGGGGGTAATATATCAGCAAGGATAGAGGATTGGCTAACTAACAGAAAACAGAGAGTCGGATAAATGGTGCATTCTCTGGTTGGCAACCAGTAACTAGTGGGGTGCTGCAGGGATCAGTGCTGGGATCCCAACTATTTACATTCTATATTAAAGGACTTGGAAGAAGGGACTGAATGTCGTGTTGCCGAGTTTGCTGACGATACAAAGGATGGGAGGAAAAGCAATATGTGAGGACACATAAAATCTGCAAAAGGACATATACAGGCTGAGTGAATGGGAAAAAATTTGGCAGATGGAGTATAATATTAGAAAGTGTGAGGTCATGCACTTTGACAGAAAAAAAATTAAAGAGCAAGTTATTATTTAAATGGAGAAAGATTGCAAAGTGCTGCAGTACAGCGGGACCTGGAGGGTACTTGTGCATGAAACACAAAAGGGCAGTATACAAGTACAGCAAGTGATCAGGAAGGCGAACGGAATCTTGGCCTTCCTGATCCATGTTTATGAAAGAATATACTTGCTTTGGAGGCAGTTCAGAGAAGGTTTCGGGGATGAGGGGGATGACTTATGAGGAAAGGTTGAGTGGTTTGGGCCTCTTCCCATTGGAATTCAGAAGAATGAGAGGTGATCTTATCGAAACGCATAAGATTATGAGGGGGCGGGACAAGGTGGATGCAGAGAGGATGTTTCCACTGATGGGGGAAGACTCGAACTAGAGGGCATAATCTTAGAATAAGGGGCCACCCATTTAAAACTGAGATGAGGAGGAATGTCTTCTCTCAAAGGGTTGTAAATCTGTGGAATTTGCTGCCTCAGAGAGCTGTGAAAGTTGGGTCATAGAAACATAGAAAATAGTTGCAGGAGTGGGCCATTCGGTGTTTTTGTGACCGGAAGGCTGTTTCCAGTGGGGTTCTGCAGGGCTCAGTGCTGGGTCCCTTGTTTTTGTGGTATATATCAATGACTTGGACTTCAATGTTGGGGTATGATTAAGAAGTTTGCAGGTGACACTAAAATAGGCTGTGTGGTTGAGAATTAAGAAGAAAACTGCACACTGCAGGAAGATATCAATGTACTGGTCAGGTGGGCAGTAAAGTGGCAAATGGAATTTAATCCGGATAAGTGTGAGGTAATACATTTGGGGAGGTCTAACAAGGAAAGGGAATACACATTAAATGGTACGACACTGAAAATTGTAGAGGAACAAAGGGACCTTGGAGTGTAGGTCCACAGATCCCTGAAAGTGGCTGGCCAGGTAGATAAGGTGGTTAAGAAGGCATATGGAATACTTACCTTTATTAGTCGAGGCATGGAATACAAGAGCTAGGAGGTTATGCTTGAACTGGTTAGGCCGCAGTTGGAATACTGTGTGCAGTTCTGGTCACCACATTACAGGAAAGATGTAATTGTACTGGAAAGGGTACAGAGGAGATTTACAAGAAAGTTGCCTGGACTGGAGAATTTTGGCTATGAGGAAAGATTGGAGATGCAGAGTCCATTTTCTTTGGATCAGAGGACACTGAGGGGATACCTGATGAAAGTGTATTAAATTATGAGGGGCCTGGATAGAGTGGATAGGAAGGACCTGTTTCCCTTGGCAGAGTGGTCAACAACAAGGAGGCACAGATTTAAAGTAATTGGTTTAGAGGAGATACAAAGGGAATTTTCTTCACCTAGAGGTTTGTGGGGGTCTGGAACTCACTGCCTGAAAGGGTGATAGAGGCAGAAACACTCAGCACATTTGAAAAATACTTGGATGTGCACTTCAAGTGTCATCACCTACAGGGCTACGGACCGAGAGCTGGAGAGTGGGATTAGGCTGGATAGCTGTTTGTCAGCCGGCACGGACATGGTGGGCTGAAATGGTCTCCTGCCATGATGTAAATTTCGATGATTTTATGATTAATGACCTAGATGAAGGGACCGAGTGTAATGTATCCAAATTTGTTTAGGATACAAAACTAGGTGGGACAGTAAGCTGTGAGAACACAAGAGTCTGCAAGATATACATAGATAGACTATGTGAGTGGGCAGAAAGGTGGCAGATGGAGTATAATGTAGGGAAATGTGAGGTTATTCACTTTGGTAGGAACAACAGAAGAACAGAGTATCTTTTAAATTATGAGAAACTTTTAAACATCGGTGTTCAGAGAGATTTGGGGTGTTCTTGTGCAAGACACACAGAAAGTGAGCATGCAGGTATGCAAGCAATAAGGAAGGGAAATGGTTTGTCCTTTATTGCAAGGGTTTGGAGTATAAGAGTAAGGAGGTCTTGCTACAATTGCACAGGGCCTTGGTGAGACCACACCTGGAGTATTGGGCACAGTTTTGTTTTCTTATCTAAGGACGGAAACACTTGCCTTGGAGACGGTGCAACAAAGGTTCACAAGATTCCTGGGATGAGAGGGCTGTCTTATGATGAGATAGTGTGTAGAATGGGCCTAAACACTCTCGAATTTAGAATAATGAGAGGTGATCTCATTGAAGCATACAAGGTTCTGAAGGGGACTGACAGGTTAGATGCGGAGAGGTTGATTCCCCTGGCTGGACTGTCAAGAACTCGGGGCACAGTCTCAGGATAAGGGGTAGGCCATTTAAGACAGAGATGAGGAGGAATTTCTTCACTCAGAGGGTTGTGAATCTTTGGCATTCTCTCCCCCAGAGGGCTGTGGATGCTCAGTCTATTCAAGGTTGAGATAGATAGATTTTTGTATATTAAGGGAATCAAGGGATATGGAGATCAGGCGGGAAAGTGGCGTTGAGGGCGATGATCAGCCATGATCTTATTGAATGGCCGTGCAGGCTCGAGGGACATTATGGCCTCCTCCTGCTGCTATTTCTTATGTTGATATCCAGGGGACTCTAGATTTATCAGTCCCACCCTTTTTCTTTAAGGTAACATACTTCCTCTGAACCCTCATTATCTCTTCATTGAATGCCTCCCACTGCTCTGAGACTGATTTAACTTCAACATAAGAACATAACATTTCAGAGCAGGAGTAAGCCATTCGGCCCCTCGAGCCTGCTCTGCCATTCAATGAGGTCATGGCTGATCTTCTACCTCAACTCCACTTTCCTGCACTATTCCATATCCCTTGATTACCTTAATTTACAAAAATCTATCGATCTCTGTCTTAAATATGCTCAAAGACAGAGCCTCCACAGCTCTCTGGGGTAGAGAATTACAAAGATTAATGAGTGAATACGTTTCTGCTCATCTCAGTCCTAAATGGCCAACCCCTTATTTTGAGACTGTGACCCCTGGTTCTAGACTCCTCAGCCAGAGGAAACATCCTCCCTGCATCTATCCTGTCATGCCTTGTAAGAATTTTGTTTGTTTCAATGAGATCATCTCTCATTCTTCTAAACTCTAGAAAATTCATGCCTAGTCCACTCAATCTCTCCTCATAGGACAATCCTCCCATCCCAGGAATTCAGTTTGGTGAACCTTCGTTGCCATCCTCAACAGCAAGTACATCCTTCCTTAGGTAAGCAGCCAAAACTGTACACAATACTCCAGCTGCAGACTCACCAGGACCCTATATAATTGCAGTAAGACGTCTTTACTCCTGTACTCAAATCCTCTTGTAATAAAGGCCAACATACCATTTGCTTTCTTCGTTGCTTGCTGTACCTGCATATTAACTTTCAGTGATTCGTGTACAAGGACACCAAGGTCCCTCTGAACACCAACGTTTCCCAATCTCTCACCATTTCAAATAGCTGTTTCCAGTCCACTTTGGCTAAATCACATCTCAGCTTAGTAAAATTGGCTTTTCCCCAATTGAGAACTTTTATTCCTGGTCTGTCTTTGTCCTTTTCCATAACTACCCTAAATCTAACTGAATTATGATCACTAGCATCAAAATGCTGTCCCATCGATACCCCTTCCACCTGCCCAGCTTTAGTCCCTAATACTAAGTCCAGAACTTCCCCCTCTCTTGTTGGGCTTGCTGCATACTGGCTAAAAAGTTCTGCTGGTTGCTGACCCCTCTGTGAAGGGAAATAGGTCCTTCCTATCCACTCTATCTGGGCCCCTCATAATTTTATACACCTCATTAAGATCTCCCCTCAGCCTCCTTTGTTCCAAAGAGGGTTGGTGGGCTGGAGGAGGTTACAGAGATAGGGAAGGGTGAGACCCTGGAGAGATTTGAACAAGAGAATGCGTATTTTAAAGGCTGATACCACCAGCCATCTCGCCCAGCACAGAATGTAACTCACTACCAACAGGAAGGATGTTACTTTAAATACTACGAATGCATAATGCGGGGAAATCAATCTCTGTCCCTTTAACTAACAGCGTCATGGAAAGAGGGAAATGAATGACATTTAAACACCTGATTAACTTGGAACTGAAGTGTCTGAAACTCATAATAGGAGCTCCAGGAAAACAAAAAACTGAGCAATGTTACATTGTTTTGTTAACAAAAGAAATCTTGATTTAACTTTTAAAAGATAAATTGTTTAACAGGGATTCACACAGACTCACCCGACAGGCCGACTCAGGATCCACCCCTCAAGCACCGCGATTGGTTGCAGAACTCGCTGCTCCCTGGGCACTCCGACCTCTGAACTCTCTTCCTGTTGGTTCCCAGGGCAATCAATCACCACTCGCCAACATTACACTGCCAGATTAAGTTGAGGGGCTTGGAGGAAGAAATAAAACAAGACCGTGAACCTGAGTAAAGAAATAAAATGAGAAGCATAATGAAATAAACAAGGATAGACAATATAAACTGAAGGGTACAATCCGAAAGGGGGTGCATGAACAGTGAGACCTGCGGGTATATGTGGACAAATCACTGAAGGTGACAGGACAGGTTGGGAAAGCAGTTAAAAAAGCTGACAGGTTGCTGGGAATCACAGAGTACAAAAGCAAGGAGGTTATGATGAACCTTTGTAAAACACTGGTTCGGCCTCAACTGGAGCAGTGTGTCCAATTCTGGGCATCGCACATTAGGATGTGAAGGCCTGAGAGAGGGTGCAGAAAAGATTGACAAGAATGATTCACGAGATGAGGGACTTCAGTTCCGTGGATTGACTGGAGAAGCTGGGGTTGTTCTCCTTAGAGCAGAGAAGGTTGAGAGGAGAATTGATAGAAGTGTTCAAAATCATGAGGGGTGTGGACAGAGTAGATAGAGAGATACTGTTCCCACTGGCAGAAGGGTAGAGAATCAGAGGAGATGGATTTAAGGTGAATGGCAAAAGAACCAAAGGTGACATCAGAAAATCTATTTTACGCGGCGAGTGGTTAGGATCCGGAAAGCACGGCCTGAAAGGGTGGTGGAGGAAGACTCAATCACAGCTTTCAAAAAAAAAAGTTGGATAAGTATCTGAAAGAAAACATTTGCAGGGCTGGGGGAAGGGCAGGCAGTGGGACTAGCTGGGAGCAGGCAAGGGTTCGATGGGCCGAACGGCCTTCCGTGCTGTAACCATTCTCTGATTGTGTGAGCAGAACCACTCTGTTCCCTGACTCAATCTAAAGCCTTCCCGATTGTGAGCATCTCTGTTAAACCTGCCCTGCACCTTCACTGCTCCAAGGAGAACCACCCCAGATGCTGCAGCCATCATCTTATTGAATGGTAGCAGGCTCGAGGGGCCAAAGGGCCGACTCATCTCCTATTTCTGATGTTCTCATGTATTCATGTCACTGGTCCCCATCCTGCACCTGCTCCCTGCAGTAAGATGGCCGCCGCACATGCTCCCTGCCCTGCAGCGGGACAATGGAAAGTATTGTGACATCGAGGAAGCCCCGCCGCCCGTGGTGGGCGGCCCCGTGCTGCCCAAAGATGGCGGCCGAACTCCCGGCAAACCCCGACAGTAACCAAGGTCCGTCCCTGCCCGAAGGTGCCCCGCCGACTCGGCGGCCAAATCTCACCGCCCGCACGTGTCCATGAGAAGGTGAGTCCTCAGGGAGGCTGAGCGCGCTGCCCGGGCTGCTCATCCATCCTCCGCGTGGGGCAAAACATCGTCCGTCCGCAGCTAATCTCCCACAATAGGCTGGCCCCGCGCCTGCGCACAACTCCGCCTCGCCTCACCTGGGCCCCGAGCTCAAAGGCTGCGAGCGGAGCCCACCAACAAACCCCCCAACCGCAACACTCAGCCCGCAGCCAATGGCGAGGCGGCGCGGGGCACCAGCCCACCCAGCGCGCTGCTCCGCACCAATCAGTGGCAGGGGGGCGGGGCCACGGCACCAATCAATCACTGGTCCCTGAAGGTGCTGACTCTGGCTGGGTTTAGTTCGACACTCACTGGTTCCCCTCCCCTGAAGGTACTGACTCTGGCTGGGTTCAGTTCTACACTCACTGGTTCCCCTCCCCTGAAGGTACTGACTCTGGCTGGGTTCAGTTTTACACTCATTGGTTCCCCTCCCCTGAAGGTACTGACTCTGGCTGGGTTCAGTTCTACACTCACTGGTTCCCCTCCCCTGAAGGTACTGACTCTGGCTGGGTTCAGTTCTACACTCACTGGTTCCCCTCCCCTGAAGGTACTGACTCTGGCTGGGTTTAGTTCTACACTCACTGGTTCCCCTCCCCTGAAGGTACTGACTCTGGCTGGGTTCAGTACTACACTCACTGGTTCCCCTCCCCTGAAGGTACTTACTCTGGCTGGGTTCAGTTCTACACTCACTGGTTCCCCTCCCCTGAAGGTACTGACTCTGGCTGGGTTCAGTTCTACACTCACTGGTTCCCCTCCCCTGAAGGTACTGACTCTGGCTGGGTTCAGCTTTACACTCACTGGTTCCCCTCCCCTGAAGGTGCTGACTCTGGCTGGGTACAGTTCTACACTCACTGGTTCCCCTCCCCTGAAGGTACTGACTCTGGCTGGGTTCAGTTCTACACTCACTGGTTCCCCTCCCCTGAAGGTACTGACTCTGGCTGGGTTCAGCTTTACACTCACTGGTTCCCCTCCCCTGAAGGTGCTGACTCTGGCTGGGTACAGTTCTACACTCACTGGTTCCCCTCCCCTGAAGGTGCTGACTCTGGCTGGGTACAGTTCTACACTCACTGGTTCCCCTCCCCTGAAGGTACTGACTCTGGCTGGGTTCAGTTCTACACTCACTGGTTCCCCTCCCCTGAAGGTACTGACTCTGGCTGGGTTCAGTTCTACACTCACTGGTTCCCCTCCCCTGAAGGTGCTGACTCTGGCTGGGTTCAGTTCTACACTCACTGGTTCCCCTCCCCTGAAGGTACTGACTCTGGCTGGGTTCAGTTCTACACTCACTGGTTCCCCTCCCCTGAAGGTACTGACTCTGTCTGGGTTCAGTTCTACACTCACTGGTTCCCCTCCCCTGAAGGTACTGACTCTGGCTGGGTTCAGTTCTACACTCACTGGTTCCCCTCCCCTGAAGGTACTGACTCTGGCTGGGTTCAGTTCTACACTCACTGGTTCCCCTCCCCTGAAGGTACTGACTCTGTCTGGGTTCAGTTCTACACTCACTGGTTCCCCTCCCCTGAAGGTACTGACTCTGGCTGGGTTCAGTTCTACACTCACTGGTTCCCCTCCCCTGAAGGTACTGACTCTGGCTGGGTTCAGTTCTACACTCACTGGTTCCCCTCCCCTGAAGGTACTGACTCTGGCTGGGTTCAGTCCTACACTCACTGGTTCCCCTCCCCTGAAGGTACTGACTCTGGCTGGGTTCAGTTCTACACTCACTGGTTCCCCTCCCCTGAAGGTACTGACTCTGTCTGAGTTCAGTTCTACACTCACTGGTTCCCCTCCCCTGAAGGTACTGACTCTGGCTGGGTTCAGTTCTACACTCACTGGTTCCCCTCCCCTGAAGGTACTGACTCTGGCTGGGTTCAGAACCAGACACTGACATCATTTACTTTGTTCCTGCACCAAGATGGCCGCGCATGCGCGCTACCACTCACTGAATCAAAATGGAGTAACGCGGAACCTATCTTCCTGTACGAAGATGGCCGCCGTCAGCCTGGACTTGTGACCGGGAGAAAGCCCCGAAACTGCAACCGCCGATATTCCGGTTCTTATTCCGGGCTTGCGGCGAGCACCGGTTGTTTATGAAGCCTCCACGACTCCCTGCTGGTCGATTACTCCCCTCCGCTCCGCCGAAATGGACATTTCTCAGGAACATCTCAAAAACATGTCTCCTTCGCCATTACATGCACCGCGCATGCTCCAAACACTGCCTGGGCCCGCGCCTGCGCACTGTGCTCCTGTAGACTGGGTGTGGCACATTCTCTCCCGCGGGGCATGCTGGGTACATAGGACCATGAGAAATAGGAGCAGGAGTGGGCCAGATTCTGCACGTTTATATACAGAGTAAAGCTCCCTCTATTCTGTCCTAAAGAATCCCAGGGCAGGTACAGCACGGGTTAGTAACAATTTAAAGCTTGCTGTTCGCTGACTCATCAATCACTCCCAGGGCAGGTACAGCACATGTTAAATACACAGTAAGGATCCATCTGCACTGTCCCACCAGGTATTCCCAGGGTATGCACAGCACAGGTTACATACAGAATAAAGCTCCCTCTGCACTATCCCAAGAAACAATCCCAGGGCAGGTACAGCACAACTATTTTGTTGTTGACCTGTAAATCAAATGCATCCTGATTAAAGGAGGGAGGGGAACTATAACCGACAAAATAAACCAATTAAACTTTGGACAGTAAACTTAAATCAAATTAAAATTTGGTTGCTGGAGGTGATGATGCACTCCAGTCCCTCCGGTGCCGACCTCTTACAGAAGGCTGCAAGAGTACTGGTGGCAGGTACAGCACATGTCAGATACAGAGTAAAGCTCCCTCTACAGTGACCTATCAAACACTCCCAGGGCAGGTACAGCACGGGTTAGATACAGAGTTAAGCTCCCTCTGCACTGTCCCATCAAACACTGCCAGGCTATGTACAGCACATGTTAGATACAGAGTAAAGCTCCATCTACAGTGATGAATCAAACACTCACCGGTCAGGTACAGCACCGGTTAGATACGGAGTAAAGCTGCCTCTACACTGTCCCATTAAACACTCCCAGTGCAGGTACAGCATGGGTTAGATACAGAGTGAAGCTCCGTCTACACTGTTCCATCAAACACTCCCAGGGCAAGTACAGCATAATTTAGATGCAGCGTAAACTTCTCTCGAAACAGCCAATCCAAAAATGCACAGGACAGGCACAACACAGGTTAGGTACACATCATCATCATCACAGGCAGTCCGTCAAAATCGAGGAAGACTTGCTTACACTTGAAAGGTGAGTTCTTACGGAACTAAGCAATCCAGTACGGGAATTACAGTCTCTGTCACAGGTGGGACATCCAGTCGTTCAATGACAGGATGTGTGGGACTGGTTTGCCGCATGCTCCTACGCTTTTTTCTGCATGCTCTCGGCGATGAGACTCAGGGTGCTCAGAGCCCTCCCGGATGCACTTCCTCAACTTAGGGCAGACGTTTGTCAGGGACTCCCAGGTATCGGGGGGTTGTTGAATTTTATCAAGGAGGCTTTGAGGGTGTCGTTGAAAGGTTTCCTCTGCCCAATGTAGGCTCGCTTGCCATGTAAGAGTTCCGAGTAGAGCCTTGCATTGTGAGTCTTGTGTCAGACATATGAAAAATGTGTTGAGCCAGGGTATCCCTGGAGATTGAGCATGCAGTGTCCACCGGTAGACTCGTGGCCTTCCATGAGAGGTGAGCACCAGAGAGACTAGAGTGCATCATTCCAGAGGGAACCGAATTGTATTTTTAATTCATTTGATTTGATTTGACAAAAGTTACCTTTATGTTGATTTGTTAATTTGTGTTTTTAGTTCCCCAAAAAAACAAGGGGGCACTTTTATGAAAGTTTCTGGAGTGTGACGCCCCTCCACCCTTTAATCAGGGGGAACCTGATTATTGTTCTACTTAAAATAGTTGTGAACAATGTGGCCCACCCAATGCAGCTGGTCGAGTGTGGTCAGTCCTTTGATGCTGGGGATGTTACCCTGATCGAGGAAACACCAGGACTGGTTTGATGAGAATGGCCAGGTGATGCAAGAGCAAATTAATCACAAGCACAGGGTATTTCGAACCTAAAATAACAACCCAACTCGGGAGCAGCAAAGCAGCATTACAGACGGCTTAAGGCCGAATCCAAGAAAAAACCTGTGACCGAAAGCATAGATGGTGGGTGGAGAAATCACAGGAGTTTCAGCAGCTGGCCGACAGCCATGATGTGCGAGGATTCTTCATCGCAGTCAAGGCCACTTATGGCCCAAGCACCCAAGGCACCGCCCCATTGCTGGCCAAGAATGGGGAAACACTCATCAAGGACACTGAGGCAGACAGGACCAGCTGGAAGGAACACTTCGAAGCTGTCCTTAACCGAGACTCTGCCTTTGACTCGAGTGACCTCGACTCCATCCTGCAGCATGCTAACCGCCACCATCTCAGCAAAACCTAAGCCCTGCACGAGATAGAAAAGGCCATCCGCCAGCTCAAGAACAAAAGGCAATGGGAGCGGATGGAATCCCCGCTGAGGCACTAAAGTATGGTGGAGAGGCAATATTGGCATGAATGCATGACCTCATCTCTCTCATCTGGAAGGAGGAGAGCAGGCCTGGAGATCTCAGAGATGCAGTAATCGTGACCATCTTTAACAAAGGGGACAAGTCCGACTGTGACAATTACAGATGAGTCTCCCTGTTACCAGCCACTGGGAAAGTCATCGCTAGAATCCTCCTCAACCGTCTTCCCCTATGGCTGAGGACCTCCTCCTGGATTCACAATGTGGATTTCGTCCTCTACAGAGTACAACGGACATGGAGTAGATACAGATTAAAGCTCCCTCTGCACTGTCCCATCAGACACTCCCAGGGCAAGTAAAACATGGGTTATGTTATGTATGCAACCCTATGTAACCAGCAATCTACCGACATCAGAGGGCATAGCTGTTGGAGTCCCAAGGGATCCCAGCATCCCTTGGGAGCACTGTATATAACCAGGCCTCCCATGCTGTACGTGCACTCTGGAGTTAGAAAAAAGAGACCAAGATCACACTTACTCATGTCTACAGTACTCAATCACATTACTTTATTCTGGACATAACAATTGGCGACGAGATAATGAACCATCATGCGAAAATGCAGAGAACTGTTGGTATCCTGGAGAAATTCTCAGAAGGGGACGATTGGGAGGTCTTCATGCAGCGACTCGACTAATACTTCATGGCCAACGAGCTGGCAGGGAATGTGAATGCTGCCAAACAAAGGGCGATCCTCTTCACTCTCTGTGGGGCAACAACCTATGGCCTCATGAAGAATTTTCTTGCTCCGGTGAAACCAACAACCAAATCGTATGAAGAACTGTGTACGCTGGTCCAGGAGCACCTAAATCGGAAGGAGAGCATTCTGATGGCAAGGTATCGATTTTACACATGTCAACGGTCTGAAGGCCAGGATGTGGCGAGCTACGTTGGTGACATAAGGCACCTTGCAGGACATTGCGAATTTGATGGATGCGTGGAGTAAATGCTGAGAGATTTTTTGTGCTTGGCATTGGCCATGAGGATATCCTTCGCAAACTATTGACTGTTGAAACACCCCACCTGAGCAAAGCCATAACGATAGCCTAGGCATTTATGTCCACCAGCGACAACACCAAACAGATTTCACAGCATACAGATGTTTCGGCAAGTACTGTACACAAAGTAACATCGATTTCAGGCAGGAATGCATATGGCACAATGTGCACGCCTGCAGCTGCATGATCTCAGACGACTCAGAGTCTGCCATAAAGCGTTAATGCGAGGCAGTTAACAGCTTGTTGACACTGCGGAGGTGATCCTCGAGCCCATTAATGCAGCTTAAAACACTATGCGTTCAAAGGCTGTGGAGCAATGGGACACCTCCAGCGAATGTGCAGATGAGCTGCAAACACTGCAAAGCATCACATTGCATTGGAAGACCGATCCATGGTGGATCAAACTGAATTAGAGACCCAAACTGAGGAGGCAGAAGTGTACGGGGTACATACCTTCATCAGGAAATGTCCACCGATCATGTTAAATGTTGAACTGAATGGAATTCCGGTATCCATGGAATTGGACATGGGTGCGATTCAGTCCATCATGGGAAAAGGGCCTTTGACAGGCCCAAGCTGAGCCCCATTCACACCAAACTGAAAACTTACACTAAAGAGCTGATCCCTGTCATTGTCAGCACAGTATTACAAGTCTCTTATGATGGAACAGTACACTAACTACCACTAAGGATAGTGTCAGTAGATGGCCCCACACTATTCGGCAGAAGCTGGCTGAGAAAAATATGCTGGAACTGGGATGGCATCTGAGCGCTTTCATCCATCGATGATGCCTCATGTTCCCAGCATCTGAGCAAGTTTCCATTGTTGTTTGAGCCAGAGATCGGAAGTTTCTTGAGGGCGAAGGTGCAGAACCACTTGATTCACCGTACATGACCCATCCATCACAAGGCAAGGACAGTGACATATATGATGCGAGAGAAAGTGGAGATCGAGTTAGACAGGCTGCAACGAGAGGGCCAGTCAGGTTGTTCTGGTTCTCATGGGCGATGTCACGGTCAGAATTTGCGGGGACTATAAAGTAATGATTAACCATTTTTCGGTGCAGGACCAGTACCCGCAACCCAAGGCAGACAAACTATTTGTGACACTGGCAGGAGAAAAGACATTTACCAAGTTGGACCTGACCTCGGCCCACATGATGCAGGAGCTGGCGGAATCTTAAAAAGGCCTCACCTGCATCAACACGCAAAGGTCTGTTCATCGACATTAGATGCCCGTTTGGAATTCGATCGACAGTGGCTATTTTTCAAAGGGACATGGAGAGTCTGCTAAAGTCGGTTCTGCACATTATGGTTTTCCAGGATGATATACTGGTCACAGGTCGGGACACCATCGAGCACGTGCAGAACGTGGAAGAGGTTCTAAGTCGGCTAGATCATGTGGGACTCAGGTTGAAACGCTCGAAGTGTGTTTTCTTGGCGCCAAAGGTCGCGTTCTTAGGGAGAAGAATCGTGGCCGATGGCATCAGACCCACTGACACCTTAGACGGAGGCCATCAAGAATGCGCCGAGTCCACAGAACGTGACGGAGCTGTGGTCCTTCCTGGGGCTCCTCAATTATTTTGGTAATGTCCTACCCGGGTTAAGCACCTTGCTAGAACCTCTACACATGTGGCTGCGCAAAGGAGATTATTAGGCATGGGGGAGATCAAAAGAGACTGCTTTTGAGAAAGCCCAAAATCTGTTATGTTCCAACAAACTGCTTGTCCTGTATGATTCATGAAAATGTTTAGTACTAGCTTGCGATGCATCTTTGTACGAGCACGGGCGTGTGTTACAATATGTAAACGAATTGGGAACATTGCAACCGGTCGCCTATGCGTCCAGGAGCTCGTCCAAGGCCGAAAGGACCTACAGCATGATTGAAAAAGAAGGTCTGGCATGCGTTTACGGGGTGAAAAAATGCACCAGTATCTGTTTGGGCTTTAGTTCGAGTTAGAAACTCACCATAGGTCGCTCATATCGCTATTCACAGAGAGAAAAGGTATTAACACAAATGCTTCTGCTCACATCCAAAGATGGGTGCTCACGCTGTATGCATATACGTATGTAATTCACCACTGGCCAGGCACAGAGAACTGCACTGATGCCCTCAGTCGGCTACTTTTCCCACCACCGGGGTGGAAATGGCACAGCCTGCAGACTTGCTCTTGGTGATGGATGCATTTGAAAATGAAAAGTCACCCATTACGGCCGCGAGTTGAGGACCTGGACCAGCCAGGATCCTTTACTGTCCCTTGTAAAAACGGTGTCCTCCATGGGAGCTAGTCCTGCGCCCCAGCGGAGATGCATGAAGAGATCAAGCTGTTCCAACAGCGTAAAGACGAAATGCCCATACGGACTGTCTTTTGTGGGGTAATCACGTAGTTTTGCCCAAGAAAGGCAGGGAAATGTTCAATCGCGACCTACACTGTGCCCACCCAGGCATAGTAAAGATGAAAGCTATAGCCAGACCCCATGCGTGGTGGCCCGATATCGACTCAGATTTGGAGTCTTGCGTGTGCCAAGGCACGACTTGCTCGTAACTCAGCAGTGCACCGAGGGCCACCCAAGTTTGTGGTCATGGCCCTCCAAACCGTGGTCTAGGATCCACGTTGACTTTGCCGGCCCATTTCTAGGCAAAATGTTCTTCGTTCTTGTGGATGTTTATTCTAACTGGATTGAGTGTGTAATAATGTCTGTAAGCACGTCCACTGCCACCCTCGAAAACCTACGAACCACGCACGGCCTGCCTGATGTCCTTGTCAGCGACAACGGGCCGTGCTTCACCAGCGCTGAATTCAAGGAATTCATGACACGCAACGGGATCAAGCACATCACATCTTTACCGTTCAAGCCCGCATCCAATGGCCAGACAGAACGTGCAGTCCAACGCATCAAGCAAAGCTTGAAATACATGTCAAAAGGCTCCCTGCAGAACAACCTGTCCCGAGTGCTGCTCAGCCACTGCACCAGACACCATTCCCTCACCGGGGTTCCCCAGCTGAGCTGCTCCAGAACAGGGTGCTCAAAACAAGGCTTTCTCTCGTTCACCCTGATCTCCATGATCAAGTCGAGGGCAGGCAGCATCAACAAAGCATGTACCATGATCACACAAATTTGTCACGCGATATTGAAGTCAATGACCCTGTATTTGTGCTCAACTATGGATCTGGTCCCAAATAACTTGCTGGCACTGTCATAGCCAAAGAAGGGAGGAGGGTGTTTCAGGTCAAACTCGCAAATGAAATAACTTGCAGAAAGCATTTGGACCAAACCAAACTGCGATTCACAAACAGCCACAAGCAACCAAGTTCGACCATCCGACACACACGCAAGTGGCAACCAACATCATGGTTGACCACGTAGCTGAACTCATCATCCCCAGCAGCCCGGCAAGGTCAGCTGCGCAGCAGACCAGCGAAGAACCAACCAACTCACCTGCATCTGCATTTGTACCGAGACGATCGACTTGGGAGCGAAAAGCCCCAGATCGCCTCAACTTGCAAATAAGTGTACTATTGACTTTGGGAGGGAGTGATGTTATGTATACAACCCTATGTAACCAGAATTCTACCACCACCACAGGGCGTATCTGTTGGAGTCCCAAGGGATCACAGCGTCGCTTGGGAGCACTGTATATAAGCAGACATTCCATGTTGTACGTGCACTCTGAAGTTAGAATAAAGAGACAGGTCACACTTATTCACGTCTACAGTACTCAATCACTTTACTTTTTCTGGACTTAACAGGTTAAATATAGAATAAAGCTCCCTCTATACTGTTCCGTCAAACGTTTCCAGTGCAAGTACAGCACAGGTTAGACACAGACTACATCTCCCTCTAACTTGTCCCAGCAATTCCAGGGCAGATACAGCATCTGTTAGATGTCGAGAAAATTTCCCTCTATACTGTTCCAGTGGATATTCGTGGGGCTGGTGTAGCACGCGTGAGATACAGAGTAAATCTCCCTCTACACTGTCCCATCAAACACTCCCAGGACAGATACAGCATAGGTTCGAGACAGAGTAAAGATTCCTCTACACTGTCTCAGTAACCATTCCCTGGGCAGGTACAACCAAGCTCATGGTCTTCAGGGCTGTAGTAATACCCGCCATCCTGTATGGCTCAGAGGCATGGACACTGTGCAGTAGACAATTTTTCTCGCTGGAGATTTATCACCAATGGTGTCTCCGCAAAATCCTACAAATCACCTGGCAGTACAGCCACACCAACATCAGCGACCTCGTCCAGGCTAACGTCCCCAGCATTGAAGCACTGAACACACTCGATTAGCTGCGCTACACAGACCACATGGTTCGCATGCCAGACACGAGACTCCCAAAGCAAGTGCTCTATGCGGAGCTTCTTCACGGAAAATGAGCCAAAGGTGGGCAGCGGAAAGGTTACAAGGACACCCTCAAAGCCTCCCTGATAAAGTGTGAGATCCCCACTGACATCTGGGAGTCCCTGGCCAAAGACCACTCTAAGTGGAGGAAATGCATCCGGGAATCTCATCGCCAAGAGCATGCAGAAAACAAGTGCAGGCAGTGGAAAGAGCGTGCTGCAAAGCAGTCCCTTCCTTCAACGACTATGTGTCCCACCTGTGACAGAGTCTGTGGCTTTCGTATTAGACTGTTCAGCTACCAAAGAATTCACTTCATGTGTGGAAGAAAGTCTTCCTCGATTCCGAGGGACTGCCTATGATGATGATGAGGACAACACAGGTTAGATGCAGAGTAAAGCTCCCTCTACAATGTCACACCAGACATTCCCAGGCAGATACAGCTTTGGTTCTTGAAGGTTAAATCTCCCTCTAGCCTGTCCCAAACACTCCCAGGGTAGGTACAGCATTGGTTAGATACAGAGTTAATCTCCCTCTACACTGTCCCATCAAACACTCGCAAAATAGGCACAGCATGGGTTAGTCAGAGAGTAAAACTCCCCATAGACTTATCCATCAAACACTCCCATCGCAGTTACGGCATGGGTTAGATATAGAGGACAACTCCTGCGACATTGTCCCATCAAACACTCCCAGCGCAGGTACAGCACTGGTTACATTCACTGTAAAGCTCCCCCGACCCTGTCCATCAAACACTTCCAGGACAGTAAAGCACGGGTTAGATACAGAGTAAATCTCCCTCTACACCGTCCCATTAAACACACCCAGGGGATGAACAACACGGGTTAGATACTGAGTAAAGCTCACCCTACACTCTTCTATCAAACACTCCGTGGAAAGATGCAGCACGGATTAGCTAAGAGAGAAAAGCTTGCTTTCCACTATCGCATCAAGAACTGCCAGAGCAGGTACAGCATGGGTTAGACAGAAAGGTTTAGGCTGGGTTTTCCAGAACTTGGGGCCTGGGCAACAGAAGGTACAGCCACCAATTATAATCAGGGATGCTCAGGAAGACAGATATTTCAAGGGTGGGGTGGGGTGGGGGGGGTGGGCGGAGGGGTGGGGGGGCGGGGCTGGTGGTGGTGTGGTGCTGGTTGGGGCTGGAGGTGTTTACAGAGCTCGGGAGGGGCGAGGCCATGGAGAGTTTTGAAAATAAGTATTGAATTCTGAAATCAAAGCGTTTCTGAACCAGAATCCAATGTATTTCAGCGAGCACAGGGCTGATGGGTGAGCTGGACTTGGTGAGAGTTAGGGCACGGGCAACCGAATTTTGGATCAACTTAAGTTTATGCAGGTGAGAATGTGGCAGGAGTGCGTTGTAATAGTCAAGTCCAGAAGTAACAAAGGCAGGGATGAGGTGTCAGCAGCGGATGAGCTGAGGCAAGGGCGATGTTACAGAGCTGCAAATATGCATTTTTAATTATGGTGTGGATTTATGGTCAAAAACATACTTCAGGGTTAAGTATGGCACCAAGGTTGCAAACATTCCGGTTCAGGCGCAGACACAAGTTGGGGAGAGGGATTGAGTCGGTGGCCAGGGAACTGAGTTTGTGGCAATGAAAATTACAAATTCAGAATATTTCACAGACTATCACGTGCAAATTGTGTGGATGCATTTTAAAATTCAATCGGTTCCACAACCAGGTTACAGAAAGTAACGGATTTCAAATCTTATGCAAGGCAGTTCAATAAAGGGGCGGTTCAAAGGATTTCAGCTGAGTTTAAAGTAAGAAACTGCAGTTAAGTCTACTACAACTACAACTCGTGTACTCAAACGGAACAAGTTTGGGGTTTGATATAATAGAAGGTGAACTAGGTGAGAAGTGATGTAAGTGAGATGAAGAAAAAGCACTAAAATGGAACAGTCGGTAACAGAACATCAATTAGTCTCCTCTGATCATGGAGGAATCAAATATTCGACACACTGTGTTTGAAAGGAAGATAATTTGTTCAACATTTATACAAGATATTAATCTCCAGCCCCCATATATAGGGGTTATTAAGAGAATTAAAAACAAACAAGAGCTGCCACAATGAACATGGTTCAGTGCCCAAAGCAATCCCAGTAAATCTTGTTCCAGTTACAAATGCAGCTTTTCTCCTCAGACCATTTAAAACTGAGATGCGGAGGAATTTCTTCTCTCAGAGGGTTGTAATCTGTGGAATTCTCTGCCCCAGAGAGCTGTGGAGGCTTGGTCATTGAATATATTTAAAGCTGATGTAGACAGGTTTAACAGAGTTGCTCACACTTAGGAAGGCTTTAGATTGAGTCAAGGAACAGAGTGGTTCTGCTCACACAATCGGAGAATGGTTGCAGCACGGAAAGCCATTCGGCCCGTCGAGCCCTTGCCGGCTCCCAGCTAGTCCCATTGGCCGCCCTTTCCCCCGATCCAGCAAATGTTTTCTTTCAGATACTTATCCAATTCCCTTTTGAAAGCTGTGATTGAGTCTGCCTCCACCACCCTTTCAGGCGGCGCATTCCAGATCCTAACGACTCACTGCATAAAATAGATTTTTCTTACATTATCTTTGGTTCTTCACCTCATCCACTTTAAATCCGTCTCCTCTGGTTCTCGACCCCTCCACCAATGGGAACAGTATCTCTCTATCTACTCTGTCCGGACCCCTCATGATTTTGAACTCCTCTGTCAATTCTCCTCTCAACCTTCTCTGCTTCAAGGAGAACAACCCCAGCTTCTCCAGCCAATCCACGTAACTGAAGTCCCTCATCTCGTGAATCATTCTTGTCAATCTTTTCTGCACCCTCTCCAAGGCCTTCACATCCTAATCTGCGGTGCCCAGAATTGGACACAACGCTCCAGTTGAGACCGAACCAGTGTTTTACAAAGGTTCATCATAACCTCTTGGCTTTTGTACTCTGTGATGCTCAGGATCCTGCAAGCATTTTTAACTGCTTTCCCAACCTGTCCTGCCACCTTCAGCGATTTGTCCACATATACCCGCAGGTCTCATTGTTCATGCATCCCCTTTAGGAATGTACCCTTTAGTTTATATTGTCTCTCCTAGTTCAAAAAAATCATGCTTTTCTAATTGTATTTTTCAACTCAGTTTCATGGCCTCATTTTATTTCTTCCTCCGAGCCCCTCAACTTAATCTGGCAGTGCAATGATGGCGAGTGGTGATTGATTGCCCTGGGAACCAACAGGAAGAGAGGTCAGAGACCGGAGGGCCAAGGAAGCAGCGTATTCTGCAACCAATCACGGTGCTTGAGGGGTGGATCCTGAGTCGGCCTATCGGGTGAGTTAAACAATTTATCTTTTAAAAGTTAAATCGAGATTTCTTTTGTCAAAAAAACAGTTTAACATCTGTCAATAATTGATTTCCATTTATGAGTTCCTATTATGAGTTTCAGACACTTCAGTGCCAAGTGGACCAGGTATTTAAAGATCATTCATTTCCCTCTTTCCATGCCGCTGTTAGTTAATGGGACAGAGATTGATTTCCTCTCATTATGCATGCGTAGTAATAAACGTAACATCCTTCCTGTGGAAGTGAGTTATATTCTGTGTTGGCGAGATGGCTGGTGGCATCAGCCTTTAAAATACACATTCTCTTGTTCAAATCTCTCCACGGTCTCTCCCTTCCCTATCTCTGTAACCTCCTCCAGCCCACAAACCCTCTTAATAGTTTGTTTTCTTTGGAACAGAGGAGGCTGAGGGCAGACATTCATGAGTTGCATAAAATTATGAGGGGCCTAGATAGAGTGGATAGTAAGGACCTATTTCCCTTCGCAGAGAGTTCAGCAACCAGCAGAACCGTTTAGTCAGTACATAGCAAGCCCAGCAAGCGAGGGGGAAGTTCTGGACTTAGTATTAGGGACTGAAGCTGGGCAGGTGGAAGGGGTATCATTGGGAGAGCATTGGTGCTAGTGATCGGAATTCAGTTAGATTTAGGGTAGCTATGGAAAAGGACAAAGATAGACCAGGAATAAAAGTTCTCAATTGGGGAAAAGCCAATTTTACAAAACTGAGATGTGGTTTAGCCAAAGTGGACTGGAAACAGCTACTTGAAAAGGTGAGAGATTAGGAAATGTTGCTGTTCAGAGGGACCTTTGTGTCCATGTACACGAATCACTGAAAGTTAAAATGCAGGCACAGCAAGCAATTAAGAAAACAAATGGTATGTCGGCCTTTATTACAAGAGGAGTTGAGGATAATAGTAAACACAAGAAAAGGAACATAAGAAATAGGAACTGAAGTAGGCCATACCCATCAAGCCTGCTCCGCCATTCAATAACATCATGGCTGAACTGATCAGAGACTCAGCTCCACTTACCCGCCCGCTCTCCATAAACCCTTATCCCCTTATCATTTAAGAAACTATTTCTGTCTTAAATTTAATCAATGTCCCAGCTTCCACAGCTCTCTGAGGCAGCGAGTTCGACAGATTTACAACCCTCTGAGAGAAGAAATTTCTCCTCATCTGTTTTAAATGGGCGGCCCCTTCTTCTAAGATCATGCCCTCTATTTCGAGTCTCCCCCCATCAGTGGAAACATCAGCTCTGCATCCACCTTGTCAAGCCCCCTCATAATCTTATATTTTTTGATAAGATTACCTCTCATTCTTCTTAATTCCAATGAGTCGAGGCCCAAACTACTCAACCTTTCCTCATAAGTCAACCTGCTGATCCCTTATATGAACCTAGTGAACCTTCTCTGAACTGCCTCCAAAGCAATTATATCCTTTTGCAAATATGGAAAACAAAACTGCATGCAGTATTCCAGGAGTGGCCTCGCCAAAACCTTATATAGCTGCAGCAAGACTTCCCCACTTTTATACTCCATCCCCTTTGCAAAAAAGGTCAAGATACCATTGGCCTTCCTGATCACATGCTGTACCTGCATACTATCCTTTTGTGCTTTATGCACAAGTAACCCCAGGGCCTGCTGTACTGCGGCACTTTTCAATCTTTCTCCATTTAAATAATAACTTGTTCCTAGACATCTTACTGCAATTATATAGGACCCTGGTGAGACTACACCTGGAGTATTGTGTACAGTTTTGATTGCTTACCTCAGGAAGGACGTACTTACTATTGAGGATGGCAACGAAGGTTCACCAAACTGATTCCTGGGATGGGGGATTGTCCTGTGAGGAGAGATTGAGTAGACTAAGCCGATATTCTGTACAGGATTAGAAGAATGAGAGGTGATCTCAATTTAAAACATAGAAAATTCTTACAGGGCTTGACAGTGCAGATCAGAGGTGTCAAACATACGGCCCGCGGGCCAGACACGGTCCCGCAAGCCCCTTCCTCCGGCCGCCACGTGTTTTAATTTATATGACCCCTCCCCGCCCCAGTCCCGATCTTTTGATTGCTGACTGGAACACAACCTGAATTTGTCGGCCGTCACGGAACAGGAGGAGGGGGAGGGAGGCACGGGGAAGGTCAGTTGGTGTCCACGGGGAGCAATTCTGGGACAACGAGGGCACTCACACGGACTGTCAATGGGAGATAAGCTTTGAGTGAGGCAGTGAGTTGATAAATACCAAGAGAGAGGGGGAGAAGTGTCTCTGGAAATCCAGGTGATGTAACAGATGATGGGGGTTACTGCAGGGTAGGTAGTGAGGGGGTTGTGTGCCTGCACTTCTCCCCCCTCCTCGGCCCCAGTGAGGCGCTGATTTTGAAATTCTCAGCCTCCTATTCAAACCCCTCGATGGCCCCGCCCCTCCCTATCTCTGTAACCTCCTCCAGCCCCTACACCCCTCCCTATCTCTGTAACCTCCTCCAGCCCCGACTCCCCTCCTTCTCTCTGTAACCTTCTCCAGCCCTACAACCCTCCCTATCTCTGTAACCTCCTCCAGTCCCTACTCCCCTCCCTATCTCTCTAACCTCTTCAAGCCCCTACACCCCTCCCTATCTCTCTCCTCTTCGAGCCCCTGCAGCTCCCCCTATCTCTGTAACCTTGTTAGGGTTAACTTCAAACCACCACTAGGATTCTGTTAGCCTTAAAGTAAATGAAGGTTTTATTAATACAAGCCGGCAGGGGAGCTATCCTTGAAGGAATGCTCGAAGATACTGCCAGAGACATCTTACTTTATACAGTTTCAGATTATAGCATTAAGTAATTACGCAAGTTATAATTAATACATGCTGATTGATTAATACATGATTGATTGGTACAGCGCTTCCTCCAATCTGGCTTCTATATGCCTTAATTGGCAATTCCAAATACATGTTGTTATGATTCTTTTATTTAACTCTTATTTAGTGATACAATTCAAATTCTATGTTATCTGTATCCGTGCCCAGCTCCCTTTGGTCTATGAATTGGAACTTCTGCTCCTCTGTGGAAGGCATTCCACACATCCTTCCCACAGTCAGAAAAACAGGCTGTGGAATCCATTTTAAAAACCTGTTAACTCCATTTTAAAACATCGCAATTGTACTTATTAAATGTAATTACAATTTGTAATCTGCCATTTCATTCCCTCCTGTTGGTCCCTGATTATTTCTAAATAATCAGCTGACCACATATATGTTCTGAGCCATCTGTTGGAAATGGTGATATCAAGTCCATATCCCTGGGATCGCTCGTAGTTCCATCTTTTGCGGAGTCTTTACATACCACCCTTGACCATTTCCCTGGGATATTGGCACGCCACTTATATTTCTTTTTGTACATACAGTGCATAAGCTCGGGGGTCTTGGTTGTTTCCCTAACGCATTACAAAGTCATTCGCATCCCTATCATGCCTACATTACATAATTAATGAGGCTGTTTGCTGTTCGGCTAGAACCATGTGGTTGTATATCTCTCTGATCTTACACATCAGATATAGTTGGATCACGACACATATCCCTAAGTCTACCATTATTGCCACAATTGAATGCCACATCAATTTGAGGACCTCGTAGGCTTTAGGTGACCAGCCCTTAAAAATATCCCACCATGAACAACAATTTCCCTCTCCCTGCCTTATCCTGTCCTGATTCCTATGGCTCCGGTCTCGGTTTTGTTGATCAGTCGATAGCATTGGGACACTCACGACTCAAATCATGTATTTATGCCGTTTTTTTGTTTGATTCACCCTCTTTGGAATTACCAAAGGCTTTCTGCGTTCTTGGTTACGGGTCTTGGCCAATCTCTTCTTTCTGCGTCTCTTGTATCTGCCTGTACAGTCTCCCAGTAGCATCAACACCACTATCAGCTGCACTAGCACTAACACCTGAGATATAATTCTAATCCCTATCTTGTAACTTTGATCGGGTAAGCCTTGCCTATCTTTGCACTTGTTACATAACATCACCAACCAACTCAAGGCTATTACTATCTTTACTGCCACTAGGGTATGGGAAAGGATCCTTATCCAGGGATGTATAATCTCAAGTACCAAGGCGGGTTTTTCAGGTTATCCTTTATTTCACTGTCCAGTTCTTCTGCGTTCTCCTTCAGCTCTTAATATCTTTTAATGTTATTTCTTGAGCTCAGTTAAATCTTCAAGTAACAGGGAAATTGATTGTGCTTGCTCTTCCATGTAAACATCAATATCTTGCTTAATCTCTTCGCTTATATTTCATGTCATTTTCTTCCTGGCATGTCATGCGTGCTCTTCTCGCTGCCACCGACAGTCTTGGAGTAACGTAAGTTCCCAGGCTAGTTACCACAGAATATTCTCCTCGCACTTGATAGTTGTAATGTAGGTTTGGGCAGGGTTTATTCCAATGACGCATCCTTCCGTAGTATTGTCAAACCCGCAGCTATCCTGCTCCCGTCTCCCACTGGATGAGGACCTATAGTTAGGCTTCCTCCTCTCCGGCAAACAGATAAAGATATTCCCCTTATATTTCCATTCTTTTTGATCTCATACTCGTCCATCGCGGATGTACTCTTCCCCTCGTATTATGTTTGTTTCCCCTCACATCCTCCTGTAACCGCATACACCCTTGTCATTCCTTTCAAAAAGGGCCACATTACAGCAAAAGTCTAAAGGGACAAAGTGTGTTAAAAAGACAAGCCTGAAGGCTCTGTGCCTTAATGCGAGGAGTATTCATAATAAGGTGGACAAATTAACTGCACAGGCAGCAATGCATGAATATGATACAATTGGCACCACGGAGACATGGCTGTCCTAAGGCTGTGTCCCCTGGTTCTGGACTTCCCCAACATCGGGAACAAGCTACCCCGCATCTAACCTGTCCCGTCCCGCCAGAATCTTTATGTTTCTATGAAATCCCCTCTCATCCGTCTAAACTCCAATGTATAAAAACCCAGTTGATCCAGTCTCTCCTCACATGACAGTCCAGCCATCCCGGGGATTAGTCTGGTGAACCTTCGCTGCACTCCCTCACCAGCAAGAACGTCCTTCCTCAGATTAGGAGACCAAAACTAAACACAATATTCCAGGTGAGGCCTCACCAAGGCCCTTTACAACTGCAGTAAGAGTCTGTTGAATCTGCATTTTACTGTAACTCTGTGACATTCTGAACTGATAAAGAAATGGAATCGTGAAATGTATCTGTGTCTCTCAGTCTCTGCCTCACTCTCTACCTCTATCTCTTTAGAGATCTGTGCATGAGTTTGCGTGTTTGAGTCTTTGTCTCCCTCACTCTGCCTCGCTCTGACTCACTCTTTCTCTCCCTGTTTCTCTGTTTGTCTCGGTCTATCAATCTGCCCGTGTCTTTCTCACAGTGTCCAGTTCTGTTGCAGTGGGATTCTCTCAGTCTCTCTGTCTGACTGTCTCTCTCTTTCCCATCATTACTGTCTGTCTATGTCTCTGCCTGCCTGTCTCTCTTTGCCTGTCTCTGTTCGATCCTGTCTCTAACCTGTTGAGTATTTCCATTATTTTCTGTTTTTATCTCTGTCTTTCTCTCTCTATCTTCTCTCACTCTATCTCTCTCTCTCTTTGTGGCTTTCTTTGTCCATGTCTTTGTCTTTGTCTCTGGTTTTCCATTACTATTTGCCTCCCTCTCTTTATGGAGCACACACACACACACATCTCTGTGTATGTGTATGTTTGAGTCTTTGTCTCACTCAGTCTGCCTATCCCTCTCAGTCTCACACTTGATCTCTCTCTATTTCTCTAGCTCGCTGGCTGTCTCTCCCTGTTTCTCTGTTTGTGTCTGTCTCTCAATGTGTCTGTCTCTTTCTCATGGTGTCCAGTTCTTTTCACAGCTCGATTCCTGCTGTCTCAAAATCTACACCCGTCAGTACCTCATTAGTATAGTCGTGAGTATCCCCGCCTGTCACACGGGAGGAAGCATTTTCGAAATGTAGAATTGTACTTCTGTTATTCGATATAGATTATTATTAAAAGTTCCAGAGCAACATAGAAGAGTAAAAATACAGCAAGAGGAGATTGGCTCTTCCAGATTTTTAGGAAACAGATACTTTTTCAGGACTCTGCGGCGTTCTGATGCAGAGAGATGGATGATTGAGTTTTGTCTGAGTAACATTTAAAGAGGCAGAAACCCAGTAGTCGTGCCTGGGTGATTAAGGCGATGGACCAAGAAACCCATTGGGGTTTCCCCGCGCAGGTTCGATCCTGCTGACTACCGATTTCAGCATTTTTCATTCCATTTCACAATTTAACCAGATCCCTGCAAAACGGATCCTGAGTTAGGAGGAATAACGTCCCACACCTTTCAACACTGACATTTTTTTCTCATGTTCATTAATTTGCAATATTCACGATACATACGGATAGAAAAACGCAAAAATCAGCCAAATTAGCGAAAGTGATTCAGCCTATCTATCCCTCTTTATGTCTCAGGCACTCTGTGTATGTCCGTTGGTGCGTGTATATTTTTGGTTATGTGTGTGTGTGTGTGTCTCTGTGTCTGTCTATCTGTATGTATGTCACTGTGTATGTGCAACTGTCTTTGGATATCATCACCATGAATTTGGTATGTACTGGAACTTTTTAAAAAGACTTGGGGAAAATAATACAGTTGTGAGATTTGATATCGGCTTTGCTTCAGCGGCAGCATTTTCGACTTCAAGTCCCACTCCTGAGACTTGAGCGTATAATCTTGGCTGACACTCAAGTGCAGTACTTTCGGAATTTTACATTGTTGAAGCTGTTGACTTTTGGATGAAATGTTAAATTGAAGCTCCGTCTGCTCTCTCCGGTGAATGTGAAAGTTCCCACAGCATTATTAGATAAAGAATAGTGAGTTGCCCCGTGTCACTTTTATATAAATATTCTGAAATGCTCACTGAAAACCTGTGTGTATGCGTGTGTCTGTGGGGGTGGAGCTCAAGCCCAGCTTCTTACAGAGACAGAATGTTAAGGTTCACAAGTCCACAATGGCCGAGTGTATAAGTCATTGCATTTAGGATCTAATGGGTTTATACCGCGTGGGTTCGAACCCCACTTCTGGTAACTCTTGAATTTAACACCGATTTTCTCCCATCCTACTCAGTGTTACCTGAATGTCTTCTGTTGAATCTGTAACTCTGTCACACTCTCAACTGACAAAGAAATGGGATTGTGAAATCTATCTGTGCCTCCTACTCTCTGTCTTCAGAGAGCCCTGTATGTGTTTGAGTCTCTGTCACTCACTGACTCACTCTGTCTAAGGAACGACAAGCTGAATTCAGGGAGCTCGGAGTTAAATTAAAAAGCAGGACCTCAAAGGTCGCAAACTCAGGATTGCTACTAGTGCCACCTCCTAGTAGGAGCAGGAATCGCAGGATAGCTCAGATGAATGTGTGGCTTGAAATGTGGTGCAGATGGGAGAGCTTCAAGTTCCTCGGACTTTGGAACGAGTTCTGGCGGAGGTGGGACCAGAACTAAACCGGAAGGTCTGCACCTGGGCAGGACCAGAACCAATGTCCAACGGGGAGTGTTTGCTCGTGTTATTAGGGAGGGTTTAAAGTTATATGGCAGGGCGACGGGAGACAGAGGGAAGCAGAATGGGCGCAGAACGAAAGATTAAAAGTAAAGGTGGAGGGCAGAGAATCCCACCGCAAAAATCAAATAAGGCCACTTTACAGTAAAATTCCAAAGGGTCAGAATATATTAAAATAACAAGCATGAAGGCTCTGTGCCTCGTTGCGAGAAGTATTCGTAAAAAGGCGGATGAATTAACTGCACAAGCAGCAATTACTGTATATGATATAATTAGCTCCAGGGTGACCAAGGCTGGGAATTCAACATTCAGGAAGCACAGACAGAAATGAAAAGGTGTTGGGGTAGCATTGTTGGTTAAAGAGGAAATTAAGGCAATAGTTAGGAACGACATTAGCTTGGATGATGTGGAACATGTATGGGTGGAGCTGCGGAATACCAGTGGGAAGAAAACGCGAGAGGAGTTGTGTACAGATCAGCAAACAGTAGTAGTGCGGTTGGGGACAGCATCAAACAAGAAATTAAGGATGCGTGCCATAAAGATACAGCAGTTATCAAGGGCGACCTTACTCTACATGTAGATTGGGCTAACCAAACAGGAAGCAATACGGTGGAGGAGGATTTCCTCGAGCGTATTTGGGATGGTTTTCTCGACCAATATATCGAGGGACCATCTGGAGGGATGGCCATCCTAGACTGGGTGGTGTGTAATGAGAAAGGACAAATTAGCAATCTTGTTGTGCGAGGCCCCTTGGGAAGTGTGACCATAATAAGGTAGAATTCTTTATTAAGGTGGCGAGTGACACAGTTAATTCAGAGACATGGGTCCTGAACTTAAGGAAATGAAACTTCGATGGTATGAGATGTGAATTGGCTAGAATAGACTGGCGAATGATACTTAAATGGTTGACGGTGAATAGGCCATGGCAAACATTTAAAGATCACATAGACGAACTTCAACAATTGTATTTCCCTGTCTGGAGTAAAAATAAAACGGGGAAGGTGGCTCAACCGTAGCTAACAAGCGAAATTAATGATAGTGTTAAATGCAAGGAAGAGGCATATAAATTGGCGAGAAAAAGCCACAACCTGAGGACTGTGAGACATTTAGAATTCAGCAGAGAAGGACAAAGTGTTTAATTAGGAGGGGGAAATTAGATTTTAAGAGGAAGCTTGTTGGAAACATAAAAAAGTTCTATAGATATGTGAAGACAAAAAGATTAGAGAAGACAAACGTAGGTCCCTTGCAGTCAGATTCAGGTGAATTTATAATGGGGAACAAAGAAATGGTAGACCAGTTGAACAATTACTTTGGTTCTGTCTTCACGAAGGAAGACACGCATAACCTTCCAGAAATGCTAGGGCACCGAGGATCTAGCGAGAAGGAGGAACTGAAGGAAATCCTTATTCGTCAGGTAATTGTGTGAGGGAAATTGATGGGATTGAAGACCGATAAATCCCCGGGGCCTGATAGTCTGCATTGGAAAGTACTTAAGGAAGTGGCCCTAGAAATAGCGGATTGATTGGTGATCATTTGCCAACAGTCCATCGACTCTAGATCAGTTCGTATGGGCTGGAGAGTAGCTAATGTAACACCACACTTTAAAAAAGGAGGGAGATAGAAAACGGATAATTATAGACCGGTTAGCCTGACATCAGTAGTGGGGAAAATGGAAAATCAATTATTAAATATGAAATAGCAGCGCATTTGGAAAGCAATGACAGGATCGGTCCAAGCTGCATGAATTTATAAAAGGGAAATCAAGCTTGACAAATCTTCTGGAATTTATTGAGGATGTAACTACTTTAGTGGACAAGGGGAACCGGAGATTGTGGTGTATTTACTTTCAAAAGGCTTTCAACAAGGTCCCACACACGTATTGGTGTGGAAAATTAAAGCACATGGTATTGGGGGTAATGTACTGACGTGGATAGAGAACTCGTTGGCAGACAGGAAGCAATGAGTCGGGATAAACGGGTCCTTTTCAGAAAAGCAGGCAGTGACTAGTGGGGTGCCACAGGGCTCAGTGCTGGGACCCCAGCTATTTACAATATACATTAATGATGTAGATGAAGGAATTGAGTGTAATATCTTCTTGTTTGCAGATGAGACTAACAGGGCGGCGGTGTGAGCTGTGAGGAGGACGCTAAGAGGCTGCAGGGTGAATTGGACAGGTTAGGTGAGTGGGCAAATGCATGGCAGATGCAGTATAATGTGGATAAATGTGAGGTTATCCACTTTGGTGGCAAAAACACGAAGGCAGAATATTATCCGTATGGCGGCAGATTAGGAAAAGGGGAGGTGCAATGCGAGCTGCGTGTCATGGTACATCAGTCATTGAAAGATGGCATGCAGTTACAGCAGGCGGTGAAGAAGGCAAACGGTATGTTGGCCTTTATAGCTAGGGGTTTTGGGTATAGGAGTACGGAGGTCTTAATGCAGTTGTACAGGGCCTTTGTGAGACCTCACCTGGAATATTGTGTTCAGTTTTGGTCTCGTAATCTGAGGAAGGACTTTCTTGCTATTGAGGGAGTGCAGCAAAGGTTCACCAGACTAATTCCCGGGATGACAGGACTGACATATGAGGAGAGACTGGATCGACTGGGCTTGTAGTCACTGGAGTTTAAAAGCATGAGAGGGGATCTCATAGAAACATAAAACATTCTGACGGGACTTGACAGGTTAGATGCAGCAAGAACGTTCCCGATGTTGGGGAAGTCCAGAATTAGGGGACACAGTCTAAGATAAGGGGCAGGCCATTTAGGACCGAGATGAGGAGAAACTTCTTCACTCAGAGAGTTGTTAACCTGTTGTATTCCCTATCGCTGACAGTTGCTGATGCCAGTTCATTGGCTATATTCAAAAGGAATTATATATGGCAATTAAGGCTAAAGGCATTAAGAGGTATGGAGAGAAAGCAGGAAAGGGGTACTGAGCTTTAATGATCAGCATGAACTTATTGAATGGTGGTGCAGACTCGAAAGCCCGAATGGCCTATGACTGCACCAATTTTCTTTGTTTCTCTGTTTGTCCCTGTCTCTCAATCTGTCTCTTACTTTCTCACGGTGTCAAAGTTCTGCTCCAATGGGATTCTCTCAGTCTCCCTCTCTATTTCGCTCTCTCTTTCCCATCATCCCTCTCTGTCTGACTGTCTCTCTCTTTCCCATCGTCTCTCTCTATCTGTCTATATTTCTGCCTGCCTGTCTTTCTTTGCCCTGTCTCTAACCTGCTGAGTACTTCCATCATTTTCTCTTTTAGTCTCTTTCTCTCTTTCTCGATCTGTCTCTCTCCTTGTCACTGTCTTTATCATTGACTTTCTCTCACTCTTTCCCTCTCTCTCTTAACAGATCACACACACATATCTCTGTATATGTATGTGTTTGATTATTTTTCTCACTCAATCTGCCTCTCCTTCTCAGTCTCACACTTTCTGTCTCTCGTTGTCTCTATCTCGCTGTCTGTCTCTCCCTGTTTGTCGGTTTGTCTCTGTCTCTCAATGCGTCTGTCGACTTCTCATGGTGTCCAGTTCTGTTCACAGCTCGATTCCTGCTCTCACAGAGCTGGTACCCGTCAGTTTCTCGTTAGTATAGTGGTGAGTATCCCCGCCTGTCACGCGGGAGACCGGGGTTCAATTCCCCGACGGGGAGGCAGTTGTTTCAAAATGTAGAATTTTACTTCTGTTTCTTGGTAGAGAAAGATATTAAAAAGTTCCAGAGCAATATAGAACTGTAAAAATACAGGTGGAGGAGATTGCCTCTTCCAGATATTGAGCGAACGGAGACTTTTTCAGGATTCTTTGGCCGCCTGCTGCACAGAGATGGATGACTGAGCTTTTTCTGAGTAACGTTTAAAAAGGCAGCCACACAGTAGTTGTGGCCGAGTGGTTAAGGCGATGGTCTAGAAATCCATTCGGTTTTTCCCGAGCAGGTTCGAATCTTGCTGACTCCGATTCTCAGCATATTGTATTCCATTTCACAATTTAACCAGTTCTCTGCCAAACTGATCCTGAGATAGATGGAATAACGTCCCACACCTTTCAACACTGACATTTTTTCTCATTTTTATTAATCTGCAATATTCACGATACATCCCTTTAAAAAATCGAAAAAATCAGTCAAAGTTGCGACAGTGATTCAGCCTGTCTATCCCTCGAGATGACGAAGGCATCTGTGCATTCCCGTTGGTGCGTGTAAATTTTTGGTTATGTGTGTGTGTGTCTCTGTGTCTGTCGATCTCTATATATGTCTCTGTGTATGAGCAACTGTCTGTGGAAATCATCACCATGAATTTGATATGTCCTGGAACTTATAAAAAAGACTTGGGGAAAATAATATGGTTGTGAACTTTTTTATCGGCTTTGATTCAGTGGCAGCATTCTCGACTGAATCAGGAGTTTGTGTGTTCAAAGTCGCACTCCTGAGAATTGAGCATATCATCTTGGCTAACACTCAAGTGCAGCACTTGGGGAATTTTACAATGTTGAAGCTGTTGACTTTCGGATGAAATGTTAAATTGAAGCTCCGTCTGCACCCTCGGGTGGATATGAAAGGTCCCAGAGCATTACTCGAAAAAGAATAGGAGAGTTGCTAAAATTCTGCTAAAATTGCTAAAAATGTTCGTAATTACTCACTGAAAGCCAAAGTGCATGTGTTTGTCTGTGGGGTTAGGGTTGAAGCCCAGATTCTCACAGAGACCGAATCCAGAGTCTGGAGGGATCAGTTTAGCCGTGTGGTTAAGGCGTTGGCCTCAAAATTCAATGAGGTTTTTCCCGCGTTGGTTCGTACCCCAATTATGGTATAGAAACATAGGAAATAGGTGTAGGAGTAGGCCATTTGGCCTTTCTAGGCTGCACTGCCATTCAATGAGTTCATAGCTGATCATGCAACTTCAGTACCCCATTCCACTTTCTCGCCATACACCTTGATCCCCCAAGTAGAAAGGACTTCATCTAACTCCTTTTTGTATATATTTAGTGAATTGGCCTCAACAACTTTCTGTGGTAGAGAATTCCACAGGTTCACCACTCTCTGGGTGAAGAAGATTCTCCTCATCTCGTTCCTAAATGGCTTACCCCTTATACTTAGACTGTGACCCAAGAGTCTTACCGCAGGGAAAGGGTCCACAGCCAGATAGGGAATGGAAGACCAGCAGGAAGAGTCGTGCAAGGAAGGTAGTGCAGGGGTCCCCTGCGGTCATCCCCCTGCAAAACAGTTGCACCGTTTTGAGCACTGTTGAGGGGAATGACTCATCAGGGGAGGGCAGCAGCAGCCATGTTCATGGCACCGTGGCTGGCTCTGCTGCACAGGAGGGCAAGAAAAAGTGTGGGACAGCAATAGTGATAGGGGATTCAATGGTGAGTGGAATAGATAGGCGTTTCTGCGGCCGCGAGCGAGACTCCAGGATGGTATGTTGCCTCCCTGGTTCAAGGGTCAAGGATGTCTTGGAGCGGGTGCAGGACATTCTGAAATGGGAGGGAGAACAGCCAGTTGTCGTGGTGCACATTGGTACCAACGACATAACTAAAAAAAAGGGATGAGGTCCTACGAAACGAATTTAAGGAGCTAGGAGCTAAATTAAAAAGTAGGACCTCAAAAGTAGTAATCTCGGGATTGCTACCAGTGGCTCGTGATAGTCAGAGTAGGAATCGCAGGATAGCGCAGATAAATACGTGGCTTGAGCAGTGGTGCAGCAGGGAGGGATTCAAATTCCTGGGGCATTGGGTCCGGTTCTGAGGGAGGTGGGACCAGTACAAACCGGACGGTCTGCACCTGGGCAGGGCCGGAACCAATGTCCCAGGGGGAGTGTTTGCTAGTGCTGTTGGGGAGGATTTAAACCAATATGGCAGGGGGATGGGAACCAATGCAGGGAGACAGAAGGAAACAAAAAGGAGGCAAAAGCAAAAGAAGAAAGGAGATGAGGAAAAGTGGAGGGCAGAGAAACCCAAGGCAAAGAAAAAAAAGGGCCACTGTACAGCAAAATTCTAAAAGGAAAAAGGGTGTTAAAAAAAACAAGCCTGAAGGCTTTGTGTCTTAATGCAAGGAGTATCCGCAATAAGGTGGATGAATTAATTGTGCAAATAGATGTTAACAAATATGATGTGATTGGGATTACGGAGACGTGGCTCCAGGATGATCAGGGCTGGTAAATCAACATTCAGGGGTATTCAACATTCAGGAAGGATAGAATAAAAGGAAAAGGAGGTGGGGTAGCATTGCTGGTTAAAGAGGAGATTAATGCAATAGTTAGGAAAGTTATTAGCTTGGATGATGTGGAATCTATATGGGTAGAGCTGCAGAACACCAAAGGGCAAAAAACGTTAGTAAGAATTGTGTACAGACCTCCAAACAGTAATAGCGATGTTGGGGAGGGCATCAAACAGGAAATTAGGGGTGCATGCAATAAAGGTGCAGCAGTTATAATGGGTGACTTTAATATGCACATAGATTGGGCTAGCCAAACTGGAAGCAATATGGTGGAGGAGGATTTCCTGGAGTGCATAAGCGATGGTTTTCTAGACCAATATGTTGAGGAACCAACTAGTGGGGGAGGTATCTTAGACTGGGTGTTGTGGAATGGGAGAGGATTAATTAGAAATCTCATTGTGCGAGGCCCCTTGGGGAAGAGTGACCATAATATGGTGGAATTCTGCATTAGGATGGAGAATGAAACAGTTAATTCAGAGATCATGGTCCAGAACTTAAAGAAGGGTAAATTTGAAGGTATGAGGCGTGAATTGGCTAGGACAGATTGGCGAATGATACTTAGGGGTTGACTGTGGATGGGCAATGGCAGACATTTGGACACCGCATGGATGAATTACAACAATTGTACATTCCTGTCTGGCGTAAAAATAAAAAAGGGAAGGTGGCTCAACCGTGACTATCTAGGGAAATCAGGGATAGTATTAAAGCCAAGGAAGTCGCATAAAAATTGGCCAGAAATAGTAGCGAACTTGGAGACTGGGAGAAATTTAGAACTCAGCAGAGGAGGACAAAGGGTTTGATTAGGGCAGGGAAAATGGAGTACGAGAAGAAGCTTGCAGGGAACATTAAGGCGGATTGCAAAAGTTTCTATAGGCATGTAAAGAGAAAAAGGTTAGTAAAGACAAACGTAGGTCCCCTGCAGTCAGAATCAGGGGAAGTCATAACGTGGAACAAAGAAATGACAGACCAATTGAACAAGTACTTTGGTTCGGTATTCACGAAGGAGGATACAAACAACCTTCCGGATATAAACGGGGTCAGAGGGTCTAGTAAGGAGGGGGAACTGAAGGAAATCTTTATTAGTCGGAAAATTGTGTTGGGGAAATTGATGGGATTGAAGGCCGATAAATCCCGAGGGCCTGATGGACTGCATCCCAGAGTACTTAAGGAGGTGGCCTTGGAAATAGCGGATGCATTTACAGTCATTTTCCAACATTCCATTGACTCTGGATCAGTTCCTATGGAGTGGAGGGTAGCCAATGTAACCCCACTTTTTAAAAAAGGAGGGAGTGAGAAAACGGGGAATTATAGACCGGTCAGCCTGGCCTCAGTAGTGGGTAAAATGATGGAATCAATTATAAAGGATGTCATAGCAGTGCATCTGGAATATGATGACATTATAGGTCCAAGTCAGCATGGATTTGTGAAAGGGAAATCATGCTTGACAAATCTTCCGGAATTTTTTGAGGATGTTTCCAGTAAAGTGGAAAAAGGAGAACCAGTTGATGTGGTATATTTGGACTTTCAGAAGGCTTTCGACAAGGTCCCACACAAGAGATTAATGTGCAAAGTTAAAGCACATGGGAATGGGGGTAGTGTGCTGACGTGGATTGAGAACTGGTTGTCAGACAGGAAGCAAAGAGTAGGAGTAAACGGGTACTTTTCAGAATGGCAGGCAGTGACTAGTGGGGTGCCACAAGGTTCTGTGCTGGGGCCCCAGCTGTTTACATTGTACATTAATGATTTAGACGAGGGGATTAAATGCTGTATCTCCAAATTTGCGGATGACACTAAGTTGGGTGCCAGTGTGAGCTGCGAGGAGGATGCTATTAGGCTGCAGAGTGACTTGGATAGGTTAGGTGAGTGGGCAAATGCATGGCAAATGAAATATAATGTGGATAAATGTGCGGTTATCCACTTTGGTGGTAAAAACAGAGAGACAGACTATTATCTGAATAGTGACAGATTAGGAAATGGGAAGGTGCAACGAGACCTGGGTGCCATGGTACATCAGTCATTGAAGGTTAGCATGCAGGTACAGCAGGCGGTTAAGAAAGCAAATGGCATGTTGGCCTTCATAGCGAGGGGATTTGAATACAGGGGCTAGGAGGTGTTGCTACAGTTGTACAGGGCCTTGGTGAGGCCACACCTGGAGTATTGTGTACAGTTTTGGTCGCCTAACTTGAGGAAGGGCATTCTTGCTATTGAGGGAGTGCAGCGAAGATTCACCAGACTGATTCCTGGGATGGCGGGACTGACCTATCAAGAAAGACTGGATCAACTGGGCTTGTTTTCACTGGAGTTCAGAAAAATGAGAGGGGACCTCATGGAAACGTTTAAAATTCTGACGGGTTTAGACAGGTTAGATGCAGGAAGAATGTTCCCAATGTTGGGGAAGTCCAGAACCAGGGGTCACTGTCTGAGGATAAGGGGTAAGCCATTTAGGACCGAGATGAGGAGAAACGTCTTCACCCAGAGAGTGGTGAACCTGTGGAATTCTCTACCACAGAAAGTAGTTGAGGCCAATTCACTAAATATATTCAAAAGGGAGTTAGATGAAGTCCTTATTACATGGGGGATCAAGGGTTATGGCGAGAAAGCAGGAATGGGGTACTGAAGTTTCATGTTCAGCCATGAACTCATTGAATGGCAGTGCAGGCTAGAAGGGCTGAATGGCCTGCTCCTGCACCTATTTTCTATGTTTCTATGTTTCTATGACACCTGGTTCTGGACTTCCCCAACATTGGGAACATTCTTCCTGCTCTAACCTGTCTCAAACCATCAGAATTTTAAACGTTTCTATGAGGTCCCCTCTCATTCTTCTGAACTCCAGTGAATACAAGCCTAGTTGATCCAGTTTTTCTTGATAGGTGATTTCCCGGGAATCAGTCTGGTGAACCTTCGCTGCACTCCCTCAATAGCAAGAATGTCCTTCCTCAAGTTAGAAGACCAAAACTGTACACAATACTCCAGGTGTGGCCTCACCAAAGCCCTGTACAACTGTAGCAACACCTCCCTGCCCCTGTACTCAAATCCCCTCGCTATGAAGGCCAACATGCCATTTGCTTTCTTAACCGCTTGCTGTACCTGCATGCTAACCTTCAATGACTGATGTACCATGACACCCATGTCTCGTTACACCTCCCCTTTTCCTAATCTGTCACCATTCAGATAATAGTCTGTCTCTCTGTTTTTACCACCAAAGTGGATAACCTCATATTTATCCACATTATACTTCATCTGCCATGCATTTGCCCACTCACCTAACCTATCCAATTCACTCTGCAGCCTCATAGCACCCTCCTCGCAGCTCACACTGCCACCTAACTTATTGTCATCCGCAAATTTGGAGATACTACATTTAATCCCCTCGTCTAAATCATTAATGTATAATTGTAAACAGCTGGGGCCCCAGCACAGAACCTTGCGGTACCTCACTAGTCACTGCCTGCCATTCTGAAAAGTACCCATTTACTCCTACTGTTTGTTTCCTGTCTGACAACCAGTTCTCAATCCATGTCAGCACACTACCCCCCAATCCCATGTGCTTTAACGTTGCACATTAATCTCTTGTGCGGGACCTTGTCGAAAGCCTTCTGAAAGTCCAAATATACCACGTCAACTGGTTCTCCTTTGTCCAATCAAATCGAAACATCCTCAAAAATGTCCAGAAAATTTGTCAAGCATGATTTCCCTTTCACAAATCCATGCTGACTTGGACCTATCATGTCACCTCTTTCCAAATGCGCTGCAATGACATCCTTAATAATTGATTCCATCATTTTACCCACTACTGAGGCCAGACTGACCGGTCTATAATTCCCTGTCTTCTCTCTCCTTGCTTTTAAAAAAAGTATGGTTACTTGGCTACCCTCCACGCGATAGGAACTGATCCAGAGTCAATGGAATGTTGGAAAATGACTGTCAATGCATCCGCTATTTCCAAGGCCACCTCCTTAAGTACTCAGGGATGCAGTCCATCAGGCCCTGGGGATTTATCGGCCTTCAATCCCATCAATTTCCCCAACACAATTTCCCGAATAATAAGGATTTCCCTCAGTTCCTCCTCCTTACTAGTCACTATGACCCCTTTTATATCTGGAAGGTTGTTTGTGTCCTCCTTAGTGAATACCGAACCAAAGTACTTGTTCAATTGGTCTGTCATTTCTTTGTTCTCCTTTATGACTTCCCTTGATTCTGACTGCAGGGGACCTACGTTTGTCTTTACTAACCTTTTTCTCTTTACATATCTATAGAAACTTTTCACAATCCGTCTTAATGTTCCCTGCAAGCTTCTTCGCGTACTCCATTTTCCTTGCCCTAATCAAACCCTTTGTCCTCCTCTGCTGAGTTCTAAATTTCTCCCAGTCCCCGGGTTCGCTGCTATTCTGGCCAATTTGTATGCCACTTCCTTGGCTTTAATATTATCCCTGATTTCCCTTGATAGCCACGGTTGAGCCACCTTCCTTTTTTATTTTTACGCCAGACAGGAATGTGCAATTGTTGTAGTTCATCCATGCGGTCCCTAAATGTCTGCCACTGCCCATCCACAGTCATCCCCTTAAGTATCATTCGCCAATCTATCCTAGCCAATTCACGCCTCATACCTTCAAAGTTAACCTTCTTCAAGTTCTGGGCCATGATCTCTAAATTAACTGTTTCATTCTCCATCCTAATGCAGAATTCCACCATATTATGGTCACTCTTCCCCAAGGGGCCTCACTCAACGAGATTGATAATTAATCCTCTCTCATTGCACAAAACCCAGTCTAAGATGGCCTCCCCCCTAGTTGGTTCCTCGACATATTCGTCTAGAAAATCATCCCTTATGCACTCCAGGAAATCCTCCTCCACCGTATTGCTTCCAGTTTGGTTAGCCCAAGCTATGTGCATATTAAAGTCACCCATTATAACTGCTGCACCTTTATTGCATGCACCCCTAATTTCCTGTTTGATGCCCTCCCCAACATCACAACTACTGTTTGTACGTCTGTACACAACTCCCACTAACGTTTTTTGCCCTTTGGTGGTCTGCAGCTTTACCCATATAAATTCCACATCATCCAAGCTAATGTCCTTCCTAACTATTGCATTAATCTCCTCTTTCACCAGCAATGCTACCCCACCTCCTTTTCCTTTTATTCTATTCTTTAATGTAACACAGATTTCCTCCCATTCTGATCAGTGATCCCGGATTTTCATCTGTTGAATCTGCAATTTTCTGTAACTCTGTGACACTCTGAGCCGATAACGAAATGAAATTGTGAAATGTATCTGTGTCGCTCGGCCTCTGACTCTCTCTGACTCACTCTGTCTGTCCCTGTTTCTCTGCTTATCTCTGTCTCTCAATCTATCTCTCTCTCACGGTGTCCACTTCTGTTCCAATGGGATTCTCTCAGACTCTTTGTCTGACTGGCTCTCTCTTTTCCCATCATTTCGGTCTGTCCATCTCTTTTCTGTCTCTAATCTGATAAGTATTTCCAAAATTTTCTGTTTTAGTCTCTATCTCTCTCTCTCTATAAGTCTCTCTCCTTCGCACTGTCTTTATCATTGTCTTTCTCTCACTCTTTCCCTCTCTCTCTTAATAGATCACGCACACACATCTCTGTATATGTATATGTTTGAGTCTTTTTCTCACTCAGTCTGCCTCTCCTTCTCAGTCTCACACTTTATGTCTGTAGTTGTCTCTATCTTGCTTTCTGGCTCTCCCTGTTTGTCGGTTTATCTCTGTCTCTCAATGTGTCTGTCGACTTCTCACGGTGTCCAGTTCTGTTCACAGCTCGATTCCTGCTCTGACAGATCTGGTAGCCGTCAGTTCCTCGTTAGTATAGTGGTGTGTATCCCTGCTTGTCACGCGGGAGACCGGGGTTCAATTCCCCGATGAGGAGGCAGTTGTTACAAAATGCAGAATTTTACTTCTGTTTCTTGGTAGAGATTCATATTAAAAGTTCGAGAGCAAAAGAGAACTGTATAAATACAGGTGGAGGAGATTGCCTCTGCCAGATTTTGAGCAAACAGAGACTTTTTCAGGATTCTTTGGCCGTCTGCTGCACAGAGATGGATGACTGAGTTTTTTCTGAGTAACGTTTAAAAAGGCAGCGACGCAGTAGTCGTGCCCGAGTGGTTAAGGCGATGGGCTAGAAATCCATTGGTGTTTTACCGCGCAGGTTCGAATCTTGCCGACGACGATTCTCAGCATTTTTCATTCCATTTCACCAGGTCTCTGCCAAACTAATCCTGAGATAGATGGAATAACGTCCCACCCCTTTCAAAGCTGACATTTTTTTCTCATTTTTATTAATTAGCAATATTTACGATACATCCGTTTAAAAAATCGCAAAAACCAGTCAAAGTTGCGACAGTGATTCAGCCTGTCTATCCCTCGAGATGTCTAAGGCATCTGTGCATGTCCGTTGGTGCGTGGAAATTTTTGGTTATGTGTGTGTGTGTCTCTGTGTCTGCCTATCTCTATATATGTCTCTGTGTTTGTGCAACTGTCTGTGGAAATCATCACCATGAATTTGATATGTCCTGGAACTTATAAAAAAGACTTGGGGAAAATAATACGGTTGTGAACTTTTATATCGGCTTTGGTTCAGTGGCAGCATGCTCGACTGAATCAGGAGTTTTTGTGTTCAAGTCGCACTCCTGAGACTTCAGCATATAATCTTGGCTAACACTCAAGTGCAGCACTTGGGGAATTTTGCAATGTTGAAGCTGTTGACTTTCGGATGAAATGTTAAATTGAAGCTCCGTCTGCACCCTCGGATGGATATGAAAGTTCCCAGTGCATTACTCGAAAAAGAATAGGAGAGTTGCCCCCGTGTCAATATTTCTAAAAATGTTCGTAAATGCTCACTGAAAGCCGATGTGCATGTGTTTCGATGTGGAGTTGGGGTTGAAGCCCAGATTCTCACAGAGACAGAATCCAGGTTCTCACAGGACCAGAATAGCGGAGTGGTTGAGGCGTTGGCCTGATAATTCAATGGCTTTTTCCGGCGTGGGTTCGTACCCCAATCATAATATCTCTTTAATTTAACACGGATTTCCTCCCATTCTGATCAGTAAGACCGGATTTTCATCGGTTGAATCAGCAATTTTCTGTAACAATGTGACACTCTGAACCGATAATGAAATGAAATTGTGAAATGACTCTGTGTCGCTCGGTCTCTGCCTCTCTCTCTCTTAAGAGAGCTGTGTATGTGTTTTTATGTTTGAGTCGTTGTCTCTCTCAGTCTGACTCACTCTGTCTGTCCCTGTTTCTCTGTTTGTCTCAATCTGTCTCATTCTCACGGTGCCCATGTCTGTTCCAATGGGATTCTCTCAGACTCTTTGTCTGACTGGCTCCCTCTTTCCCATCATTTCGGTCTGTCCATGTCTTTGCCTGTCTCTGTTAGTCCCTTCCTGTAACCTGAGAAGTATTTCCATAATTTTCTGTTTTAGTCTTTATCTCTCTCTCTCTCTCTGTTTTTCTCCTTGTCAATGACTCAATCATTGTCTTTTTCCCACTCTTACCCTCTCTCTAGTAATAGATCACACATACACACATCTCTGTATATGTATGTGTTTGAGTCTTTTTTCTCACTCAGTCTGCCTCTCCTTCTCAGTCTTACACTCTCTGTCTCTTGTTGTCTCTATCTCGGTGTCTGTCTCTCCCTGTTTGTCGGTTTGTCTCTGTCTCTCAATGTGTCTGTCGACTTCTCATGGAGTCCAGTTCTGTTCACAGCTCGATTCCTGCTCTGATAGAACTCATGCTCGTTAGTATCATGGTGAGTATCTCCGCCTGTTACGCCGGAGACCGTGGTTCTACTTCCCGACGCGGTGGCAACATTTACAAAATGCAGAATTTTACTTGTTTCTTGGTGTTGATTCATATTGAAAATTCCAGAGCAATATAGAACTGTACAAATACAGGAAGAGGAGATTGCCTCTTCCAGATTTTTAGCAAACGGAGACTTTTTCCGGATTCTGTGGCCGTCTGCTGCACAGAGATGGATGACTGAGTTTTATCTGAGTAACATTTAATGATGCAGCGAGCCAGTAGTCATGGCCGAGTGGGTAAGGCAATTGGACAAAAAATCCATCGGGGTTTCTCTGCGCAGTTTTGAATCCTGCCGACTATGTTTCTCAGCATATTTCATTCTGTTTCACAATTTAACCACGTTACTGCAAAACTGATTCTGAGATAGATGGAGCAACGTCCCACATCTTTCGATGCAGCCGCTGTTTTCTTTCTTTCATTAATCTGCAGTATTCACGATACATACGGATAAAAAAACGCAAAAACCAGCCAAAGTAGCGACAGTCACACTGTCTGTCTATCCATCTATTTGTCTAAGGCAACCTGTGTATATCTTGATCTGCGTGTCATGGTACATCAGTCATTGAAAGTTGGCATGCAGGTGCAGCAGGCGGTGAAGAAGACAAATGGCATCTTCGCCTTCATAGCTAGGGGATTTGAGTATAGGAGCAGGGAGGTTTTACTGCAGTTGTACAGGGCCTTGGTGAGGCCACACCTGGAATATTGTGTTCAGTTTTGGTCCCCGAATCTGAGGAAGGACGTCCTTGCTATTGAGGGAGCACAGCGAAGGTTCACCAGCATGATTCCCGGGATGGCAGGATTGACATATGAGGAGAGACTGGATCAACTGGGCTGGTATCCACTGGAGTTTAGAAGAATGAGAGTGGATCACACAGAAACATAGAAAATTCTGACGAGATTGGACAGTTTAAAGGCTGGAAGAATGTTCTCGTTGCTGGAGAGTATGAGACCAAGGATTACAGTCTAACAGTAAGAGGTAAGCCATTTAGGACCGAGATGAGGAGAAACTTCTTCACTCAGAGAGTAGTTAACCTGTAAAATTTTCTACCGCAGAAAGTCTTTGAGGCCAGTTCGTTAGATATATTTAAAAGGGAGTTAGATATGGCCCTTACGGCTAAAGCGATCAAGGGGTATGGAGAGAAAGCAGGAAAGGGGTACTGAGGTTGAATGATCAGCCATAATGTTATTGAATGGTGGTGCAGGCTCGAAGGGCCGAATGGAATATTCCTGCACCTAATTTCTATGTCTCTATGTTTCTATGTTGATGCGTGTATATTTTTGGTTATTGTGTGTGCGTGTGTCTGTGTATGTCTATCTGTATGTATGTCTCTGTGCTTGTGCAACTGTCTGTGGAAATCATCACCATGAATTTGGTACATCCTGGAACTTTTTAAAAAACTTGTGGAAAATAATACGGTTGTGAACTTTGGTATCGGTTTTGGTTCAGTGGCTCCATTCTTGACTGAATCAGGAGGTTGTGTGTGTAAGTCCCACTCCTGAACTTGAACACATCGTCTTGGATGACACTCAAATGCAGTATTTGGGGAATGTTGCATTGTTGAAGCTGTTGACCATCGGCTGAAATTTTAAATTGAAGCTCCATCTGCACCCTCGGGTGGATGTGAAAGTTCGCAGAGCCTTAGTCGAAAAAGAATCGGAGAACTGCGCCCGTGGCAATATTCCGAAAAATGTTCGTAAATGCTCCCTGAAATCCAATGTGTCTGTGTGTTGCTGTGGGGGTGGAGCTGAAGCCCAGATTCTCACAGAGGCAGAGTCCAACCTCTGACAGGATCATGGACAGGATGGCCGAGTGGTAAAGGCGTTGGACTAAAGGTATAATTGGTTTATACCCGCGTGGGTTCGAGCCCCACTTCTGGTAATTCCTTAATTAAACAGAGATTTTTCCCATCCTGCTCAGTGATACCCGATTTTCATCTGCTGAATCTCCAATTTTCTGTAACGATGTGACACTCAGAGCCGAGAATGAAATGAAATTGTGAAATGTCTCTGCCGCGCTCTCTCTGAAGAGAGCTGTGTTTGTGTTTGTGTGTTTTAGTCTTTGTCTCTGTCTGTCCATGTTTCTGTGTTTGTCGCTGTCTCTCAATCTGTCTCTTTCTCATGGTGTCTCGTTCTGTTGCAATGGGATTCTCTCAGACTCTCTGTCTGACTGCCTCTCTCTGTCCCATTAACTCTGTCTGACCATGTCGTTGCCTGTCTCTGTCTCTAACCTGATAAGTATTTCCATTATTTTCTGTTTTTGTCTCGATGTCTCTCTCTCTATCTGTCTTTCTCTATATCTGTCTCCCTCTTTTTCTCTCTCTTTGTCCCTGCCCTTTTCTCTGTCATTCCATTACTATTTGGCCCCCTGCCTTTATGGAGCAGGCAAATACATCTCTGTGTATGTATGTGTTTGAGTCTTTTTCTCATTCAGTCTGATCCTCCCTTTCAGTCTCAAACTTTCTGTCTCTCTTTGTCTCTATCTCGCTGTCTGTCTCTCCCTGTTTCCCTGTTTGTCCCTGGTTCTGAATGTGTCTGTCTCTTTCTCACGTTGTCCAGTTCTGTTCTAATGGGATTCACTCAGTCTCTCTATCTGACTGTCTCAGTCTTTCCCATCATCTCTCTCTGTCTATGTTTCAGCCTATCTGTCTCTCTTTGCCTGTCGCTGGTAGTTCCTACCTCTAACCTGCTGAGTATTTCCATCATTTTCTGTTTATATCTTTGTCTCTCTCGCTATCTGTCGCTCTCTCTCTATCTGTCTCTCTCCTTGTCACGGTCTTTATCACTGTCTTTCTCTCACTCTTTCACTCTCTCTCTTTATAGATCACACACACACATCTCTGTATATGTAGGTGTTTGAGTCTTTTTCTCACTGAGTCTGCCTCACTTTTCAGTCTCACCCTTTCTGTCTCTCGATGAATCTCTCTCTCGCTGTCTGTCCAGCCCTGTTTGTCGGTTTGTCTCTGACGATCAATGTGTCTGTCGACTTCTGTTCACAGCTGGATTACTGCTCAAACGCAACCCGTACCCTCGTCTGTAAAGTGGTGATTATCCCCGCTTGTTATGTGGGAGAACCGGGTTCAATTCCCTGACGATGCAGCAGTTTTTTCAAAATGTCGAATTTTACTTCTGTTTCTTGGTATAGATTTTATTAAAAAGTTCCAGAACAATATAGAACAGTAAAAATACAGCAAGAGGAGATTGCCTCTTCCAGATTTTTTGCAAACGGAGACTTTTTCAGGATTCTGTGGCCGTCTGCTGCACAGAGATGGACGACTGAATTTTTTCTGATTAATATTTAAAGTGCCAGAGACACAGTAATTGTGGCCGAGTGGTTAAAGCGATGGAGTAAGAAATACTTTGGGTTTTCTGCGCGTAGGTTAGAATCCTGCCGACTACGATTCTCAGCATTTTTCATTCCATTTTCAATTTAACCAGGTTTTGTCAAAACTGATCCTGAGATAGATGGAATAACGTCCCACACCTTTCAACACTGACATTTTTTTCACATTTTTATCAGTCTGCAATATTCACGATACATACGGATAGAAAAATGAAAAAATCAGCCAAAGTAGTAACTCAGCCTGTCTCTCCTTCGATATGTCTAAGGCATCTGTGTTTGTCCGTTGGTGCATGTATATTTGTGGTTATGTGTGTGTATGTGTCTCTGTGACTGTCTATCTGTATATATGTCTCTGTGTATGTGCAACTGTCTGTGGAAATCATCACCATGAATTTGGTGTGTCGTGGAACTTTTTCAAAAGAATTGGGGAAAATAATACGGTTGTGAACTTTTGTATCGGCTCTGGTTCAGTGGCAGCATTCTCGACGGAAAAACGCAAAAGCCAGCCAAAGTAGCGACAGTCACCCTGCCTGTCTATCCGTCTATTTGTGTAAGGCACTCTGTGTATATCTTGATCTAAGTGTCATGGTACATCTGTCATTGAAAGTGGGTATGCAGGTGCAGCAGGCGGTGAAGAAGGCAAATGGCATGTTCGCCTTCATAGCTAGGGGCTTTGAATATTGGAGCAGGGAGGTCTTCCTGCAGTTGTACAGGGCCTTGGTGAAGCCACACGTTAAATAATTTGTTAGTTTTGATCTCCAAATCTGAGGAAGGACGTCCTTGCTATTGAGGGAGCACAGCGAATGTTCACCAGCTTGATTCCAGGGATGGCAAGACTGACATATGAGGAGAGACTGGATCAACACTGCTGGTATCCACTGGAGTTTAGAAGAATGAGAGGGGATCTCATAGAAACATATAACATTCTGACGAGATTGGACAAGTGAGAGGCAGGAAGCATGTTTCTGTTGCTGGGGAGTTCGAGAACCAGGGGTCACTGTCTAAGAATAAGGGTAAGCCATTTAGGACCGAGTTGAGGAGAAACGTCTTCACTCAGAGAGTGATTAACCTGTGAAATTCTCTACCGCAGAAAGTTGTTGAGGTCAGTTCGTTAGATATATTCAAGAGGGAGTTAGATATGGCCCTTGCGACTCAAGGGATCAAGGGGTATGGAGAGAAAGCAGGATATGGGTACTGAGGTTGAATGATCAGCCATGATCTTATTAAATAGTGGTGCAGGCTCGAAGGGCCGAACGGCCTACTCCTGCAACTAATTTCTATGTTTCTATGTTGATGCGTGTATATTTTTGGTTATTGTATGTGTGTGTGTGTCTGTGTATGTCTATCTGCATGTACGTCTCTGTGTATGTGCAACTGTCTATGGAAATCATCACCAAGAATTTGGTATGTCCTGGAACTTTAAAAAAAACTTGGGGAAAATAATACGGTTGTGATCTTTGGTATCGGCTTTGTTTCAGTGGCTCCATTCAGAAGGTCGTGTGTGTAAGTCCCTCTCCTGAGACTTGAGCGCATCATCTTGGCAGACACTGAAATGCAATACTTAGGGAATTTTGCATTGTTGAAGCTGTTGACCATCGGATGAAAAGTTAAATTGAAGCTTCATCTGCCCCCTCGGGAGAATGTGAAAGGTCCCAGAGCCTTACTCGAATAAGAATAGGAGAGTTGCGCCCGTGTCAATATGACGAAAAATGTTCGAAAATGCTCCCTGAAAACCTCTGTGTTTGTGTGTGTCTGTGGGGGTGAAGTTGAAGCCCAGATTCTCACAGAGACAGAATACAATCGCTGACCCGACCAGGATGGCCGAGTGGTTAAGGCGTCGGGCTTAAGATCCAATGGGTTTCTACCCGCGAGGGTTCGAACCCCACTCCTGGTATTTGCTTAATTAAACAGAGATTATTTCCCATGTTGCTTAGTGATACCCGATTTTCATCTCTTGCATTTGCATGTTTCGGTGACACTCTGAGCAGATAATGAAATGTATCTGTGCCTCTTTCTCTCGCTTTCGAGAGCTGTGCATGTGTTTGCATCTTTGTCTCTTTCAGTCTGCCTCACTGGATCCGGTTCTGTTCCAAAGGGACCAACTCCCTCTTTCCCATCATGTCTTTACCTGTCTGTGTTGGTCCCTGTCTCTAACCTGATGAGTTCGTTTCGATGTATGTGTCTGTCTCCCTCTTTTTCTTGTCATTCCATCACTATTTGCCTCACTCTTTTGATGGAGCACGCAAACACATATCTGTGTATGTAAGTATTTGAGTCTTTGTCTCACTCAGTCTGACCCTCCCTCTCAGTCTAAAACTTTCTGCCTCTCTCTGTCTCTATCTCGCTGTCTGTCTCTCCCTGTTTCCCTGTTTGTCTCTGTCTCGCAATGTGTCTGTCTCTTTCTCACGGTGTCCAGTTCTGTTCGAATGGGATTCTCTCAATCTCTCTGTCTGACTGTCTCTCTCTTTCCCATCATCTCTGTCTGTCTATGCCTCTGCCTGTCTGTCTCTCTTTGCCTGTCGCTGGTAGTTCCTGTCTCTAACCTGCTGAGTATTTCCATCATTGTCTGTTTATATCTTTGTCTCTCTCTCTATCTGTCGCTCTCTCTCTATCTGTCTCTCTCCTTGTCACTGTCATTAACACTGACTTTGTCTCACTCTTTCCCTCTCTCTCTTTGTAGAGCACACACACATATCTCTGTATATGTATGTGTTTGAGTGTTTTTCTCACTGCGTCTGCCTCTCCTTCTGAGTCTCGCACTTTCTGTCTCTCGTTGTCTCTATCTCGTTGTATGTCTCTCCCTGTTTGTCGGTTTGGCTCTGTCTCTCAATGTGTCTCTCTACTTCTCATGGAGTCCAGTTCTCTTCACAGCTCGATTCCTGTTCTGACCAAACCCACATTCGTTGGTATAGTGCTTAGTATCCCGGCCTGTTATGCAGAAGACAGTGTTTCAATTCCCCAACGGGCAGGAAGCTTTTTCAAAATGCAGGATTTTACTTCTGTTTCTTGGTATAGATTCATATTAAAAAGTTCCAGTGCAATACAGAACAGTAAAAATACAGGAAGAGGAGATTTTTTCAGAATTCTGTGTCATCTGCTGCAGATGGTGGATGACTGAGTTTTATCTGAGTAACATTTAAAGAAATACCGAGTCAGTAGTCGTGGCCGAGAGGTTACAGCGATAAACTACAAAATCCATCGTATTTTCCCCCTGCACGTCGAATCCTGCCGACTACGATTCTCAGCATTTTTCATTCCATTTCACAATTTAACCAGGTCTCTGCAAAACTCATCCTGAGATAGATGGAATAACGTCACACACCTTTCAAAACTATCATTTTTATTAAACTGCAATATTCACGATACATACGTAAAGAAAAACGCAAAAATCAGCAAAAGTTGCGACAGTGATTCAGCCTGTCTATCGATCTATATGTCTAAGACATCTGTGCATGTCCGTTGGTGCGAGTATATTTTTGCTTATGTGTGTGTGTGTCTGTGTCTGTCTATCTGTATATATATATATATATATATCTGTGTATGTGTAACTGTCTGTATAAATCATCACCATGAATTTGGTATGTCATGGACCTTTTTAAAAAGTCTTGAGGAAAATAATACGGTTGTGAACTTTGGTATCGGCTTTGGTTCAGTGGCGGTATTCTCGACTGAATTAGGAGTTTGTGTGTTTAAGTCCCACTTCTGAGACTTGAGCAGATAATATTGGCAGACACTCAAGTGCAGTAGTTGGAGAATTTTGCATTGTTGAAGCTGTTGACTTTCGCAAGAAATGTTAAATTAAAGCTCCGTCTGCACCCTCGGGTGGATGTGAACGTTCCCACAGCATTACTCGAAAAAGAATAGGAGAGTTGCCACCGTGTCAATATTGCTAAAAATTTTCGCAAATGCTCATTGAAACCCGATGTGCATGTGTGTGTCTGTGTGGTGGAGTTGAAGCCCAGATTCTCACAGAGACAGCATCGAAACACTGGAAGGACCAGGATGGCCGAGTGGTAAAGGCGTTGGCCTTAAAATTCAATGGGATTTTCCCACGAGAGTTCGTACCCCACTCTTCGAATCTCTTTAATTTATCATTGATTTCCTCCCATGCTGATCAGTGATACCCGACTTTCATCTGTTGAATCAGCAATTTTCTGTGACTCTGTGACTCTCTGAGCTGATCATGAAATGAAATTGTGAAATGTATCTGTATATCTCAGTCTCTGCCTTTCTGTCTTTAGAGGTCTGTGTGCTTGAGTCTGAGTCTGCCTCTCTCTGACCCACTCTGTTTGTGCCTGTTTCTCTGTTTGAATCTGTCTCTTTCGCACGGTGCCCACGTCTGTTCCAATGAGATTCTCTCAGACTCTCTGTCTGACTGTCTCTCTCTTTCCCATCATCTCTGCCCATGTCTTTGCCTGTTTCACTTTGTCCCTGTCTCTAACCTGATGATTATTTTCATCATTTTCTAATTTAGAAACATAGAAACATAGAAAATAGCTGCAGGAGTAGGCCATTAGGCCCTTCGAGCCTGCGCCTCCACTCAATATGTTCATGGCTGATCATTCCTTCAGTTCCCAATTCCTGATTTCTCTCCATACCCCTTCACCCCCTTATCCGTAAGGGCCATATCTAACTCCCTCTTGAATATATCCAATGAACTGGCATCAACAACTCTCTGCGGCAGGGAATTCCACAGATCAACAACTCTCTGAGTGAAGAAGTTTCTCCTCATCTCAGTGCTAAATGGCCTACCCCTTATCCGAAGACTATGTCCCCTGGTTCTGGACTTCCTCAACATCAAGAACATTCTTCCCGCATCTAACCTGTGCATTCCCGTCAGAATGTTATATATTTCTATGAGATCCCCTCTCATCATTCTAAACGTCAGTGAATAAAGGCCCAGTTGATCCAATCTCTCCTCATATGACAGTCCTGCCATCCCTGGAATCAGTCTGTTGACAATATCGGACCGAGTCAGCATGGAATTATGAAAGGGAACTCATGCTTGATGAATCTTCTGGATTTTTTTGTGGATGTGACGAGTAGAGTGGACAAGGGAGAACCAGTGGATGTGGTGTATTTGGACTTTCAATAGGCTTTTGACAAGGTCCCGCACAAGAGATTGGTGCACAAAGTCCAAGCGCATGGTATTGGGATTAATGCACTGACATGAATAGAGAACTGTTTGGCAACTGGTTTGCTGCACTCCCTCAATAGCAAGAACGTCCTTCGTCAGACTAGGAGACCAAAACTGAACACAATATACCAAGTCTGGCCGCCTCACTCAGGCCTTGTACAACTGCAGTAAGGTCTCCCTGCTCCTATATTCAAATCCCCTAGCTACGAAGGCAGCATACCATTTGCCTTCTTTACCGCCTGCTGTACCTGCGTGCCCACTGTATTTGACTGATAAACCATGACACCCAGGTCTCGTTGCATCTCCCCTTTTTCTAGTCTGCCGCCATTGAGATAATATTCTGCCATCGTGTTTTTGTCCCAAAAATGGATAACCTCACAGTTATCCACATTATACTGCATCTGCCATATATTTGCCCACTCACCTAATCTGTCCAAGTCACCCTGCAGCCTCTTAGCATCCTCCTCATAGCTCGCACCGCCACCCAGTTTAGTGTCATCCGCAAACTTGGAGATATTACACACTATTCCTTCAACCAAATCGTGAATGTATATTGTAAAGAGCTGGGGTCCCAGCACTCAACCCTGCGGCACCCCACTAGTAACTGCCTGCTAATTCTGAAAAGGACCTGTTTATCCCGATTCTCTGATTCCTGTCTGCCAACCAGTTCTCTACCCTCGTCAGTACATTAATCCCAAAACCATGTGCTTGGATTTTGTGCACCAATCTCTTGTGCGGGACCTTGTCAAAAGCCTATTGAAAGTCCAAATACACCAAATCTACTGGTTCTCTCTTGTCCACTCTACTCGTTACATCCTCAAAAAATTCCAGAAGATTGATTTCTCTTTCATAAATATATGCTGACTCGGTCCGATCCTGTCACTGCTTTCCAAATGGGCTGCTATTTCATCCTTAATGATTGATTCCAACATTTTCCCCACTACTGATGTCAGGCTAACGGGTCTAGAATTACCCGCTTTTTCTCTCCCTCATTTTTTTTAAAGTGGCATCACATTAGCTAGCCTCCAGTCCATAGGAACTGATCCAGAGTCGATAGATTGTTGGAAAATGATCACCAATGCATCCACTATTTCTCGGGCCACTTCCTTAAGTAATCTGGAATGCAGACTATCAGGACCCAGGGATTTATCGGCCTTTATTCCCATCAATTTCCCTAACACAATTTCCCGCAAATAAGGATATCTTTCAGTTCCTCATTCTCACTAGACTCTCAGTCCCCTTGTACACGTGGAAGGTTTTTTGTATCTTCCTTTGTAAAGACAGAATCGAATTATTGTCTCTATCTCTCTCTATATCTGTCTGTCTCTCTATCTGTCTCCCTCTTTGTCTCTCTCTTTGTCCCTGTCTTTGTCTCTGTCATTCCATTACTATTTGCTTCCCTCTCTTTATGGAGCACACAAACACATCTCTGTGTATGTATGAGTTTGAGTCTTTCTGTCATTCAGTCTGAACCTCCCTCTCAGTCTCAAAGTTTCTGTCTCTCTTTGTCTCTATCTCGCTGTCTGTCTCTCCCTGTTTCCCTGTTTCTCAACGTGTCTGTCTCTTTCTCACGATGTCCAGTTCTGTTCCAATGGGATTCTCTCAGTCTCTCTGTCTGACTGTCTCTCTCATTCCCATCATCTCTGTCTGTCCATGTCTCTATCTGTCCCTCTCTTTGCCTGTCTCTGATAGTTCCTGTCTCTAACCTGCTGAGTATTTGCATCATTTCCTGATTATATCTCTGTCTATCTCTCTATCTGTCGCTCACTCTTTCTCTGTCTCTCTCTTTGTCAGTCACTCTTTCTCTCACTCTTTCCCTCTCTCACTTTATAGAACACACACACACACATCTCTGTGTATGTGTGCGTTTGAGTCTTTTTCTCACTCAATCTGCCTCTCCTTCTCAGTCTCATACTTTCTGTCTCACGTTGTCTCTATCTCACTGTCTGTCTCTCCCTGTTTGTCGGTTTGTCTCTGTCTCTCAATGTGTCTGTCGACTTCTCATGGTGTCCACTTCTGTTCACAGCTCGATTCCTGCTCTGACAAAACAAATACCCATCCGTTCCTCGTTAGTGTAGGAGTTAGTATCCCTCCCTGTCACGCGTGAGGTCGGCGTTCAATTCCCCGACGAGGATGGAGCTTTTTCAAAATGTTGAATATTTCTTCTATTTGTCCTGGAACTTTATAAAAAGACTTGGAGAAAGTAATACGGATGTGAACTTTGGTATCGGCTTTGGTTCAGTGGCAGAATTCTCGACTGAATGAGGAGGTTGTGTGTGCAAGTCCTACTCCTGAGACTTGAGCATATAGTCTTGGCTGACACTCATGCAGTACTTGGGGAATTTTGCATTGTTGGAGCTGTTGACTTTCGGATGAAATGTTAAATTTAAACTCCGTCTGCACCCTCGGGTGGATGTGAAATTTCCTAGAGCATTACTGGAAAAATAATAGGAGAGTTGCCCCTGTGTCAATATTACGATAACTATTTGAAAATGCTCATTGAAAACCTATGTCTGTGAGAGTGGATCTGCAGCCCATATTCTCACAGAGATAAAATCCGAATATTGACAAAACACGGATGACCGAGTGGGCGTAAAATTCAATGGGTGTATAGCTGCGTAGGTTCGAACCCCATTCCTGGTAAATCTTTAAATTCAAACCGATTTCCTCCCATCCTGCTCAGTTGTACCCGAATGTATTCTGTTGAGTCTGTTCATGTTGATAAGTTATAACATTCTCAACTGACAAAGAAATGGGATTATGCAATGTTTCTGTGCCTCTCACTCACTGTCTTAAGAGAGCTCTTTATGTGTTTGTGTTTGAGTCTGAATCACTCTGTCTGAGAAATTACAAGCTGAATTTAGGGAGCTGGGAGCCAAATTAACAAATAGGACCTCAAAGGTAGCGATTTCAAGAGAGCTAACACTGCTACCTGCTAGTCAGAGTAGGAATCGCAGGATAGCTCAGAGGAGTGTGTGGTGCAGAAGGGAGAGATTCAATTTCCTGGGACATTGGAACCCGTTCTGGGGGAGATGGGACCAGTGCAAACCGGACGCTCTGCACCTGGGCAGAACCAATGTCCACGGGGGAGAGATTTCTCGTGTTGTTGGGGTGGGGTTAAACTAATATGGCAGTGGAATGGGAACCTATGCAGTGAGACAGAGGGAAGTAAAATGGGGGCTGAAAAGGAAAGGTGGAGGGCAGAAAAACCCAAGGCAAAAATCGAAAAGGGCCACATTGCAGCCAAATTATAAATGGACAAGGTGTGTTAAGATGACAAGCCTGAAGGCACTGTGCCTCAATGCGAGGAATATTCGTAATAAGGTGGACAAATTAACTGCACAGGCAGCAATTAATGAATATGATGTAATTGGCATCACGGAGAAATGGCTCCAGGGTGACGAAGGCTGTGAACGCAAATTCCAGGTATATTCACCATTCAGGAAAGATAGACAGAAAGGAAAAGGAGGTGGGGTGTCATTGCTGGTTGAAGAGGAAATTAACGCAATAGGAAGGAAGGACATTCGCGTGGATTCTGTGTGCGTGGAGCTGCGGAATATCAAAGGGAAGAAAACGCGAGTGGGAGTTGTGTATCACCAAACAATCGTAGTGATTTGGGGACAGCATCAAACAAGAAAGTAGGGATGTGTGCAATATAGGTACAGAAGTTATCATGGGCGACTTTAATCTACATATAGATTGGGCTAACCAAACTGGTAGCAATACGGTGGAGGAGGATTTGCTGGAGTGTATTCGGGATGGTTTACTCGACCAAAATGTCGAGGAACCATCTAGAGGGCTGGCTATCCTAGACTGGTTGATGTGTAATGAGAAAGGACTAATTAGCAATCTTGTTGTGCGAGGCCCCTTGGGGAAGAGTAACCATAATAAGGTAGAATTCTTTGTTAAGGTGGAGAGTGAAACAATTAATTCTGAGCCTGGGGTCCTGAACTTAAGCAAAGGTAACTTCGATGGTATGAGACATGAATTCGCTAGAATAGACTGGGAAATGATACTTAAAGGGTTGACGGCAGATAGGCAATGGAAAACATTTAAAATCACATGGATGAACTTCAACAATTGAACATCCCTGTCTGGAGTAAAAAATTAAACGGGAAAGGTGGCTCAACCGTGGCTAACAAGGGAAATTAAGAATAGCGTTAAATCCAAGGAATAGGCATATAAACTGGTCAGAAAAAGCATCAACCCGAGGACGGGGAGAAATTTAGAATTCAGCAGAGGAGGACAAAGGGTTTAATTCGGAGGGGGAAAATTGAGTATGAGAGGAAGCTTGCTGGGAACATAAAAACTTCTATAGATATGTGAAGAGAAAAAGATTAGTGAAGGCAAACGTAGGTCCCTTGCAGTCAGATTCAGGTGAATTTATAATGGGGAACAAAGAAATGGTAGACCAGTTGAACAAATAATTTGGCTCTGCATTCACGAAGGAAGACACGCATAACCTTCTGGAAATAGTACGTGACCGAGGGGCAACTGACAAGGAGGAACTGAAGGAAATCCTTATTTGTGGGAAATTATGTTGGGGATATTGATGGGACTAAAGGCCGATAATTCCCCGGGGGCTGATGGTCTGCATCCCAGAATACTTAAGGAAGTGGTCCTAGAAATAGTGGATGCATTGGTGATCATTTTCTAACAGTACATCGACTCTAGATCAGTTCGTATGGACTGGAGCGTAGCAAATGTAACACCACATTTTGAAAAAGGAGGGAGAGAGAAAACGTGTAATTACAGACCAGTTAGCCTGACATCAGTGGTGGGGAAAATGTTGGAATCAATTATTAAAGATGAAATAGCAGCACATTTGGAAAGCACTAAGAGGATCGGTCCAAATCAGCATGGATTTATGAAAGGGAATTCATGATTGACAAATCTTTTAGAATTTTGTGAGGATGTAACTAGTAGAGCAGACAAGGGAAAACCAGTGGATGTGATGTAGTGGGACTTACAAAATACTTTTGAGAAGGTCCCACACAAGAGGTTGGTGTGCAAAATTAAAGCACATGGCATTGGAGGTAATGTATTGAAGTGGATAGAGAACTGGTTGACAGAGTCGGGATAAACGGGTCCTTTTCACAATGGCAGATATTGACTAGTAAAGGTGCCGCAGAGCTCAGTGCTGGGACCCCAGCAATTTACAATATACATCAATGACTTAGGTGAAAGAATTGTGTATAATATCTCCAATTTTGCAGATGACATTATGCTGGATGGCGGTGTGATATGTGAAGAGGATGCTAAGAGGCTGCAGGGTGACTTGGACAGGTTAGGTGAGTGGGCAATTGCGTGGCAGATGTAGTGTAATAACGATAAATATGAGGTTATGGCACTTTGGTGGCAAAAATACGAAGGCAGAATATTATCTGAATGGCGGCAGATTAGGAAAAGAGGAAGTGCAACGAGATGCGGGTGTCATGGTACATCAGTCATTGAAGGTTGGCATGCAGGTGCAGCAGACAGAAAGAAGGCAAATAGCATGTTGGTCCCATATCTTGGGGATTTGAATATAGCAGCAGGGCGGTCTTGCTGCAGCTGTACAGGGCCTTGGTGAGGCCTCACCTGGAATACTGTGTTCAGTTTTGTTCTAATCTGAGAAAGGACGTTCTTGCTATTGAAGGAGTGCAGCGAAGGTTCACCAGACTGATTTCCGGGATGGCAGGACTGACATATGAGGAGAGATAGGATCAACTGGGTCTGTATTTACTGGAGTTTATAAGAATGAAAGGGGACCTCAGAAACATATAAAATTCTGATGGGACTGGCCAAGTTAGATGCAGGAAGAATGTTCCCGATGTTGGGGAAGTCCAGAACCAGTGGTCACAGTCTAAGGACAATGGACAAGCCATTCAGGACCGAGATGAGGAGAAACCTCTTCACTCAGAGAGTTGTTAACCTGTGGAATTCTCTTCCGCAAAACGTTGTTGATGCCAGCTCATCAGATATATTCAAGAGGGAGTTGGATATGGCCCTTAAGGTAAAGGGATCAAGGGGTATGGAGCGAAAGCAGCAAAGGGGTACTGAGGTGAATGATCAGCCATGATCTTATTGAATGTTGGTGCAGGCTCGAAGGGGTGAATGGTCTATTCCTGCAACCTCTTTCTCTGTTTCTATGTTTCTATGTTTCAGGGTGCATGCATCTAATGGTCCAGTGTGCTGTGCCATTTCTTTCAACTGGGTACTATTTATTGAACCTGTAACTCGCCCGGTTTGTATCTGATCCATATTGTGTCTCACCTGACCAATCATCCATCTCCCATAGGCAGGACATGTGTCTCTTTTCCTGACCTCGGCATCGTCCTCTCAATTCCTGCTTATTTTGCTCGTTAATTGTTCGTGCATGGCCTTCCAATACGGATAAACCCTCTAGCATTTTCTGTGGATGTTTTAGATCCTAACTCTGAAGATTCTATCCCAATCCTGGCCTGGTTCCTGATTAGTAACTCCGTTGTTCCCCTCAAGCTATCTACACCTGCCTGGCTCGCCTGTATATCTGGTGCACCTACTCGAGATGTCCCTGTATAGTTAATACGTCATTCGCTGTAAATCTCCTCTGTCTTCCTTCTTTGTGTCTCAGCTGCTTGTGTTACTCCCTTGCTCCTGATGTGTCACTAGCTATTCTCAGGATTGTGTCTAGCAATCGTATTTACAACGCTTTAGTCTTGTGGCTAATATTTTCTGGCAGGTATAGGGCTGATTAATTTATGCTAACAGGTAACATTTCATGCTGCACATTGTCAAGTAACAACATTACTTCTGTTCCAGGTTTAACTACCACTCAATTTCCCAAGGTTAATTCCCCTGGTTTACAATATTCAGGTAACATTTTTTACATACTTTTCTTATGGCTTCAAGACAAACGCTCCTGACACTTAGATGCCGCCCCCTAGAGGCTGCTTTACTTAGTTGTTGTAACCTCCGCTGTGGTTAAATGCTTCTGGGCCCTCTCTGGGCGGCCTTGTAGCTTGTCCTTGTAGAATCGGAAGGACGGTGATGATCACGTTTATATTCTGTTGATAAAACACATCCTGGATATTCCAAGTTTTAGTTAGAGGCTTACCATTTCAATTTCAACCGGATTTTCATTTCACTAGCCACTGTATTGGTTCTGCAATTGCTGTGGTTAGGCACACAATTACTACAATAGCGAAACAACCCCAGTACCTTACATACCCCTCAGACTGGTTTTGGTCGGGCATAATCCTAATGTCCTCCTTCCTGTCATTGGACATGGTCCGAGTTCCTTGGGATATTTAGTTTCCCAGGTACTGTACCACAGCTTGTCCGATTTGTGCCTTTTTGGGATTTACTTTAAATCCTGCTTTCCGTTCTCTCAAATGTCTTTTTCATAACTAGAACAGAGTCTAGCACGTAAGCTTTGATAGCAGCTTTCCGTTATCTCAAATGTTCCAGTTTCAAAGCCTTTACGTCTCACTTTCTGTGGTTCTTCAACCACCGTATCTGAAGTCACACGTTCAATTTATATTTTCCTCTTTTCTAAACTGCTAAAGCCAGCGGTTTTAACATTTAATTGTTTTCAAAATTCATTTTACACTTTCGCAGATAGCTCCCCACTTGCCCAGGAGTTTGACCAGACCCCTGAAGGTATTTCTACATTGTTTTCAAACATTATAGTTTAATTTCTTTTTTTCAAGAGATCAGATTTAAATTTTTATTTTAAATGTATCTAATTTTGTTGTGTATTTTCTTAAACAGTGGTACTTCAAATCTTCACAACAAAATTAACTCTTCACTGCTCCCATCCTAATTTCTGCTCCCCTTTTGTAGTATTTGTATTTATTTTTGGATTATGAAATGTCAAATATGATAATACTGTTTTTTAATCGGACTTCTCATTCATGCTTATAGTGATTCACAGATCACAGAATGCAAAGTACTTGTTTTATAATTATGTGCCTAACTTCTGTTTTAGAAGCTGAACATCAAAAACTCTAATCTTTTGCGCTATAACTTCAATTTTGTGATACAGTATCTCATAAATTTCATCTTTTTAAGCTTCAGCTTCTGACGCAGTATGTTTACTTTTATTAAAAGTCCTCCAAACCCAAGATTTTCCAATACAACCAAAATGTTTGTCAAGGAGAATCACCAGAAATATCTCAAAATCCCAATTCAAATATTGTACTGCCAAACTTTTATTTAAAAATCTTTTTCCTGAGCTCGAAGCTTTCGCATCAAGATTTTACACAAAGAAATATGGGGGCGTACTTCCCCAGCCCGCAGCCTTGAGACACCCACGCAGGATTCTTTTTTTAAGGCATTACAATTTCCCTTCTCCGTTCTTTATCTCATTCCTAGACTAAATGTATTGTCTTTCAAACAAATGTAATCAACGATTACATGTTTTCTTTTGACAAGTGAGCATGTTGAAATGTTTTTTTTAAAACCATCGGGACCACACATTTTATATCTTTAGCTCAACAAAACTATCCTTTGTGCATTTCCTGGATCCATAACATATCATCTGAATAAATCCACACCTGGGTTTCTAAATTAAAATGCAATTCAATTCTAGGTTCACACTTTCTTAAAACTTCCTTCATGCAGGACAACACTGCAAAGGGTTAAAACAAATTCACTCTGTCTGAAAAAGTGGGTGGGGCCATAACAACAGACAGCTCCACCACTTTCTGAAGCAGGCTTTCAGACATATGAAACATTCTTTGATTCCCACCTCAAATATTTTGCAGTCAAAAATCACACAACACTTTCATTCAACGACAGACATTCACAAACGTCTCTCTTCATTCAACAAAGCTTATTGTTTGGCCGGCTCTATTTTTGGATCCATACTTCACTTAAGATAGTCACTAACAGTTTTTGTTATGGGCTTCCGAAAAATATCTACAAAGCGAGCCTTCTGGCCCCCAATCAATCCTTTATTTTCCTCAGGTCCTATTCATAACCCTGTTACAAATTTGGGGATACAAATTTGGGCCAAATTCCTCTGTCCATTCCCTTCTGTCATCTATATCTATTTTTATACTTACATCCTGTTGTCTTTTGTTACTTTCTCTGTCCATCTCACCTTCGGGTATCTTTCTATTCATCTTTCCGGCTGTTAAAATTATCTTTTTTCCTTCATCATATCCTGACTTAACCATCTTCATGACCTTTTCAGATTTATCTCTCAGAAACTCTTCTGGTAGTTTATACATCAGCCCTCCGAGGGACTTGGCAGACTCCTTTGCCATTTCATACATTGGGGCTTTTTCCCCAGTTCCTGTTTTACCATCTTTACTGAAGCAGAACTTTTTACACCAAGGCTTTTTACCCAGTGCTGTTTTTCCACCTTTACTTATGCGGAACTATTTACACTGAGGCTTTTTCCCCGATATCCCGCATACGTACGTATTGTACAGACATTTACAGTATTTATTTACAGTGTCCTGACGCGCCAGTCAACTGGATTTACTGGCTGCATGGACTCTACCTCAGATTCGTTGGATCTCTGGTTACTTTGGGAGGAGAATTTCTCAAGGTAATTCTCTACAACTCGTTATTCGGTTGGTTTGGCTTTTTGAGTCTAATCTGCCCGTCCAGTAGATCTTGCTGACTGCGCCACGTTGTTAGGGTTAACTTCAAACCACCACTCGGAGTCCGTTAGCCTTAAAGTAAATGCAGTTTTTATTCATAAAAGATACAAGCTGGCAGGGGAGCTATCCTTCAAGGAATGCTCAGAGAAACTGCCAGAAACATCTTATTTTATACAGTTTCAAATTATAGTCTTACTTAATTTCGCAAGTTACAATTAATATGTGCTGATTGATTAATACATGATTATCTGGTCGGTTGCTTCCTCCAATCTGCCCTCTATATGTTTAATTGGTAATTCAGGATATATGTTGTTATGATTCTTTTTATTTAACTTGTATCTTATTACAGAATTCAAATTCTATGTTATCTGTGTCTGTGCCCAGCTCCCAAGGCCTGTGGTCTATGAATTGTAACATCTGACCCTCTGTGGAAGGCATCCCACAAATGCTTCCCACAATCTGAAAAACAGGCTGCGGGATCTATTTTAAAAATCTGTTAACTCCATTTTAAAACATCCCAATTATTATTATTAATTGTAATTAAGATTTGTGATCTGCCCTTTCAGTCTATTATGGGGTATCTTATCGAAGGCTTTTGGAAATCTAGATAAATTACAACTACTACATTACGTTAGTTTACGTTATCTATTACCTCTTCGTAAAATTCAAAGAATTTGGTCAATTCAAGACTTTCCCTTTTATAATCCATGCTGACTATTCATTTTTGGTTTCTAGTTGTTCTTCCACTTTCTCCTTTCGGAGGGAATCCATTATTTTTCCTCCCAATGATGTTAAGTTGACTGGATTATAGTTCCTCAGACACGTTCTACCTCACTTCTTAAAAATAGGTATTACATTAGGTATGTGCCAATCCTCCGGCACTTCACTTTATTCTAGTGAAATATTAAATATGTTTATTAATGCCTCGGCTATCTCTTCCCTCGATGCAATTCGTCCGAAGCCAGCATTTTATCCATTTTCGGTTTGATTAGTTTATATAATATTTTCCTCTTGTTACTTTAAATGCAGTTATTTCATTTTTAATATCATCCAATCTCATGTCCACCTGTGGTGATTCCCTGATAAATACTGATGCAAAGTAATTGTTTAATATTTCTTCCTATCTCTGCCTGTGGACAAACTTCCGAGCCACGTATCTTGGTATTTTTTGTGGATGTCCTCCAGGCAATCTTTATCCTTATCGTTGGGCAGGAGCAGTATCACATTCTCAGCCTCTCCTCAGTTCTCGCTACACGGCACCCAATCAGACACGGACTTTCCTGAACCTGCGCTTTTCTGTGGGATGTGACTGTTTTCTGGATTAAATCACTTATTCTGTGTGTTTGAGAGTGTGCTGAACACGCACTCCAGCCCAATTACGCTGAGCCAGAGCGAATAAAGCATAGACATTTCCTGCAGATGTGGGAATGTGGGACAGACTTGATGTCCACAAACTCTCACACATTACAGTCTCGACTCATTGCCTAACCTGCCATCTTTTGTTATTTTGTTATAAATTTATTTGCTTATTTACACACTGAATTAATTTAATTACTTAGTTTTTATTCAATGGTTATTTATAATGATGTTAATTAATTAGTAATTATAGTTAAATTATTAATTTAATAAAGTATTGTTATTGTTCCCAGGTCTTAGTGTGGACCAAGCTTCGAGAAAAAAGGTAATACTCACCAAACGTTCATCTACCTGCTGTATTTTGGAGGCCAAAGCAGCACCTCCTTCAACCACTGTTCCCATTCAAATTCTCACCAAATTCCGTTAAATATCACTGTGCAGAACACACTGTGAATCAACAGTTACTGTTTAGTTTCACACCTTTGGAGCCACACACAAGTTACAAGTGCTGTCTCAGCTCCATGCCCACTGCTCGCAGTAATTAGCACATATTTAAGACTAACACTTACAGCTGACTGATAGTTAACTACCATTAACAGGCAGTTTCTGCTAACTTCTGTATTTAAAGTTCGAAGTTCAATTCAAAACGTTAATCTAAATTTCCCTTCTTAGAGCTAATACTCAGCCAGACTCAACACACGGACTTACCACTGAATCTCACTTTCTCTACGTTCCCAAGTTTACCACCCTCTTTGTGCACTCCGTTTAAGATCATGATGTGGTGACAGAGTAAGCTCTGGCAAGCTCTGCTGGGCTGAACGGGTCGGGGTGGGGAAGGTCGCTCTGTAAATTTGCAGTCCACAGGCAGATGGGCTGCTAACTCCCAGCACCCCCAGGGAAACTTCAGGCGAACCGCCTCAGACCAGTTTGCAGCTGCGAGCACTGAATGGCCTATTTCTGTGCTGCAGGCATTAAGTAACTCTATGTAAAGTGATGTGTGAAGGAGAAGGGATGTCTGAAATGCGATTCTGGGTCAACCACAGACCAGAGCGTGGTCAGAAGGACAGGTCTGTGATGTCACAATGCTCAGGCACAGTGTCATGCGAGTTTCCCCGCTTTATTACATCACACACACTGCAATACCTAGCAACAAAGCTCGTTACCACCCTCCCTGAACACTGCATATTATGGGCTATGTTTAGCTCGGAGATTTGACAGAGAGTGAGGAGGAGCTGAGTTTAATGTGTGTCGAGTGTCTGCGGTGAACACTTCATCCTGCAGATCACCGCATTGTTCAGGCAAACTTACAAAGGAAAGTTATAGTGGTGGATGTCACTGGGATATACTCCGTCTGCAGGAGACCCTTTAATCCCAAAGGTAGATTATATGAAACAAGGATACGTCACTATCACCAGGCGCTGGGGCTGTTCAGGCTAAACCCCACTGGGTGAAAAACACAAGGAGCCTGCAAAAGGATTAAAGCACTGATCTTTGATCCTTTGAAACCTTCCCTCCCTGGCTGTTGTTTGGTCCCAGGCCATTTTCCCCAGCTTTCCCTGGGAGTGCTGGGGACGTATCGGCCCTTCCACCCGTGGAATGTGCAGTAACAGAGCCACCTTCCCCGTGCCGCTCCCTTTGGCTAAACACATCCGACACGAGCCTGGCGGTCGGGAACTTTATAAACCCGTCCCAGGCCGCAGCAGACATCTTAGCGCGGATAACACCTGCAGGAGTCCAGCGGGACTGATCTCCGTGGACTTCCCCACCTCTATCATTTTTGTTAGTCGCTGAATCCGCGTGGTGAAAATTGAAAACAGGCCTCACTGTGTGTGTATCACAGAGATGAGCGAATTGGGCAGAATACACGCCCAAAACTTTTTGTGATTCTTATTATTTAATGCGTTTAACAATTTCAGTGAAGGGATATTTCACCACATTCTTCAACTCCTCTCTGAATTTCGTCTGGATCACGGCATAAATACATGTGTTGGTGCAGCAGCTCAGGAGCTGAAGCATAAATCCCATTTCCTGTACATATCTAGGTAGAGATACAGGAATAAAGTTTAACGAATACAATCGATTACCCAGAGAATACAACAGAAACACTGCCCATAAGAGGATAAAATTGCCGGATATAACAAACAGTAAAATTATGGATTTCCTTCGCTTCTCGATCTCTGGGTCACTGGGACTCTCCCCACTGCTGTGGACCCGGAGTCTCCTGCGGGCTCTGCCCGATGCTAAAACATGTCGGACAGTTAAAGTATTGAGCAGAAGGATCAGAACAAATGGAATAAACGGTGTTATAATATAATAAAGGAATTCAATTACTGCCCATGATAGTGACTCAGAGACTTCCCATCTAACAAAACAAAACCAGGGATTATTGGAAATCTGATACATACTTCCATACATAAAGTACCAGAAAGTGTTCTTTACACAGAACAGCGCACTCAATGTTCCCACAAGCACAGTCGCCGTTTTCTCGGTGCAATATTTGTTTTTGAGATTCTGACAACAAATGGCGAGACATCGATCAAAGGTAAAAGCAACTGTGAACCAGACGGAACAGTCTGTGACTGCGTAAAGCAGGATGGCATGGATATTACAAACTTTAAACTTCCAGATGAACTCAAACGCGGTCCAATAAAGAATATGAATCTGCCTGGATATCAGGTCAAGTATAACGACCAGTAGATCTGCCGCTGCCATTGCCACCAGGTAACGGCTGACACACTTGGAGAGACCGCACCTTCCTCGAGACAGGATCATTATCGTCACTAAGTTCACTGCAAGAAAGAGAAAAACAGGTAATTTATATTTCAGATGGAGAGCAACAACAGCTGCCTCAAAGAATTATGTGTGAAATGTGTCAGGATTAAATGAACCAGCCAATGGGACTTGTGATGTTTGCGTCAGGACTGATGAAATCATTGGATGGGACGTGTGCTCTTTGGGACAGGACTGATTACACTAGCGGATGGGACGTGTGGTGTTTGTCACAGGTAATGAAAGAACCAATATATGGGACGTGTGGGTGTCGGGTCAGGGACTGAATGTACCAATGGATGGGATGTGTGGGTGTTGGCTCTGGACTGAATGTACCAGTGGATGGGATGTTTGGGTGTTGTGACAGGGAGTGAGTGAAGCGGTGGATGTGATGTGTGGGTGCTCGGTCATGACTGAAAGCATTAATGTGTTGGACTTTTGCCAGGTGGGTGAAGCTCCGAATGAGACTAATATATAATGCCATATCCAAGTCAGAGGGACCAATAATTCAGCACAAGAAGCCGCGAGTTTGTGAATAACCTGTGTCCATTGAGGGGAATAGAGTCATTGTCCAGGGATGGGAATGTAGTATGAGGACAGCGAGGGGAATGGAATCTGTGTCCAGGGAGGAGAATGGAGTTGTGGGCCAAGGGAGGGAATGGAGTCTGTGGCCAAGAAAAGGAATGGCGTCTGTGACAGTGAGGGGAATGGAGTATGTGGCCAGGGAGAGTAATCGATTCTTTGTCCAGGAAGGGGAATCGAATCTGTGTACAGGGAGGGGAATGGAGTCTGTGGCCAAGGTGGAAAATGAAATCTGTGGCCAGAGAGGGGAATGGAGTCTTTGGCGAGGTTACTGCAGTTTTGTCGAAGGCTGAAGAAGATGAATTGAATTGTATTATGTGTCGAAATCAGAACCTTTCCAACCATTGTATTGAAAGTACACATTCTAACTGGCTTAAGCTGACTTTCCAACAATATTGCAAATAATCTTTAAAGAAATGACTTTTGCTTTATAATAGACTGATGATGACCCATGTTGTAAGATGTCACAGAAGATTTTCGAACGTGTCTGTTTACAGCTGGAACCGTGTCAACCAACTTCCTTTCACCTGGTCTGAGAAAGTTACAGACTTCCAGTTGACAGTGAGAGTATGAGACTGGAAATATCAAAATATTTCACAATATAGTGCTCCGTTTTGAATAGTTGCTCCCGTGCGGCCCAAACCGAGATCTCCTGAACTGTGGCTGAACAAGGGAAATAAATCAATTCAAACACAACTGAATAAACATTTTAGTGGAAGACGTATTGCAGTTTTAACCCTGTCCTGACCATCTGGAATTAGTGACTGTGAGGCAGAGCGGGAGACGGTGGAAATTACGACGACTGTCTATAGCTGAATCATTAGTGAACAATGTCTCATATCTCAATGTATTTGTGAAGGATCTCTCAACGCTGATTTCCACTGGTCAGTGTCATTAACAATAACCAGTGGTACTTAAAACACTTGTTACCTCTGAACACATATTTATCATCCAACACTGGGCATCAGTGCAGAAAGCTGACTGCAAGCTGTTCAATAAAGTAAATCGTTCACTAACATATCTTGTGTCAATAAAATCAAATTTCTGTCAAATCCTGTACACCACTATCACTGGAAACAAGTTGCGGAAACAACACACTGTTTATTGAACTGGGAGCAGCGAGTCAGCAAATGATCAAACATTACATGACAGAAACTTCCGTGCATTGCCAGACAGAGAAAACAGGTTAAAATTGTGAAAACAACATAATGTTCATTGAACTGGGAGCAGCGAATTAACAAATGATCAAACATTACATGACAGAAAATTTTTTGCATTGCTAGACAAAGAACAAGAGGTTTAAATTGAATACAATTAATAAGTATAACTAAAGGACATGGACAGAAAATACAGTGAAACATGGGTTACATAATTAATTGCAGAGGAAGGACTCACCAGGAACACCAACAGCAGCGAGGAGCGGGTAATAAAAACGTTCTACATCCAAAAGTGCCCACAGGGTCCAAAGCTCAGTTGGAATCTCCCAGAACATGATTTGACTTTCTGTGACCTCCAATGAGCACTGTTCTTTTTCGACAACAACTTCAGTCAAACATTGCTGTACAGACTGAAAAAAAATCCCTATTTATAGCCTGAGGGAACTCTCCAGTGAGACAATTAAACTGCACACTTATGGATATTAATCACAGTCACTGAATAAACAAGTTGTCCGAACCTTTTCTTTGCATCAGTTTCAATTGCAAAATATCTTATAAGCAACGTGGCTTTCAGATCAAATAACTTTATCCAAAACCAAGCACTATTGGTAAAAGCAGAAATAGTTAAGTCCACAGAATCACAGCATGCATGTGAAGGGAGCAGCTTCATTTAGGCAGTTTCTGTTATTGCTGAGATGTAAAATAACTCTGTAATTTCAGATTTTCAATTCACTTCTCGGCGTAACACAAGTGCAATAAAGCAAATGGAAGGATATATTTCTAAGTAAAGGTCAGTAACATACATGGGGACTGACAGTACAGTGCTAAGTAAGGTTACATGGGCACTGATAATACAATGGTCAGTAAATATATATGACGACTGATCACACAATGGTCAGTAAAGATACATGAGGACTGATAATACAATGGTCAGTAAGGATACATGGGAACTGATAATACAGTGGTCAGTAAGGGTACATGAGAGCTGATAATACAATGGTCAGTAAGGGTACATGGTGACTGTAAATGTAATGGTGAGTAAGGATACGTGGAGACTGTTAATACAGTGGTCAGTAAGGGTACATGGGGACAGATAATACAGTGGTCAGTAAGGTTACACGGGTACTGATAATACAATGGTTAGTAAGGGTACATGAGGACTGATAATACAATGGTCAATAAGGATATATGGGGACAGATAATACAATGGTCAGTAAGGGTACATGGGGACAGATAATACAATCGACAGTAAGGGGACATGGGGACAGATAATATATTGGTCAGTAAGGATATGTGTGTGCTGTTAATACAATGGTCAGTAAGGATTCATGGCGACCGATGCCATACTGACAGTCACAGGCCATCCTATGGTTTATTTTCCTCAGTACAGGGAATGGAGAGACTGGAGGTGAGGAATGGAGATGAACGGAGCAGAGAGGTAAGGAGGGGAGAAGATAGAGGACAGGAGGCGGGAGGGGAGTAGATGAGAGGAGATGAGTTTGGAGGAGTGGAGAGGAGGGGAATAGGAGAGCAGAGGTGAGGGGAGGAGATGCGTGGAGTGGACAAGACAGCAGATCAGAGTAGAGAATAGGAGGTGAGAGGAGAGGGTGGGAGGAGGAAAGAGAGAAGATGAGCAGGAAAAGGAGGAGAGGTAAGTGGCGGATACGATAGATGAGAGAGGAAGTAGAGAGGAGGGCAAACGAGAGAAGAGCAGAGATGAGTAGAGGAACGGAGAGGAGAGTTGATAAGAGGAAGGAGAGGATAAGAGAGGAGAAAAGAGAGGAGAGGAGAAGATAGGAGAGGGGAATAGAGGAGAGGAGGAGAATGGAGATGATAGTGTAGGGGAGATGGTAGGAGAGGAAAGTGGAATAGAGGTGTGGAGAAGGTAGGGGCCGGGAGAGGGATCAGAGGAAAGGAGAGGGGAGTGGAGATGAGAATATAGGGGAGATGATAGGAGAGCAGAGTGGAGTAGAGATAAGGAGAAGGTAGGGGAGAGAAGACAGATGAGAGGAGCGTGGAGTGGAGGAGAGGAGCAGAGCGGAGAAGGGAGGAATGGAGAGAAGTGGAGAGTGGAGAGAGGATGCGAGGGAAGGAGAGTAGAGCAGAGGAGAGGGGAAGGGCGGCGGGAGAGCAGAGGAGAGATCATCAAATGAGAGGAGAGGAAGAGAGTGGTGAGAGCAGGGGCGAGAAGAGATTAGAAGGGAGGGGAGGAGTTCGGAGAAGAGAGGGGAAGTGGAGAGGAGAGTGCAGGGGAGCAGAGCTGTGGAGAGTCGAGCAACGGAGAGGAGAATAGATGAAATGAGAGGAGAAAAGAGAAAAGAAAAAAGCAGAGTGGAGTGAGGAGGTTAGTCGATTAGAGGAGGGCTGAGGATGAGAGAGGGGACAAGAGAGGAGAGTAGAAGAGAGGGCAGGAGAGGATAGAAGAGTGGGTAGCGGACAGGTGAGTAGAGGTGAATGGAAAAGAGGGGTGGTGAAGTTAGAGGAGAGAAGAGGAGGGAGAAGATAGTGAATGAGAGGAGGAGGTTAAAAGAGGGTAGAGGAAAGGAGAGCAGAGGGGAGGAGAGGGTAGGAGGGGGAGGAGAGGAGTGGAGAAGAGAGGAGTGGAGAGGGTATGGGAGAGCAGAGGGAAAGTGTGGAGCGGGAAGGAGAAGAGAGGGGAGAACATCAGAGGACACAAGTGAGGAGACGAGTTAAAATGAAAGGAGAGAAGAGGTGAGGAGGAGGGGAGAGGGAAGGTGGGGAAAATTTAGGGGAGAGGATTCGAGATGATTGGAGTGGAGAGGAGTGGAGAGGAGAGAGGAGAGTGGAGAGAGAAGCGACTTAAAAACAGGGGAGAGAAGAGGAGAGGATAGGTGAAGATAGGAGAGGAGAGGAGATGAGTCGAGATGAGAGAGCAGAGGAGAGGAGATGAGAGGAGAATGGAGGAGAGGAAAGGCGAGGAGAAGAAGGTCGGGGCGTGGGGAGAATGGAGTAGAGGCATGGAGAAGGTAGGCGAGAGGGGAGAAAATGAGGGCACAAGAGAGTCGAAGAGAACAGCTGAATAGGGAGGAGAGTTGCGGAAGGGGAGGAGAGGGGAGAGGAGAGAGGAGAGTACGGGAAGACAGGTGAGTAGAGGAGTGGAGAGGAGAGAGGAGGAGATGCGAGAAGGGATGAGCTGAGTGGAGATGATAGGGGAGGAGAGGGGAGAGGAGAGGAGGAGAGAAGATGAAAGGATAAGAAGGTGAGCAGAGGAGAGAGGAGAGGAGAGGAGCGTGGCAGAGAGGAGAGGCAAGAGGAGGAGAGTAGTGGTGATGGGAGGAAAAGAGAGACGAGGGGAGAGAGGAGGGTAGAGATGAGCAGGGAGGGGACGAGAGTGTAGGGGGGGAGAGGGGAGAAGAAAGCTGAGCAGGGAAGAGTAGAGGAACGGACAGTAGATGTGATGAGAGGAGAGGAGAGGAGAGGAAATCGGAGTGAAGAGAGAAGGGGATTAGCGGAGAGGACTGGGCAGGGGAGAGGAGAGGGTAGGGGCGAGGGTAGGAGAGGAGAATAGAGTAGAGGAGGGTAGAAGGTAGGGGAGAGGAGAGGAGATGAGCTTAGGAGAGACGTGAGGAGAGAGGAGAGGAGAGAGGAGGGGTGAGGACGGGAGGGGTTAGGGTACAAAGGAGGCTTCTCTCCTTCAAGGTGGACTAACTGATGCAGTTAATTGACACCTGCCCGTCCGTTGGGCTAAAAGGAGGCTTCTCTCCCTCGGGATGAAGTAACTGATATAGCTAATCTACACTTAACCCAGCTTCCCACTGTATAACGACCAAGGAAGTAAACAAACTAAACCTCAGGTTTATCGGGTTTATTACGAGCAATGCACGGGAAGGTTCAGTCTTAGAACCTCTGAAATAGAAGCGTTTTCAAGCATAATTTATACAGATGTTGGAGAGGAGCTAACCTCATACAAAATCATCGATAGGTCTATTGCTATTAGCGAAGTTACATTGATTTGTTGACTCTTATTAGACGGGCTCTGAGTGGTACATGCAACTGCCCATCTCTCATCATTGTTTTGTTCCATTTTGCCCTCTACCTCAGTCTATCCGACGCCTGGTGTGGTTGTCCTGGCTTCTTTATCTCGTCTCAGGGACATTTAAACAAAACTGCTGACTTTGGCTGGTTCAATGTTACTAAGGTTAAGCTATAATATAATGCGTATAAGTATAAGTGTGTTATACCTTTATAAGCAAGTGTTACATTCATAGGCAATTGATAAGTTCACAACCTTCAGCATAATTCTGACCCCATATCTACAACCTCACTATTTATCCCTTACAATTTCCCTTAATGGCCCTTGGCTAAATGCCCAAGATAGGCCATTTTGAAATTAATTCCACATGGATGAGGTTCCAGGGTTATCCTTTCACTTGGGTAGTGCTACTTCCCGTGCTCCTGGAGCTATCTGTTGGCTTCCCCATCCAGGTTATACTATGTACGTCCTTTCTACCGGGTTGTCTGATTTCCCTTTCTTCAATGTTTTAACTACAGTACGGGCTAGGGCCTGCCTCTTATGTCGGTTACAGCTTTTAAAAGGATAATACTATCAAGGTGAGTACCCTTGCACTACAACCAATACACTGAGTCCAGCATAGTTCGTCTATAATCCTTTCTAGCCAACTTTTTCTCGGTGTTCGAATTAAGTCCTCTGTTGGGGTATCCTCTGTTTCTTCTATCTGCCCTCCACTTGGGGTCTTCTCTATTCTGCCGAATTTCTGCCCCGCCTGGAATATCCTCTATGTTGTCGAATGGTGTCCACTTCAGTCGAGTTTGTTTCTCTTTCAGATCGAGTATCGGTTTTCCTTATGGCCCGATGGCCTTCGTATAACCTTCTCAGGAAATGCCCATCATTGTCCCATCGATCTTTCCTCCTTTGTCTCAGGGGTTATAATAAACACGTTTATATCTGTCTCATTAAGTGGAGTAAAGCAGAAGTCAATATCCATAATGGAGCATGAGGTGTTCCTTTCTTCATTTCAGTTGACCTGGTGCTCACACATCAATCTCCATAACCTCGTGGAACAGCGATAATTTAGCAGCAATGTGTTAGCGGGGTGATACTCAAGGTGCACCCGTCCACTTGGTTATATCCACAGTCATCTTTGATCATTCGTAGTGGATCTCGAAATAAAGCAACTTGGTTATTTTTATAACAATCTATATATGCTGAGACTCTTAGTACTGTTGTTCTCTTCAATTACATTTCTGGTTTGTCATCGTACCGCACGCGAGTTTGATTCCTTATTTCTCCCACATTGTTTGGTGTAGAGCATCTCGCCTTGTCACATCATACTGTTGTATAGATAATAAAACATCTATTTAAATGTCCGGTTACACAGCAGGCCTTTGGGACCCAAGCATGACTGTTTCTCAACACCTCGCAGCCATGAGTCATGTTTTTGTCTAAGGTCCAGTTGGTAAATATATCGAGTGTTATCCAATCCGGCACCTTTCTATTCTGAAGCACCTTTATGTTATGTTGTAGTCCATTGAGCAACCATGTTTCATATTCTGTACACACTAGTTCTGTCAGTATGGTTTTACTTAAGTTCCATTCTGCTCTATTCATTTATAGTTCTGGCGTGGTCTCGCAATGTATGGGCCACTGTTATAATTCCCTTTCTGCGCCACTACCCAGTTGCGCCTATAACTTTTCATTATCCTCATCCCTTTCCAGCAATCCCTGTAAGGTTTGTGCTCGGGCATTAACTCACTCATCTATCGTGTGTAGTTCTATAGTGTCGCAACTCCCGCCGCGTATCCCGCCGCGTATCCCGCCGCGTATCCTGTGTACCATGTATCTTTTCTAGTATCCCTATTTTTCCCCAGTCCCGTTTTTTACCTGACCCTTTTTCCACAATAAACTTCATGGCTTTTGATTCAAGGCCTTTAAGTGCTCGATGGTCAGGTTTCTATACAGGCTTTTACTGTTTAACCCGCAGATGTTGGGGATAGTTATATTGTTGAAATTTATGAATACAGTAATTATTCGCTGACATACCCTGAATGTATCTTATCCTTGGTCTGCCTTATCAATTTATCTTTTGCCCCAGTGTTCACAGTTGGACACGTTTGTTGCGCTGAGGGTCTGATGGTCGAGGCCCTGGTAGTGCTCACTGTTGATAAAGTAGTGGATGGGGCCGTGTTGGTGGGTCTCTCTCTGGAGATATCCCTCCACCACCATTCATAAATGTTAGTGAAATCTGCATCCCCTTCCCCTGGTGCAGTATGTTTGTCCCTCCTGATTAAAAACACACCGCGGTCTTATTCCAAGTAATTATGGTTCTATATTATTGGCTCATCCCCAATGTTGTTTCGTTTCCTTGTAACGTTGTTTTGTGCCCGTTATTTAACTCTACTATTGCTCCGTCCGTCAACCATCAGTGTTTTTGATGTTTTATTAAACTAATGTCGCCCAAGTCCCTGTAATATAGGCCTTGCCATCCCTCAGTCTGTTGTCCTTGATATGAGGCTGCGTTACTCCACGTTATTTCCACGAGCACTCGAGTCCTGCAAAAAGCAATATTTTCCGGTTGTCACTGGTTAGTTAGTGACCATGCTTTTTTAACTGGGTCCTGTGTTTCCACTTGCTGATATTCCTTATAAGTACCATAACTTACCATGATTACCTGATAGCGACCGATCCATTTGGATGTGATCCCGAACCTCTCTGGGGTAATCTCTTGACTGCCTATTTGGGGTGTTTGGAACTTCTGTTTCTTAGTGTCGTTCTCTAAATCCTTGATTTGCTGATCTCTAACCTTTGACTCTAAATCATGTAACTGCTTACAGATTTCCATTACAGATTTCCATTTTTTTTTAGTTCAAAGGGTATCATTCCTGTCGTCCGACTAGGGGTTGCCTTGAGCTTTATTTATACTCGGGGTATCCTGTCTACCCATCCCTTTCCAGTCTCTTTTATGTGGGATATTTTTGCCTAATCCCTATGCGCAGACATGTTTCATTATCTTCCCTGTGAAGTGTGAACCTTGATCTGAGTTCAGCTGTAATGCCATTAGTTCCTTTGCTAGGATCCTGGCCATGGATTCTACTGAACAATTCCCAGTGGCAAAAGCTTCTACCCACTTCGTAAACTGGTGTATTATAACTAAGCAATATGTCTTCCCCTTGTTGCTGGATAATGGTCCAGTAAACTCTACCTGCAAATTTTCCCAGAGTCCCTTCGGTCGGGGCTGATGTCCCATTCTGACCTTTACTTTCCCCCTGGGTTGTATTTTACGCATATCACGCACCTTCTGCAGAGGTCCTCTATATCTCTAGATATTCCCTTCCACCACCAGCATCTGGACATCGAGCTTATCATGTTGGTTCTACCTGTATGGACATACCCGTGGTAAAAATTTTATAGGCTCCCCTGGATGCATTCTGGGGCCACCACATTCCCATCTTTTCTCCATATCCCGTTGGTCTCTTGTTTGGCCCTCTCTGCTTCCACCCCTTCTGTTCCTGCGGAGTGGCCTCTCCCTGTACCTCAAGCATGTTTACTTCCTCTCGTCCAATTGTACATGCTCCGCCTTGGGCTTCCTGTCTCTGCCACTCGGTTGCTTGCTTCATCTGTCCATGCATTCCCTTGTTCATACTGATCATTATTTTTTACGTGTGCTTTCATCTTTATTATCGCACACTCAAGGGGTAGGAGGGAGGCTTCCACGAGATGTTTCCCAATTTCCTCATGTTTAATCGGCCCTCCTTCTGCGGTCATGTATCCCCGTCTGCTGCAGGCTATCATATAATCATGCACTACTCCGAAAGCGTATCGACTGTCTGTATAGATGTTTACTCATTTTCCCCCAGCAAGCCTCAGAGCCTCAGTGAGAACCACTAATTCAACCACTTGAGCTGATAGATTCTCTTCTAACAGTCCTTCCCCTTTGACCTGTCCGCTGCGATCTACCACTGCCCATCCCGTCTGTGGTGTGCCATTGATATAGCACCAAAACCCATCTACATTTAGATCCATGTCTACCTCCTCAAGCGGGGTTTCACTTGCCTGACTACTTCCCTCACCTTCCTCTGTTGGGCTACACTGATGCTCCTCTCCCTCTGCAATGATCCACCCTGCAGGCGTATTTTATTATTGTTACCGTTGGGTGGGGTGTGGGGGGCCGCAGGGGAGGAGGGGGGAGAGCGTTATTTACCACCTTGCCCTTTGTTCATCGAAAACCGTTTTTAACCTTCCATTGTTAAGTAATTCTACTAAGGTATGCTGGATGTGTAGAATAATGCATCCTGACATTATTATTGGTTCGTTAACTCTGATGGCCCAAGCCGCACAGTCGAGGGCAGCAACGCACCTGGACAGTCCTGCAGCTACAGGTTGCGGTTTATCTGAGTAATATGCCACGGTCTATGCCTGTCTCCATGTAATTGAATCAGTGCCGCGTTATAATGATGGTTAATGTGGTAGGACCTATTCTGGTCTGGTAGTCCCAGTGCTGGAGCACTTTTGAGAGTTTGTTTTAACCACACACATGCAGTTTCTTGATCTCGGCCCCAGGTTACTGGCTCTTAGGAGGGTTTCCACCCTTTGACCTGGTTCTGTATAGGTTAGGTCACCTTGGCATATTCAGGAATAACATTTCTGCAGTAGTTGAATAACCCTAGTACCTGCCTGACGCCTTTCACGGTTCCCGGCCTGGGGATTGATTGAATTGCTTACTTACTGTCCTCGGGAATCTGTCTTTTCCCTTATGATATTATGTATCCCAGATATGTTACTTCGCTCCTTCCTTTTCCTAAGTCTACTGGTTCCAAAATCCCTGACAATATTCGATGAAATATGCTCCGGCTGTTATTGAATCCCAGTGGTACTTTGGCCCATGTGTATTGTTTTCCCTTTACTATGAAGGCAAATTTTCCTTGGGATTCTTTGTCTACCGGAATGGTCCAAGTTCCATTCGCTATACCAGCACGGTGAATATCTTATGTTCTGGATCCAAGCCATTAAAAACTGTGGCCGGAATTGCCACTATTGGCTGTTTTCCGGAAGTCACCTTATTCAGGGCGGTATATTCGATAGTCAGTCGGTAAGACCTGTTGGGTATCTTTACAAGCCACACAGGTGAATTAATGGAGGCTATTACATGTTTCAATACACTTTGCTACTCTAATTCTTGCCCTATCTGAAGACCGCTACCTCAGCTTCTGGTGTTAATTGGAACTGTCAGTGAGCTTTGTGTTCGGGTCCAGGAATTTTGATGGGTGATATCTCTGCGAATCCACAATTTTGTTTGCATTGTGCCCACAGAGTCGGGTATAATTGGCACACGCTACCCCATACAGCCTTTGTTTCCCACTCGGGTTGGATTATGGTTGTTCCTACCACTCGTTGCTGCTGGTGTCCCGGGTGTTCGAACTTAATTCAGTTTTCGTGCTTGTCCCCTAAATGATCCGGTTATGCTGAGGATCTATCAGTACCCCTATCTCCCTTAATGTATCGATGCCCAATATGTTGTCATCTGTATTCTGACAGCACCAAAACTGAGCAGGTAGCATTACCTCTGCACTTCTAACAACGCCATCTCACTTAGGGTTGCTTTCTGATATCCCGCCCCCTCTATTTGTAAATTGACGGTCCTATGGGTCAGGGGCAAATCTAAGTTGGTTATTGGGTGTTCTCGGGTTGGGGCAGTGGTGGCAATGGTACCAGTGGTGCTGGTACCTGTCAGAGCTTGTCCATCAGATCTTCCCTGGTTAATGGTGTTCCCTTCTTTGCCTGTTGGTGGCCTCGCCTTCCTGCGCCTCCCCCATTACTCCAGCAATGTTTGGCCAAATGTCCAAGTTTACCACAATTTTGACATCTCCCTTTAGAATTTCTGTAACCTCTGCTTTTCAGCGGGCAATCCCTACTGAAGTTGCCTTCCTGATTGCAGTTTAAACATATCAGGTGAGCTGCGCGGGAGTGCGTCTCTTCCTCCTTTGTCTCGGCTGCCAATGCTGTAGCTGCTATTTTTGTTCTTTTATTCCTTTTTTCTAACTTTAACTCCTCTGCATGTTCTGCCCATTCCAAAGTTTCATCATAATCATCTCCAATGTTAAATACTCACTTAATTATCTTTTGATGTGCCTTTCATAGTCTATCCTTAAACATTTTCAAGAATGCTGCATCATTTCTGTTGCGGTCATCAGCCCCGGAGTGGTTTTTATATTCTATCCACGGTCGTTCCTCATACTCCCCAACCCTTTTCCCTACCTTTTGAGTCAAAATATTCTACTGCAAACTTTTGTCAGAATTCTGTATTTCTACTATTTTGCTTTAGCGGTTGGTAACTTATTCAATAGAATTTGTCTCCTGTGGGCTGAGGGGCACCTCCTGTTTGGTAAGGTAGGCTGCTCTACATTCGCTGGAGCGAATGGTGGTGGTGCGTATTGGTGTCACTGATAAATAGCCATTATCATGTGTCGGGGCCCCTCGACTCTGTAGTCATTATCCCTGTCTGATTGACTGTTAGGTTGGGGTTGTGGACTACACTTACCCACCGTGGGGTACCCCATAGGGATAGTGCACTGCACTATCCGTCTGGTCCTGTATTTATCTCTTCCAGCTTATTTATCTTAGCTTCTAACTCTTGAATTTATTTTGTTTGAGTATCTATCTGTCCTCTGTAGCAGGCAAGAATTATTGCATTGGCTTTTTTCGTTTTATTTTTATTCTGACTATCCCACCATGTCCTCTGTCTGTCGGGTGAGTCTTCTTTCTTTTATTAAGAAATCCAAAACTAATAATGTCCACTATAAATACAACAGCTGTCAATGGAATGGGTTAACTCCACTACAGGTCTGTAAGAAGGTCTGACGTCATTATGTGATTTCGGTTATTCATCTGAAAATATTTCCCCAAGTCTTTGTGCTTTCAAAACTTGATAAGAAATTAGGAATCCGTTAAAATAGCAGAAATTATTCGTAAAGTTGTCATGATAAAACCTTCTCAGCGGGAAAGGCAGCATTTTAGATTAAACTCCAATTTCTCTACACATCTAATTCAAATACTTGCCAACGAGTTTTTCACTGATTTAAAGCGAGACCACACATATTTAATAGCTATTCTGTTTACAGAAATCCAATTTTCACGCAATCTATATACATTCCAGCAGTTTGTTTTTACAATCCCGTTCACTGAGCAAATCTTATGTTTTATTTCTCTCGGCACAAAATCTAAACTTCAGTGCCGGTCCATCGTTTTTAAGAATTCTGTAACTCCCAGATTTTTCTTTCTGTGTTGAGTTCGCCTAGCTTACTACTTTTCCCCCTTTTGAATCCGAACTTAATCATTTTTTGATGACCTTACTCCAGTCCATAGTTAGACATCGTTGTTTCTCTTTCTCAGCACAAAGCTTTGTCGGGTTTAACTCGTAAGTTTTTAGATTTAAATCAATATCTTTTTCACAGCCAATTTAAATCTCATTTCTTCAAATTAGGTTTTGTAATTTGATGATCTTCCTCCAGTCCATTTTCCTCAACATCTTTGTTTCTCTTTCAAGCTGCTGCAGCTTTCAAGTTCGCATTTGTATCTTTTGGTAAAAACAAACTGTCCTTTGTAAATTCAAGTTGCTTTTCCAACATTTTTCTTTTCTTTTATTAATTTTCCATTTATTTCAGCTAGCATTTTATCCCACTGGCCAGTTTTCCTAGGATCCTGGGGTCCCACCCCAATTTTAGCTTGAATTCCTTCTTGCTTGAACTGTGCACAATCAATACCAGCTTCACTGTGTTATTACCATGTCACGCTTCAGGTCATACGCCGTATATTTCCTCTAAGGATCGCTGGGGTACACTCTCCCTTTAGTTGTATTCCTTCTTTTTCTGGCAATACACCTATCCCACCCTTGGTTTTCAGCCTTCTGTGTTTCGTTATAATTTGTCCTGCAGCTTACCCCTTCTAACTCTTTACACAGATTACCTCCTTCCCGTCAATGCTACAGCCATGTTGCTCCTTTCAGAATACAACACTGCATATCTGGCGCAATACAAGTTCCTCCCTTCTGAATCAGATATCTTGGATATTCCTCATACTGTTTATGGATCAGACCTAACTCAGTCTTCCACCCTTGCAAACAGTTCTACCCTATACACCGTCCAAGGTTTTGTTTCATTTCCATTTTTCCTCAACAAAGGCAAGACCAATCCCACTGGTCTGATATCTTCACTTCTTTCTCCTTCCCGAGGGGACAAAATCCCTATTCCTATTGGCTGCATCACATCTAAGCCTGTGACTTGGTTGCCCGAAACCATTTTCTCAGTTGTCCTTCATGAATAAACAAAGGGATTTGATTACTCTCTCTCTTGTCTAGTCCATTCTGTACCACATTCATCATAAATGTCACAGAGGCTACACACAATACCACCAGTAAGACACATCGTGTTCCCATTCACTTTCTATATCTATTCTGTTTATTCCTTCTAACCTTGCTGTGGCTCCTATTCTGAGCTATCCTGTCAGCTCTCACTTTCCATGCGATTTAAACTGATTCTCCTTGTGTTCCCCATCTTCCTCATCCCTTGGTTCCTGTTTTCTATTCTTTACTAACACATCCTTTACTCATTCTCTTCCAATTTTGTCTATTGACTTTGAATATCTCCCTTCACATAATCTAGTTGATAGATTCAAGCTCAAGTTTAAATCTTTTGATTTCAATTCACAATTTAAAAACACACATTGTTAGATAATACATTTCCTGATTCAGTTACTTCTAGTCCATTAAATGTGGCTTCGTTTACTGGATCGGACAGGTCGAGTTCTTTTTGTGAGGTGGGATGTCATTTTATTTCAGTCCCACATATGATGATCACTATCAGCATTTGTACTTGGCAAACCTATAGTTAACATTACTGATCAACATACGACATTTCTTACTTTAAAATAACCTACTGTCATTATCTTTTAAATTTGTATTGAAGTATTTTATAATGTTCTTGAATTACATATTGTCCTGGAGTGATACTACATCTTTAAGTGAACACTATTAATTTAGTGTTTGTGGTCAGGATGTGTCCCAACCCACCTGGTTCAGGGGAGTCTTCCTGGTCTCCCAATCTTCCCAAGGAGCAGGCTTTAGGGTTCTTTCTCTATTACCACCAAAATTATGCTTTTGAGGGTCTCTGCCTCGGTTTATCACGGATTCCAAAACTAAACCTTTTGAGGTCCTCTGCTTCCTCCTGGAGATCGCCTCTCACTTGGATCCATGTTTTGTTATGGAGCCTGTGAGGTCTGTCATCCTTATCTCCCACCTTCAGCTTGTAGCTGATCTGTACACAGCCATGGCCACCTTGTCCAGACAGAGACAGGCTGACTTTTTTTGTTTTTAGCCTCTCTACAAGCTTTCTTTTTTCAGTACTTAGTGGAGGCCTTGAAACTGATGACCATTCTAGCTGTAAGGAAATCCTAATTTGATCAGCATTCTCGCCACTGTTAATTCTAATGCCTCTGACAGGTAGCAGTGTGTTTAACTCTATCCTGCTTATTTCAAAGTCGGTTTCTCGATGGAGAATGTGTCACGACCTTGATGGTTTAAAAAGTTCTCTCACTCTCCTGTGCCACATTAGCCATTTCATGTTGTGCTGTTGTCGATAACTGAGCATGCCTGAGACTCGATCACACACACACACAGCGGTATCCCAATATCATGCCACATGTGACATCTGATCCAAGCCATTTGAGGTGTACTTATCAAAAGATCGTGGGGTGTCGAAGATCTTTGCTCATTTCCCTCTGCACGGTCCCGATGTCTCGGGTAGTGGCCAGGCGATCAAATTCAGTTTTCTTATTGTTCAGTGTCGGCAATGACACAAACATCTCAGAGAAATATTAGCAATTTCCTACACTTCCCTGACTTTAACAAGAATTTACATTAACACCAGATTGTACCCTGGTGATTTATGACAATTCTCCCAGGAACAATGAGTTAAGAAAAATTTCTATTTGGAGGTGTAACTTTCCTGTTTTCCTCTTATATCCACACTCATTTCCTCTCATTACATTTTATACAGTGTTCACCATTTATATCATGAGCCCGGATGAACTTTACTGTCGAATATAATATTATCATACTGTCTTTAAACATCAATCAAACATTCCTACTTGGTCCAAGTTTTGACCCAGTTTCTTTGTTTAATTTTATTTAACCAAACCTCTTCTTGGACCTATTATTCTCCAAAATATGCCAGAGAGCAATTCAGTCTACAAGAGGAAGGATGTTAGTTCCCTTGAGCATAACAGTCGCCCCCAAAAACTTATTTCTGAATACATAGTTTGGACAGAACCACAGAGACGGGACTTTTTCAAAAATAAAACTTAATTATCTCAATTTTCAGCTAAATTTTCCTTCCCATGTGTTTGACCAGCGACGCTTAGCAATATATATATATATATATATATATAAAATCAGTTTTAATTTCACAAACAAATTATGCCCACACTTTGTCATTTTACAAAGAAGACAAAAGTAACAATTGCGTTTGGATGCAGGTTATTTATCTTCCCCTTCGAGCAGTGTGACTTCGACAACAGGATTATATCGGATATACGACACAGAAACAGGCCATTCGGCCCATGCCGTCGTTTATGCTCCACTCGAGCCTCCTCCCTTCATTCCTCATCTAACTATATCCACATAACCCTCGATTCCCTTCTCCCTCATATACTTGTCTAGCCTCCCCTTAAATGCATCGATACTATTCGCTTTAACCACTCCCTGTGGCAGCGAGTTCCACATTCTCACCACTCTCTGGGTAGAGGTTTCTTCTGAATTCCCTATTGGATTTCTTGGTGACTTTCTTATGTTGATGGCCTCTAATTTTGCTGGTCCCCACAAGTGGAAACACTGTGTCTACTCTATCAAAACCTTTCATCATTTTAAAAATACTAGGTCACCACTCAACCTTTTTTTTCCAAGAGAAAAGAGACCTGGCCTGTCCATCCTTTCCCGATAGGTATACGCTCGCCTTTCTGGTATCATCCTTGTAAATCTTCTCTGCACCCTCTCCAGTGCCTCCACATCCTTTTTGTAATATGGTGACCAGAATTGCACACACAAACTCTAATCAAGGTTCGATACAAGTTTAGAATAACTTCACCACTTCTCCATTTTATAACAATTCAATTCTATAACAATCGATCCCAATAATTTAACTCAATACTTTAAATTCTTATGTCCAACTTTGCAGATAACTGGAGAAAATTTTGTTTTAACTGCTGGATCTTTTGCTATGCCATCAACCTCTTATCCAACTGGAACTGGCATTGCCTGATATGGTCGTCTTTGGCTACGGCATAGTCCAGAGACACAAGTCTGCATTTTCGTCAACAGACATCAACAATGTTGGAAGCACTGGTCTTCCTGTGACAAGCACAAACCACTAGTCTTTGAACTCTTCTTATTCTAACATAATATTTCTAATCTAAATATTCTATGATGAAAATATCCTTGGCCAGTTGGTTGCAAACACCAACTGCTGCGCAGTGAAATCTCTCTCTAATGATAACAACCACATTTTCCCCGATATGGAATGAACTAAACATAAACACCTTTCAGAAGCTGAATTAACCAAGTTCCGGATGCCAACACCCCTCTCATCTTCCATTCACTTCAACCGAAAGGAAAACACCAGATTGTATCAGTCGGGATTTGAAAGATATTTACACAGATGCTAGATATTCTTAGAGTTAGCATTGTTCTATATTCTGTCTACTCGAGGAGTTTGATAACAGACTTTCTCCTGTGAATGTAGAGCTGGAATATTGGGCCGGGATGTATTTAATTGTTCATCTTGTTGACTTGAAACCGTTGGCAATTATTTGAAGTGATCTGTGTTTTATTAAATACATTTCCTGAGTGGATTCAAATTTAAATTGAACCCAGGTTTGCAGGCGTGATGCTCCATTCACACATCGAAGGTGAGAGAGATGCTGTGGGGCACACGCTAAGTCCAGTATCTGAAAGTGATTTACAGACTGGCTTTTGTGTTCAGGGCTCCCAGGCATGTTACCGACACCTTCCCACAATACCAAGGATAGGAGAGGCACTCTGGAAGGTAAGGGGAACTGGCATTTGTCCACGAGAGTAACCGAAGGTATGAGAACTGAAATAATCCAGAGTTAGAAAGGAGAAAAGGCCCCAAAATGGTGCAGTCAGCAACAGGACATCAATTAGTCTCCTCTTATCTTGGAACATTAACTATCGACACACTGTTGTTGAAATATCAAAATATTATATTCCAGCCCAGTTATAGGGTTATTATCATCAGAAACAAAATTCAACTGTCGGAATTGACACGATTCAGTCGGGATGTGATTAACAGCTGCAATTATAGCAGAATCCAACCCCTGCAGTCACTCGTGAACTCCCTGGTGTCTCAGCAGGTGGGATGAAAGAGTGAATCGCTTCCCACACTCAGAGCAGGAGAACGCCCTCTCCCCAGTGTGAACTTGCTGGTGTGTCAGCAGGCGGAATGACTGAGTGAATCGCTTCCCACACTCCGAGCAGGTGAATGGCCTCTCCCCAGAGTGAACTCGCTGGTGTGTCAGCAGGTTGGATGACACAATGAATCGCTTCCCACACTCCGAGCAGGTGAACGGCCTCTCCCCAGTGTGAACTCGCTGGTGTATCACCAGGCTGGATGAATGAGTGAATCGCTTCCCACACTCTGAGCAGGTGAATGGCCTCGCCCCAGTGTGAACTCGCTGGTGTGTCAGCAGGCGGGATGACACACTGAATCCCTTCCCACAATGAGAGCAGATAAATGGCCTCTCCCCAGTCTGAACTCGCTGGTGTATCAGCAGGTCGGATGACCGAGTGAATGGCTTCCCACACACGGGGCAGGTGAACGGCCTCTCCCCAGTGTGACTGTGTTGATGAATTTTCAGCGCAGACGGGTAGCTGAATCCCTTCCCACAGTCCCCACATTTCCACGGTTTCTCCGTGGTGCGGGTGTGCTTCCGTCTCTCCAGGTTGGATGATCAGTTGAAGCCTCCTCCACACACAACACGTTTACAGTTTCTCTGTGAATGGTGCGATGGTTTTTCAGGATGTGTAACTGGTTAAAGCTCTTTCCACAATCAGTGCACTGATACACTCTCACTCGGGTGTGTGGGTCTCTGCTTTTTCAGTCACACTGATGTTTGTAATCTTTCCCCACAGACAAAACAAAAAAACATTTCTCCTTCCACATTAAAAGGCCGATGATATTCAAGTCCTGATGAATCGAGTGACTCTATCTGATCACGACGTGATGTTTCGTTTGAGTTTCCCTTCTTCAAATCCTCCCCTTCTAACCACCTTGCAAAAGGAGTTTACAAAAGTCATCACTGTAAGTACAGGATCGAAATTCAGAAGAGACAATTTTAGTTTCTATGGAACATTCTTTCCTTCTGCTGTGTGGTTTTAAGTATTGACTTAATAAAAATAATAAAGAGGGAGAAGGTAGATTGAGAGTAAACTGGCAAGAAATATAAATACAGTCAGAGCTTCTACAGATATATAGAAAGGAAGAGATAGCTAAAATAAACATTGGTCCCTTAGAGGATGAGACGGGGAATTAAAAATGAGAAACACGGAAATGGCAGAGACTTTAAACAAATATTTTGTGTGGTCTTCACGGTGGAAGACACGAAAAGCATCCCAATAATAATAATAGATAATCGAGGGGTCACAGGGAGTGAGGAACTTAAAACAATCACTATCACTGGAGAAAAAGTACTCGACAAACTATTGGGACTAAAGGTGGACGTCCCCTGGACCTGATGGCCTGCATCCTGGGGTCTTAAAAGAAGTGGCTGCAGAGAAAGTGGATGGATTGGTTGTAATCTCCCAAAAGTCCCTGGATTCTGGCAAGGTCCCAGTGGATTGGAAAACCTCAAATGCAGTACCCCTATTCAATAAGGGATGGAGGGAGAGAGAAAGCAGGAAACTATAGAGCAGTTAGCCTAACATCTATCATTGGGAAAATGCTGGAGTCCATTATTAAGGAAATAGTAGCAGGACATTTAGAAAATCATAATAGTCAAGCAGAGACGGCATGGTTTTATGAAAGGGAAATCAAATTTGACAAATTGGACGAGTTCTTTGAGGATGTAACGAGCAGGGTGGATGAAGAGGAGCCAGTAGCAGTTTTGTATTTGCAGTTCCAGAAGTCATTCGATAAGGTGCCAGATAAAAGGTTACTGCACAATATAAGAGCTCACAGGGTTGGGTGTAATATATTAGCATAGATGTAGGATTGGCGAACGAACAGAAAACACAGATAACTGGGTCATTTTCAGGTTGGCAAACTGTAACTAGTGGGGTGCCACAGGGATCAGTGCTGGGGCCTCAACTATTTACAATCTATATTAATGACTTGGATGAAGGGACGGAGGGCACTGCAGCCAAATATGCTGCTGATACAAAGATAGGTGGGAAAGCAAGTTGTGAGGAGGACAAAAAGAATCTGTAAAGGATTATAGACAGTCTCAGTGAGTAGGCAAAAATTTGGCAGATAATGTGGGAAAATGTGACGTTATGCACTTTTGTAGGAAGAATAAAAAAGCAAATTATTATTTAAATGGAGACTACAAAATGCTGCGGTACAGAGGGATCTGGGGGTCCTTGTGCATGAAACACAAAAAGTTAGCATGCAGGTACAGCAAGTAATCAGGAAGGCAAATGCAATGTTGGCCTTTATTGCAAGGGGAATGGAGTATAAAAGTAGAGAAGTCTTGCTACAACTGTACAGGGTGTTCGTGATACCACTTCTGGAGTACTGTGTACAGTTTTAGTCTCCTAATTTAAGGAAGGATATACTTGCATTGGAGGCAGTTCAGAGAAGCTCACGAGGTTGATTCCTGAGATGAAGCGGTTGAGCAGGTTGGGCCTGTACTCATTGGAGTTTCGAAGAATGAGTGGTGATCTTATTGAAACGTGTAAGATTCTGAGGGGGCTTGATAGGGTAGATGCAGAGAGGATGTTTCCCCTCGTGGGGGAATCTAGAACTAGGGTACATAGTTTCAGAATAAGGGGTCGCCCATTTAAAACGGAGATGTGGAGGAATTTCTTCTCTGAGGGTCATGAATCTTTGGAATTCTCTACCCCAGAGAGCTGTGGAGGCTGAGTCAGTCAATATATTTAAAGGGGAGATAGACAGATTTTTGAATTATACGGGAGTCAAGAGTTATGGGGAGCAGGCAGGAAAGTGGAGTTGAGGTCAAGATCAGATCAGCCATGATTTTATTGAATGGCAGAGCAGCCTCGAGGGATCCAATGGCCTACTCCTGCTCCTATTTCTTATTGTTAATCTGTGAACCTTGATCTGAACGGTCCAAAATATTACTGATTTTGAGCAATAGAAAAAATATCTAAGCATTGATAAATGCATCGTCTAACATCTCCAACTGAGCTAACCTGCTGTAACTATGTCAGTATTTGTGTCAGCTGTGACTCAGTGGGTAACACACTTGCCTCTGAGTCACAAGGTTGTGGGTTGATGTCGCACTCCAGAGAAATGAACACAAAACTCTCGGCTGATGCTCCAGTGCAGTGCTGAGGGACTGCTGTACTGTCGGAGGTGCTGTCTATTGGATAAGATGTTGAACCGAAGCCCTGACTGCTCCCTCAGGTGGATGTAAAAGTTCCCATTGCAAGCAGAACAGGGGAGTTATCCCCGATGTCCTGGCCAATATTTTCCCTTAACATCAGTAAAGCAGATTATCTGGTCATTATCACATTGTAAATTGGTTGCTGCGTTTCCTACATTACGATAGTGACTACACTTCAAAAAGAACTTAATTGACTGTAAAGTGCTTTGGGGCATCTGGTGGTGGTGAAAGGTGCGAAATAAATGCAAGTCTTATTATTTTCTATCTCTTTTATTACTCTCCCTTCTCCCATTGTGCCTCCTTTTGTCTGCTGTCACATCCCCACCTCCTCTTCCCCACCCAACTTTACATTTCATTTCTTGTGTACATGGTCTCTCTCTCTCTCCTTTCCCTCACTCTATCGCTCCCTATAAGCTGTCCATCTGCCATATCTCCGAGTCCTGATCAAATGCTCTCACTGACCCTTCACCATTTCTCCTTCCTTTATAGACAACAACTTTCATTTATATAGCGCCTTTAAGAACATAAGAGTTATGAACAGGAGTAGGCCATAGGGCCCCTCGAGCCTGCTCCACCATTCAATAACATCATGGCTGATCATCAACCTCAACTCCACTTTCCCGCCCGATCTCCATATCCCTCGATTCCCCAAAACACCAAAAATGTATCTATCTCAGCCGTGAAATAACTCTGTAAAATGGCCCCTGGTGCTTCACAGGAGCATTATCAGATAGAATTTGACACCGAGGGTCAAAGAGGCACATTTTAAAGAGGGTTAAAAAGGAAAAGAGTGGCTCAAGTAAATGTTGGTCACCTGGAGGATGAGACTGGGGAATTAATAATGGAGAACAGGGAAATGGCAGAGACGTTGAACAAATATTTTGTATCGGTCTTCACGGTAGAAAACACTAAAAACATCCCAATAGTGAATAATCAAGGGGCTATAGGTAGGGAGGAACTTAATACAATCACTATCAGTAATGAAGTGGTACTAGGTAAAATAATGGGACTAAAGGTGGACAAGTCCCCTGGACCTGATGCCTTACATCCTCGGGTCTTAAGAGAAATGGCTGCAGAGATAGTGGATGCATTGGTTGTAATCTACCAAAATTCCCTGGATTCTGGGGCGGTCCCAACAGATTGAAAAACCACAAATATAACGCCCCTATTTAAAAAAGGAGGCAGACAAAAAGCAGGATACTACAGAGCAGTTTGCCTAATATCTGTCGTTGGGAAAATGTTGGAGTCCATAATTAAGGACATTTGGGAAAGCATGATTCAATCAAGCAGATTCAGCATGGTTTTATGAAAGGGAAATCAGGTTTGACAAATTCACTGGAGGACTTTGAGGATGTAACGAGCAGGGTGGATAAGGGGGAACCAGTGGATGTGGTGTATTTGGATTTCCAGAAGGCATTCGATAAGGTGCCACATAAGAGGTTACTGCACAAGATAAAAGCTCACTGGGTTGGGGGTAATATATTAGAATGGATAGAGGATTGGCGAACTAACAGAAAACACAGTCAGGGTAAATGGGTCTTTTTCCAGTTGACAAACAGTGACTAGTGGGGTGCCGCAGGGATCGGTGCTGGGTCCTCAACTATTTACAATTTATATTATTGACTTGGATGAAGGGACAGAGTATAATGTTGCCAAGTTTGCTGATGATACAAAGATGGGTGGGAAAGCAAATTGTGAGGAGGACACAAAAAATCTGCACAGGCTCAATGAGTGGGCAAAAATTTGGCAGATGAAGTATAATGTGGGAAACTGTGAGATTATCCACTTTGGCAAAAATAATAGAAAAACAAATTATAATTTAAATGGTGAAAAATTGCAAAGTGCTGCAGTACAGAGAGACCTGGGGGTCCTTGTGCATGAAACACAAAAAGTTAGTATGTAGGTTCAGCAAGTAATCAGGAAGGCAAATGGAATGTTGGCCTTTATTGCAAGGGAAATAGAGTATAAAAGCAGAGAAGTCCTGCTGCAACTGTACAGGGTATTGGTGAGGCCACACCTGGAGTACTGCGTACAGTTTTAGTCTCCTTATTTAAGGAGGGATATACTTGCATTGGAGGCTGTAAGAGAAGGTTCACTCGGTTGATTCCGGATATGAGGAGGTTGACTTATGAAGATAGGTTGAATAGGTTGGGCCTATACTCATTGGAGTTCAGAAGAATAAGAGGTGATCTTATTGAAACATACAAGATAATGAGAGGGCTCGATAAGGTGGATGCAGAGAGGATATTTGCACTCATAGGGGAAACTAAAACTAAAGGACATAGTCTTAGAATAAGGGATCGCCCATTTAGAACTGAAATGAGGAGAACTTTCTTCTCTCAGAGGGTTGTAAATCTGTGAAATACTCTGCCCCAGGGAGCTGTAGAGGCTGGGTCATTGAATATATTTAAGGTGGAGGTCGACAGATTTTTGAACGATAAGGGAGTAAAGGGTTATGGGGAGCGGGCAGGGAATTGGAGCTGAGTCCATGATCAGATCAGACATAATCTTATGGAATGGCGGAGCAGGCTCGAGGGGCCAAATGGCCTACTCCTGCTCCTATTTCTTACGTTCTGAGGGTGTTAAAGGAGGAGGGAGGGAATTCTGGAGCTTAGGGCCTAGGCAGCTGAAGTTATGGCCAGCAATGGTGGTGTGATTAAAACCAGGAATGTGCAGGAGGTCAGAAATCATGGAGGGTTGTAGGGCTGGAGGAGGTGACAGAGATAGGGAGGGGCGAGGCCATGCAGGGATTTGAAAACAATTATGAGAATCTTAAAATTGAAGCTTCGTGCCCAGTCACCATTTCTCCTTCATTTACAGAAGCTCAATCACCACTCTCCATTTCTCCTTCCTTTACAGACGCTCCCTGACCACTCTCCATTTCTCCTTCCTTTACAGACGCTCCCTGACCACTCCACTTTTCTGCTATATTTTTTGAAATATTTAAAAATTTTAATAAATCTTTGAAGGTCGCAGGACAGGTTAACAAAGCTGTTAATAAAGCTTAAAGGATCCTGGGCTTTATAAATCGAGGCACAGAGTACTAAAGCCGGGAAGTTATGCTAAAGCGATATAAAACACTAGCTCGAGCCCAGCTGGAGGGTTGGGTCCAATTCTGGGCACACTTCAGGAAGGACACAAAGGCTTTGGAGAGGGGACAGAAGAGATTTACTGGAATGGTGCCAGGGATGAGGAACTTCATTTATGTGGAGACTGGAGAAGCTGGGATTGTTCTCCTTGGGGCAGAGAAGGCTAAGACGAGATTTGATAGAGGTGTTAAAAATCATGAAGATGAGATAGAATGAATAGAGACACTGTTTGTAACACTGATAACCAGAGGGCACAGATTTGAGGCGATTGGCAAAAACAGAGGTCACATGAGGAAAACCATTTTCACACAAGGAGTGGTTAGGGTTTGGAATGCACTGCCTGACGGAGCGGTGGAGACAGAGTCAATAGTAGCCTTCAAAAGTGAATTGGACAAAGACTTGAAGCAGAATGATATTGCAGGGATTTGGGGAAAGAGCGGGGGAAGTGGGATAACCGGATTGCTCCCCGAAAGTATCGGCACAGACTCGATGGGCCGAATGGCCCCCTTCTGTGCTGCAATATTCTGTGATTCTAGAATTCTTTACAGACGCTCCCTGCTCAGTCACCATTGCTCCTTCATTAACAGACGCTCCCTGGTCCATTACTATTTCTCATTGATTTACAGACGCTCCGAGAGTTTGACGCAGACACAGCGCATGCACTGACCGCTCCTTCGGGCTGGAGCGGACCCAGGACCCGGCAGGCAGGTGGAGAATGTTCCCCGGTTTATATCCCCCCCCCCCCGGTGTGGGGAGAATGTTCCCCGGTTTATATCCCCCTCCCCCCCGGTGTGGGGAGAATGTTCCCCGGTTTATATCCCCCCCGGTGTGGGGAGAATGTTCCCCGGTTTATATCCCCCCCCCCGGTGTGGAGAGAATGTTCCCCGGTTTATATCCCCCCCCCCGGTGTGGGGAGAATGTTCCCCGGTTTATATCCCACCCCCGGTGTGGGGAGAATGTTCCCCGGTTTATATCCCCCCCCGGTGTGGGGAGAATGTTCCCCGATTTATATCCCCCCTCCCCCCGGTGTGGGGAGAATGTTCCCCGGTTTATATCCCCCCCCCGGTGTGGGGAGAATGTTCCCCGGTTTATATCCCCCCCCCGGTGTGGGGAGAATGTTACCCGGTTTATATCCCCCCCTCCCCGGTGTGGGGAGAATGTTCCCCGATTTATATCCCCCCTCCCCCCGGTGTGGGGAGAATGTTACCCGGTTTATATCCCCCCCCCCTGGTGTGGGGAGAATGTTCCCCGATTTATATCCCCCCCTCCCCGGTGTGGGGAGAATGTTCCCCAGTTTATATCCTCCCCCAGTGTGGGGAGAATGTTCCCCGATTGATATCCCCCCTCCCCCCGGTGTGGGGAGAATGTTCCCCGGTTTATATCCCCCCCACCCGGTGTGGGGAGAATGTTCCCCGGTTTAAATCCCCCCCTCCCCCGGTGTGGGGAGAATGTTCCCCGGTTTATATCACACCCTCCCCCGGTGTGGAGAGAATGTTCCCCGGTTTATATCCTCCCCCAGTGTGGGGAGAATGTTCCCCGATTTATATCCCCCCTCCCCCCGGTGTGGGGAGAATGTTACCCGGTTTATATCCCCCCCTCCCCCCGGTGTGGAGAGAATGTTCCCCGGTATATATCCCCCCCCCCGGTGTGGGGAGAATGTTCCCCGGTTTATATCCCCCCTCCCCCCGGTGTGGGGAGAATGTTCCCCAGTTTATATCCTCCCCCAGTGTGGGGAGAATGTTCCCCGATTGATATCCCCCCCGGTGTGTGGAGAATGTTCCCCGGTTTATATCCCCCCCCCCACGGTGTGGGGAGAATGTTCCCCGGTTTATATCCCCCCCCGGTGTGGGGAGAATGTTCCCCGGTTTAAATCCCCCCTCCCCCCGGTGTGGGGAGAATGTTCCCCGGTTTATATCACACCCTCCCCCGGTGTGGAGAGAATGTTCCCCGGTTTATATCCTCCCCCAGTGTGGGGAGAATGTTCCCCGATTTATATCCCCCCTCCCCCCGGTGTGGGGAGAATGTTACCCGGTTTATATCCCCCCCTCCCCCCGGTGTGGAGAGAATGTTCCCCGGTATATATCCCCCCCCCCGGTGTGGGGAGAATGTTCCCCGGTTTATATCCCCCCTCCCCCCGGTGTGGGGAGAATGTTCCCCAGTTTATATCCTCCCCCAGTGTGGGGAGAATGTTCCCCGATTGATATCCCCCCCGGTGTGTGGAGAATGTTCCCCGGTTTATATCCCCCCCCCCACGGTGTGGGGAGAATGTTCCCCGGTTTATATCCCCCCCACCCGGTGTGGGGAGAATGTTCCCCGGTTTAAATCCCCCCCTCCCCCGGTGTGGGGAGAATGTTCCCCGGTTTAAATCCCCCCCTCCCCCGGTGTGGGGAGAATGTTCCCCGGTTTATATCCCCCCCCGGTGTGGGGAGAATGTTCCCCGGTTTATATCCCAACCCCGGTGTGGGGAGAATGTTCCCCGGTTTATATCCCCCCCACCGGTGTGGGGAGAATGTTCCCCGGTTTATATCCCCCCCCGGTGTGGGGAGAATGTTCCCCGGTTTATATCCCTCCCCCCGGTGTGGGGAGAATGATCCCCAGTTTATATCCCCCCCCACGGTGTGGGTAGAATGTTCCCCGGTTTATATCCCCCCCGGTGTGGGGAGAATGTTCCCCGGTTTATATCCCCCCCCGGTGTGGGGAGAATATTCCCCGGTTTATATCCCCCCCCCGGTGTGGGGAGAATGTTCCCCGGTTTATATCCCCCCCGGTGTGGGGAGAATGTTCCCTGGTTTATATCCCCCCCCCGGTGTGGGGAGAATGTTCCCCGGTTTATATCCCCCCCCACGGTGTGGGTAGAATGTTCCCCGGTTTATATCCCACCCCCCGATGTGGGGAGAATGTTCCCCGGTTTATATCCCCCCCTCCCCCCGGTGTGGGGAGAATGTTCCCCGGTTTATATCCCCCCCCGGTGTGGGGAGAATGTTCCCCGGTTTATATTCCCCCCCCCCCCCCGGTGTGGGGAGAATGTTCCCCGGTTTATATCCCCCCCCCCCGGTGTGGGGAGAATGTTCCCCGGTTTATATCCCCCCCCCGGTGTGGGGAGAATGTTCCCCGGTTTATATCCCCCCCGGTGTGCGGAGAATGTTCCCCGGTTTGTATCCCCCCCCCGGTGTGGGGAGAATGTTCCCCGGTTTATATCCACCCCCGGTGTGGGGAGAATGTTCCCCGGTTTATATCCCCCCCCCCGGTGTGGGGAGAATGTTCCCCGGTTTATATCCCCCCCCGGTGTGGGGAGAATGTTCCCCGGTTTATATCCCCCCCCCCCGGTGTGGGGAGAATGTTCCCCGGTTTATATCCCCCCCCGGTGTGGGGAGAATGTTCCCCGGTTTATTTCCCCCCCCGGTGTGGGGAGAATGTTCCCCGGTTTATATCCCCCCCCCGTGTGGGGAGAATGTTCCCCGGTTTATATTCCCCCCCGGTGTGGGGAGAATGTTCCCCGGTTTATATTCCCCCCCCCCCCGGTGTGGGGAGAATGTTCCCCGGTTTATATCCCCCCCCTCCCCCCCGGTGTGGGGAGAATGTTCCCCGGTTTATATCCCCCCCCTCCCCCCGGTGTGGGGAGAACGTTCCCCGGTTTATATCGCCCCCTCCCCCCGGTGTGGGGAGAATGTTCCCCGGTTTATATCCCCCCGGTGTGGGGAGAATGTTCCCCGGTTTATATCCCCCCCCGGTGTGGGGAGAATGTTCCCCGGTTTATATCCCCCCCCCGGTGTGGGGAAATGTTCCCCGGTTTATATCCCCCCCGGTGTGGGGAGAATGTTCCCCGGTTTATATCCCCCCCCGGTGTGGGGAGAATGTTCCCCGGTTTATATCCCCCCCCGGTGTGGGTAGAATGTTCCCCGGTTTATATCCCCCCGGTGTGGGGAGAATGTTCCCCGGTTTATATCCCCCCCTCCGGTGTGGGGAGAATGTTCCCCGGTTTATATCCCCCCCCGGTGTGGGGAGAATGTTCCCCGGTTTATATCCCCCCGGTGTGGGGAGAATGTTCCCCGGTTTATATCCCCCCCCCCCCGGTGTGGGGAGAATGTTCCCCGGTTTATATCCCCCCCTCCCCCCCGGTGTGGGGAGAATGTTCCCCGGTTTATATCCCCCCGGTGTGGGGAGAATGTTCCCCGGTTTATATCCCCCCCCCCGGTGTGGGGAGAATGTTCCCCGGTTTATATCCCCCCCGCCCCGGTGTGGGGAGAATGTTCCCCGGTTTATATCCCCCCGCCCCGGTGTGGGGAGAATGTTCCCCGGTTTATATCCCCCCCGGTGTGGGGAGAATGTTCCCTGGTTTATATCCCCCCCCCGGTGTGGGGAGAATGTTCCCCGGTTTATATCCCCCCCCCGGTGTGGGGAGAATGTTCCCCGGTTTATATCCCCCCCGGTGTGGGGAGAATGTTCCCCGGTTTATATCCCCCCCCCGGTGTGGGGAGAATGTTCCCCGGTTTATATCCCCCCGGTGTGGGGAGAATGTTCCCCGGTTTATATCCCCCCCGGTGTGGGGAGAATGTTCCCCGGTTTATATCCCCCCCCCGGTGTGGGGAGAATGTTCCCTGGTTTATATCCCCCCCCCGGTGTGGAGAGAATGTTCCCCGGTTTATATCCCCCCGGTGTGGGGAGAATGTTCCCCGGTTTATATCCCCCCCCCGGTGTGAGGAGAATGTTCCCTGGTTTATATCCCCCCCCCGGTGTGAGGAGAATGTTCCCTGGTTTATATCCCCCCCACCCCGGTGTGGGGAGAATGTTCCCTGGTTTATATCCCCCCCCCGGTGTGAGGAGAATGTTCCCTGGTTTATATCCACCCCCCGGTGTGGGGAGAATGTTCCCTGGTTTATATATCCCCCGGTGTGGGGAGAATGTTCCCAAGTTTATATCCCCCCGGTGTGGGGAGAATGTTCCCCGGTTTATATCCCCCCCCGGTGTGGGGAGAATGTTCCCCGGTTTATATCTCCCCCGGTGTGGGGAGAATGTTCCCCGGTTTATATCTCCCCCGGTGTGGGGAGAATGTTCCCCGGTTTATATCCCCCCCGGTGTGGGGAGAATGTTCCCTGGTTTATATCCCCCCGGTGTGGGGAGAATGTTCCCTGGTTTATATCCCCCCCGGTGTGGGGAGAATGTTCCCCGGTTTATATCCCCCCCGGTGTGGGGAGAATGTTCCCTGGTTTATATCTCCCCCGGTGTGGGGAGAATGTTCCCTGGTTTATATCCCCCCCGGTGTGGGGAGAATGTTCCCTGGTTTATATCCCCCCCGGTGTGGGGAGAATGTTCCCTGGTTTATATCTCCCCCGGTGTGGGGAGAATGTTCCCTGGTTTATATCCCCCCCGGTGTGGGGAGAATGTTCCCCGGTTTATATCCCCCCCCCCCCCGGTGTGGGGAGAATGTTCCCTGGTTTATATCCCCCCCGGTGTGGGGAGAATGTTCCCTGGTTTATATCTCCCCCGGTGTGGGGAGAATGTTCCCTGGTTTATATCCCCCCCGGTGTGGGGAGAATGTTCCCCGGTTTATATCCCCCCCGGTGTGGGGAGAATGTTCCCTGGTTTATATCCCCCCCCGGTGTGGGGAGAATGTTCCCCGGTTTATATCTGGGCCCGCCGCCTGCACATGCTCAGCTCACACTGCCCGGGTGATTGACGGCAGCTCCCCACCAATAGGAAGAGCGATGCGGGGCTGGAGGACCGAATGGGCAGTTGGTCCTCCAACCAATTGGAGTGTGTGAGGGGCGGGGCTTCCGGCAGGCTGTAACTAGTGGGGTGCAGCAAGGATCAGTGCTGGGGCCTCAGCTATTTACAATCTATATTAATGACCTAGATAAAGGGACCCAGTGTAATATTTGCTGACGATACAAAGCTCGGTGAGACAGTAAGCTGTGAGCAGAACACAAGAGTGTAAAGATATATAGATAGACGATGTGAATGGGCAGTAAGGTGGCAGATTGAGTATAATGTCGGGAAATGTGAGGTTATTCACTTTGGTCGGAAGAATAGAAAAACAAAATATCTTTTAAATGGTGAGAAACTTTAAATGTTGGTGTCGAGAGAGATTTGGGTGTCCTTGTGCAAGAAACACAGAAAGTGAGCATGCAGGTACAGCAAGCAGTAAGGGGGTGGAGTATAAGAGTAAGGATCTATTGCTGCAATTGTACAGGGCCTTGGTGAGACCACACCTGGAGTACTGGGCAGTTTCGGTCTCCTTATCTCAGGAAAGATATACTTGCCTTGGAGATGGTGCAATGGAGGTTCACAAGATTGATTCCTGGGATGAGAGAGCTGTCTTACGATGAGAGATTGTGTAGAATGGACCGATACTCTCTGGAGTTTAGAAGAATGAGAGGGGATCTCATTGAAACATACAAGATTCTGAAGGGTATTGACAGGGGAGATGCTGAGAGCTCGATTCCCCCGGGCTGGAGTGACTAGAACTCGGGGGCTCAAGATAAGGGGTAGGCCATTTAAGACAGAGATGAGAAATTTCTTCACTCAGAGTTGTGAATCTTTGGAATTCTCTGCCCCAGAGGGCTGTGGATGCTCAGTCTATTCAAGGCTGAGATAGTTAGATTTTTGGACTCTCGGGGAATCAAGGGATATGGAGATCAGGTGGGAAAGTGGAGTTGAAGGCGATGATGTTATTGAATGGTGGAGCAGGCTCGAGGGGCCGTATGATCTACTCCTTCTCCTATCTCTGATATTCTAATATTGACATCTAAGGGGCTCTAGATTTATTAGTCCCACCCTTTATCTTAAGGGAACATACTTGCTCTGAACCCTCGCTATCTCCTCCTTGAATGTCTCCCACTGCTCTCACACTAATTTACCTTCAAGTAGCTGTTTCCAGTCCACTTTGATTAAATCACATCTCTGCTTAGTAACATTAGCTTTACCCCAATTGAGAACTTTTATTCCTGGTCCATCTTTGTCCTTTTCCATAACTACTCTAAATCTAACTGAATTATGATCACCAGCACCAAAATGCTCTCCCACTGATACCCCTTCCACCTGCCCAAGCTTCATTCATTAAACCCAAGTCCAGAACCACCCCCTCTCTTGTTGGGCTTGCTACGTAATGGCTAAAAAAGTTCTCCTGGATGCATTTTAAGAATTCTGCTCCTTCTATATCTTTCATACTAATTCTATCCCAGTTAATATTTGGGTAGTTAAATCCCCGACTATTACTGCCCTATTATTTTTGCACGTAGCAGAAATGTGCCGACATATTTGCTCTTCTGTCTCCCTCTGACTGTTTGGGGGTCTATAGTACATCCCCAGCAGTGTGATCGCCCCTTTTTTGTTCTACACTTCTCCCATGTGGCCTCATTTGATGATCCTTCGAACATATCATCCCTCCCCACAGCTGGAATTGTTTCTTTAATCAACACTGCGACACGCTCTCCTTTTTATATCCCCGTCTCTGTCTCGTCTTAAAACCCTGTAACCAGGAATGTTGAGCTGCCATTCCTGCAGTTCTTTTAGCCGTGTTTCACTAATAGTTACAATATCATACCCCCACATGTCTGTCTGTGCCCTCAGCTTATCTGCCTTAATCCCCAGACTCCTTGCATTGGCATTGAAGTATTTCTAGATTGATTCCTGTGATGAGAGGGCTGTCTTATGATGAGAGTTTGTGTAGAATGGGCCTATACTCTCTGGAGTTTAGACGAATGAGAGGTGATCTCATTGAAACACACTGGCACTGGCATTTAGCGCTGCCAAACTCCCCTATTGTCTATTTTCTAGCTTTTGTTTCCTCTGCCTTCCAAACATGATACCTACTGTCCCCTCTCTCTGTCCACACCGTCCCCTCTCTCTGTCCACACCGTCCCCTCTCTCTGTCCACACCGTCCCCTCTCTCTGTCCACACCGTCCCCTCTCTCTGTCCACACCGTCCCCTCTCTCTGTCCACACCGTCCCCTCTCTCTGTCCACACCGTCCCCTCTCTCTGTCCACACCGTCCCCTCTCTCTGTCCACACCGTCCCCTCTCTCTGTCCACACCGTCCCCTCTCTCTGTCCACACCGTCCCCTCTCTCTGTCCACACCGTCCCCTCTCTCTGTCCACACCGTCCCCTCTCTCTGTCCACACCGTCCCCTCTCTCTGTCCACACCGTCCCCTCTCTCTGTCCACACCGTCCCCTCTCTCTGTCCACACCGTCCCCTCTCTCTGTCCACACCGTCCCCTCTCTCTGTCCACACCGTCCCCTCTCTCTGTCCACACCGTCCCCTCTCTCTGTCCACACCGTCCCCTCTCTCTGTCCACACCGTCCCCTCTCTCTGTCCACACCGTCCCCTCTCTCTGTCCACACCGTCCCCTCTCTCTGTCCACACCGTCCCCTCTCTCTGTCCACACCGTCCCCTCTCTCTGTCCACACCGTCCCCTCTCTCTGTCCACACCGTCCCCTCTCTCTGTCCACACCGTCCCCTCTCTCTGTCCACACCGTCCCCTCTCTCTGTCCACACCGTCCCCTCTCTCTGTCCACACCGTCCCCTCTCTCTGTCCACACCGTCCCCTCTCTCTGTCCACACCGTCCCCTCTCTCTGTCCACACCGTCCCCTCTCTCTGTCCACACCGTCCCCTCTCTCTGTCCACACCGTCCCCTCTCTCTGTCCACACCGTCCCCTCTCTCTGTCCACACCGTCCCCTCTCTCTGTCCACACCGTCCCCTCTCTCTGTCCACACCGTCCCCTCTCTCTGTCCACACCGTCCCCTCTCTCTGTCCACACCGTCCCCTCTCTCTATCCACACCGTCCCCTCTCTCTATCCACACCGTCCCCTCTCTCTATCCACACCGTCCCCTCTCTCTATCCACACCGTCCCCTCTCTCTATCCACACCGTCCCCTCTCTCTATCCACACCGTCCCCTCTCTCTATCCACACCGTCCCCTCTCTCTATCCACACCGTCCCCTCTCTCTATCCACACCGTCCCCTCTCTCTATCCACACCGTCCCCTCTCTCTATCCACACCGTCCCCTCTCTCTATCCACACCGTCCCCTCTCTCTATCCACACCGTCCCCTCTCTCTATCCACACCGTCCCCTCTCTCTATCCACACCGTCCCCTCTCTCTATCCACACCGTCCCCTCTCTCTATCCACACCGTCCCCTCTCTCTATCCACACCGTCCCCTCTCTCTATCCACACCGTCCCCTCTCTCTATCCACACCGTCCCCTCTCTCTATCCACACCGTCCCCTCTCTCTATCCACACCGTCCCCTCTCTCTATCCACACCGTCCCCTCTCTCTATCCACACCGTCCCCTCTCTCTATCCACACCGTCCCCTCTCTCTATCCACACCGTCCCCTCTCTCTATCCACACCGTCCCCTCTCTCTATCCACACCGTCCCCTCTCTCTATCCACACCGTCCCCTCTCTCTATCCACACCGTCCCCTCTCTCTATCCACACCGTCCCCTCTCTCTATCCACACCGTCCCCTCTCTCTATCCACACCGTCCCCTCTCTCTATCCACACCGTCCCCTCTCTCTATCCACACCGTCCCCTCTCTCTATCCACACCGTCCCCTCTCTCTATCCACACCGTCCCCTCTCTCTATCCACACCGTCCCCTCTCTCTATCCACACCGTCCCCTCTCTCTATCCACACCGTCCCCTCTCTCTATCCACACCGTCCCCTCTCTCTATCCACACCGTCCCCTCTCTCTATCCACACCGTCCCCTCTCTCTATCCACACCGTCCCCTCTCTCTATCCACACCGTCCCCTCTCTCTATCCACACTGTCCCCTCTCTCTATCCACACTGTCCCCTCTCTCTATCCACACTGTCCCCTCTCTCTATCCACACTGTCCCCTCTCTCTATCCACACTGTCCCCTCTCTCTGTCCACACTGTCCCCTCTCTCTGTCCACACTGTCCCCTCTCTCTGTCCACACTGTCCCCTCTCTCTGTCCACACTGTCCCCTCTCTCTGTCCACACTGTCCCCTCTCTCTGTCCACACTGTCCCCTCTCTCTGTCCACACTGTCCCCTCTCTCTGTCCACACTGTCCCCTCTCTCTGTCCACACTGTCCCCTCTCTCTGTCCACACTGTCCCCTCTCTCTGTCCACACTGTCCCCTCTCTCTGTCCACACTGTCCCCTCTCTCTGTCCACACTGTCCCCTCTCTCTGTCCACACTGTCCCCTCTCTCTGTCCACACTGTCCCCTCTCTCTGTCCACACTGTCCCCTCTCTCTATCCACACTGTCCCCTCTCTCTATCCACACTGTCCCCTCTCTCTATCCACACTGTCCCCTCTCTCTATCCACACTGTCCCCTCTCTCTATCCACACTGTCCCCTCTCTCTATCCACACTGTCCCCTCTCTCTATCCACACTGTCCCCTCTCTCTATCCACACTGTCCCCTCTCTCTATCCACACTGTCCCCTCTCTCTATCCACACTGTCCCCTCTCTCTATCCACACTGTCCCCTCTCTCTATCCACACTGTCCCCCCTCTCTCTGTCCACACAGTCCCCCCTCTCTCTGTCCACACTGTCCCCTCTCTCTGTCCACACTGTCCCCTCTCTCTATCCACACTGTCCCCTCTCTCTATCCAGTGAGGATATTGTCCGGTCCTGTTGAGGTGCAACCTGTCCGGCTTGTACTGGTCCCCCCTCCCCCAGAAACGCTCCCAATGCCTCAGGAATCTAAATCCCTCCCTCCTGCACCAAGCTCCAGCCATGCATTCATCTGCTCTATCCTCTTATTTCTGTACTCACCAGCACGTGGCACCAGGAGTAATCCGAACATTACTACCTTTGAGGTCCTGTTTATTAATCTCTTTCCTCGCTCCCTAAATACTGCCTGCAGGATCTCATCCCTCTTTCTACCGATGTCATTGGTCCCGATATGGACCACAACCTCTGGATGTTCATCCTCCCCCCTCAACAATGTCCTGCAGCCGCTCAGTGACATCCTTGACCCTGGCACCAGGGAGGCAACATACCATCCTGGAATCATGTCTGTGCCTGCAGAAGCGCTTGTTTGTTCCCCTAACTATCAAATCCACCACAACTATTACTCTTCCACTCTTCTTCCTCCCCGCCCTGTGCAGCTGAGCCACCCACGATGTCGTGGACATGGCTCTGGCTGTACTCCCCAGAGAAACCATCGCCCTCATCAGTATCCAGAACTGAAAACCGGTTAGCGAGCGAGATGCACTCAGGGGACTCCTGTCCTACTCTTGCCCCATAACGCTGAAAGTTTTTTAAACTCATGTTTATCTCTTTCGAAAGTTACAAGTGAATCTGCTTCCAGCACCCGAACAGGCAGTGTGTTCCAGGCCAGAACATCTCGCTGCTTCATTAGTCCCCTCATGTAGCATCTGGTTCATTTGCCAATCACATTAAATCTGTGCCTCTAGTTACTGAACTTTCTGACACTGGAAATTGTTTCCCCTTATTAAGAGGATTGGCGGGCTGGAGGAGGTTACAGAGATAGGGAGGGGCAAGGCCTTGGAGGGATTTGAACAAGAGGATGGGAATTTTAAAGCCTGAAGCCACCAGCCGTCTCCCCCAGTGCAGAATGTGACTCACTGCTAACAGAAAGGATTTTTGTTTACTTACAAAAGATGCATAATGAAGGGAACTCAATCTCTGTATCTTTAACTTACAGCGACATGAGGGAAATGAATGATCTTTAAACACCTGGTCCACTTGGCACTGAAGTGTCTGAAACTCATAATAGGAACTCCAGGGAAATAAAATACTGACAAATGTTAAACTGTTTTGCTGACAAAAGAAATCTCGATTAACTTTAAAAAATAAATAGTTTAACAGGGGTTCACACAGACTCACCTGATAGGCCGACTCAGGATCCAGCCCTCAAGCACCGCGATTGGTTGCAGAACACGCTGCTCCCTGGGCCCTCCGGTCTCTGACCTCTCTTCCTGTTGGTTCCGAGGACAATCAATCACCACTCACCAACATTACGCTGCCACATTAAGTTGAGGGGCTCAGGAGGAAGAAATAAAATGGGGCCGTGAATCTGAGTTCAGAAATAAAATTAAAGAAGCATAATTAAATTTATAAACAAAACTATTTAAAGTAAAATCAAATTAATTGTTGCATTTAATACATCCTTCTGGGCCAAGTGGGAAACAAGTGATGTGTGGGCTGTGCAGAGTGTCTGTGCCCGGTTACACAGCGTGTCCTTGGCTCCCCGCTCCAAGTGCACATGTTTCAGCTCACATCCAACTGACTGGATAAACCTCGCCCGTCTAAACCCCATCACACAAATAGCAGCATTTGATGTTTAGTTCTGCTCAACCTTTATAAACACTGGTTAGGCCTCAGCTGACATATTGTGCTCAATTCTGGGCACCATACTTTCAGAAGGGTATCTGCACCTTAGAGAGGGACAGAAGAGATTTACGAGAATGGTACGAAGGAGGAGGGACTTCAGTTATGTGGAGATACTGGAGAAGCTGCTGTAATTCACCTTGGAGTAGAAAAGTTTAAGAGGAGATTTGATAGAGTGTTCAAAATCATGAACGGTTTTAATAGACTAAATAAGGAGAAACACATTCCAGTGGCAGAAGGGTCAGTAACCAGAGGACACAGAGTTCAGGTGATTGGCAAAAGAAGCAGAGGCGACATGAGGAACCATTGTATAAGCAGCGAGTTGTTGCAATCTGGAATGCACTGCCTGATAGGGCGGTGGAAGCAGATTCAATAGTGGCTTTCAAAAGTGAATTGGATAAATACTAAAGGGACAATATTTGCAGAGCTATGGGGAAAGAGCAGGGGAGTGGAACTAACTGGATAGCTCGACCATAGAGCCAGCACAGGCACGATGGGCCGAATGGTCTCCTGCACTTTCATTCTATGAAAATGGCGGATGATCTTATCCAGAATGCTGCGACCACATATCCCCAGAAAACCAAGACCGCCTATTTCCACCTGTGTAATATCGGCCGTCTCCATCCCTGCCTCAGCTCACCCTCTGCTGAAACCCTCATCCATTCCTCGGTTACCTCTAGACTTGACTATTCCAACACACTCCTGGCTGGCCTCCCACATTCTACCCCACGTAATCTTCACCTCATCCAAAACTCGGCTGCCCGTGTCCTAACTCGCATCAAGTCTCGTTCATCCATCACCCCCTGTGCTCACTGACCTACATTGGCTCCCGGTTAAGCAACACTTCGATTTCAAAATTCTCATCCTGGTTTACAAATCCCTCCATGGTCTCGCCCCTCCCTATCTCTGTAATCTCCTCCAGCCCCACAACCCCCAGAGATGTCTGCGCTCCTCTAATTCTGCCTCCTGAGCATCCCTGATTATAATCGCCCAACCGTTGGTGGCCTTGTCTTCTGTTGCCGAGGACTCAAGCTCTGGAACTGCCTCCCGAAACCTCTGTACCTCCTCCCTGAAAGCACTGACTCTGGCTGGGTTCAGTTCTACACTCACTGGTTCCCTTCCCCTGAAGGTACTGACTCTGGCTGGGTTCAGTTCTGCACTCACTGGTTCCCCTCCCCTGAAGTTACTGTGTCTGGCTGGGTTCAGTTCTGCACTCACTGGTTCCCCTCCCCTGAAGGTACTGACTCTGGCTGGGTTCAGTTCTACACTCACTGGTTCCCCTCCCCTGAAGTTACTGTGTCTGGCTGGGTTCAGTTCTACACTCACTGGTTCCCCTCCCCTGAAGGTGCTGACTCTGGCTGGGTTCAGTTCTCCACTCACTGGTTCCCCTCCCATGAAGGTACTGACTCTGGCTGGGTTCAGTTCTCCACTCACTGGTTCCCCTCCCCTGAAGGTACTGACTCTGGCTGGGTTCAGTTCTACACTCACTGGTTCCCTTCCCCTGAAGGTACTGACTCTGGCTGGGTTCAGTTCTACACTCACTGGTTCCCCTCCCCTGAAGTTACTGTGTCTGGCTGGGTTCAGTTCTACACTCACTGGTTCCCCTCCCCTGAAGGTGCTGACTCTGGCTGGGTTCAGTTCTCCACTCACTGGTTCTCCTCCCCTGAAGGTACTGACTCTGGCTGGGTTCAGTTCTCCACTCACTGGTTCCCCTCCCCTGAAGGTACTGACTCTGGCTGGGTTCAGTTCTACACTCACTGGTTCCCCTCCCCTGAAGGTACTGTCTCTGGCTTTGTTCAGTTCTACACTCACTGGTTCCCCTCCCCTGAAGGTACTGACTCTGGCTTTGTTTAGTTCTATAATCACTGGTTCCCCTCTCTCTGCTGAAAAATTGACTCTCTCTGGTTTCAGTTCTGCACTCACTGGTTAACATACGATATCGGAGCAGCAGTCGGCCATGCGGCCCCTCGAACCTGCTCCACCATTTAATACGATCGTAGCTGATCCGATCATGGACTCAAATCCCATTCACTGCCCGCTCCCCATAACCCCTTATCGTTTGAGAAAGTGTCTATTTCTGTCTTAAATTTGTACAATGTCTCAGCTTCCACAGCTCTCTGAGGCAGTGAATTCCACACATCCACAACCCTCAGAAGAAATTTCTCCTCATCTCAGTTTTAAATGGGGGCTCCTTATTCTAAGATTATGCCCTCTAGTTCTAGTCTCCCCCATCAGTGAAACATCCTCTCTGCATCCACCTTGTCACGCCCCCTCATAATCTTATATATTTCAATAAGATCACTTTTCTATCTTCTGAATTCCAATGAGTAGAGACCCAACATATTCAACCCCTTCATCTCCAGAATAAACTTTGTGAACCTTTTCTGAACTGCTTCCAAAGCAAGTATATCCTTTCGTAAATACAGAAACCAAAACTGCACGCAGTATTCCAAGTGTGGCCTCACCAATACCCTGTACAACTGTAGCAAGACTTCCCAGCTTTTATACTCCATCCCCTTTGTAATAAAGGCCAAGATTCCATTGGCCTTCCTGATCACTTGCTGTACCTGCATACTGATCTTTTGTGTTTCATGTACAAGTCCCCCCAGGTCCCGCTGTACAGTAGCACTTGGTAATCTTTCTCCATTTAAATAATAACTTCTTCTGTGATTTTTTTTCTGCCAAAGTGCATGACCTCACACTTTCCAACATTATACTCCATCTGCCAAATTTTTGCCAACTCACGTAGCCTGACAATGTCGTTTTGCAGATTTTGTGTGTCCTCCTCACACATTGCATTTCCTCCCATCTTTGTATCATCAGCAAACTTGGCTACACTACACTCGGTCCCTTCTTCCAAGTCGCTAATATAGATTGTAAATAGTTGGGGTCCCAGCACTGATCCCTGTGGCAACCCACTAGTTACTGATTGCCAAACTGAGAATGAACCATTTATCCCGACTCAATATTTCCGTATAAGTCAACCCTCTCATCTCCGGAATCAACCTCATGAACCTTCTCTCAACTGCCTCTCCTTTCCTCCCCTGAAGATGCTGAATCTGTCTGGTTTCAGTTCTGCACTCACTGGTTCCCCTCCCTCCCCTGTCCCCGCCCCTGAAGGTGCTGTCTCGGGCTCGAATCAGTTCTACACTCACTGGTTTCCCTCTCATCCCTTGAAGATGCCGACACTGGCTGGGTCCAGTTCTACACTCACTGGTTCCCCTCCCCTGAAGGTACTGACTCTGCCTGGGATCAGTTCTACACTCACTGGTTCCCCTCCCTCTCCTCACCTGATGGTGCTGACTCTGGCTGGGTTCAGTTCTACACTCACTGGTTCCCCTCCCCTGAAGGTGCTGACTCTGGCTGGGTTCAGTTCTACACTCACTGGTTCCCCTCCCCTGATGGTGCTGACTCTGGCTGGGTTCAGTTCTGCACTCACTGGTTCCCCTCCCCTGAAGGTGCTGACTCTGGCTGGGTTCAGTTCTGCACTCACTGGTTCCCCTCCCCTGAAGGTACTGACTCTGGCTGGGTTCAGTTCTACACTCACTGGTTCCCCTCCCCTGAAGGTGCTGACTCTGCCTGGGTCCAGTTGTATACTCAGTGGTTCCCCTCCCTCCCATCTGCCCCGTCCCTTAAGGCGCTAACTCTGGCCGTGTTCAATTCCACGCTCACTGTTTCCCCTCCCTCCCCTCTCCAGCACGCAGAGTTCAGGGAGTGAGGAGAGAGATTAAAAAGCAGGACCTCAAAGGTAGTAATCTCCGGATTCCTCCCAATGTCACAAGCTAGTGAGTACAGAAACAGGAGGATAGAGCAGATGAATGCCTGGCTGGAGAGATTGTGCAGGCGGGAGGGAGTTAGTTTCCTGAGGCACTGGGACCGCTTCTGGGGGAGGTGGGACATGGACAATCCGGACGGGTTGCACCTGAACAGAGCCGGGACCAATATCCTCGTGGCGGGGGGGTTTGCTAGTGCTGTTGTGGAGAGTTTAAACTAGCTTGGCAGGGGGATGGGAACCTGAAAATAGAGTCAGTAGGGAGGGGAGTAAAGCTGGAATTAGAAAGCAAAAATAAAGAAAGTGAGTTTGGAGGAGAGAGGAAACAAGCAGGAAAAAAGTGTAAAAAAACAAGGCACTTTGTCTAAATGCACGTAGCATTTGTAACAAAATAGATGAGTTGACGGCACAAAGATACAAATGGGTATGATCTGCTAGGCATTACAGAGACGTGGTTGCAAGGTGAGCAATTGGGGAATTAAATATTCAGCGGTACTGGACAATCCGGAAGGACAGACAGAAAGGAAAAGGAGGTGGAGTAGCTCCATTGATAAAGGATGGAATCACTACAATAGTAAGAAACGATATTGGCTCAAATGATCAGGATGTTGAAACGGTTTGGGTGGAGATCAGGAACAATAAGCGGAAAAAGTCACTGGTGGGTGTAGTCGATAGGCCCCCTAACAAGAGCTACTCTGTTGGTCAGCGCATAAACCAGGAAATAGTGGGGGCTTGTAAAAAGGGAACAGCAATAATCATGGGTGATTTTAACCTCCATATTGATTGGACAAATCAAATTGGTCAGGGTAGCCTTGAGGAGGAGTTCATAGAGTGCATAAGGGACGGGTTCCTTCAGCAGTATGTAACGGAACCAACCAGGGGGCAGGCTATCTTAGATCTGGTCCTGTGTAATGAGACAGGATTAATAAACAATCTCCTAGTAAAGGATCCCTTGGAATGAGTGATCATAGCATGATCTGAATTTGAAATTCAGATGGTGGGTGAGAAAGTTGGATCTCTAACCAGCGTACTAATCTTAAATAAAGGAGACTATGTAGGTATGAGGGCAGAGTTGGGTAAAGTGGACTGGGAAAATAGATTAAAGTGCAGGACGGTTGATGAACAGTGGTGTACATTTAAGGAGATATTGCACAACTCTCAAGAAAAATATATTCCAGTGAGGAGGAAAGGGTGTAAAAGAAAAGATAGCCATCCGTGGCTAACTAAAGAAATAAAGGACGGTATCCAATTAAAAACAAGGGCATACAAAATGGCCAAAACTAGTGGGAGGACAGAAGACTGGGAAGCTTTTAAAAGCCAGCAAAGAATGACTGAAAAAAATGATTAAGAAAGGGAAGATAGACAATGAAAGTAAACTAGCAGAAAATATAAAAACAGATAGCAAGAGTTTCTATAGGTATATAAAAAGGAAAAGAATGGCTAAAGTAAATGTTGGTCCCTTAGAGGACGAGATCAGGGAATTAGTAATGGGGAACATGGAGATGGCAGAAACTCTGAACAAATATATTCTATCAGTCTTTACGGTCGAGGACACTAACAATATCCCAACAGTGAACAGTCAAGGGGCTACAGGGGGGAGGAACTTAACACAATCACTAAGAAGGTGGTACTCAGTAAGATAATGGGACTAAAGGTGGATAAATCCCCTGGAGCTGATGGCTTGCATCCTAGGGTCTTAAGAGAAGTCGCAGCAGGGACAGTGGATGCATTGGTTGTAATTTACCAAAACTCCCTGGATTCTGGGGAGGTCCCAGCGATTGGAAAACTGCAAATGTAACGTCCTTATTTAAAAAAGGAGGCAGAAAAAAAGCAGGAAACTATAGACCAGTTAGCCTCACTTCTGTGGTTGGGAAAATGTTGGAGTCCATTGTTAAAGAAGCAGTAGCAGGATATTTGGAAAAGCAAAATTCGGTCAGGCAGAGTCAGCATGGGTTTATGAAGGGAAGGCATGTTTGACAAATTTGCTGGAATTCTTTGAGGATGTAACAAACAGGGTGGATAAAGGGGAACCAGTGAGTGTGGTGTATTTGGACATCCAGAAGGCATTTGACAAGGTGTCACGTAAAAGGTTACTGCACAAGATAAAAGTTCACAGGGTTGGGGGTAATATATCAGCAAGGATAGAGGATTGGCTAAATAACAGAAAACAGAGAGTCGGATAAATGGTTCATTCTCTGGTTGGCAACCAGTAACTAGTGTGGTGCTGCAGGGATCAGTGCTGGGATCCCAACTATTTACATTCTATATTAAAGGACTTGGAAGAAGGGACTGAGTGTAACATTGCCAAGTTTGCTGGCGATAAAAAGATGGGAGGAAAAGCAATGTGTGAGGACACATAAAATCTACAAAAGGACATAGACAGGCTAAGTGAATGGGAAAAAATTTGGCAGATGGAGTATAATATTAGAAAGTGTGAGGTCATGCACTTTGACAGAAAAAAAATCAAAGAGCAAGTTATTATTTAAATGGAGAAAGATTGCAAAGTGCTGCAGTACAGCGGGACCTGGGGGGTACTTGTGCATGAAACACAAAAGGACAGTATGCAGGTACAGCAAGTGATCAGGAAGGCGAACGGAATCTTGGCCTTCCTGATCCATGTTTATGAAAGGATATACTTGCTTTGGAGGCAGTTCAGAGAAGGTTTCGGAGATGAGGGGGATGACTTATGAGGAAATTTGAGGAGTTTGGGCCTCTTCACATTGGAATTCAGAAGAATGAGAGGTGATCTTATCGAAACATATAAGATTATGAGGGGGCGGGACAAGGTGGATGCAGAGAGGATGTTTCCACTGATGGGGGAGACTTGAACTCGAGGGCATAATCTTAGAATAAGGGGCCACCCATTTAAAACTGAGATGAGGAGGAATGTCTTCTCTCAAAGGGTTGTAAATCTGTGGAATTTGCTGCCTCAGAGAGCTGTGGAAGTTGGGTCATAGAAACATAGAAAATAGTTGCAGGAGTGGGCCATTCGGTGGTTTTGTGACTGGAAGGCTGTTTCCAGTGGGGTTCTGCAGGGCTCAGTGCTGGGTCCCTTGTTTTTTGTGGTATATATCAATGACTTGGTCTTCAATGTTGGGGGCATGATTAAGAAGCTTGAAGGTGAAACTAAAATAGGCTGTGTGGTTGAGAATTAAGAAGAAAACTGCGGATTGCAGGAAGATATCAATGTACTGGTCAGGTGGGCAGTAAAGTGGCAAATGGAATTTAATCCAGATAAGTGTGAGGTAATACATTTGGGGAGGTCTAACAAGGCAAGGGATTACACATTAAATGCTACAACACTGAAAATTGTAGAGGAACAAAGGGACCTTGGAGTGTAGGTCCACAGATCCCTGAAGGTGGCAGGCCAGGTATATATGGTGGTTAAGAAGGCATATGGAATACTTACCTTTATTAGTCGAGGCATGGAATACAAGAGCTAGGAGGTTATGCTTGAACTGGTTAGACCACAGTTGGAATACTGTGTGAAGTTCTGGTCACCACATTGCAGGAAAGATGTGATTGTACTGGAAAGGGTACAGAGGAGATTTACAAGAATGTTACCTGGACTGGAGAATTTTGGCTATGAGGAAAGATTGGAGATGCAGAGTCCATTTTCTTTGGATCAGAGGACACTGAGGGGAGACCTGATGAAAGTATTAAATTATGAGGGGCCTGGATAGAGTGGATAGGAAGGACTTTCACTTTCCTGCACTATTCCATATCCCTTGATTCCCTTAATATACAAAAATCTATCGATCTCTGTCTTAAATATGCTCAAAGACAGAGCCTCCACAGCCCTCTGGGGTAGAGAATTACAAAGATTAATGAGTGAATATGTTTCTGCTCATCTCAGTCCTAAATGGCCAACCCCTTATTTTGAGACTGTGACCCCTGGTTCGAGACTCCTGAGCCAGAGGAAACATCCTCCCTGCAGCTATCCTGTCACGCTTTTTAAGAATTTTGTCTGTTTCAATGAGATCATCTCTCATTCTTCTAAACTCTAGAAAATACATGCCTAGTCTACTCAATCTCTCCTCATAGGACAATCCTCCCACCCCAGGAATTCAGTTTGGTGAACCTTCGTTGCCATCCTCAACGGCAAGTACATCCTTCCTTAGGTAAGCAGCCATAACTGTACACAATACTCCAGCTGCATCTCACCAGGACCCTATATAATTGCAGTAAGACGTCTTTACTCCTGTACTCAAATCCTCTTGTAATAAAGGCCAACATACCATTTGCTTTCTTCGTTGCTTGCTGTACCTGCATATTAACTTTCAGTGATGCGTGTACAAGGACACCAAGGTCCCTCTGAAAACCAGCATTTCCCAATCTCTCACAATTTCAAATAGCTGTTTCCAGTCCACTTTGGCTAAATCACATCTCAGCTTAGTAAAATTGGCTTTTCCCCAATTGAGAACTTTTATTCCTGGTCTGTCTTTGTCCTTTTACATAACTACCCTAAATCAAACTGAATTATGATCACTAGCACGAAAATGCTGTCCCATCGATACCCCTTCCACCTACCCAGCTTCAGTCCCTAATACGAAGTCCAGAACTTCCCCCTCTCTTTTTGGGCTTGCTACGTACTGGCTAAAAGGTTCTGCTGGTTGCTGACCCCTCTGCAAAGGGAAATAGGTCCTTCCCCTCCACTCTATCTAGGCCGCTCATAATTTTATACACCTCATTAAGATCTCCCCTCAGCCTCCTTTGTTCCAAAGAGGATTGGTGGGCTGGAGGAGGTTACAGAGATAGGGAAGGGTGAGACCCTGGAGAGAGTTGAACAAGAGAATGCGTATTTTAAAGGCTGATACCACCAGCCATCTCGCCCAGCACAGAATGTAACTCACTACCAACAGGAAGGATGTTACTTTAAATACTACGAATGCATAATGCGGGGAAATCAATCTCTGCCCGTTAACTAACAGCGTCATGGAAAGAGGGAAATGAATGACATTTAAACACCTGATTAACTTGGAACTGAAGTGTCTGAAACTCATAATAGGAGCTCCAGGAAAATAAAAAACTGAGCAATGTTACATTGTTTTGTTAACAAAAGAAATCACGATTCAACTTTTAAAAGATAAATTGTTTAACAGGGGTTCACAAAGACTCACCCGACAGGCCGACTCAGGATCCACCCCTCAAGCACCGCGATTGGTTGCAGAACTCGCTGCTCCCTGGGCACTCCGGCCTCTGACCTCTCTTCCTGTTGGTTCCCAGGGCAATCAATCACTACTCGCCAACATTACACTGCCAGATTAAGTTGAGGGGCTTGGAGGAAGAAATAAAACAAGACCGTGAACCTGAGTGAAGAAATAAAATTAGAGAAGCATGATGAAATAAACAAGGATAGACAATATAAACTGAAGGGTACAATCCGAAAGGGGGTGCATGAACAGTGAGACCTGCGGGTATATGTGGACAAATCACTGAAGGTGACAGGACAGGTTGGGAAAGCAGTTAAAAAAGCTTACAGGTTGCTGGGCATCACAGAGTACAAAAGCAAGGAGGTTATGATGAACCTTTGTAAAACACTGGTTCGGCCTCAACTGGAGCATTGTGTCCGATTCTGGGCAACGCAGATTAGGATGTGAAGGCCTGAGAGAGGGTGCAGAAAAGATTGACAAGAATGATTCACGAGATGAGGGACTTCAGTTCCATGGATTGACTGGAGAAGCTGGGGTTGTTCTCCTTAGAGCAGAGAAGGTTGAGAGGAGAATTGATAGAAGTGTTCAAAATCATGAGGGGTGTGGACAGAGTAGATAGAGAGATACTGTTCCCACTGGCAGAAGGGTAGAGAATCAGAGGAGATGGATTTAAGGTGAATGGCAAAAGAACCAAAGGTGACATCAGAAAATCTATTTTACGCAGCGAGTGGTTAGGATCCGGAAAGCACAGCCTGAAAGGGTGGTGGAGGAAGACTCAATCACAGCTTTCAAAAAAAAAAGTTGGATAAGTATCTGAAAGAAAACATTTGCAGGGCTGGGGGAAGGGCGGGGCAGTGGGACTAGCTGGGAGCAGGCAAGGGTTCGATGGGCCGAGCGGCCTTCCGTGCTGTAACCATTCTCTGATTGTGTGAGCAGAACCACTCTGTTCCCTGACTCAATCTAAAGCCTTCCTGATTGTGAGCACCTCTGTTAAACCTGCCCTGCACCCTCACTGCTCCAAGGAGAACCACCCCAGATGCTGCAGCCATCATCTTATTGAATGGCAGCAGGCTCGAGGGGCCAAAGGGCCGACTCATCTCCTATTTCTGATGTTCTCATGTATTCATGTCACTGGTCCCCATCCTGTACCTGCTCCCTGCAGTAAGATGGCCGCCGCGCATGCTCCCTGCCCTGCAGCGGGACAATGGAAAGTATTGTGACGTCGAGGAAGCCCCGCCCCCCGTGGCGGGCGGCCCCGTGTTGGCCAAAGATGGCGGCCGAACTCCCGGCAAACCCCGACAGTAACCAAGGCCCGTCCCCGCCCGAAGGTGCCACACAGCCGCCACCCGCCGACTCGGCGGCCAAATCTCACCGCCCGCACGTGTCCGTGAGAAGGTGAGTCCTCAGGGAGGCTGAGCGCGCTGCCCGGGCTGCTCATCCATCCTCCGCGTGGGGCAAAACATCGTCCGTCCGCAGCTAATCTCCCACAATAGGCTGGCCCCGCGCCTGCGCACAACTCCGCCTCGCCTCACCTGGGCCCCGAGCTCAAAGGCTGCGAGCGGAGCCCACCAACAAACCCCCCAACCGCCCGCCCGCAACACTCAGCCCGCAGCCAATGGCGAGGGGGCGCGGGGCACCAGCCCACCCAGCGCGTTGCTCCGCACCAATCAGTGGCGGGGGGGCGGGGCCGCGGCACCAATCAATCACTGGTCCCTGAAGGTACTGACTGTGGCTGGGTCCAGTTCTACACTCACTGGTTCCCCTCCCCTGAAGGTACTGACTCTGGCTGGGTTCAGTTCTACACTCACTGGTTCCCCTCCCCTAAAGGTACTGACTCTGGCTGGGTTCAGTTCTGCACTCACTGGTTCCCCTCCCCTGAAGGTACTGACTCTGGCTGGGTTTAGTTCTACACTCACTGGTTCCCCTCCCCTGAAGGTACTGATTCTGGCTGGGTTCAGTTCTACACTCACTAGTTCCCCTCCACTGAAGGTACTGACTCTGGCTGGGTTCAGTTCTACACTCACTGGTTCCCCTCCCCTGAAGGTACTGACTCTGGCTGGGTTCAGTTCTACACTCACTGGTTCCCCTCCCCTGAAGGTACTGACTCTGGCTGGGTTCAGTTCTACACTCACTGGTTCCCCTCCCCTGAAGGTACTGACTCTGGCTGGGTTCAGTTCCAGACACTGACATCTTTCACTTTGTTCCTGCACCAAGATGGCCGCGCATGCGTGGTGCTACTCACTGAATCAAAATGGAGGAGCGCTGAACCTGCCTTCCTGTACGAAGATGGCCGCCGTTATCCTGGGCCTGTGACCGGAGAAAGCCCCGAAGCTGCAACCGCCGATATTCCGGTTATTATTCCGGGCTTGCGGCGGGCACGGGTTGTTTATGAAGCCTCCCCACCTCCCCGCTGGTCCCTTACTCCGCTCTGTCCCGCTGAAGAGGACACTTCTGAGGAGCCTGCTCAAAACATGTCTTCTCCGCCATTACAAGCCTCGCGCATGCTCCAAACACAGCCAGGGCCTGCGCCTGCGCACTGAGCTCCTGTAGACTGGGTGCGGCACTTTCTTCTCCGCGGGGCACGCTGGGTACATAAGATCATGTTAAATCGGTGCAGGAGTGGGCCAGATACTGCACGGGTTATATACAGAGTAAAGCTCCCTCTGTACTGTCCTAAACAATCCCAGGGCAGGTACAGCACGGGTTAGTTACAATTTAAAGCTTGCTGTACGCTGACTCATCAAACACTCCCAGGGCAGGTACAGTACATATTAAATACACAGTAAGGTTCCTGCTACACTGTCCCACCAGGTATTCCCAGGGCATTTACAGCACGGGTTAGATAAAATAAAATGCCCCCTGATTAAAGGGGGGAGGAGGCACAAAATAAACCAATTAAACTTTGGACGGTAAACTTAAATCAAATAACAGTTGGTTGCTGGAGGCGATGATGCACTCCAGTCCGTCTGGTGCTGATCTCTTACAGAAGGCCGCAAGCGTACTGGTGGCAGGTACAGCACATGTTACATAGAGAGTAAAGCTCCCTCTACAGTGACCTATCAAACACTCCCAGGGCAGGTACAGCACGGGTTAGATCCGGAGTAAAGCTCCCTCTACATTCACCAATCCAACACTCCAGGGCAGGTACAGCAGGGGTTAGATACAGAGTGAAGCTCCCTCTGCACTGTCCCATCAAACACTCCCAGTGCAAGCACAGCATGGGTTAGATACAGAGTGAATCTCCCTCTACACTGTCCCATCAAACACTCACAGGGCAAGTACAGCATAATTTAGATGCAGGGTAAATGTCTTTCTAAACAGCCAATCCAAAATTGCACAGGACAGGCACAACACAGGTTAGGTAAACATCATCATCATTATAGGCAGTCCCTCGAAATCGAGGAAGAGTTGCTTACACTCGAAAGGTGAGTTCTTAGGTGACTAAACAGTCGAATACGGGAATTACAGTCTCGGTCACAGGTCGGACAGCCAGTCGTTGAAAGAAAGGGTGGGTGGGACTGGTTTGCCACATGCTCTCTGCTTGGTTTCTGCATGCGCTCAGCGATGAGACTTGAGGTGCTCAGCGCCCTCCCCGGATGCATTTCCTCTACTTAGAGTGGACTTTGGCCAGGGACTCCCAGGTATCAGTGGGGATGTTGCATTTTATCAAGGAAGCTTTGACGGTGCACTTGAAATGGTTTGTCTGCCCACCTTGAGCTCGCTTGCCATGTAGAAGTTCTGAGCAGAGCGCTTGCTTTGGGAGTCTTGTGTGAACCATGTGAACAATGTGGCAAGCCAGATTAGGAAAAGGGGAGGTGTAACGAGACCTGGGTGTCATGGTACATCAGTCATTGACGGTTGGCATGCAGGTACAGCAGGCGGTTCAGAAAGCAAATGGCATGTTTGCCTTCATAGTGAGGGGATTTGAGTACAGGGGCAGGGAGGTGTTGCTACAGATGTACAGGGCCTTGGTGAGGCCAAACCTGGAGTATTGTGTACAGTTTTGGCCTCCTAACTTGAGGAAGGACATTCTTGCTATTGAGGGAGTGCAGCGAAGGTTCACCAGACTGATTCCCAGGATGGCGGGACTGACATATCAAGAAAGACTGGATCAACTGGGCTTGTATTCACTGGAGTTCAGGAGAATGAGAGGGGATCTCATAGAAACGTTTAAAATTCTGATGGGTTTAGACAGGTTAGTTGCAGGAAGAATGTTCTAATGTTGGGGAAGTCCAGAACCAGGGGTCACAGTCGAAGGATAAGGGGTAAGCCATTTAAGACCGAGATGAGGAGAAACTTCTTCACCCAGAGAGTGTTGAACCTGTGGAATTCTCTACCACAGAAAGTTGTTGAGGCCAATTCAGTAAATATATTCAAAAAGGAGTTAGATGAAGTCCTTACTACTAGGAGGATCAAAGGGTATGCCGCAAAAGCAGGAATGGGGTACTGAAGTTGCATGTTCAGCCATGAACTCATTGAATGGCGGTGCAGGCTAGAAGGGCCGAATGGGCTACTTCTGCACCTATTTTCTATGTTTCTATGTTTCTATGTGTGTCCCTGGAGATGGAGCATGCGGTATCCACGAGAGATGGGCACCGCAGAGACTGGAGTGCATAATTTCAAGAGGGAACTGAATTTTAATTTTAATAAATTTGACTTGATTTGACAAAGCTTCCCTTAATGTAGAATTGTTAAGTTTTGTTTTTGGTGCCCTCAAAATAATAAAGGGGCACATTAATGAAAGTTTCTGGAGTGTGACGCCCCTCCTCACTTTAATCAGGCGACACTTGATTATTGTTTTACTTAAAGTAGTTGTGAACAATGTGGCCCACCCAATGGAACTGGTCGAGTGTGGTCAGTGCTTTGATGCTGGTGATGTTGTCTGATCGAGGAAACACCAGGACTGGTTTAATGAGAATGACGAGGAGATGCAAGAGCTAATTGTTAGCAAGCACAGGGCATTTCTGAACCTAAAACAACAACCCAACTCGGGAGCATCAAAGCAGCATTACAGACGGCTTAAGGCCGAGGTCCAAGAAAAAACCTGTGACTTAAAGCATAGATGGTGGGTCGAGAAATCAAAGGAGGTTCAGCAGCTGGCCGACAGCCGTGATGTGTGACGAGTCTTCATCGCAGTCAAGGCCACCTATGGCCCAAGCACCCAAGGCCCCACCCCACTGCTGGCCAAGAATGGGGAAACACTCATCAAGGACACTGAGGCAGTCAGGACCCGCTGGAAGGAGCACTTCGAAGATCTCTTTAACTGAGACTCTGCCTTTGACTCGAGTGTCCTCGACTCCAACCCACAGCATGCTGCCCGCCAACATCTCTGCAAAACCCCAGCCCTGCACGAGATAGAAAAGGCCATCCACCAGCTCAAGAACAACAAGGCAATGGGAGCGGATGAAATCCCCACTGAGGCACTAAAGTATAGCAGAGAGGCAATATTGGCAAAAATGCATGACCTCATCTCTCTCATCTGGAAGGAGGAGAGCATGCCTGGAGATCTCAGAGATGCAGTAATCGTGATCATCCTTAACAAAGGGGACAAGTCCGATTGCAGCAATTACAGATGGATCGCCCTGTTATCAGCCACTGGGAAAGCCATCACTAGAATCCTCCCAAACCGTCTTCTCCCTGTGGCTGAGGAGCTCCTCCCGGAGTCACAGTGTGGTTTTCGTCCTCTACGGTGTATGAAGGACATGAGTAGGTACACAGTAAGGAACTCAATACGGTGTCCCATCAGACATTGCAGGGAAGGTACAGCATGGGTTAGATACAGAGTAAAGCTCCCTCCACACTGTCCCATCAAACATTCCCAGAGCAAGTACAACATGGGTTAAACAAAGATAATACAGCTCCCTCTATACTGTTCCATCAGTCATTCCCAGGGCAAGTACAGCACAAGTTGGAAACAGACTACAGCTCCATCTAACTTGTCCAGTCATTCCAGGGCAGATATAGCATTGGATAGATATAGAGAAAATCTCCCTCTACACTATTCTGCCAGACATTGCAAGGGCAGGTACAGCATGGGTTAGATACAGAGTAAAGCTCCCTCTACACTGTCCCATCAACCATTCGCAGGGCAGGTACCACCAAGCTCATGGTCTACAGGATTATAGTAATACCCGCCCTCCTGTATGGCTCAGAGGCATGGACCATGTACAGTAGACGCTCAAGTCACTGGAGATATATCACCAACAATGTATCTGCAAGAACCTACAAATCCCCAGGGAGGACTGGCACACCAACATCAGCGTCCTTGTCCAGGCTAACGTCCCCAGCATTGAAGCACTGACCACACTCGATTAACTCCACTGGGCAGGCCACATAGTTCGCATGCCAGACACAAGACTCCCAAACCAAGTGCTCTCTGTGGAGCTCCTTCATGGCAAAAGAGCCAAAGGTGGGCAGCGGAAACGTTACAAGGACACCCTCAAAGCCTCCCTGATAAAGTGCGACATCCCCACTGACAACTGGGATTCCCTGGCCAAAGACCACCTTAATTCGAGAAAGTGCATCCGGGAAGTTGCTGAGCACTTCAAGTCTCAATGCCGAGAGCATGCAGAAATCAAGCGCAGGCAGCGGAAAGAGCATGTGGCGAACCAATCACACCCACCCCTTCCCTCAATGATTATCTGTCCCACCTGTGACAGAGTCTGTGGCTCTCATATTGGACTATTCAGACATCAAATAACTCACTTCAGGAGTGGAAGCAAGTCTTCCTCGATTCCGAGGGACTGCCTATGATGATAATGATGATGATGAGGAGGACAAGTCAGGTTCGATGCAGAGTAAAGCTCCCTCTACACAGTCTCACCAGACATTCCCAGGTAGGCACAGCATGGGTTATTAAAGGTTAAGTCTCCTTCTAGCCTGTCCCAAACACTCACAGGGTAGGTACAGCATAGGTTAGATACAGAGTTAATCTCCCTCTACGCTGTCCCATCAAACACTCACACAACAGGCACAGCACGGGTCAGTCAGAGAGTAAAGCTCCCCATAGATTGCTCCATCAAACACTCTCATTGCAGGTACAGCACGGGTTAGATACAGAGTAAAACTCCCGCTAGTCTCATTAAACATTCCCAGGGCAGGAACAACACGGGTTAGATACTGAGTAAAGCTCACTCTACACTGTCCCATCAAACACTCGGAGGGAAGATACAGCACAGGTTAGATAAGAGAGAAAAGCTTGCTCTACACTATCCCATCAAGAACTGCCAGGGCAGGTACTGCACAGGTTAGACAGCAAGGTTTAGGCTGGGTTTTCCAGAACTTGGGGCCTGGGCAACAGAAGGCACAGCCACCAATTATAATCAGGGATGCTCAGGAAAACAGATATCTCATGGGTGGGCGGGTGTCAGCGGTGGTTGTGGGGCTGGAGGAATTTACAGAGCTAGTGAGGGGCAAGGTCACGGAGGGATTTGAAAATAAGTATCAGAATTTTGAAATCAAGGCGTTGCTCAACTAGAAGCCAATGTAGGTCAGTGAGCACTGGGGTAATGGGTGAGCTGGACTTGGTGCGAGTTAGGGCATGGGCAGCCGAATTTTGGATTAACACTAGTTTATGTAGAGTAGAATGTGGGAGAAGTGCATTGGAATAGTCAAGTCCAGAAGTCACACAGGCATGGATGAGGGCTTCAGCAGTGGATGAGCTGAGGCAAGAGCGGGGACGGATGATGTTACAGAGGTGGAAATAGGCAGTCTTAATTATGCTGTTGATATCTGATCAAATAACCTATTTCAGGGTTAAGTATGAAACCAAGGTTGCGAAAAGTCAGGCTCAGACAGAAGTTGGGGAGAGGGATGGAGTTTGTCACTCGGGAACGGAGTGTGTGGCAATGACAATTACAAATATCAGAATATTTCACAGGCTATCACGTGCAAAATGCATGGATGAGTTTTTAAAATTCAATCGGTTCCAAAAATGGGTTACAGAAAGTAACAGATTTCAAACCTTATGCAAGATAAAGGGGTGGTTCAAAGGATTTCAGCTGAGTTTAAGGTGAGACACTGCAGTTAAGTCTACAACAACCACAACCCATGTACTCAAATGGAACAAGTTTGGGGTTTGATAGAAGGCGAACTAGGTGAGAAGTGATATAAGTTAGATTAATAAAAAGCACTAAAATGGAAGAGTCAGTAACAGAACATCAATTAGTCTCCTCTGATCATGGAGGAATCAAATATTCGACACAATGTGTTTGAAACAAAGCTAATGTATTCAACATTTATACACAATATTAATCTCCAGCTCAGGTATAGGGGTTATTAAGATCATCAGAAACAAACATGAGGTGCCAGAATGAACATGGTTCAGTGCCCAAAGCAATCACAGTAAATCCTGTTCGAGTCACAAATGCAGCCTTTTTGCTCAGCTCATTTAAAACTGAGATGAGGAGGAATTTCTTCTCTCAGAGTGTTGGAAATCTGTGGAATTCTCTGCCTCAGAGAGCAGTGGAGGCTGGGTCATTGAATATATTTAAGGTAGAGATAGCCAGATTTTTGAGCAATAAGGGAATAAAGGGTTCCAGGGAGTGGGCAGGGAATCATAGAAACATAGAAACATAGAAAATAGGTGCAGGAGTAGGCCATTCGGCCCTTCGAGCCTGCACCACCATTCAAGAAGATCATGGCTGATCATTCCCTCAGTACCCCTTTCCTGCTTTCGCTCCATACCCCTTGATCCCCTTACCGTAAGGGACACATCTAACTCCCTCTTGAATATATCCAATGAACTGGCATCAACATTTCTCTGCGGCAGGGAATTCCACAGGTTAACAACTCTCTGAGTGAAGAAGTTTCTCCTCATCTCAGTCCTAAATGATCTACCCCTTTTCCTAAGACTGTGTCCCCTGGTTCTGGACTCCCCCAACATCGGGAACATTCTTCCCGCATCTAACTTGTCCAGTCCCGTCAAAATCTTATATGTTTCTATGAGATCCCCTCTCATCTTTCTAAACTCCAATGTATAAATTCCCAGTTGATCCAGACTCTCCTCACATGTCGGTCCAGCCATCCCGGGAATCAGTCTGGTGCAGATTCAATAGTAACTTTCAAAAGGGAATTGGATATATACTTGAAATGGAAAACATTGCAAGGCTATGGGGGGAAAGGGCAGGGTCGTGGGACTAATTTGGACAGCTCTTTCAAAGAGCCGGCACGTGATTGGCTGAATAGCCTCCTTCTGTGCTGTAAAATTTAATGATATTTAAGTTGATGACCTAATGGTAGCATGTTAAAGTCCTTGGCTTTCCCTACAGATCAGTAACACTATCCTTGCAATAAAATGCAATGAGACACTGAAATGATCTTTTAAACACAAGCAGCTTGGCACCTGTACCAACACTTCGGTACCTGTAACTCGACACACACAGATCACAAACATTCTGCTGGGATGGTATGAGCTTGCTTATTTTGCATGTTACTTCTTCAGCCTTGCATCCCTACACATTTCAGGGCAATTAGGTCCTCTTGCTGAGGGATGAAACCTATCTGAAAAAATTAATACATTATTTCGATGAGGTCTGCAGCATCAAATGGTCAAAGAGTGTTGATGAACCTTTGGCCACTGGAGACAAGAATAAGACTTTTTTTTTCAACACAGGGTTAAGTTGGACAATTCCTTTCCAGGACACTGCTCAGCTGTCTACCTGCATCGAGGTGCCATTGAGTGGTTGGTTGCACATCAGTAGACTAGTATCGTCATAATCAGAGCTCGATTTTTTTTTGTTAGATTTCCTTTTCGTTATTGACTCTTTGAACTAGTCGACATATCCACGTGGGAACATTTGGCTAACAACTCTTTTGAGGAAAACATAATAAATTAATCCAAGTGCCCCCCAATCTGGGGGACACTCCAAACACTTTTCACGTGCCCTTTTTTTTTGTGATTTTTGTGGGGTTTTTTTGTTGGTTTTTTTTGGGTAGTAAAACGATAATTTACAAGTGCCCCCTATAAAAGGGGAGGGGGACACTAAAACCCAGCAATTAAAACAAATTAAACTTTAAAACATATAAAATCAAATTAAAATTTGGTTGCCGGGGGTGACGATGCACTCCAGTCCCTCCGGTGCCCACCTCTCGCGGAAGGCCGTGAGCGTACCAGTGGACACCATGTGCTCCATCTCCAGGGACACCGTGGCCCGGATGTAAGCACGGAAGAGAGGCAGGCAGGCTGAACGACCCTCTCGACCGCCCGCTGCCTGGACCGGCTGATGGCACCCTTGGCAGTGCCCAGGAGCAGTCCTACAAGTAGGCCTTCGGACCTACCCGCTCCCCTCCGCACAGGGTGCCCAAAGATCAGGAGTGTGGGACAGAAGTGCAGCCAGAAATTGAGGAGCAGCTCATTTAAATAATGGAACAGGGGCTGCAACCTCGTATATTCATCTAAAACGTGGAACACAGACTCTTCCAGACCGCAGAAATTGCAGGCGGCCTGGGAGCCCATGAACCGACTTAATAATTTATTGCACGGGCCTGCTCCGTGCACCACCCTCCAGGCCAAGTTCCCGATATATAGCGGGAGGACTCCTGCGTAGAGTGCACTCCATCGGGGACCCCCGCCTCCTCCGGATGGCAAGATGGTACTCCATGGCGTGTCCGGATGGCAGACGAGGATGGCAAGGTTGAGAGTGTGCAGGAGCAGCCCGTACAGGAAACCCCACCGCGCGGAATTGAAAGGCAAGGAGGGGATTTCGTCGAGGCGGCTCAAGTTGTGAGGCACCGGCTCCCGAGGGAGGTTCCGGGATTTGGCGCTGATGAGGAATTCCGTCCAGATGGGGATTAGTTTGGACGGGATCTCCCCACGTGCTTGAGCCTCCTCGACACACCTAACAGAGTCAGGGCCCAGAGCTGCTTTTAGCGACTTGATGGCATCGGCCACGCAGTGGACGTCGGCCGAATTTAGGCGCCATGCCAGCATGTCTTGCGCCATCCAGCCTGCTCCTCCACCATCCAGCAGGTCCCTGACCATGGTCACCTCGCCAGCCACAGCCCTCTCGTCCGACTGCCACCTAAAACCTTGATCGTGGAAGTCCGGATTCCTGAGCAGCAGCTCCTGCAGGACAGCCGCCACTCCAGCTGGTGGAGAGCTGCGCTTGGTGGAGACTTTGTTCCAACATTTGGCTAACAAGTCTGAAAAAAAAATGCCATCTGACTCAATCCTGACATTGGATCCTATTTTCCTTAAATGTACAAGGCAATTTCTTCACTGTCCTACCCTGTCCCCTCAAGGTGCTACCTCATGCTGGGGACAGTTTGACAGCACATGGATGCATTATGCTACTTTCCCAAGTGGTAATCCTTCAGTAAATGTCCGAAAGGAACTTGACCAGGGGTATCACAACCGAGTCCAAATTTGACAAGTTTTCTTGCAAGTAGGGATCAGTGGATCTGGCCGAAATTCTAGTTTCCTGAGTCCAGGGGCACCGAAACCAACTGTATCTCCAAACTGCTGTCTGAGACCAGCTAGCTCTGCAGAAAGCAATGATTGAACCTGGGACTATCTCGCCTCTTGGGCTCAGCTGCACACTAGCTATACCAACTACACCATCAGTGGAAACAAATAAGACAACTGTAAGAAGTAGTGAGGTACTGATGTCTGATTCTGTAATCTGTACAGCGAGACACCAGGTCTATTCTTGAGCACCCTTCTGCGCTCAAAGAAATGTCAACATTTTGCTTGAGTAACTCATTGATTGTTCTGTCTCACGCTTCAGAATAGCAGCTTAGAAGTCTGGTGTGGCTTTATGGTTTACATGGGTCCAGGCTTTGGCCTGGAGAAGGTTCTGTCTGTTAAATGTCGACCCATACAATTGGACTGAAATTGCTGTCCAATCATGGTTGAACAACTCTCAAATTGCTTTGCTCTTAGACCTAAATCGGCAATCAGCATGTGACTGATTGATACCTGCCAGCAGCAATTCCACACCCATAGATTGGAGCTTTGCATTATTCTGCCCATTGGTCAGAACATCTGTGCGAGTTCAGAAGCCCATAATAGTCAGAATACTGCAGGATATATTTCCACAAGGAACAGAAGGGAGAGAAACGACAGTCCCTTCCCAACTAACAGATGATACTTCTAGTCTTCAAACCTGAGCTTCCTAAAAAGTAGAGCTGAGTCTATGATCAGATCAGCCAGACCTTATTGAATGGGGAGCAGGCTCGGGGTTCTGAGTGGCCCACTCCTGTTCCTATTTCTCATGGTCATATGTACCCAGCATGCTCCGCGGGGGAGAATGTGCTGCACCCAGACTACAGGAGCTCAGTGCGCAGGCGCGGGCCTGGCTGTGTTTGGAGCATGCGCTGTGTGTGTACTGGTGGAGGAGACATGTTTTGGACAGGCTCCTCAGAAGTGTCCTTTTCAGCGGGACGGAGCGGAGTAATGGACCAGCAGGGAGCCGGGGAGGCTTCATAAACAACCGGTGTCCGCTGCAAGCCCGGAAGTGGGTGAGTTCGGGCAAGCAGGGGTGGCAGATGCTGCTTTGTCTTGTTTTTGCTATCTGTGCTGACACTAGAGCAGCTGATAAGGAGTGCGAGAGTCGGAGACAGAGGCCCAGAGACCAGCCCAACCAGTTGCAGACAAAGATAGAGGGTTTGAAATCGAGAGGTGACGTCGCAGCCAAGCTGGTAAGTGGTTGGCTGTTCGACTGGTAAGTATAACTCTCTTTTAGACTGACTTTTAGATTGGTTTAATTGGCAGCCAACCAATAAGTAGCTGTTTGGTGTTTCAGTAAATTTTAGTAAGTAAATTAATTTAAGGGTTAAGTCATGGCAGCAGAGATCGGACATGTGTCATGCTCCTCCTGTGTTACGTGGGAAGTCAGGGACGCTCCTGACTACTATGTGTGTGGGAAGTGTGTCCAACTTTAGCTCCTGACCGACCGCATGACGGCACTGGGAAAAAGAGTGGGAGAGCTATAGTGATAGGGGACTCTACTGTAAAGGGAATAGATAGGAGTTTCTGCGGACGCAACCGAGACTCCAGGATGGTATGTTGCCTCCCTGGTGCAAGGGTCAAGGATGTCTCGGAGCAGCTGCAGAGCATTCTGGAGAGGGAGAGTGAACAGCCAGTTGTCGTGGTACATGTAGGTACCAACGATATAGGTAAGAAGCGGGAAGAGGTCCTACAAGCTGAATTTAGGGAGCTAGGAGTTAAATTAAAAAGTAGAACCTCAAAGGTAGTAATCTCTGGATTGCTACCAGTGCCACGTGCTAATCAGAGTAGAGGGAGCAGGGTAGTTAGAATAAATACGTGGCTTGAGCAGTGGTGCAAGAGGGAGGGATTCAAATTCCTGGGACATTGGAACCAGTTCTGGGGGAAGTGGGACCTGAGCTGCAAGGAGGATGCTATCAGGCTGCAGATTGACTTGGATAGGTTAGGTGAGTGGGCAAATGCATGGCAGATGAAGTATAATGTGGATTAATGTGAGGTTATCCACTTTGGTGGTAAAAACAGAGAGACAGACTATTATCTGAATGGTGACAGATTAGGAAACGGTGAGGTGCAACGAGACCTGGGTGTCATGGTACATCAGTCATTGACGGTTGGCATGCAGATACAGGAGGCGGTTAAGAAATCAAACGGCATGTTGGCCTTCATAGCGTGGGGATTTGAGTACAAGGGCAGGGAGGTGTTAGTACAGTTGTACAGAGCTTTGTTGAGGCCACACCTGGAGTATTGTGTACAGTTTTGGTCTCCTAACGTGAGGAACGACATTCTTGCTATAGAGGGAGTGCAGCGAAGGTTCACCAGACTGATTCCCGGGATGGTGGGACTGGCATATCAAGAAAGACAGGATCAACTGGGCTTGCATTCACTGGAGTTCAGAAGAATGAGAGGGGCTCTGATGGTTTTCGACAGGTTAGATGCAGGAAGAATGTTCCCAGAACCAGGGGTCAGAGTTTAAGGAGAAGGTGTAAGCCATTTAGGATCGAGATGAGGAGAAACCTCTTCACACAGAGAGTGGTGGACCTGTGGAATTTGCTACCACAGAAAGTTGTTGAGGTCAATTCACTAAATATATTCAAAAAGGAGTTCGATGTAGTCCTTACTACTAGGGGGATCAAGGGGTATGGCGAGAAGCAGGAATGGGTTACTGAAGTTGCATGTTCAGCCATGAACTCATTGAATGGCGGTGCAGGCTCGAAGGGCCGAATGAACTACTCCTGCCCTATTTTCTATGTTTCTATAATAACCGGAATATCGGCGGTTACAGCTTCGAGGCTTTCTCCCGGTCTCAGGCCCAAGGTAACAGCGGCCATCTTGGTACAGGAATCATGTTCAGCGTTCCGCCATCTTGATGCAGTTAGTAGCAGAGTGCATGCGCGGCCATCTTGGTGCTGGAATGTTCGTGTCTGGAACTGAACCCAGCCAGAGTCAGCACCTTCAGGGCAGGGGCACCAGTGAGTGCAGAACTGAACCCAACCAGAGTCAGGACCTTCCGGGCAGGGGCACCAGTGAGTGCAGAACTGAACCCAGCCAGAGTCAGGACCTTCAGGGGAGGGGAACCAGTGAGTGTAGAACTGAACCCAGCCACAGTCAGCACCTTCAGGGGAGAGGAACCAGTGAGTGTTGAACTGAGCCCAGCCAGAGTCAGTGCCTTCAGGGGAGGGGAACCAGTGAGTGTAGAACTAGACCCAGCCACAGTTAGCACCATTATTGGAGGAGAGGGAAATGAAACCAGTGATTGTAGAACTGGACTCAGCCAGAGTCAGCACCATCAAGGGGGGAGGGGAGCCAGTGAGTGTCGAACTGTACGCAGCTAGAATTGGTGGGGAAAATTGGGAGTGTAGATGAAGCAGTCTATAACATAAGAATATAAGAAATAGGAGCAGGAGTAGGCCATTTGGCCCCTCGAGCCTGCTCCTCATTCAATAAGATCATGGCTGATCTGATCATGGACTCGACTCCACATCCGTGCCCGCTCCCCATAACCCTTTACTCCCTTATCGCTGAAAATGTGTCTCTCTCCACCTTGAATATATTCAATGACCCAGCTTGCACAGCTCTTTGGGGCAGCTAATTCTATGGATTTACAACCCTCAGAGAAGAAATCTCAGTTTTAAATGGGCGGCTCTTTATTCTGAGACTATTTCCGCTAATTTTAGTTTCCCCTATGAATGGAAATATCCCCTCTGCATCCAGCTTGGCGAGCCACCTCATTATCATTAAGTTTCAATAAGATCACCTCTCATTCTTCTGAACTCCAATGTGTAGAGGCTAAACCTACTCAACCTATGCTCAGAAATCAACCCCCTCATCTCTGGAATCAACCTAGTGAACTTTCTCTGAACAGCCTCCAATGTAAGTATATCCTTCCTTACATACGGAGACCAAAACTGTACGCAGTACTCCAGGTGAGGCCTCACCATTACTCTGTACAGTTGTAGCAGGACTTCTCTGCTTTTATACTCTATCCCCCTTGCAATAAAGGCCAACATTCCATTTGCCTTCCTGATTACTTGCCGTACCTGCATACTAACTTTTTGTGTTTCATGCACAAGACCCCCAAGTCTCTCTGTAATGCAGCTCTTTGCAATTTTTCTCCATTTAAATTATAATTTGCGTTTCTATTATTTCTGCTAAAGTGGATAACCTCACATTTTCCCACATTATACTTCATCTGCCAAATGTTTGCCCTCTGACTAAACCTGTTTGTATCCCTTTGCAGATTTTTTGTGTCTTCCACACAATTTTTGTAACAACTGCAAACTCGGTCCCTTAATCCAAGTCATTAATATGGATTGTAAATTGTTGAGGACCCAGCGCCAATCCCTGCGGCACCCCACTAGTCATGTTTGCCAACTGGAAAATGACCCATTTATCCCGACCATCTGTTTTCTGTTAGTTAGCCAATCCCCTATCCACGTTAATATATTACCCCCAACCCAGTGAGCTTTTATATTGTGCAGTAACCTCTTAGGTGGCACCTTATCGAATGCCTTCTGGAAATCCAAATACATCACATCCACTGCTTACCCCTTATCCACCCTGCTCGTTACATCCTCAAAGAACTCCAGCGAATTTGTAAACTTGATTTCCCTTTCATAAAACCATGTTGAATCTGCTTGAATGAATGATGCTTTTCCAAATGTCCTGCTACTGCTTCCTTAATAATGGACTCCAGCATTTTCCCAACGACAGAAGTTAGGCTACCTGGTATATGGTTTCCTGATTTTTGTCTGCCTCCTTTTTCAAATCGGCAAGTTACATTTGCGCTTTCCAATCTGTTGGGACCGCACTAGAATCCAGGGAATTTTGGTAGATTACAACCAATGCTTCCACTATCTCTGCAGCCACTTCTCTTAAGACCCTAGGATGCAAGCCATCATGTTCAGGGGACTGTTCTGCCTTTAGTCCCATTATTTTACCTAATACTACATCATTAGTGATTGTATTACGTAACTCCCTACCGATAGCCCCTCGCTTATCCACTGCTGGGATGTTTTTAATGTCTTCTACCATGAAGGACTCTTACTGTATTCTGTATTCTGTGCTAGCTTACTTTCATCATCTATCTTCCCTCTCAATCATTTTTTTAGTCGTTCTCTGCTGGCTTTTAAAAATGTCATAAACCTCTGGCCTCCCACTAGTCTTGGCCACACCGTATGCCTTTGTTTTCAATTTGATTCCTCCCTTATTTCCTTAGTTAGCCATGGATGGTTATCCCTTCTCTTAGTCTCTCCTTCTCATTGGGATATATTTTTGTTGCAGGTAATGAAATATCTCCTTAAATGTCTGCCACTGCTCATCAACCATCCCATTCTTTAATCTATTTTCCCAGTCTATTTTAGCCAACTCTGCCCTCATACCTCTGCAGTCTCCTTTATTTAAGCTTAGGACCCTAGTTTGAGAACCAACTTTCTCACCCTCCAGCTGAATTTGAAATTCAACCATATTATGATCAGTTATTCCAAGAGGATCTTTTAGTACGAGATCATTTATTAATCCTGCCTCATTACACAGTACTAGATCTAAGATAGCCTGCTCCCTGGTTGGTTCCACAACGTACTGTTCAAGGAAACTATCCCGGATATACTCTATGGACTCCTCCTCAAGGCTACCCTGGCCAATTTGCTTTGTCCAATCAATATGAAGTTTAAAATCACCCATAAATATTGCCGTTCCTTTATTACAAGCCTCCATTATTTCTTGATTTATACTCCGTCCAACAGTGTAGCTACTGTTCGGGGGCCTATAGACTCTGCCCACCAGTGACTTTCCCTTTATTATTCCTCATCTCCACCCAAACTGATTCAATATCTTGATCCTCTGAGCAAATATCGTTTCTCACTAACGCACTGATCTCATCCTTTATTAACAGAGCTATCCCACCTCCTTTTTTTTCTGTCTGTCCTTCCGAATTGTCAAATATCCTTGAATATTTAGTTCCCAGTCCTGGTCACCTTGCAACCACGTTTCTGTAATGGCTATCAGATCATACCCATGTGTATCTATTTGTGCCGTCAACTCATCTATTTTAGAAACATAGAAACATAGAAAATAGGTGCAGGAGTAGGCCATTCGGCCCTTCTAGCCTGCACCGCCATTCAATGAGTTCATGGCTGAACATTCAACTTCAGTAACCCATTCCTGCTTTCTCGCCATACCCCTTGATCCCCCTAGTAGTAAGGACCTCATCTAACTCCTTTTTGAATATATTTAGTGAATTGGCCTCAACAACTTTCTGTGGTAGAGAATTCCACATGTTCACCACTCTCTGGGTGAAGAAGTTCCTCCGCATCTCGGTCCTAAATGGCTTACCCCTTATCCTTAGACTGTGACCTCTGGTTCTGGACTTCCCCAACATTGGTAACATTCTTCCTGCATCTAACCTGTCTAACCCCGTCAGAATTTTAAATGTTTCTATGAGGTCCCCTCTCATTCTTCTGAACTCCAGTGAATACAAGCCCAGTTGATCCAGTCTTTCTTGATAGGTCAGTCCCGCCATCCCGGGAATCAGTCTGGTGAACCTTCGCTGCACTCCCTCAATAGCAAGAATGTCCTTCCTCAGGTTAGGAGACCAAAACTGTACACAATACTCCAGGTGTGGCCTCACCAATGCCCTGTACAACTGTCGCAAAACCTCCCTGCCCCTGTACTCAAATCCCCTTGCTATGAAGGCCAACATGCCATTTGCTTTCTTAACCGCCAGCTGCACCTGCATGCCAACCTTCAATGACTGATGTACCATGACACCCAGGTCTCTTTGCACCTCCCCTTTTCCTAATCTGTCACCATTCAGATAATAGTCTGTCTCTCTGTTTTTACCACCAAAGTGGATAACCTCACATTTATCCACATTATACTTCATCTGCCATGCATTTGCCCACTCACCTAACCTATCCAAGTCGCTCTGCAGCCTCACAGCATCCTCCTCGCAGCTCACACTGCCACCCAACTTAGTGTCATCTGCAAATTTGGAGATACTACATTTAATCCGCTCATCTAAATCATTAATGTACAGTGTAAACAGCTGGGGCCCCAGCACAGAACCTTGCGGTACCCCACTAGTCACTGCCTGCCATTCTGAAAAGTACCCATTTACTCCTACTCTTTGTTTCCTGTCTGACAACCAGTTCTCAATCCATGTCAGTACACTACCCCCAATCCCATGTGCTCTAACTTTGCACATCAATCTCTTGTGTGGGACCTTGTCGAACGCCTTCTGAAAGTCCAAATATAACATCAACTGGTTCTCCCTTGTCCACTCTACTGGAAACATCCTCAAAAAATTCCAGAAGATTTGTCAAGCATGATTTCCCTTTCACAAATCCATGCTGACTTGGACCTATCATCCTATCATGTCACCTCTTTCCAAATGCACTGCTATGACATCCTTAATAATTGATTCCATCAATTTACCCACTACCGATGTCAGGCTGATCGGTCTATAATTCCCTGTTTTCTCTCTCCCTCCTTTTTTAAAAAGTGGGGTAACATTGGCTACCCTCCACTCCATAGGAACTGATCCAGAGTCAATGGAATGTTGGAAAATGACTGTCAACGCATCCACTATTTCCAAGGCCACCTCCTTAAGTACTCTGGGATGCAGTCCATCAGGCCCTGGGGATTTATCGGCCTTCAATCCCATCAATTTCCCCAACACAATTTCCCGGCTAATAAGGATTTCCCTCAGTTCCTCCTCCTTACTAGACCCCCCGACCCCTTTTATAACCGGAAGGTTGTTCGTGTCCTCCTTCGTGAATACCGAACCAAAGTACTTGTTCAATTGGTCCGCCATTTCTTTGTTCCCCGTTATGACTTCCTCTGATTCTGACTGCAGCGGACCTACGTTTGTCTTTACTAACCTTTTTCTCTTTACATATCTATAAAAACTTTTGCAATCCGTCTTAATGTTCCCTGCAAGCTTCTTCTCATACTCCATTTTCTCTGCCCTAATCAAACCCTTTGTCCTCTTCTGCTGAGTTCTAAGTTTCTCCCAGTCCCCAGGTTCGCTGCTATTTCTGGCCAATTTGTATGCCACTTCCTTGGCTTTAATACTATCCCTGATTTCCCTTGATAGCCACGGTTGAGCCACCTTACCTTTTTTATTTTTATGCCAGACAGGAAAGTACAATTGTTGTAGTTCATCCATGCGGTCTCTAAATGTCTGCCATTGCCCATCCACAGTCAACCCCTTAAGTATCATTCGCCAATCCATCCCAGCCAATTCACGCCTCATACCTTCAAAGTTAGCCTTCTTTAAGTTCTGGACCATGGTCTCTGAATTAACTGTTTCATTCTCCATCCCAATGCAGAATTCCACCATATAATGGTCACTCTTCCCAAGGGGCCTCGAACAACGAGATTGCTAATTAATCCTCTCTCATTACATAACACCCAGTCTAAGATGGCCTCCCCCCTAGTTGGTTCCTCGACATATTGGTCTAAAAAACCATCCCTTATGCACTCCAGAAAATCGTCCTCCACCGTATTGCTTCCAGTTTGGTTAGCCCAATCTATGTGCATATTAAAGTCACCCATTATAACTGCTGCACCTTTATTGCACGCACCCCTAATTTCCTGTTTGATGCCCTCCCCAACATCACTACTACTGTTTGGAGGTCTGTACACAACTCCCACTAACGTTTTTTGCCCTTTGGTGTTCTGCAGCTCTACCCATATAGATTCCACATCATCCAAGCTAATATCCTTCCTAACGATTGCCTTAATCTCCTCCTTAACCAGCAATGCTACCCCACCTCCTTTTCTTTTTATTCTATCCTTCCTGAATGTTGAATACCCCTGGATGTTGAGTTCCCAGCCCTGATCATCCTGGAGCCACGTCTCCATAATCCCAATCACATCATATTGTTAACATCTATTTGCACAGTTAATTCATCCACCTTATTGCGGATACTCCTTGCATTAAGACACAAAGCCTTTAGGCTTGTTTTTTTAACACCCTCTGTCCTTTTAGAATTTTGCTGTACAAATGGCCCTTTTTGTTCTTTGCCTTGGGTTTCTCTGCTCTCCACTTTTCCTCATCTCCTTTCTGTCTTTTGTTTTTGCCTCCTTTTTGTTTCCCTCTATCTCCCTGCATTGGTTCCCATCCCCCTGCCATATTAGTTTAACTCCTCCCCAACAGCACTAGCAAACACTCCCCTGAGGACATTGGTTCCGATTCTGCCCAGGTGCAGACCGTCCGGATTGTACTGGTCCCATCTCCCCCAGAACCGGTTCCAATGCCCCAGGAATTTGAATCCCTCCCTGCTGCACCATTGCTCAAGCCACGTATTCATCTGAGCTATCCTGCGATTCCTACTCTGACTAGCACGTGGCTCTGGTAGCAATCCCGTGATTACTACTTTTGAGGTCCTACTTTTTAATTTAGCCGGAGGTGGACACACTTCCCGCACATATAGTCGTCAGGGACACTGGTGTTGTCCCAGTGTTCCCACATGGTACAGGAGGAGCATATCACATGACCGAGCTGTCCTGCCATGACTTAACCCTTAGATACAATTAAATTGCCGACAACAATGTTAAAAGTTACTGACTAAAAAGAAAAAGAAAAACTACTCACCAATCAGCAGCCAATCACTTACCACGTTGGCTGTGACGTCACCTTTTGATTTCTTTCTACTTCTTTTTTTGACTTCTCTCAGCTGGAGCTGCACAAGTCACGCCTCTCTGGACTCCCCGGACTGCTGAGCCTTTTATAGGCCGCTGCCTCTCTCGACGCTCCCCGGACTGCTGAGCCTTTTATAGGCCGCTGCCTCTCTCGACTCCCGCCTCTCTCGACGCTCCCCGGACTGCTGAGCCTTTTATAGGCCGCTGCCTCTCTCGACTCCCGCCTCTCTCGACGCTCCCCGGACTGCTGAGCCTTTTATAGGCCGCTGCCTCTGTCGAAGCTCCCCGGACTGCTGAGCCTTTTATAGGCCGCTGCCTCTGTCGAAGCTCCCCGGACTGCTGAGCCTTTTATAGGCCGCTGCCTCTGTCGAAGCTCCCCGGACTGCTGAGCCTTTTATAGGCCGCTGCCTCTCTCGAAGCTCCCCGGACTGCTGAGCCTTTTATAGGCCGCTGCCTCTCTGGACTCCCGCCTCTCTCGACGATCCCCGGACTGCTGAGCCTTTTATAGGCCGCTGCCTCTCTCGACTGCTGAGCCTTTTATAGGCCGCTGCCTCTCTCGACTCCCGCCTCTCTCGACGCTCCCCGGACTGCTCCACCTTTTATAGGCCGCTGCCTCTCTCGACGCTCCCCGGACTGCTCCACCTTTTATAGGCCGCTGCCTCTCTCGACGCTCCCCGGACTGCTCCACCTTTTATAGGCCGCTGCCTCTCTCGACTCCCGCGTCTCTCGATACTCCCCGGACTGCTGAGCCTTTTATAGGCCGCTGCCTCTCTCGACTCCCGCCTCTCTCGACGCTCCCCGGACTGCTGAGCCTTTTATAGGCCGCTGCCTCTCTGGACTCCCATCTCTCTCGATGCTCCACGGACTGCTGAGCCTTTTATAGGCCGCTGCCTCTCTGGACTCCCGCCTCTCTCGATGCTCCCCGGACTGCTGAGCCTTTTATAGGCCGCTGCCTCTCTCGACGCTCCCCGGACTGCTGAGCCTTTTATAGGCCGCTGCCTCTCTCGACTCCCCCCGGACTGCTCAGCCTTTTATAGGCCGCTGCCTCTCTCGACTCCCGCCTCTCTCGACGCTCCCCGGACTGCTGAGCCTTTTATAGGCCGCTGCCTCTCTGGACTCCCGCCTCTCTCGATGCTCCCCGGACTGCTGAGCCTTTTATAGGCCGCTGCCTCTCTCGACGCTCCCTGGACTGCTGAGCCTTTTATAGGCCGCTGCCTCTCTCGACTCCCGCCTCTCTCGATGCTCCCCGGACTGCTGAGCCTTTTATAGGCCGCTGCCTCTCTCGACTCCCCCCGGACTGCTCAGCCTTTTATAGGCCGCTGCCTCTCTCGACTCCCCCCGGACTGCTGAGCCTTTTATAGGCCGCTGCCTCTCTCGACTCCCGCCTCTCTCCAACAGCTCAGTAGAATCATGGGTTGTTCCCTGAGATTGGAAGGTAGCACACGTAGTTCCCATTTTTCAAATTGGGCACAAGTCAGAGCTCGGGAATTGAAGGCCCATCAACGTGACCTCGATCACTGGGAAGGTGCTTGAAGGGATCCTGAGAGATGCTGTTTTCCATCATGGGGAAAGGGAAGGGGCCATTAGAGATACTGAACATGGATTCCGGTAAACAAGGTCACGTCTTACAAACTAGCTTGAGTTTGTAAAGAAGTTGTTAGGTTGGTGGATGGGGGAATCTGGTTGACATTGTCTATCTCAAGGTGTCAAACTCATTTTCTATGGTGGGCCTGATCCAATATCCTGGCACTTGGCATAGGCCACATTCAGAAAAAGCTATTAAAATAGGAATACATGAAATAAACTACATCGGAATTTACATTTAGATTTGATTTACTGCCTCTGCTCCCGATCTGTGGCACCTCTTAGCTTGAGCATTCATGAACTGACCCTGCTCAAACCATAACCACAAGGCTATCGGTGCATGGTTCTGCCTGTGACCACAAGGCTGTGTCACTGCCACACACAGATACCGTTTCCTTGTTTCACATCTCCATACAAACACCATCACTTCACACATATCCTTTCTACACAATTGCAGCAGACATGAGCAAGGACATGAGGCTTATTAAAAGACACATTTCATTACAGCAAAGGTTACACTGGGAGACATGTTCAGTTATCTTCCATTACAGGCAAAATGCCGGGCAAACCAGCAGCATACTGGCACCTGAGCACTGTCTCATCGGCCTACAGGCTTTTCTTAAATATATTTTCTGCCTGGATATAAACTTAAACCAGCTTTGCAGACATGATGCTCTATTCACACATAGAAGGTGAGAGAGATGCTGTGGGGAACATACTAAGTCCAGTAGCTGAAAGTGATTCACAGACTGGGTTTTGTGTTTAGTGATCCCGGGCGTGTTACCAATACCAGCAAAGATGAAGCCCATGGAATAAAACGGACAGTGGATACTGTCTCACTGTAAGCGATTCAGAATGAGAAGCTTTAACAACAGCTGATGTTTCACAAAGGGAGACCTCACCAGACCAAAGGACATTGGAGGCGTTTAATGGGCTGTTTGTGTCACTGGGCTACAGGAGGCTATTTGTGACAGAAGGAGAGCTGCGCACAGCAAACAAACAGTTTACCTGCCAGTCCAGGCCCACTCTGACCCCACCTTCTCTCTATCACTATTGATGGACACTGCTGCAGTAATTGCTCCTTTGACTTTTCCTCTCTTCTCCCTCCTTCACCCTTAATACACGACCCGACACAATCTCCCTCCCCCGACATCCTCACTGTGCTGGAGGCCACGCCAGTCTCCCCATCTGCTCCTTGTTCTCTCCCTGGATCCTGAAACTACAGTCCCAATGTACTTAAGAAAGTGGCCCGAGAAATAGTGGATGCATTGCTCATCATTTTCCAACAGTCTATCGACTCGGTATCAGTTCCTATGAACTGGAGGGTAGCTAATGTAACACCACTTTTTAAAAAAGGGGGGAGAGGAAAACGGGTAATTATAGACTGGTTAGCCTGACATCGGTCGTGGGGAAAATGTTGGAATCAATTATTAAAGATGAAATAGCAGCGCATTTGGAAAGCAATGACGGGATCGGTCCAAGTCAGCATGGATTTATGAAAGGGAAATCATGCTTGACAAATCTTCGAGAATTGTTTGAGGATGTAACTAGTCGAGTGGACAAGGGTGAACCAGTGGATGTGGTGTATTTGGACTTTCAAAAGTTTTTTGACAAGGTCCCACACAAGAGATTGGTGTGCAAAATTAAAGCACATGGTATTCGGGTTAAAGTATGGATGTGGATAGAGAACTGGTTGGCAGACAGGAAGCATAAAGTCTGGATAAACGGGTACTTTTCAGAATGGCAGGCAGTTACTCGTGAGGTGCCGCATGGCTCAGTGCTGGGAACCCAGCTATTTACAATATACATCAATGATTTAGATGAAGGAATGGAGTGTAATATCTCCACATTTGCAGATGATACTAAGCTGGATCGCGGTGTGAGCTGTGAGGAGGATGCTAAGAGGCTGCAGGGTGACTTGGACAGGCAAATGCATAGCAGATGAAGTATAATGTGGATAAATGTGAGGTTATCCACTTGATGGCTAAAACATGAAGACAGAATATTATCTGAATGGCGACAGATTAAGAAAAGGGGAGTTGCAATGGGACAAGGGTGTCATGGTACATCAGTCATTGCAAGTTGGCTTGCAGGTACAGCAGGTGGTGAAAAAGGCAAATGGTATGTTGGCCTTCATTGCAAGCGGATTTGAGTATAGAAGCAGGGAGGTCTTAATGCAGTTGTGCAGGGCCTTCGTGAGGCCTCACCTGGAATATTGTGCTCAGTTTTGGTCTCTTAATCTGAAGAAGGACATTCTTGCTATTGAGCGAGTGCAGCAAAGGTTCACGTGACTGATTCCTGGGACGGCAGGACTGACCTATGATGATAGACTCGATCGACTTGGCCTGTATTCACTGGAGTTTAGAAGAATGAGAGGGGATCTAATAGAAACATATAAGATTCTGACGGCACTGGACAGGTTCGATGCAGGAAGAATGTTCCCGATGTTGAGAAAGTCCAGAACCAGGGGACATAGTCTAAGGATAAGAGGTAAGCCATTTAGGACCGAGATGAGGAGAAACTTCTTCACTCAAAGTTGTTAACCTGTGGAATTCTCTGCCGCAGAGAGTTGTTGATGCCAGTTCGTTACATATATTCAAGAGTGGGTTACATATGGCCCTTACCTCTAAAGGGATCAAGTGGTATGGAGAGAAAGCAGGAAAGAGGTACTGAGGTGAATGATCAGCCATGATCTTATTGAATGATGGTGCAGGCTCGAAGGGCCGAATGGCCTATTCCTGCAACTATTTTCTATGTTTCTATATTTCTAACTAACTCTTCCCCCTCCTGAATTCTACAGGCTCTAAAACTGAAGCTTGGTGGCCCTCAGTCCCTACTCCTTGATTTACATCCCCTTCTCTCCTCCTCTTTCCCCCTTGGTTGTGTTGCACATTCTGGGCCTTGGGCCTTCCCTAGGGATTCTCAGTATGAACAGGGTGTGTGTGTTGAGACATGATGTCCCAGCTCTCCACCTTTAAAGGGACAAGGAGAGGACCAGCTTGGCTGAATGGCCCTGCTTAGTGACATCACTGCAGCGCCTAGCAACCACCCTCCCTGAGCCCTGCTCATTATGGGCTGGGTTGAGCTCAGTGCTGTCACAGGAAGGGCAACAGGAGCAGGATTCGAGCCGTGTGGAGCCCAGGATTAATGGGGAGACGTACAGGATCAATTTATACCTTATTGAGTGAGAAATGTCAGTGTCCCAGACACTCCCTGTCCCTCAGTATCTGTGTCGAGGAGCGACCAATGGGTTCAATCTGTATCTAACCCATGCTGTGCCCGACTGGAGAGTGTTTGATGCTGGCACGAGGTGCTCAGCTCAATGAACACAACATTTTACCCAAAGATGATCAGATAAACCCATCAGCTTCTCCCCTGGACACAGGCCCTGAAGGACCGGGAGTGTCTCTAATAATTTAGCTGGTGCCCTTGATTAAATTTAAGCACCTCACATCTCTTTTTAAAAATTTGTTCAGGGGATGTGTGTCTCATCTCTCACCTCTCATTCTTCTAAAGGCTGGAGATTATAGGCCTAGTCTACTCAATCTCTCATAGGACAATCCCCCCATCCCAGCAATCAGTCTGGTGAATCTTCATTGCACTCCCTCTATAGCAAGTTTATCTTTCCTTCGATAAGGAGACCAAAACTGCACACAATACTCCAGGTGTGGTCTCACCAGGGCCCTGTATAATTGCAGTAACACGTAAATACTCAAATCCTCTTTTAATAAAGGCCAATAAACCTATTGATTTCTTAATTGCTTGCTGCACCTGCATATTAATTTTTAGCGATTTGTGTACAAGAACACCCACGCCCCTCTGAACAGAATGTTTCCCAAACTCTCACCATTTAAAAAAAATACTCTGCCTTTCTATTTTTACTATAAGTGTCTAACTTAACATTTCTTCACATTATATTTTATTTGCCATGTTCTTGCCCACTCACTGAGCCTGTACATATCCGTTTGAAACCTCTTTTCATCCTCCTCACACTTACATCCCCAAATAGCTTTGTAGCCTCAGCAGACTTCGATATATGACATTTGGTCCCCTCATCCAAATTATTGATATAGATTGTGAATAGCTGGGGCCCAAGCACCGATTCTAGCAGCACCCCACCAGTTACAGCCTGCCAACCCGAAAATCACCCGTTTATTCCTACTCTCTGTTTTCTGTCAATTAACAAATCCTTAATCCTTGCTCGTATAATAATCTCTTGTGAGGCACCTCATCGAATGCCTTCTGTAAATCTAAATACACGTCTGTTCCAATGGGATTCTCACAGCCTCTTTGTCTGACTGGCTCTCTCTTTCCCATCATTTCGGTCTGTCCCTGTCTTTGCCTGTCTCTGTTAGTCCCTACCTGTAAGCTGAGAAGTATTTCCATCATTTTCTGTTTTAGTCTATATCGCTCTCTCTCTATCTGTCTCTCTCCTTGTCACTGTCTTTATCATTGTCTTTCTCTCACTCTTTCCCTCTCTCTCTTAATAGATCACACACACACATCTCTGTATATGTATATGTTTGAGTCTTTTTCTCACTCAGTCTGCCTCTCCTTCTCAGACTCACACTTTCTGTCTCTCGTTGTCTCTATCTCGCTGTCTGTCTCTCCCTGTTTGTCGGTTTGTCTCTGTCTCTCAATGTGTCTGTCGACTTCTCCTGTTGTCCAGTGCTGTTCACAGTGACTCGATTCCTGCTCTGACAGAGTTGGTACCCGTCAGTTCCTCGTTAGTATCGTGGTGAGTATCCCCGCCTGTCATGCGGGAGACCGGAGTTCAATTCGCCGACGGGGAGGCAGTTGTTTCAAGATGTCGAATTTTACTTCTGTTTCTTGGAAGAGATGCATGTTAAAAAGTTCCAGAGCAATATGGAACTGTAAATATACAGGTAGATGAGATTGCCTCGTCCAGATTTTTAGCAAACGGAGAATTTTTCAGGAGTCTTTGGCCGTCTGCGACACAGAGATGGATGACTGAGTTTTTTCTGAGTAAAGTTTAAAAAGCTAGCGACACAGTAGTCGTGGCCGAGTGGTTAAGGCGATGGACTAGAAATCCATTGGGTTATCCCGCGCAGGTTCGAATCCTGCCGACTACGATTCTCAGCATTTTTCATTCCATTTCACAATTTAACCGGTTCTCTGCCAAACTGATCCTGAGATAGATGGAATAACGTCCCACACCTTTCAACTTTGACATTTTTTTCTCATTTTTATTAAGCTGCAATATTCACGATACATCCGTTTCAAAAAGCGCAAACATCGGTCAAAGTTGCGACAGTGATTCAGCCTGTCTATCCCTCGAGATGTCTGAGGCATCTGTGCATGCCCGTTGGTGCGTGCAAATTTTTGGTCATGTGTGTGTGGGTCTCTGTGTCTGTCTATCTATTTATATGTCTCTGTGTATGTGCAACTGTCACTGGAAATCATCACCATGAATTTGGTATGTCCTGGAACTTATAAAAACGACTTGGGGAAAATAATACGGTTGTGAACTTTTGTATCGGCTTTGGTTCAGTGGCCGCATTCTCAACTGAATCGGGAGTTTCTCTGTTCAAGTCGCAATCCTGAGACTTGAGCATATCATCTTGGCTAACACTCAAGTGCAGCACTTGGAGAATTTTGCAATGTTGAAGCTGTTGACTTTCGGATGAAATGTTAAATTGAATCTCCGTCTGCACCCTCGGGTGGATATGAAAATTCCCCGTGCATTATTCGAAAAAGAATAGGAGAGTTGCCCCCGTGTCAATATTACTAAAAATGTTCGTAAATGCTCACTGAAAGCCGATGTGCATGTGTTTGTATGTGGGGTTGGGGTTGAAGCCCAGATTCTCACAGAGACAGAATCCAGGTTCTCATAGGACCAGAATAGCCGAGTGGTTGAGGCGTTGGCCTTAAAACTCAATGGGTTTGTCCCGCGTGGGTTTGTCCCCCACTCCTGGTATCTCTTTAATTTAACACGGATTTCCTCCCATTCTGATCAGTGAGACCGGATTTTCATCGATTGAATCAGCAATTTTCTGTAACAATGTGACACTCTGAACCGATAATGAAATGAAATTGTGAAATGTATCTGTGTCGCTCGGTTTCTGCCCCTCTCTCTCTCTTCAGAGAGTTTTGTTTGTTTGAGTCTTTGTCTCTCTCAGTCTGACTCACTCTGTCTGTCCCTGTTTCTCTGTTTGTCTCTGTCTCTCAATCTGTCGCTTTCTCACGGTGCCACGTCTGTTCCAATGGGATTCTCTCAGACTCTTTGTCTGACTGGCACTCTCTTTCCCATCATTTCGATCTGTCCATGTCTTTGCCTGTCTCTGTTAGTCCCTGCCTGTAAGCTGAGAAGTATTTCCATCATTTTCTGTTTTAGTCTCTATCGCTCTCTCTCTATCTGTCTCTCTCCTTGTCACTGTCTTTATCATTGTCTTTCTCTCACTCTTTCCCTCTCTCTCTTAATAGATCACACACATACATCTCTGTATATGTATATATTTGGGTCTTTTTCTCACTCAGTCTGCCTCTCCTTCTCAGTCTCACACTTTCTGTCTCTCGTTGTCTCTATCTCGCTGTCTGTCTCTCCCTGTTTGTCGGTTTGTCTCTGTCTCTCAATGTGTCTGTCGACTTCTCCTGTTGTCCAGTGCTGTTCACAGTGACTCGATTCCTGCTCTGACAGAGTTGGCACCCGTCAGTTCCTCGTTAGTATAGTGGTGAGTATCCCCGCCTGTCACGCGGGAGACCGGGGTTCAATTCCCCGACGGGGAGTCTATTGTTTCAAGATGTAGAATTTTACTTCTGTTTCTTGGAAGAGATGCATATTAAAAAGTTCCAGAGCAATATGGAACTGTAAAAATACAGGTCGATGAGATTGCCTCGTCCAGATTTTTAGCAAACGGAGAATTTTTCAGGAGTCTTTGGCCGTCTGCTGCACAGAGATGGATGACTGAGTTTTTTCTGAGTAAAGTTTAAAAAGGCAGCGACACAGTAGTCGTGGCCGAGTGGTTAAGGCGATGGACTAGAATCCATTGGGTTATCCCGCGCTGGTTCGAATCATGCCGACTACGATTCTCAGCATTTTTCATTACATTTCACAATTTAACCGGTTCTCTGCCAAACTGATCCTGAGATAGATGGAATAACGTCCCACACCTTTCAACTTTGACATTTTTTTCTCATTTTTATTAAGCTGCAATATTCACGATACATCCGTTTCAAAAATCGCAAACATCGGTCAAAGTTGTGACAGTGATTCAGCCTGTCTATCACTCGAGATGTCTGAGGTATCTGTGCATGCCCGTTGGTGCGTGCAAATTTTTGGTTATGTGTGTGTGGGTCTCTGTGTCTGTCTATCTATTTATATGTCTCTGTGTATGTGCAACTGTCACTGGAAATCATCACCATGAATTTGGTATGTCCTGGAACTTATAAAAACGACTTGGGGAAAATAATACGGATGTGAACTTTTGTATCGGCTTTGGTTCAGTGGCCGCATTTTCGACTGAATCGGGAGTTTGTCTGTTCAAGTCGCACTCCTGAGACTTGAGCATATCATCTTGGCTAACACTCAAGTGCAGCACTTGGGGAATTTTGCAATGTTGAAGCTGTTGACTTTCGGATGAAATGTTAAATTGAATCTCCGTCTGCACCCTCGGGTGTATATGAAAGTTTCCAGTGCATTACTCGAAAAAGAATAGGAGAGTTGCCCCCGTGTCAATATTACTAAAAATGTTCGTAAATGCTCACTGAAAGCCGATGTGCATGTGTTTGCATGTGGGGTTGGGGTTGAAGCCCAGATTCTCACAGAGACAGAATCCAGGTTCTCACAGGACCAGAATAGCCGAGTGGTTGAGGCGTTGGCCTTAAAACTCAATGGGTTTGTCCCGCGTGGGTT